>NC_058518.1:317174580-317799580 GCF_904849725.1 Hordeum vulgare subsp. vulgare
GTGGCTCGGTTCCTCCAAGCTCTCCGAGAGGAACGCCAAGCCAACAACACTGCCATCCAGCAGATAGCTCAGGCCCTAGTGAACAACCCGCCACAGGGCGGAAATGGCAATGGTCGCTCCACTCTGTCTGAGTTCATGAGGACTACACCCCCAACATTCACCGAGACAACTGAGCCCCTGGATGCCGATGACTGGATCGGCACCATTGAAGACCTCCTTGCGCTGGTTAAGTGCACCGACGATTGTGAGAAAGTCCTCTATGCATCTCACTGTCTCGGAAGCACACCTAGGGCTTGGTGGGACGGGTGCCAGATTATGCAAGGCACGTAGGCTATTACTTGGGTTGTCTTCAAAGACAGTGTCCACGCTACTCACATTCCCCATGGAATGATGACTAACAAGAAGCGGGACTTCCGTGCTCTGAATCAAGGCATCGGCATAGTCAAGGAATACTTGCAGAAGTTCAACCTCTTGTCAAGGTATGCGCGAGAAGATGTCAGCACTGAAGCCGCTAAGGTAGAGCGCTTCATGGAAGGGCTTTAGTAGTCGCTACAATATCAGCTTGTTGTGTGTGACTGCCGGACCTTCTATGATCTGGTAAACAAGGCTCTCATGGTGGAAGACAAGCGTCATGCAATGAATGATACTCATTAGTGTAAGCTGGTGGGAAATGGTGGTTCCAGCAACCAGAAGGCTCGTCCATGGCAATCCACCCCGGCAAGGCCTAACTATCAGCAACAGCAGTACAAGACTCCTGCATTTCACCGAAATTATCAGCCTCAGCAGCATGCCAACCCCAAGGCATCAATCAATCCGTCCAACAACAGTGGGGGTAAGCCCAACATTCCAGGACATGTCACCTGCTTTGGATGTAGTCAAACTAGACACTACTCCAGGCAATGCCCCAACAAGCAGCCCGATGCACCGTGCCCCAATGCGCTAAATCATGGACAAGGCCATGGAGCACCAAACAAGAATCAGGCTTCCCGCAACCAACAATACCACAACAGGGGACGCGTGAATCACATCTCCGCTGAGGAAGCCTAGGAGGACCCGGGCTGCATTCTGGGTGCGTTCATCGTCAACTCCACCCCAGCAACAGTATTGTTTCATTGTGGTGCTTCGCATTCTTTCATCACCCAAAAGTTTGCCGCAAAGTGTGGTTTGAAGCCTACCCTCCTTAATTGGCAGATGACAGTACATACCCCGAGAGTAGTGGTAAGGACCAACCTAGAATGTAGAGGAGTTGGGATCAACATTAATGGGATAGACTTGGTAGTAGATCACATCGTCCTAAAGTCGCAAGGCTTGAACATGATCCATGGTATGGATTGGTTAGCTAGGCACCGAAGCATACTGGACTACACCAAGAGGGCTATTACCATGACAAGTCACCAAGGGGTCAAAGTCAAATACGTCCCTAAGCCTACCTCCGCTCATGTCCCTCGCATTAATTGCCTTTTGGAAAAAGAGTTGGACCGAGTACGAGTGGTATGTGAATACCCGAACGTCTTTCCTCATGAGCTGCCTAGGATGCCTCCGGACCGAGACATCGAGTTAATCATTGAGCTCATGCCCGGGTCAAGGCCTATCTATAACAAGCCCTATAGGATGGGATCCGAGGAGCTGGTAGAGTTGAAGAAGTAGTTGGATGAGCAACTCATGAAGGGATAAATCCGTCCAAGTGCATCACCTTGGGGATCACCTGTTCTATTCGTCTCCAAGAAAGATGGGACTATCAGGCTCTGCGTCGATTATCGTTCCCTCAATGAAGTCACGATAAATAACAAGTATCCACTCCCCAAGATTGAAAACCTACTTGATTAGTTAAACGGTGCCAAGGTATTCTCCAAGATTGATCTCAGATCTGCGTATTACCAACAGAAGATTCGGCCCAAGGATATACCTAAGACGGAATTCGTGACGAGGTACGGACTGTATGAGTGCACGGTCATGTCGTTTGGATTGACCAATACCCTAGCGTACTTCATGTACCTCATGAACAAAGTCTTCATGGGATACCTGGATAAGATTGTTGTCGTCTTCATTGATGACATATTAATCTTCTACAAATCCAAAGAAGAACATGAGCAACACTTGAGGCTAATGTTGCAAAAACTTCGAGAGCACCAAGTTTATGCGCAGTTTAGCAAATGTGAATTCTGGCTGCACGAAGTTGGATTCTTGGGTCATACCATGACGGCAAAAGGATTGGCAGTCGATCCCGCCAAGGTTACTATGGTAACCAACTAGGAGTCGCCAATCGACGTGAAGGAAATTAGAAGCTTCCTCGGACTCGCAGGATACTACCGCAAGTTCGTGGAAGGGTTCTCCCGCCTCGCCCGACCAATGACTCAGCTCTTGAAGAAGGGCAAAAAGTTCGAATGGACGCCGGAGTGCGAAGAAAGCTTCTAGGAACTGAAGAAGAGACTGCCCACCGCCCCGGTACTAGCCACTCTAGATATCAACAAGGAGTTTGTGATATATTGTGATGCCTCAAGAATCATGCTCAGTGGCATACTAATGCAAGACGGCAGGGTCGTGGCTTATCTGTCACGGCAACTGCGCCCGCATGAAGAGAACTACGCTACTCATGATCTCGAGTTGGGAAGTGTAGTGCATGCCTTGAAGACATGGTGAAATTTCCATCTAGGGAAGCGATGTGAAATATACACCGATCACAAGAGTCTAAAGTATGTTTTTAACCAAAGGGAGTTGAATATGAGACAACAAAGATGGTTGGAACTGATCAAAGACTACGACCTCAGCATTCAATACCACCCCGGTAAGGCCAATGTGGTGGCCAACGCCTTGAGCCGAAAGGCTTGCACGTTGAATGCTATGATCAAGGAAAGGATACCAGCCTTATATGATGAGCTAGAGAGTTTCGGGTTAGAGCTGGTTGAACAAGGATTTCTGGCTAACCTCAAAGTCAAACTCACTCTGGCAGATGACATTAGAGAGGCCCAAAAGGGACACGAGAGCATTGAACGCATCAAGAAGAAGATCAAGGAAGGCAAGGCCCCAGGATTCTCAGTGGATGAACAAGGAGTTGTGTGGTTCAGGAAACGTTTATGCGTACTCAACAAGGCTGAACTCAAGAACTTAATCTTGCAAGAGGCCCACAACACTCCCTACTCAATCCACCCTCGTGGGACCAAGATTTATCAAGACCTCAAGGAAATATTTTGGTGGCATGGAATGAAGCGGGAAATAGCTTCTAATGTCGCGAAGTGCGACGTATGCCAGCGGCTCAAGGCTGAGTACCAGCGACCTGCAAGGCTGCTACAACCTCTCCAAGTGCCCAAATAGAAGTGGGATAAAGTCGGTATAGTCTTTATCACTCGTCTACCAAGATCCAGCAGAGGCCATTACTCCGTATGGGTCGTTGTCGATCACCTGACCAAGGTCTCACACTTCATTCCTGTCAGCACCACTTATGGTGGCAACAAGCTGGCTAATCTCTACATTGAGCGTATTGTGAGCCTCCATGGAGTTCCCAAGGAAATTGTGTCCGACCGAGGCACGCAATTCACCTCAAGATTCTGGAAGAAGTTCCAAGAAGCTCTAGGAACCAAGCTCTCCTTCACCACCGCCTTCCTTCCGCACACGGGCGGACAGACGAAGCGAGTGAATCAGATACTTGAGGATATGCTCCACGCTTGTGTATTGGCACATATGATCAAATGCGAAGACTGTCTGCCATTCGCTGAATTTTCTTACAACAACAGCTATCACTCCAGTCTCCATGTGGCCCCATTCAAAGTGCTATAGGGACATAAGTGCCGCACTCCGCTCAACTGCTCCGAAACTAGTGAAGAATTGATTTTTGGGCCAGACGTTCTCCGAAGCTATGTGAGGGATCACCTAAAGGCTGCCAAGTCGCGACAAAACAGCTATGCGGATTTCCACCGCAGAGAAGTGGAGTTCAACCCTGGAGACCAGGTATACTTCCGCATCACAGCTCTCAAGGTTAATAAGCGTTTCCACATCAAGGGGAAACTTTCTCCAAGATTCATTGGACCTTTTAAGATCACGACAAGGCGTGGAGAAGTTGCTTACCAGTTGGAGCTACCTCTGGAACTTTCGGGTGTGCACAACGTCTTCCACATGTCACAACTTCGGGAGTGCCTTCAAGCGCCGAACCATCCAGATCTTTATAAGGACATCGACCACCAAGCCACTGATCTTCAACCTGATCTTACTTATCGCGAGGGATCGATCCGCATCCTGGACGAAGCCAAGCATTGTACCAGAAGCTGCACCATCAAGTACTTCAAGGTTCAATGGAGCAACTGCACCGAAGCAGAAGCAACATGGGAGTGTGTAGACTATCTCCGATCCAAATTTCCGTATCTTTTTAGCACCTAGATTAGGAATCTTGGGGACAAGATTCTTGTAAGGGGGATAGGTCTGTCAGACCCAGTTTTCACTTTGCCTCAATTGTTGTCTTTTTATATTTGGAGTTAATTAAAACTTTTTAAGCAAATCCTATGAGTGTCATGATTGTCACTGATTGTTTGTCTGCTTGAGTTTGTCGATCTAAAAATAATTTTTTAAACATAATATTTTCATAAAAATCCCTATTCTCATTTTTTTAATTCAAAACCTTGCTTTGGGGTTTGCACTACAAGTCCCTAATTTCAAGGGGGGTGCCTTCACGCAAAGATTGCATTCTGATTTTAGCACAATTATAACAGTCCAAAATTATAAAATAAATATTTTATGAAATATTTTGCTAATTTATTTGCATGTCCTTTTCTGAGGCCAGAAATGATATTTCTAAGTGAAAAATTATTTTTCCACCTTAGAAAAATCTGAGAAAATTTGGAAATACTCACAGAACATATATTTTTCATACATGAGATTTTCAACCCCTATTTATGTTCAAAATATTGGAGCAAACCTTTGAAATCCTATTCTGTCTATTTTGACCTTTTTAAATATTTCCAAAGGAAATATTCTGAATAAATTCCGAGAAAATTATAACATGTTTCCCAAGCTATATTTGGTGATCATGCCAAGTTTCACCTCATTCCAAGGTGGTTTAGTTCACCTAATAATCCTAAAACCCTTCCTCTCCAGAATCAAATTGAAGCAACTCTACATAGCAAAGTTTGTCGAAATGTCCTAAAACTTTGTAGGAGTGCTCAATACCCCAAATGACGAGACCCTGCCAAAAATTGGATTTGTGGTGATTAATTTGCTCACATTATATTTTAATAAGGCAAAACTGTCCATTTAGGGGTGTTTTCAAGTTTACACTGTCAAAAACACAATCCTGTTAACTTTCAACATCATAGGTGAAGGTTAGCTGCCCCAAACCGAGATTAAACACCTTGAGCCAGAATGGTTAATCAGCATCTAGCACTCTCTACACCCACTCCCTTCTCATTAAACACCTAACATAGGCTGCCAGCACCGCTCCTCAACTGCAGACGAGTGGCCCCTCTTTGGTTCTAATTATGTAAGCCAAAAACCCCAGTTTAGCTTCTGATTCAAAGCTGGCAGAACCTCTTTAAGCCCCTCCCTTTGACCAGCATTGCTTCTCTCGGTTCCTAGCAACCGAGGGGCATCTAAACCAACCCTCAGACAAGAGAGACATGGCTAATGCACGCCAGCATGCCGTGGCATGCCAAAGCTGTGCTCTGGGCACGCTACAGGGTGCACCCGAGACAAGGGAGGCCAGTCTCGGTTGGTTCTGACCTCCCATCGATGTCTCTCCACGTCCCCAACAACCACCCACCTCAGGGCAACCTCAGGGCCCCTTCTTCCCCTCTCTACTTACTCAAGCGACACGTGCCAGCACGTGTCGGTTTGGTGAGAAGGGCGCGGCCTACGTAGCACGCACGCGTAGTGGCCCCGCTCCTCCTGTTGAGTCTATAGATTCTCAAACCACGTCCACGAAACAGTGGTTTCATCCCTGAGCTCTCTCTCCCTCTCCGGTAGCCATGGTGAAACCACCAGCGCTCCCCCGCTTGGTGCCTCGTTGCTGGCCTATAAATAGGACCTCCCCCTTCACTCTACCACCTCACCCCTCTCCTCCAGACCCTCAATCAAGCCCCTAGCCACTCCACTTGAGCAAGGAGAGCTCCGGTACTTGAGATCGACTGAGGCGCCACAGCTTCGGAGCTCCGTCGATCTCATGCTACACGCTCCCTCTCGCGCTCCTCTCACCTCCTCTGTGACCATAGTGAGCTCAGGAAGCTTCTCCACCTATTCCCCGAGCTTTTCCCTCCCCATAGCACCCATCTCCACCACCACCCGAAGCATCTCCGCCGCGACCACATTGTCGCCAGTGACTCAGGTCCTCCCCGTCGGTCCTTCGACCCCCACCAGGTAGGCGGTGATGTCATAGTGCCGTTTCTGCATTCACCTGGCCACAAGGGCGACGGAGCCGCCGCGAGCGTGCCTGACCTCCCCTCTGTCCAAAGGTGGAAGACGACCCGGACAGGCATGCCCCATCTGTCGGCGGCCTGTCTCACTCCCTCTCTCCCCTCTTTGTCGCTGACCGCAGGGGCCCGTGCGTCAGGTTACTAACGGCGCGCGCGCGCCTGGACTGGACGGTTTGGCCAGTTGGGTCGGCCCTGCTGCTGGTCGAGCCAGGCCAGGGGCTGAGCCTTTTTCTTTATTCTTTAAACTAAGTTTTTAAATAATTTCTACAGGATAATATATTTAATCAAAATTAATATTTTTGCACCATAATTTCTCTAAAAATGTGTATAATTTATTAGTTGTATTGTGCAAATTTTTGCAAAGACTTTTATGCACAACTTTAATTAAATACCTAGTTTGAGTATTTTAACTTCTGTTAAATAGACTTTAAAAATATCTTTTTACTTCCAAAACAGAAACAAACATTCTAAAAACTAAAGATAACATTTCTAAGAATAGGTTAACATTTTTTAAAAGGTTTTTGTGCTCTATTTTTGAGTGTGCTTATTATTATTATTATTACGACCATAGATCATCCGTTTGACAAAGAACTTGGACCCGAAGACCCCGAAGACCCAGGATACCTAGCTGATCAAGGCAAGCAGCCCTTGGACCATGTGTGACAAAATGTTTTATTCATGACATATTGATTAATTTATTCCAATGCATATAGTTAGGATTAATCGGTGCACCCCAGCATGGTGTTTCCGTTAGCTCCTCTGGAGCACTTGCATTGAGCATGAACCTACCATCTATGAGGGTCAGGCAGATAAATGTTGACAAGTAGACAGTAGTGCTACGCATAGGATGAGCATATGCATGATGATGGTAACACAAAGATGAGATCAAAAGTATTTCAAAAAACCCGTCGGGTGCCACTAATGCCCGAGGGTGAGGGTATTGAGTTGATTGACCACTTGAGAAAGAAGTGGTGTATCGAAAAGGGTTTGTGTGAGTGGTTTCGGAATATGATTTGATTTATGATGTGTCGAACGTCCCAACCTTACATGTGTGACCATGATACCCCTTTATGGGACGGGGCTTTGTTGACTACTTCGCTCGGTGCTAGCAAAGAGCCTGCATTCCTAGTGACGGGAGTGATAGGCTCATTCTATTGACAGGGTCGTACCAGGTAGGTCGACTATGCCGTTTTTACATGTTCCGGAACACCGTTGGCACCTCCATGGATGATATGGTCTTGAGTTGGTGCTCGTAACACATACATCATGTGGGCTGGGTACCAATTGAGTGGACTCTTTTTCTAGTGTCGTCAGGGGAAAGTCAATGATCGGGTACTTACCTCGGGTATGTTATATACCGCGAGTCGTCGATGACACGGAAGTTTCCCGGATCTCGTGGGTACAACGTACAACCTCTGTAGAGTGTAAAACTATTCGAATAGCCGTGTCCACGGTCAAGGAAAGTTGGGCAATCCTGCTTAAACTTCAGCGAGTCATTTCCGCATAAACAAAGCGTGTGTGTTAAGGTGATATCTCAGAAGATGATATGACAAGTCTGAAGACTTGACATATAGGGTGAACCTGAGGTGTTCAACCCTTAGCAGATATTTTATATCTTTAACCTGTTCTTATGATTACCATCTAGTTTATGATGCATATCCATACAAGTAATTGACCATGCTTCCGTTGCATGGGCTGTTTGCGAGTACATTCAAAGTACTCATTGGCTCGCCACTAGTTATTTATTAGCGTACCAACTACATTATCCATATCATGGGCTGTTTGCGAGTACATTCAAAGTACTCATTGGCTCGCCACTAGTTATTTTATTGACCAGACATGGAGGAACTATAGTATGGAGAAGAATTCGTCGTCAGAGACGGACACACGAACTAGGAGGCTTCCTAGTTAGAATGCCTGTTGGTTAAAGCTAATGGCATGGGTTCCCGTTTACTACCAAGTATTCCACTAGTTGTATGTGATTCGCCTTACAGGCCCTATCTATGTAAGACTTGACCATGATGGTCCTTTATTGTATCAGACATCTGTGTGTTCAGTATCTGTGTGTTCAGTGAGCATTGATCTCTGGGATCACTGTACACGTGCATTTGGCGACCTCGACGCATAAGTCGCGGTCCCCACAAGATCCAACCATATTGGCTATGAAAGATTTTTTTGTTGCTGTAGAAGTTTATGTATGTATGATGCATGATGCAATACAAAGTGATGCATGTATATGATAGAATAATGTTGAATCTTACTTTAATGAAACTAACATGATAACCACTAGTTTATCCTCGCTCTCTGTAAGCTGGCCCTCACTTCACCCAATCGATGTTTTAACCTGATAAGTTTGTACACGACTTATCGAGTGTACACAGGGTCGGAGTTGCATCATGCAGAAAGGCAGGTTTAACAAAGTTTCAAAGAAGGCGGCTTAATAGCCCATAGAGTATCCTTGATTTCTGTAAGTCGGCTTCCACAAGACCCAATCGATGTTTTAACCTGGATAAGTTCAGGGTCCATGTGGATTGACTTATCAAGAGTACACAGGGTTTAGAGTAGCATCAGGCAAACACGGAGGTTTAACCATGATATAGCAGTAATTTTTTGCAGACAAAGAGGGTGAGAAAGCTAAACTCAGTGATTTGGAAGCACCCAAATGACCTATGATCAAGGAAAAGCACAGCATAGGATTGCGGAAGACAATGCTATTACTGCCAAACAATCTGGGGACCAGTGGTTCCCAGATAAGCCGGCTTTATTCCACTGATCACCATTGGAGCCTATGTTTGAATCGTGCATCATGGCAACTGGTCCTCTTTGGCTCATAACACGTATGTTTGGACAGTCATAACATGGCGGCTCATCCTCTTTAGAATTGATAACGTCCATGTTTGAATGGTCGCATCATGGCAGCTCATCCTCTTGGGTGACTTTAAATTGTCCGCCAATGGTGCAGGGCACCTATGTTTGAATGGTTGAATCATAGCGGCTCGTCCTCTTTGGCGACTTTAAATCTTTTATCAATAAGGTAGCAAACCTCGGGACCAGGTTATCTTCCCTGCAATGACCCAAGGTTCTTGAGTTATTCAACCTAGTTGAATCTGCCGAGCCATGTCTCTGTAGCCCCCGAGTCTTAAGTCGACTCAAGGAGGCGGCTTGAGAGTCTCCATACTTGATTGTGAAATTAGTCGGCATAAGGCTAATGGTTGAATAATGGATTTCATCCAGACTGGAGATGACGTAGTAAGCTGATGATCTTTGTGACGCCCATTATATGTCCTTGGAAAATATCGTGGCCAAATTGAGTGCATATGCCTTTTGACCCATGCTTTACTCTCAGGTAGTCCGGCTCTCCTGGCTCTTCCAGGGCTCTGTTTTTTTGTCGCTTCCTTTGAATGGCTGGTTCAATGATGGCCAGCTCAAATTGTAGCTTCATCAGGGATGTTTCCTTCATAAGAAGCTCTCGTGTTTCCTCTGATATGTTGAAATAGATAGTATTGGCGAACGTGTCTATCCATTGAGCAACCCGGTGCGAGTGGGAGCTGGTCTGTGTTTTGATGATGTTTTGTAAGACATGAATATCATTTTTTTCCTTTGCTCCAATGTTTGTTGGAGGAGACAGGCCACGTGGGCGGTTTGCGTGCATCCGTGCGGCAGCTTGTATAGACGAGCGTGACACCAGCGTGTTGATGTAAACCAGACTGCGGGGGGCGTGTCGTGCACGCCTCTGTTTGATGGCTCTTATAGGCAAGTGTTGCACCGATATGTTGATGGAGAACAGACCATGGGGACGGCGGCTTGTGCACGTCGGTTCGGCGGCTTGTATAAGCAAGAACTTTGATAATTGGCCGCGGCGTTGTAAGCCATCTTGAATGCACGAACATAAGAGTTGGTCGCATCATCGTAAGCCGTCTTGGTCGCGTGGACGTGAGAGTTGGCCGCGTCATTATAAGCCGTCTTTGTCACACAGACGTGAGAGTTGGCCGCATCATTGTAAGCCATCTAAGTCGCGCGGACGTGAGAGTAGACCCCGTCATTGTAAGTCGTCTTGGTTGCTTGGACTTGAGAGTTGTCCACGTCATTGTAAGCCGATGCGTGAGTCCATTGAGAAACACGACCCGAACAAACACAAGTGCAGAATGACGCTGGCACGCGCTCCCGCTTTAAGATATAATGCCACTTTTAAAATTAAGAAATGTCCTCCATAAAATTTTTGCAGGCGGTAGACTAATTGTTCTGTGATGAATTAAGATGTACTGAAAACAAAAAGGACAAATAACACATGATATTTTTTTGGGATGAGCGTGAATGCTGGTGCAGCCTTGGCGGTCGTTGTTGACTAGACCGCAAATACGATACCTTGCGCGCCTGTCAATCGTACAGTATGATACCGATGGACACCATCATACGTTAGCTTGGGAAAGTAATTTTCTTGAGTCTGGCTTCTTCCTCAATGTAGTGCATTTTTTACTATCTCTTTCTTCGAGTCAACTTCCTCTTTTTTGTCTTATTCCGATCTGAAGTGGGCTCGTGGCGGCTTGGACGGCGATCGAAGCAGCAACAAGAAGCGGAGTGGGGCGAGGCAAGAGCGCGGTTGGTGGGAGAGGCTAGTCATGACGGTCGAGGGCGCAAGGAAATCCATGGGAGAGGCGACAGCGGCGAGGCGTATGGCCGCAGCATGCGCGGCGGGCTAGGCTCCCAGAAGTGGCAGGGCGGGCAAGGTCGTGGCGGCGCGCTGATGCAGGAGGCGGAGCGAGGCGCACGGTGGCAGGCACGGCATGCCGGGCGAAGCGAGGCCGCGGAGGCTCGGACGCGAGGCAACGGAGGCCGGCGGCGCGGCGGCTTAAGGCAAGGCGGCAGATGCGGGGCGAAGCAAGGTCGCCGTGGCTCATAAGCGAGGCCGACGGAGCGGCGGTTCAAGGCGAGGCGGCGGATGCGAGGAGCACCACTCGATGTTGAGGCCAATGACAAGGGAGCCTAGCCACTCGCCAACCACGTCGCCGAGGGAGGTCAGGATGGCGCGGATGTGGTCCTGGTCGAACATCACGCTGTACTGGTCTTTGTAAGAGTCAGTCACCATGGAAGTTGCCATCTCGTGACTCTCAACCCCATTTTCCAAGTAGGAACTCCTTTGTATAGATCAGAAATCTAGGATAGATATATCACGCTAATTCAAGATTTAGTGTCGGTGACAGAATGTGTGTTCGTGGTCGTGGTCGGTTCTATTATAGAATGAATGCAAATGGACAAATAAAGAGTCCAAATGATCCACTAGTTCCATTGCAATGTGGGAGACCCACTTATTTACAAGTTGAAGGAGTGTGTTGGGGAGACACCTTTTTCCCAACATACACCTCCTGGGAGGCATCCCTCCCATACAATTGATCACATGTTTTATTTCTCAACACTCTCCCTTGATCAATTCGTCATCTGTATATTGCAAACTGAAAACTCCTCCAAAAATCCTGTGGGAAAAATTAAGGAGAAACCTTACCATAATATGCCATCAAAAACTCCTTTAAAACCCTGTGGGAAAAATATAAGGAGAAACCAATATGGCATACATCCGCACATGTATTTATATTGTCCCGTTAAAAACCTTATATGAGAAACCAACATGGAAAACTCATAAAGGGCAAAAGAGTACAATATGAATAATCTGAAGATCACCAATAGGTTAAGCTTGGGATTTTACTCCCCTTGATCCTGGCAAACATCAATGTTGTCTCATACCAATTCCATTAACTAGATTCTGGAATATAAACGTTGGTACAGACATTGTGAATATCACAATAATTTGTTTGCATATTATACTATTGCATTTCTGTAATTTGTGAGGATAAATATAACCCATAAGCAATACAAGTGACATTACCTTGTTAGATAATGATAATTGATTCCAATGAATCTTCACATGATCTCACATGTGACTAGTCATTCTGCGAAGACATGCATATCCTGTCAGGCTTCAAAATATTTATGGTAGAATGATCACAGAAATGACCCATTTAGAGTCTATTCTGAAGGCTTCCCATAGAAAAATCTTCCAGTAAATCCAGTCTTTGATATGGCATTGTTGGGATCAGATTATCAGCCACTATCAGGATATCACACCATGGTCCCATCTTGATTTCCTCAATGGAATCTATCAAGACCTTTTGTGTCTTGTACATATCCGAGGATATTCCTTACACCAACCATTATACCTTTTATTGGGGATGCACTCTCTATAAATTTCCAACAAATATATTGTGAGGACTGACTTACTTTGCAATTTATATGAGTGCTCCAATGATACTCTGATACGGAACTTGATGTCCATTATCACTTTACCATCTCCCCTAGGTTTGAATGGGCTTGTGTCCCATGCCAGGTATAATATGACCATATGTGTCTTCGGTAAGATATATCCATATTGAACTTTTTCAATATTTCTAGATATATGACGACTGACATACATTTATTCCCAAGGGAATGTGCTCAAGCTATAAACTTAGCACCATTTGATTTGATCCAAATATCCCTCTCAAAATGATTGTGTGTATCTAATGTGTCATGTATAGACATTGATAATAAGACCATCCACATCAATAACATGATGTAAATCCAATTAAGGATATCTTCATGAATACACATCAACAATCATTAGTGTCAGAGGAGTCTTTATCAAGGAGTAACTCACTTAGTCGGTTGTACCACACGACTCTCCGACATCTTCAGAGTTATAGGATGACTTCTGAAGCTTCACACACGTTGCTACTTATCATTGGATTCGCAATATTAAGCCATTTCATGACTTTAATATATATATCCAAACTGAATGACCCATGTGAGTATGTAGCAATTACATATATCAACTGTATGGATTTGTACTGCCAATTCAGTATCGAAACATAATTCCACTCATACCGAGAAGGTATGCTACATCATAACTGATCTCGGGTCTCTGCGGAAACCCATGTGCTACAAGCCTCGCTGTCTCACCACCTCATCTATTTTGTTTCTGAACGAAAAATCACTTCTCTTCACTACGGAAGATACTTATGAGGAGCAGGTTTTACTATGGTAAACACCTCTCTTTTGATGAGCGAGTGCTACTCTTTTTAATTGCTTCCTTTCATTTGAACCAATATAAGTGCCAACGACACTCGCCATGGATTTTGGTTCAGGGCCCAAAAGGATTTCAACAATTATCAAGAAGAATTTTAGGTCAACACATGTAGACTTCAATATACGATTCTCATGAATCAATATCATTAGTGGAATTCTCATTATGCCTCTTAACTCGTTTTGATTTCCCACAACAACGGAGTCAAGGTGTTTCGATTTCCCAACACCAAAAATATGTGTGCACATCGGTGCTGTGCTATGGATGACGCACATCCACCAGGTGTCATTCGACCCAAGGTTGAATCACATTTACTAATTGAGGAGAACATTTCCTCTAATTCTACGGAAACATATGAGAACTTAATCCCATGTTACTAGTATTCTCCCCCTCTTGCTCTCATCTGGGGATACAAGTGGTTATTAGGTACCTCCACTCGTTCTGGTACGAAAATTCAGTGACACCTTTGTCATGAGTAAATGTATATGGCAGATTATTTGCAATATGTTGCAAATTCTCATAATCTGAATCTCTAGTTCAGATTCTTAAATACATGGACAAAATGTCTAGGACATTTCTTTTGCATTTTCCTGGCATTCTATGCGATATATTTCTCCCCCTAATGCCAGAAAATGTCCTTATTGCAGAAAGAATCAACATACAAGCTGCAAATAACTCCCTCACTAGGGTTAAGGTATTTGACGGATTAACGATCATACCACAGTTATTCCTCACATAGATCCCAAATATATATGAAGGCCATAATGTACGCTTGGGTGGTGATATCGGTGTGCAACCGAGTTATCACAGATGGGAAATACTTCAATGATTTCCACGTACGGACTGTGAGGGGATACAATATTAAATGCATTTGATCTCATTTAGACCAAATATGCGGCATGTGAGACCACATGTTACCAACAACAAAATGTTGGATCATCATAGTTGTGTAGTAATGGCCATGCAACTTGACTCCTTTTGACAAGAGATCTAGCCACACCATTGTGGGTAGGTACACGACGTGCTGAATATGACCATGAATTTCTCGTGAATCAAATTCAAGGATATTTCCATTCCTATGGAATTATCCCATGCATATAATCATTTGCTCCAAATTCGTCAAATTGAGCACTTAATTCAGTAAACACATGGTTTTGTGTGGATGATACACACCTAAGACCATTTTCTAGATGTGTCTATGAATACCATGAAGTACCAAATTAACCCATGCAATGGTTGAATATTTTGCTTCATTCTTGAATCCGTTCAAGAATAATGAGTGGTGCATTCAAATTTTAAGGTGAGAGTGCCTTAAAATTAATTCCACTATGGCACATGTAGTGCACATAAAATCTTTTGATTGTCGGGAATATTGCAACTTTGTTGTGGACAATAGAATTATCAATAATTTTGTCTAATCGTCCTCATACCAGACATGTAAAGGAGGAAAAAATTATTGTATGCGCAACAATATTGTGTATGAATGATTCATGCACTCAGTTCCTCACAACTATCATGTCCCGTGGACAAGATGTTGCAAATTATACCACCTGTAGTAGTACAATTATAGGCTAATTATATCTTGGGATAACTAGGAGACTACATAAGATCTCCAAAATATCTTGGGAATTTCATTCCACAAGTATATCATCAATGTAGAGGAGTGCATTCTCCTTCTACCATGCCAGAATATTTTCTGGTTGTCCATTTGAAGTAGAACTTCAAACTTATCCCATTTAACTCATTCGCCTTCTCCAATGAGTCGGTGACATGATTCAACCCAAAGCTTCATAGTTTGGTAATCATTAGTATGATATTCCGTACAACCACCCATTTGACAAACT
Organism: Hordeum vulgare subsp. vulgare; assembly: GCF_904849725.1. Taxonomy (NCBI): domain Eukaryota; kingdom Viridiplantae; phylum Streptophyta; class Magnoliopsida; order Poales; family Poaceae; genus Hordeum; species Hordeum vulgare. The sequence continues at coordinate 317,189,934 of NC_058518.1, forward strand.
TGGGAGTTGTCATTGTGATCATTTATTTAAATGACCCATTCTTTTGTGAGATATTCACTCCATTTATGCTTGTCTCTTTTTTACACTTTACTTACAACTCCTCGTGGTTCCCTAACCACAAAATTGCTTAGTACTATAAGCACTAGCACAAATTTCAGGTAATGGTATAACACCCGTTCGGGTGTACCAGATGAATCTTCACAAGAATTTTATCATATTTTTACCCTGAAAGGAAGATGATATTTCTTTTACCATCATAGGAGAATGTAAAGTGTCGTAGGGACATACAATCAGATCAAGATCTGAGACTTCCTTATCACATAACCTCAACTTAGTGTTGGTATATAGACAACAGAATTATAAGCATCAATGGACTTGAAGTCCTTAATACAAATGAATACTCATTCGAGTGATGCTTATGAGAACATGTCTCTCCTTAAGGTGGTACCAAAGGGAAAATGAATATTCATCATCCATTAAATACACGGTTTGAGAACCAAGACATTGCGATGTCACATAAATGAAAATTTGCATATTTCAGGCATTTATAAAATAGCCATGACATTCTCTGAAGGTGGAATTTCTATGGCGACAAGGCCACGGGTTGACAAAATCATTAATGTCAATGACCCATTTTCAATAGTTACTTCCACCTTATGTCACCACATCGCATTTCCTTCCGAAAAAGGTCAGCCATATATTGCCTGAAATGCTCATGCATTAATTTACCTTTAGTAAATTAAGTACAATGAAAATGCTATGGCTAAGCATAATCACTATCATGGTGATTCTTAGTGACTCATAGGGTAAGCCTTCCACATGAAGATAATCACCATTATGTGGTGTAGATCTTCAAATTAAATGTAGTCATCTCATAAAGGATAAACATTTAATTTCCATAAAACACATAGAGGTAATCAACCACCTAGTAGTGCCTCACTCTTATGGATAGTTGCAATCAATCATAGCCTTCACAACCTTATGTTATTTAAAACACATGAAGGTAATTACCACGAAGTGGCATAAACCTCTCAGTTGTGCATGAAATTTAACTCATTGCTACGACTACATCTCATAAGTTGTGTACTCATGGAAGGTGTTCACCAAAATATGCAAGTATTTTGCATAATTATCTTCATAGCATACTATGTAGCATAGTCGCCACTAATTCCTTGGATTCCTCTCCTGATGGAGCATGTGACACTGTAGTCACAACCAATGACAAATGCTATGAAATTGATAAGTATTTGGAAAAACATCATGAAGGTAGGCACAAACGTTGTAGGCCTCATAATGATTATGTCATAAGTTTTTTGGCTTCACTTTGCTTTGAACACATGGAAATAATCACTACTGAGTAGTGTAGACCTCATTCTTATGGAGCTTCTCACAATATTATGTTTTAAAACACATTGACGGTAATCACCACGTGGTGGTGTAGACCTCACAGTTGTGAACAAAATATAATTCGTTGCCACAAAAACAATCCATAAGTTGTGTGCAAAATTGAAGGTAGTCATTATGTCGAAACGACATAATATAGACCTTACAATAACATTGAGTAATATGCATTTAAGCAGCATGTCTCGTTTGTCAATTTCTTGTGACAAATGTCAATTTGACATAGTCAGGTAGTGTCATACACTTCACTACCTCATGTTTCCAAATTTGCAATTAAATTCCATATTCTATGTGAATAATGGAATCAACATATTGGTTTGAAATAGTATTACTCATGTAATAAATAAATGCAGAAGTATGAAATATACTTGTGTAACATATATGAGGACTTGTGGCCTCAAACGTTTATTTTACATGATGTAAAATGATGCATAAACAATTATTATGCAATTTAGCAAGACCCAAGGATCTATAATATGTATTTGCTCTGAAGCCTTACGCATAAAACGCAAATAACAATAACCTTATAGTAAAATTGATGAAAACAGCAAGTCTGGTGGCAAATGTAAAGTCCAATAAGACTGATGACTTTATCATAAATTTTTCATAAGTCCAAAGACTAAACTATAAGATCTGAAAGACATGAGCCTGATTCAGAAATTCCAAAAACTTATGACGAGTTACCATAGAACTCGAGGGTTGATTTTGAAAATCATGGAATAAATAAGATTTTGCCTTGCTTTCCCGTCGGTTCCATCCCAGGAAAGATTTTTTAACTCCTACCGGCTGACGTACAAATCCATGCTAGAGGAAGTTGTTGGGAATGCAGATCCTTACCGGCCGTAGCGAACGCCACCAGTATACGAAGGGTGGTTGTCTCGGTCGCTGCCAGGCCGAGAGACGACGAGGCCGGCATCATGTCGCACACAAGCAGGAATGGTCGTGTGCGCTGTAGCGTTCCTCGCCGGGAGCCACGGACGCGCAGCCGCTGTCAATCATGGCGTGATCCACCACCGGTCAAGGTGTCTCCGTATTGGCGTACTCAATACGGACAAGTAGTACATGCATAAAATGAATAAGAAGATACATGATTAGATCTTTCGTGATAATCACAAATGACAAACAAGTTGATTCATGTATGGGCGTTGTTGCCGCACTGGCCTTCGCCATCAGTTTCAGAAAATTAGCCGCTAGAGACGTGCAGCCATGCTTGCCGCCTGCCTCTTTGTGGCTGATTCAGTGAATCAATTCTAGCATAAGGCAGAATGGATGAGATTCCTTTTAATCACAAAACGACAAAACGACAAATGGAATTAACATTCTTATGATTCTTTTCCTGTACGAATGCATGCATGGACCATGGCGTTGCCGTTGCATGTCGCCACACTGTTGATATGTTGCTGCTGCTACTCAGCGCCCCGCAGGGATGGCGACGTGGTTGGGCGCCTCGGGGCACCGCTGTGTGCGGAATTGGCAACGATGCATTGTGCGCCTGTGAGATGGAGGGCCTCGTCACTCAGCGGCCGATGACCGTCTCCTTCGCCTTTCTGTGTCGCCTAATCACTCTCGTAGAGAAAAGTGCTGATAACGTATTGTAGAATGAATGCAAAGAGACAAATAAAGAGTCGAAATGATCCGTTAGTTTCATTGCAATGTGGAAGACCCACTTATATACAAGTTGAAGGGGTGTGTTGGGGAGACACCTTTTCCCCAACAGACACCTCCTGGGAGGCATCACTCCCATACAATTGATCACATGTTTTATTTCTCAACAGGTTCAATGCGAGGCCGCACCCGCGGAGGCGGAGTCGGGGTCGCTTCTGCATACGTGTTGCTGCACAGTAACAATACTAGGCTTTAATTATGTAGCAGATTGCCCTTGGTGCAATGATTTATCTAATCTTCTCGCGATTTGTTGTCATCACGTGGTGACGTATTGACATATCAATTCTTTCTTTCAATCAACAAGCCAATTTGGCCAGGAGATGAAAAGTACCTCGTAAACAGTTGCTCGACCGGACTTTTGGTTTCCCTTGTGTTCTGCTTGTCGAGGGAAGAAAAGTAATTAGCCAATCCGATTGCTCGGTGACACCTTAGATCGATTCTCTCTCGGTCTCGTATGAAAACGCGGTTTATTCGACGAAACCCTAAAAACTCCTCTCCAATAATTTCGTATTTTCCACCCCAACTGCTTGTCATATTAAATATGTAAATCCTTTTGCGCTCGCACTTCTTCATTTGGCACATAACGAGCTTCCCGATCCTTGAAGAGCTCCCTTCAAAAACACAATACCACCGTGAGCTTGGCCCCATGGTGGGCGCCAAATGTCGTATTTTTTATGACGACATATTTCCTCGTGAGAGAACTTATATGTGAGGCCATCGCAACTATGTGGCGGCTTGAGAGGGGTAAATTGGAATTGAGAGATGCGAGTTTACACAGGTTCGGCCCCTTTGATGGAGGTAAAAGCCTACATCCTGCTCGTGTTTCATGGATGAAGATGATGATCTCGATTACAAGGGTGCGGAATTGCTACCTCTAATCTCGAGGGTGTCTAATGTGTCTATCTCTAATGACTTCACCTTGTCCCTGTTGGGGCGCCTTACCCCTCCTTATATAGGTTGAAGGGGTAGGTTTACATGTAGAGTCCAACTAGGAGTAGGATTAGGACTAGTCTCTCTTGAATCTTAATCTGGGTCTTGTTTGCTTCTCGGGGAAGTCTTTCCTCTATTTAGGCCATCTCTGTGAGCTGGCCCTATGCTAGGGTGCACGTCGGGCCTTGGGCCTTTCAGTCTTGTCATTCCTCTGACCCGCCTACCGGGGCACCATTGAGTCGCCAAGATCGGCCGGGTCACCAGTGAGTCGCCAAGTCAGGTCAGAAGAGCTACTATGGGAATGACATGACAACTCGTGAGCTTCAGATTCTTCAAGTCTGTTTATACCGCGGGGTATATCCCCGACAACTCGTGAGCGTCAGATTCTTGGGAACAACATGATCACTGAAGTAGAAGAAATGTGCCGTGTCATTCAGGATAATCTCAAAGCTGCTCAATCCCGTCAGAAGAGCTGCTATGATAGAAAGTATCGTGACATGACTTTTTAGATCGATGATTTGGCCTATCTCAAAGTGTATCCTATGAAGGGCACTCAACGCTTTCGCATCAAAGGAAAGATTGCTCCTCGCTTTGTTGGTCCTTTCAAGGTTGTTGGCAAGAGAGATGATATTGCTTATCAGTTAGAGCTTTCATCCAATTTCTCCAATGTGCATGTTGTGTTTCACATCTCTTAGATCCGTAAGTGTTTCAAAGTCCCGAGCGCATAGTTGACCTGTGGGGACCCCGACTTACAAGTCGAGATCGCCGAACGAACGTGCTCAGTGATCCCACAGATCAATGCTCACCGAACACACAGATACTGAATAATAAGAGTCTTACATCCAAGTACTGAATTATTACATCACATGATCGAACGGTCAAGTTCACAAGATAGGGCCTAAGGCAAAATCATACAGATACAGCTAATAGCGGAAATCATAGGGGCTAAGCGGGTGCCCATGCCATCAAGCCTACACTGACAAGCATTCTGACTGGGAAACGTCCTAGTTCGCAGGGGCATCTCCGAAGACGTACTCATCTCCAAACTCCGGTCCTTCCATGTCTGGTCAATAAAATAACCAGTTGCAAGACAATGAATACTTTTGAATGTACTCGCAAACAACCCATGATATGAACAATGAAAGTGAAGGATAACAATATCATGCATCTTTGGTGGAATTCACATTGGTAGTAAATGATCGTGAATATGCATCTAGTTAAAGAATTACTTTTGAAGAACAGGTTACATATATCAATATCTGCTGAGGGTGGAACCATCCGGGTTCACCCTATATGTGAGGTCACCAAACTTGGTCATATCATTACTTTCATATTAACTCCTTTTATCACAACTCACACACACTTGGTTTATGCGAAAACTACTGGGCGCAGTTTAAGCAGGATTACCCAACTGTCCTTGACCGTGGACACGGCTATTCGAATAGTTTTACACTCTGCAGAGGTAGTACGCTGGACCCACGAGATCTGGGAAACTTCCGTGTCATCCACGACTCGCGGTATATAACATACCCGAGGTAAGTACCCGATCAATGCCTTTACCCTGACGATACTAGACAAAGAGGTCCACTCGATTGGTACCCAGCCCACATGTTGTACTTCTTACGAGCACCGACTCTGGACAATATCAACCATGCGGGGACCAACGGTGTGCCTGGAACACATAAAAATGGCATATTCGCCCTACCTGGCACGACTCCATCACAAGAGTGGCCACACATCACTCCCGCCCTAGTAATGTAGCTCTTTGCTAGCACCGACCAGAGCAATCAACACAACCCCATCCCATAAAGGGGTAACGTGGTCGTACATGTAAGGTTGGGACGGTGGACAGATCATAAATCTAATCCCATTTCTGAAACCATACTCACACAAATACCCGGTGCACCACTTCACCAAAAGTGGCCACCTAACTCATCATCACCCTCGGTCATTAGTGGCACCCGACGGGGTCTTCATAAGTCTTTGATTTATACCAACACATGCTCATGCTACTGTTACTCTAGCTTTGCTTGTCAACATGATACTAGCATGACCCTCATAGCTGGTAGGATCAAGCTTAATGCATGTGCTCCGGAGGAGCCATCGGTAACATCACATCAATGATTTACCGGCACTTATGATCATATGCAACGGAAATATTTTCTACACTAGCATGCAATAGAACATATGCTCAGTCATGGTCAAAGGGCTGCTTGCCTTGGTGAGCTAGGTATCCGGGGTCTTCGAGGTCTTCCGCTTCGATTCCCTCATCACACGGATTTTCTGTCATCGTCAAAATAATAAATAAGAAATAGCTCACTCAAAAAAAGATCACAAAGTTATTTTTAAAATGTTCTTTATTAACGATAAATCTAAGTTGTTATTTTTAAAAATATTTTCCTCTGATTCCAATAAAGGAACATTTTTAAAATCAACTAAACAGAAGCAAAACTATTCCAACTTAATCCTTTTTATTATTGTAAAACAGAATAGTTGCTGAAAATTTCAACCAATGGTCTTATTAAATACTTCACATTTTTAGAAGAATATCAGTGGAAAAATTATATTTTTACACTAGTTAATTTTTTTCTAAAAATCTTTGAAAAACCAGTTTTAAAACAAAAGAAAAATGGGCTAAGTCCCTGTCCTGGTTCGGCCTGGAACTGGGCCGGCCCAAAGGCCAACCGACAGCCTGCCTAGGCGCACGCACCGTCAGGTTTGAACCTGACGTGCGGGGCCCTGCGGTCAGTGGCTGCGGGCAGCGAGGGAGTGGGGGTTGGGCCACCGACAGTTTGGGCACACGTGTCGGGGTCGTCTCCTACCTCTGGCCAAAGAGGAGGAGGAGCATGCCGGCAAGGCTGCCGACGTCCTCCGGCCCCAACGAAGATAGAAATGGGTCCGGATCCTCCCCGCCTACCTGCTGGTGGTCGGAACAACGACGGAGAGGCTCGGGTTCATCAGCGACGAGGAGGCCGCGGCGGAGGAGGTTCGGGAGGTGGTCGAGAGGGTAGCTAAGGGCACGGAAATGCTTGGGAAAGGTGGGGGAAAGCTTTCTGAGGTATAGGGGAGTGGTTTGGTGGGTCGAGGGACCTAGGAGCCGTCATGTAGCCGGAGATCGACCGAAGCTCCGAGGCGGAGGGGCCTCGGTCGATTTCGAGCATCAGGTCTCTGCTAGTTTGCTGGGGAGGCTAGGGAGGTGCTAGTAGTCATGGCGAAGCTTTCTGAGGGGAGCTGGAGTGAGGGGGAGGGCTATAAATAGGCTTGCGACGGTGAGCCGATTCGGGAGCGCCGGTGAGTCACCGTGGCGCGCATGGGGTGTAGAAATAAGCTGGGGTTGAAACCATGGTCTCAGGACGTGGTTCTGGACTGCCAGAACCGTCTGAAGTAGAGGGAGAGAGAGGGGAGTCGAGCATCAGTGGCCGCACAGCTTTGACCGGTACTGGTGCGCGCAGGCATGCGTCGCACAAGCTCTAGCACGGGAGAGGAGGGGCCCTGATGGGCGCTCGATGCAGAGGGGTTGTCGGGGAAGAGGTCGGACAACTCGGGGGAGGCTGGAACTGGCCAAGGGCGTCGCCCCCACCTTGGTGGCTTCCTGTAGCACGCCGAGAGTGCAGTTCTAGCATGCCACGGCATGCTGGTGCTCTCTGAGGTGCTTTGGACGTGTCTAGCATGTCCAGGGCACTGGCCTAGACGAGGTTAGACGTTGTAGTCCCGTGGGAGCTTCGACTAATAAAGGGAGACAAGAGAAACAAGTGCTGTCAGCTTTGAGCTGAAGCTTAGATTGGGGTTTTTGTCATTTCTACTTTGAACCAGAGAGGGGCCAGTTGAGTGGGGTTGGGCATTGATACTGGCCACCTAATCTGAGAGTTTGGAGCAAAGGGGTTGGGTTTAGCTATAGCTAAGGGGGCTTTTTACCCATCTGTGAGAAGGTGCTCGATAGTGGTTTGGGGTGGTTGCACCCCACCACTGGTGCTGCAACTTAACATGTTTGGCTTTGGTGCTGAAACATGGGGTTTCACCAAGTTTGAGCTCCATTGGACAAGTTTAGCTTTGTAAACTTGAAAACTTCACTATTTGAACAGATATGTCCCTTCCAAAGAGAGTGTGGGCAAACCAAGTCCCACAAATCCCATTTTTGGTATGGAACCCTCATTTGAGGTATTAGGCACTCCTGCAAAGTTTATTCTGGGCATCTAGAGTTGCTCTAACTTTATTCTGGACAGAAGGTGTTTTCCAGTTATTTGGGGTCCTTAATCACCTTGGATCAAAGTGGAACTTTACGTGGACACCAAATAAGGCTTAGGGATACCACTGGAATTTTCTATGATTTTATTGAGAATATTTCCTTTGGAAATATTTCAAAAGGTCAAAACACACAGAAATGGTTTTCAGGGGTTTACTCAAATAATTATAGTACAAATAGGGGTTTAAAATCTTATGTATGGAAAATATATGTCCTTCTGATCATCTCCAAATTTAATCACATTTTGCTAAGGTAGAAAAGTATTTTTCCATGTAGGAATACCATTTCTGGCCTGAGAAATGGACATGTAATTAAATTAACAAAACAATTCTAAAAATAATTATTTTGTGGTTTTGGAGCACTAAAATAAAGCTAAAATCATATCACCAACTTAGGGTAAGAACACTCCTTGCCATCAAGGGCATGTAGTAAAACTCAAAGTAGGGGTTTACCTTAATCACAAATCACAAAAGTGTTTTTGGAAACAATTCAATATTGTGAAATGGGGTTTTTGTCATCACATGATCAAACACACAAGCATACAATGATAATCATGGCACTCACATCATTAGTTTTGAAAATGTTTTAACAAGCTCAGATTTTTGCATTACAGTGAAAGTGGTAGTGAAAACAGGGTGTGACAGACCTATCCCCCTTACAAGAATCTCATTCCCGAGATTCCTAAGCTAGGTGCTAAAAAGGTCCGGAAACTCAGATCGGAGATAGTCTTCACGCTCCCATATTGCTTCTTCTTCGGTGTGGTTGCTCCACTGAACCTTGAAATACTTGATGGTGCGGCTTCTGGTGCAACGCTCTGCTTCATCCAAGATGCGGATCGGCCTCTCGCGGTAGGTGAGATCTGGCTGAAGGTCGATGACATGATGGTCAATGTCCTTGTAAAGATCGGGACGATTTGGCGCTTGAAGACACTTCCAAAGTTGTGACACGTGGAAGACGTTGTGCACACCGAAAAGTTCCGGAGGTAGCTCCAATTGGTAAGTGTCTTCTCCACGCCTTGCTATGATCTTAAAAGGTCCAATGAACCTTGGAGCAAGTTTCCCTTTAACATGGAAATGCTTGGTTCCCTTGATAGGGGTGACACGGAGGTACACCTGGTCTCCGGGAATGAACTCCACATCCCTGCGGCGAGAATTCGCATAGCTCTTTTGTCACGACTTGGCTGCCTTCAGATTTTCTCGGACAAGTTGCACCTTATTTTGTGCCTTGTGCAAAACTTCCGGCCCGAAAATCAGCCCTTCACCGGTTTCGAACCAGTTGAGCGGGGTGCGGCACTTCCGTCCATATAACACTTCAAATGGGGCCATCTGGAGACTGGACTGGTAGCCGTTGTTGTATGAGAACTCAGCAAATAGCAGACAGTCTTCCCATTTGGCACCATGTACCAAGACGCAGGCGCGGAGCATATCTTCGAGTATCTGGTTTACTCTCTCTATTTTCCGCCCGTTTGCAGGTGGAAAGCGGCGCTGAAAGAGAGCTTGGTTCCGAGGGCTTCTTGGAACTTCTTCCAAAATTTTGAAGTGAACTGCGTGCCTCGGTTAGATACAGTCTTCTTGGGAACTCCGTGAAGGCTCACAATACGCTCAATATAGAGACTAGCCAACTTGTCCCCATCATAAGTGGTGTTGACTAGTATGAAATGGGCCACCTTGGTCAGATGGTCGACAATGACCCATATAGGGTCTTGACCTCTGCTAGACCTTGGTAAGCCGGTAACAAAGTCCATGCCTATCTTGTCCCACTTCCATTCTGGCACCTGGAGAGGTTGTAGCAATCTAGTAGGTCACTGATGCTCAGCCTTGACTCACTGGCATACGTCGCACTTGGCAACATAAAATGCTATTTCCCTCTTCATGCCATGCCACTAGAATATTTCTCGGAGATCTTGATACATCATGGTACCACTGGGGTGAATAGAGTAGGGTGTATCATGAGCTTCCTGTAGGATCAAATCCTTGAGTTCAGCCTCATTGGGTACGCATAAACGTTTCCCAAACCACACTACTCCTTGTTCATCCACTGAAAATCCTGGGGCCTTGCCTTCTTGAATCTTCTCCTTGATGCCTTCAATGCTCTTATGACCCTTCTCGGCCTCCTTGATATCATCGACCAGCGTTGGTTTGACTTTGAGGTTAGCTAGGAATCCTGATTCCACTAGCTCCAATCCGAAGTTCTCCATTTCTTCATATAAGGCGGGTTGCCTTTCCTTGAGCATGACGTTCAAGGTGTTAGTCTTCCTGCTTAGGGCATCGGCCACTACATTGGCCTTACCGGGGTGATATTGAATGATGAGGTCGTAGTCTTTGATTAACTCCAACCACCTTCGTTGCCTCATAGTCAATTCCCTTTGGGTGAAGATATAGTTCAGACTTTTGTGGTTGGTGTATATTTCACATTGTTTTCCCAAAAGGTAATGTCGCCATGTCTTCAGGGCATGCACTACTGCTGCCAACTCGATGTCATGGGTGGCATAATTCTCCTCATGCGGCTGCAGTTGTTGTGACAGATATGCCACAACTCTGCCTCCTGCATTAGAACCCACTGAGCCCAGTTCTGGAGGCATCACAATATATCACAAACTCCTTGCTGATATCTGGAGTGGCCAATACCGGGGTGGTAGTTAATCTCTTCTTCAACACTTGGAAGCTTGCTTCACACTCCGGCGTCCATTCGAACTTCTTGCCGTTCTTCAAAAGTTGAGTCATAGGTCGAGCGATGCGGGACAATCCTTCTACAAACTTGCGGTAATATCCCGCGAGTCCGAGGAAGCTCCTAACTTCCTTCACATAAATTGGCGATTCCGAGTTGGTTACCGTAGTAATCTTGGAGGGATCAACCGCCAATCCACTTGCCGTCATGGTATGACCCAAGAATCCAACTTCGTTCAGCCAAATTTGGCACTTGCTGAATTTGGCATAAACTTGGTGCTCTCGAAGATTTTCTAATACTAACCTCAAGTGTTGCTCATGTTCTTCTTCGGACTTGGAAAAGATTAAGATGTCATCAATAAATACGACGACAAACTTATCCAGGTATTCCATAAAGACCTTGTTCATGAGGTACATGAAGTAAGCTGGGGCATTAGTCAACCCGAAAGACATGACAGTGCATTCGTATAGACCGTACCGGGTCACGAACGCAGTCTTCGGTATGTCTTCATGTCGTATCTTCAATTGGTAATATCCAGATCGTAGATCGATCTTGGAGAATACCTTAGCTCCATTTAGCTGATCAAACAAGTCTTCAATCTAGGGGAGTGGTTACTTGTTCTTGATTGTGACGTCATTGAGAGAACGGTAATCGACACACAGTCTGATAGTCCCATCCTTCTTGGACACGAACAGAACGGGTGATCCCCAAGGTGATGCACTCGGACGAATGAACCCTGTTCCTGAGTTGCTTATCCAGCTGCTTTTTTAGCTCTGCTAGCTCTTCGGATCCCATCCTGTAAGGGTTCTTATAGATAGGCCTTGATCCGGGCTGGAGCTCAATGATGAACTCGATGTCTCGGTCAGGAGGCATCCCTGGTAGCTCATCAAGAAATACGTCCGGGTACTCATAGACTATTGGCACTCTATCGAGTTCTACCTCTGACAGGCTGTTAAGCTGCGGTACTCGAGCGGTTACTGGCTCAAAGACATACTTGAATTTGACCCCTTGGTCGCTTGTCATGGTAATAGCCCCGTTGGCACATTCCAAAATGTTATCATGTTTGGCCAGCCAATCCATCCCGAGAATTACTTCTAGGCCTTTCAACTTAAGTACAATGAGATCCGCTGAGAAGCTTATCCCGTTGATAACAATCCCGACCTTCCTACATCCTAGGTTGGTCCTCAACACTACTCCCGGGGTTTGGATTGCCATATGCCCTCGAAGCAGAGTAGGCTTTAAACCACATTTTTCCGCAAATATTTGTGTAACAAAAGAATGCAAAGGACCACAATCGAACAATACTGTTGCTAGGGTGGAGTTAACGAGGAACGTACCCAGAATGCAGTTCGGGTCTCCTGTGCCTGTTCTCCGGAGATATGATTAATCCGCCCCTTGCTGTGATACTGCTGATTGCGGGGAGCTTGGTTCCTGCCTGGTGCTCCTTCGCCTTGATTTGGCGCATTGGGGCGAGGTGCGTTGAGATTCTTGTTGGGACACTGCTTGGAATAGTGCCCTGTTTGTCCAGATCCGAAACAGGTAACTTGCGCTAGAAGATTGGTCTTGAATCCACTTTTGTTCGCTGGGTCGATTGCTGGCTTGGTGTTAACTTGGTGCTGAGGCTGGTAGTTCTGGCAAAATGTTGGAATCTTGTGCTACTTCTCAAACAACAGCACCAAAAATTGACACGTTGAAGGAGACTTGCTTGCGTCGGTTTTTCTCTTGAAGAGGAAAGGGTGATGCAACACAGGAGCAGTAAGTATTTCCCTCAGTTTGAGAACCAAGGTATCAATCCTGTAGGAGAATCTCGTCAAGTCCAGAGTACCTGCGCAAACACAAACGAGGTTGCACCTAACTCTATAAAGGGGTTGTAAATCCCTTCAAGTTTAATTGCAAAGTGAGATCTGAAGGCAAAAAGTGCAACGAAGTAAAAGAGTAAGGCTGAAAATATGGTGTGGAGTAGACCCGGGGGCCGTAGTGTTCACTAGAGGCTTCTCTCAAAATAGCAAATATTACGGTGGGTGAACAAATTACTGTCGACCAATTGATAGAACCGTGCAAAGTCATGAAGATATCTAAGGAAATGATCATACATATAGGCATCACATCCGAGACAAGCAGACCGATACTTTCTGCATCTACTACTATTACTCCACACATCGACCGCTATCCAGCATGCATCTAGTGTATTGAGTTCATGACGAACAGAGTAATGCGTTAAGCAAGATGACATGATGTAGAGGGATAATCTCAAACCAATGATGAAAACCCCATCTTTCTACCCTTGATGGCAACAACACGATGCGTGCCTCGCTACCCCTTCTGTCACTAGGTGAGGTCACGCACGGTATGAACCCAAAACCAAGAGAATTACAAGGATATGAAATCATGCATATAAGAGATCAGAAGAAACTCAAATAAGATTCATAGATAATCTGATCATAAATCCACAATTCATCGGATCTCGACAAACACACCGCAAAAGAAGATTACATCGGATAGATCTCCATGAAGATCGTGGAGAACTTTGTATTGAAGATCCAAGAGAGAGAACAAGCCATCTAGCTACTAGCTATGGACCCGTAGGTCTATGGTTAACGACTCACGCATCATCGGAGAGGTCATGATGTTGATGAAGAAGCCCTCCGTATCTGAATCCCCCTCCGGCAGGGCACCAGAACGTGCCCCAGATGGGATCTTTCGAACACAGAAGCTTGCAGCAGCGGAAAAGTACTTTTGATGATCTCCTGATTTTTTCTGGAATTTTTGGGAATATATAGGCGAAAGACCTAGGGCAGAGGTGGCCCAAGGAGCCCACAAGCCTGGGAGGCGCGGGCCCCCTGGCCGCGGCTAGGGGGCTTGTGGGGTCCCAGGTGGCCCCCTGCCCTGGTTCTCAGGCTCCCCGATCTTCTTCTATTTCAGAAAAAATCTTTTTGGAAGTTTTGTTCCGTTTGGACTCCGTTTAAAATCCTCCTCTGAAAAGGGTCAAAAACAAGGAAAAAACAGGAACTGGCACTTGGCACTGAGTTAATAAGTTAGTCTCAAAAAAGATATAAAAGGCACACAAAACATCCAAAGTTTGACAAGATAATAGCATGAAACCATCAAAAATTATAGATACGTTGGAGACGTCTCAAGCATCCCCAAGCTTAACTCCTGCTCGTCCTCGAGTAGGGAAGTGATAAAGAATGAATTTTTGATGTGGAATGCTACCTAGCATAGTTGTCCTTTGTAACTTCTTTCGTGTGACATGAATGTTCAGATCCGTAAGATTGAAAACAATAGTTTGCTATTGACATGAAAGCAATAATACTTCAAGCAAACTAGAAAGGTAATCATGAACTTTCGAAATAACAAGGCCAAGGAAAGTTATCCCACGAAAATCATATAGTCTGGCTATGCTCCATCATCCTCACACAGCTAATGGAAATCATGCACAACCCCGGTAATGGCCAAGTAATTGTTTTTGCACTCTTACTTCCTCAAACTTTTTATAACTATCACGCAATACATGAGCGTGAGCCATGGATATAGCACTATATGTGGAATAGAGTGTGTTGGTGGTTGTGAGACTAAAAGGAGGAGATGGTCCCATTGACTCGGCGTATCAAAGGGCTATGGAGAAGCCCGTTAATAGATATCAATGTGAATGAGTAGGGATTGACATACAAGGGATGCACTAGAGCTATAAATTTGTGAAAGCTCAAAAGGAGAACAAGTGGGTGCGCATCCAACTTGCTTGCTCACGAAGATCTAGAGCAATTTGGAGGAAGCCCATCATTGGAATATACAAGCCAAGTTATATAATAAAAATTCCCACTAGTATATGGTGGTGACAAAACGAGAGGCTCTCAATCATGAAGAACATGGTGCTATTATGAAGCACAAGTGTGGAAAAAGATAGTAGCATTGTCCCTTCTCTCTTTTTCTCTCTTTTTTTATTTGGGCTCTTTGGCCTCCTTTTTTTAATTTGGGCTCTTTGGCCTATTTTTTTTATTTCCTCACATGGGAAAATTCTCTCATAATGATGATCATCACACTTTTATTTACTCACAGCTCAAAGCTTAGAACGATGATGACTCTATAGGAAATGCCTCCGGCAGTGTACCGGGATGTGCAACGATCTAGCTTGGCGTATGACGTTGAAACATCTCGCTAGCTATCTTACAATCATGCAATAGCAATATGAGAGTGACGGCACAGGTCATGAGATGGAACGGTGGGAGTTACATGGCAATATATCTCGGAATGGCTATGAAAATGCCATAGTAGGTAGGTATGGTTGCTGTTTTGAGGAAGGCATATGGTGGGTTTTATGCACCGGCAAAAATTGCGCGGCACTAGAGAGGCTAGCAATGGTGGAAGGTGAAAGTGCATATATACCATGGACTCACATTAGTCATGAAGAACTCACATACTTGTTGCGAAAGTTTTTGTTAGTAATCGAAACAAAGTGCTAAACCCATACTCCTAGGGGAAAGGTTGGTAGGTGTTAACCATCGCACGATCCCGACCTCAACACAAAGGATGACAATCAATAGATCAATTATGCTCCAACTTCCTAACATTGCGGTTCACCATACGTGCATGTTACGGGAATCAATAACTTCAACACAAGTATTTCTAGATTCACAACACCCTACTAACATAACTCTTAATATTACCAAATCCATGTCTCAAAACTAATTGAGAGGAATCAAGACTTCTCTTTCTACTCAATGCACATGAAGATGGAGGTTTTTGTATCCTCTTTGGGTACCTATCACCTTTGGGACTACTTTCGTAGCATAAGCCAACTACCAAGTCACGCATCGCCGTGCTCTAAAAGATCTAAGTGAAGCACATAGAGCAAAATTGTCTAGCTCAAAAGATATAAGTGAAGCACGATGAGCATTCTAGCAAAATCATGATGAGTGCATGTCTCTCTAATGGTGTGCAGCAAGGATGATTGCAACACAACAAAAAGAAAAGACTCCTAAGATACAAGACGCTCCAAGCGAAACACATATCGTGTGGTGAATAAAAATATAGCTCCAAGTAATGTTACCGATGGATTGAAGACGAAAGAGGGGATGCCTTCCCGGGGCATCCCCAAGCTTAGGCTTTTTGGTGTTTTTTGAAATTGGCTTGGGATGCCTTGGGCATCCCTGAGCTTGAGCTATTTCCACTCCTTATCTCTTTGTCCATGAGAACATCACCCAAAACTTGAAAACTGCACAACACAAAACTTTAAGAGAAACTCGTGATAACATTAGCACAATAAAACAAACTACCACCTCTTTAGGTACTGTAGCAATCTTGATTTCTATTTATATTGGTGTTAGGCTACTGTATTCTCACTTTTCCATGGCTATTACCCCTCGATACTATCCATAGTTTCATCAAAACAAGCAACCAACTCAATAAAAAACAGAATCTGTCAAAAACAAACCAGTCTTTATCAATCGGTATACTTCGTATACTTCTGTTACCTCAATAATTCTGAAACATTACGACTGCCTGGGAAAACGGTATATCAACCAGCAACAAAAAGAATCAACTCAAAAGCTCTTTCTGAATACAAATGAAAAATCATCTCGTGAGCGAAAAGTTTCTGTCTTTTTCCAGCAGGATCAAACAACCATCACCAAGACTAGTCATAAAGGTTTTGCTTGGCTCAAACACAAAAATAAACACAAAAAACACAATCATAACAGAATTATGATGGTGTGGATGCAACAAAACAGAAAGAAAAAAAGATAAATTCATTGGGTTGCCTCCCAACAAGCGATATTGTCTAACGCCCTTAGCTAGGCATTGATAAATCAATGATGCTCACACAAAAGACAAGAATTGAAGCACAACGAGAGCATCATAAAGCATGTGAAAAACACATCTATGTCTAACGTACTTCCTATGCATATGCATTTTATAGGAGAACAAATTGGCAAGACAACCAATAGTTACCAAATGCAAGGAAGAAGAAAGAGACAATAGCAATCTCAACATAACGAGAGATAATTTGGTAACATGAAAGTTTCTACCACAATATTTTCCTCTGTCATAGCAATTACATGTGGGATCATAATCAAATTCAACAATATAGCTACCACAAAGGATATTCTTTTCATGATCCACATGCATGCAAAGTTGATGCTCTTCCAAAATAGTGGGATTATCATCAACTAAAGTCATGACTTCTCCAAACCCACATTCAATCTTATTGCAAACATCATATTCATCATGAGGTTTAAACAAATTTTCAAGATCATAAGAAAAATCATCACCCCATTCATGATTATTGCAACAAGTAGTGGACATAGCAAAACTAGCATCCCCGAGCTTAGGGTTTTGCATATTTTTAGCATGATTGACACTAAAAGGATTTATAGTGAAACCATTGCAATCCTGCTTTTCATTCAAGGAGCACTCGTGAATCATTTCATAAATTTCTTCATCACGATTTTAGGATTCACGCATCTCAAGCAAAACTCCATAGAGAAAGTGGAGTGCACTCAACTCACTAGCAATTGGTTCCACATAAGTGGATCTCTTAAAGAGATTAGCAAGTGGGTGAGGATCCATATCACCAGATTTTCAGCAAGCGAAGATGCAAGCATATTGAAGGCACATAGCACACAATCAAAGGAAAGGCAAACGAAAAAGGAAAATATAATGTTGTAATTTTTTTTTCAGAAGTGGGGGAGAGGTAAACGAGAGGCAAAAAAGTAAATGCAAGAGATGAGTTTGCGACACTTACTTGGATGAGTTCTTGACTTCATCCTTCCCGGCAACGGCGCTAGAAATTCTTCTTGCTACTTCTCAAACAACAGCGCCAAAAATTGACACGTTGACGGAGACTTGCTTGCGACGGTATTTCCCTCAGTTTGAGAACCAAGGTATCAATCGAGTAGGAGAATCTCGTCAAGTCCAGAGTACCTGCGCAAACACAAACGAGCTTGCACCCAACGCTATAAAGGGGTTGTCAATCCCTTCAAGTTTGATTGCAAAGTGAGATTTGAAGGCAAAAAGTGCAACGAAGTAAAAGAGTAAGGCTGAAAATATGGTGTGGAGTAGACCCGGGGGCCATAGTGTTCACTAGAGGCTTCTCTCAAAATAGCAAATATTGCGGTGGGTGAACAAATTACTATCGAGCAATTTATAGAACCGCACAAAGTCATGAAGAAATCTAAGGCAATGATCATACATATAGGCATCACGTCCGAGACAAGTAGACCGATACTTTATGCATCTACTACTATTACTCCACACATCAACCATTATCCAGCATGCATCTAGTGTATTGAGTTCATGACGAACAGAGTAACGCCTTAAGAAAGATGACATGATGTACAAGGATAATCTCAAACCGATGATGAAAACCCCATCTTTTTACCCTTGATGGCAACAACATGATGCGCGCCTCGCTACCCCTTCTGTCACTGGGTGAGGTCACCGCACGGTATGAACCCAAAACCAAGCACTTCTCCCATTGCAAGAATCATAGTTCAAGCTGGCCAAACAAAACCCACAATTCGAAGAGAATTACAAGGATATGAAATCATGCATATAAGAGATCAGAAGAAACTCAAATAAGATTCATAGATAATCTGATCATAAATCCACAATAAATCGGATCTCGACAAACACACCGCAAAAGAAGATTACATCGGATAGATCTCCATGAAGATCATGGAGACCTTTGTATTGAAGATCCAAGAGAGAGAAGAAGCCATCTAGCTACTAGCTATGGACCCGTAGGTCTATGGTGAACTACTCACACATCATCGGAGAGTTCTTGGTGTTGATGAAGAAGCCCTCCGTATCCGGATCCCCCCTCCGACAGGGCACCAGAACATGCCCCGTATGGGATCTTGCGGAGACAGAAGCTTGCGGCGGCGGAAAAGTACTTTCGATGATCTCTTGATTTTTTCTAGAATTTTTTGGAATATATAGGCGAAATACCTAGGGCAGAGGTGGCCCAGGGAGCCCACAAGCCTGGGAGGCGCGGGCCCCCCTGGCCGCGTCTAGGGGGCTTGTGGGGTCCCTTGTGGCCCCCTGCCCTGGTTCTCAGGCTCCCCGATCTTCTTCTATTTCAGAATAAAACTTTTTGGAAGTTTCGTTCCGTTTGGACTCCGTTTAAAATCCTCCTCTGATAAGGGTCCAAACACGGAAAAAACAGGAACTGACACTTGCCACTGAGTTAATAAGTGAGTCCCAAAAAAGATATAAAAGGCATACAAAACATCCAAAGTTTGACAAGATAATAGCATGAAACCATCAAAAATTATAGATACGTCGGAGACGTATCATCATGTTCTGCTGTTGTTGATAGTTGGGTCTTGCTGGAGCTGACTGTCATGGGCGTGGCTTTGGGTTACTCGGTCCTCAAGTACCCATTAGCTTGCGCTTACCGTTGTCGTCCATAGCACGACAATTATCCTCCAACATAAGGGCCTTATTAACCAGATCACTAAAGGTCCGACATTCACAAACAACCAGCTGATACTGGAGTGGCTGCTCCAGTCCTTGCATAAAGCGTTCCACTTTGGCAGCCTCAGTGTTGACTTCTTCTGGTGCATATCATGACAGGAGGTTGAACTTCTGCAAATACTCCTTGGCGAATCCATTGCCTTGCCTTAAGGCTCGGAATTCCCGCTTCTTAATGGTCATCATTTCTAGAGGAATGTGAGCAGCACAGAATCCATCTTTGAACACAGCCCACGTGATTACTTTCCATGCTCGAATGATCTGAAATCCATCCCGCCAAGCTCTGGCTGTGCCTCCAAGACAGTGAGAAGCATAGAGGACTTTCTCACCATCTGAAAAGACCTCGATGACGCCTAGAGGGGGGTGAATAGGCTATTTAAAAACTTTTTCGGATTTGGCTTGAACCTAATGCAGAAATAAACTAAGAGGGTACTTGTCAAGCACAAATCCTAAATGCACTGTGCACTGCAACGTGTATCAACAACACGATCTACAAAGATGGACACAATACAGTTACTAACAAGCACAAGTAAGTTACACAAACTTACTTGATCTATGTCAGACGACAAGTAGGTGAACGACACAAGATACTAGATCACACTATATCACACGATATATCAAAAGCTGCAAGTGTGAACGTGTGGATATAGAGGGTATGCTTGAATGATTAATCTTGTACAAGAAATAACCAACGCAATATAACGAGCACAAACAATATGCAATGTATGTATGCTCAAGTAACACAAGTAAACCACAAGTAAGGAGTTAGGGTTAAGGATAACCAAGGTCACTGAGACGAAGATGTATCCCGATGTTCACTTCCTTGGAGGGAAGCTAGTCACCGTTAGAGAGGTGGATGTTACCACGAAGGCACACCAACGCCACGAAGGATCACCCTAGTCTCCCTTGGAGATAACACCATGAAGGCGTTTCTCAACCACTAGTGGTAAGCCTTTGAGGTGGCTTCCAAACTCTCACAAACTTTTCCGGGGGGTAATCACACGGATTGATTCCTCTCCGAAGAACCCCTACCGCCTAGGAGTCTCCAACCTCCAAGAGTAACAAGATCACGGGGAATGCTCAAAACTTGCTCAAATCTCAAATAGCTTGGGTTGAGAGGAGGAGAGGGAGACGATCGATCTTTTGATTGGAACAACTCTCAAAGGGGCTCAAAAATGCTCTTGGGATCTAAGATTTGGTGTGAGCAAATGTGTCTGAGGTAGAAGTGTGTTCTTATGTGGATAAGGCTGTGTTAGGCTGCCCTCGCACGAAGTGGGAGGGGGATATTTATAGTGGGGAGAGAAAACCAGCCGTTGGGGACACTTTAAGTCACACAAAGTCCGGATGTCCGACAGTTTCCGGAAGTCCGGGCGTTCGCGAGGGGTCGGATGTCCGACAGAGGTCGATCGTCCGAGAGCTGTAGATATGTCTGGAAACACTTTGGGTTGAACAGGCACCGGACGTCCGGAGAAGGCCGGAAATCCGAGTTATTCGACTCAACTTCTTCTGGTGCAAGGTTCCGGATTTCCGAAGGGGTCGGACGTCCGGAGGGAGCCGGAAATCCGAGTTATAGAGCTCACGTTCTTCTGGTGCAGGGCTCTGGATTTCCGAAGCCTGTCGATCGTCCGACCCTTGACCGGCCCTCGGACGTCCGGAGGGAGCCGGAAGTCCGAGTTATAAGGCTGAAGTTTCTCTGGTGCATAGTTCCGGAATTCCGAAGCTGGTCGGATATCCGGGCCTCGGACGTCCGGAGGGAGCCGGAAGTCTGAGTTATATGGCTCTGATTTCTCTGGTATAGTATTCTGGCTTTTCGAAGCAGTCGGTCGTCCGGCCCTCGAACGTCCGGAGGAAGCCGGATGTCCGAGGCATTGGTTCTGTTTTCAGATAACAGCAGAGCAGTGGAGATGTGGTCTGAGCAGAACAGTGGAGATGTAGTTTGAGCAAGTTCATCGCAAAACTGTGATCCCCTCTTAATAGTGCGGGATCCCTAAAGACTCAAGAATCATAAAAGGGGTACTGATGATCCATACTTGAGTGTATACTTTTATTCACTGATCATCACTCCGCACAACTAACGTTAAAGGAACTGATACCTTTGAGTTAGCCCTTTCACTTGAGCTTGATGTTGTTGTTCCTTCTTGGCTCAAGTTGAAAGCAAGACATGATGAAGTCTTCAAGTAGCTCTCCCATACACAATGTGGAAAGCCTAGCTTATGTATTCATCTTCATTTGTCCACCATGTGAACATCCACAAGAATCAAGCATGTAGTGCTCAGGAATGCTTATCTTGATCTTGTCCTTGTTAGCACATGAGCTTGTCCTTATCAACACATGATCATTAACAATAGTTTCAATGATATATTCATGTTGATCCACTTGAACTTTCACACCACAATCTTGATGACGATCGCCACTTGACATCATCCTTCATGGGTTGTATGAGATCTTCCTTTGGACGCAAGCCCATGGAAGCACACCTAACCCCCACATAGGACTCTCACAAAGACCATGGGTTAGTACACAAACACGTAATGGACAATGCTTACCATACCATGGGATCACTTGATCCCTCTCGGTACATCTTATACGCTTTGTGTGTTGATCATCTTGATTTACTCTTTGTCTAAGATCTTGATCAACCTAGTGTCTCTATGACCATTCTTTGGATAATACCTTGAATACCTTCTTGGTCCTCATATAAACTCCTTGAACCCAACAGATGGACTTCAAGAAGTGCCTATGGGCAAATCCTATAAATATAACTTAAGGCAACCATTAGTCCATAGGAATTGTCATCAATTACCAAAACCACATATGGAGATATATGCTCTAACAATCTCCCCCATTTTGGTAATTGAAGACAACC
The DNA here is from genome assembly GCF_904849725.1 of Hordeum vulgare subsp. vulgare. NCBI lineage: Eukaryota > Viridiplantae > Streptophyta > Magnoliopsida > Poales > Poaceae > Hordeum > Hordeum vulgare. Next base: position 317,212,175 of record NC_058518.1, read on the forward strand.
ACTTCAAGAGAGTTTATATAAGGAACTAAGCATAACCAAGCGCACAGATACAAGGTAATGATGCATGCGTGAAGACGTAAATGCTTACGCAATAAAAGCAAAACCCTCTAAACATATCCAAAGTAAACTCTCTAAACTTCTCCCCCATTGGCATCGATTGCCAAAATGGACAAAAAGTTTAGAAAGTCAATATAGTAGGTGGTCCTCCAAAAGGTGTGTACTTCTCAGCAAATGAGTGCAGAGAAATACACAAATACAATGATAAGTAGTTGGAGGGAAACAAACTATATTGAGGACCCAAAGATTGCAAATACAAGGATCATATGCCACAAAGACATACAAAAATAGAGGCAAGCAATCAAAAGATTCCTAATGGAACAAACAATCATATGGTCCTTCGAACCACATGAATAGAAGATATTATGATAAAGGCAACAGTGTGTTTTATCAAAAAAACTAGAGAAGCTCCCCATGATTTGTGCACTAATACGAGATTTTTGTATTTGATACAGGTGCACAAAATAGGATCGTTGCTCCCCCAAAATTAATAAAAACACACAACGAGTGCAAGAAGATAGATGAGACAGTAAGCATATCGATTGCACAAAAACAAATGGTTGAGCAACATGTAAAAGACGCAACCTAAGAATAGGCTCAACCAAAGTAATGTGTGTGAGTCATTGCAAAGCACTTGAGAAGACTAAGATAAGGATGAGCATTACTCATCAACATAGTCTTGATGAAATGAGATACAAAGTGCAAGACATATCATTCCCACACACACATACTAGAAAATGGGTTCACAAGCTTACTAATAAACAAAATAAGAACCAACGCTTGTGACAACCCATTGTGAAGATAGAAAGTAAGAACCTTGTCAAGAGGAGAGATACTAATTCAAATGGCAAAACCCTCATCAAGACAAGCATGAGGAAAAATAATCTACATGGCCAAAGAGTGCATCAAGATGTAGGAAAATAAGATACGCACTCAAAATAAAACTTTTCACGAAGCCACCAAAAGCTGAAAAATGAAATGCAATGATGATCGTGAAAGAAAAGAGGATATTAATTAGAGATGTAACTTCTCTCATGTGTAAAAGATTCTAAGTAGAAGACAATCATGATGATATATATCCACAAAGAAGGATGTACACACGAAATGGTTACAAGAAGAAACAAACTAGATATCCAAAAGGAAGTCATAAATATATCAATGAGATCTGTTGCTTGGAAGCATAGCACATGGCCTAATATTTTCTTATTGTACAATATGAACTTCCAACATACGAACATCAAAGACATCCCAACTAGTAGTAAGACATCATCGTTCGGATGCTTTGAGAAAGCAAACAAGTACTACGAGAACAAATCAAGAGATTCATGCCATGATGCGACCTGGAAAAGAAAAGACAGGTTGGGTCCTTTGCAAGAAAACAATGCATGAAGTGGATACTTGTTACCGAGACAACATTGGATTGATGTAGTAGATAGTTGTTCTTTGATCATCCTAAATTGGCAACAATAATCACATGGTCTCAACATCTTCCTTATAGGTGAGCCGAGCATCCAATGCATCTCCAGTTGTTCCTGGAACAACAAAACAAACAAAATGGTGCCCAAACTCATTGGGACCAAAGAGTTAGAAAACCAGCAATACATAGGACAAACTCCACATACATATGTGCATATAGATATGAATTTGAATTTGATGCACACTTTAGCCAATTTATGACAAGGTGGAGTTTCCACTATATATTGGGTCAAAGAAGGAAAGCAAGCAAAAGATGTTGTATATAGTAGCTAGATACGCATGCTCAAGACTCTCAAGAATCAACTCAACACAAGGTTGATAAGTCACCAAAAGACAAGGTATCAAGTGATAATAAGATCCTAAAACAAAAAGAACTATCACTTGAAGGATATCAATTAAAAGATACCTCAAGGAATGAGATATCCATTGACATATGCCAAATAGAAGGCAACAAGAAACTAATTGAAGGAAAACAAACACGAGGTATCTAGTTTCCAAAAGAGAGCTAGGTTCCAAAAAACCAAGCCCTCGACAAATTTTCATGATGGCACAAAGCATCATAAGGAGCAAGACTTGCCTCCCATCAACACACACTTGATGGGGATCAAAAGATTTTATGATGGGTGAATAAAGAGAGTGTTTTAAAGAAAATAGGATAGCTCCCCCAAGGGACGTGCATTATATAGAATTTGCATTTAAATACAAAACGCACACGATGGGATCATCACTTTCTCTTATATCTATACAAACACTAGACAAGTTAAAATAGATTCATAAGAGGCAAGGAAGACAAACGAAACACAAAATCCAATGTAAAGATGATTAGCAATTCCTATCACATGATGGGAATACCAATTGTCAAGGACAAGAAGTATTTTCGAAGTGATACTCATTGGTAGATCACAAATATATCCAAAATCATCTTTACCCATAAAACGCAAGCAAATGACACATGTAGAGCTAACATGCCACCTAGGAACAAGATAATTTACAATATCAACACTAAGTGGCAACACGTCAAATGTACACATTTTCTAGGTTTGTAATATGCACATAGCAATATACTCCCCCATAATGTTATAAACCAACAACATTAACAAGTGGCAAATTAAAACCAACAAGAGATACTTACTGGACCATATAGAATTTGAATTTCTCATGAGTAAGATATACCACATAGAAACTAGATAATCTTGAAGTATCAAAACTAAGTGGTATTTCCCCATGTATACACATTTATAGGATTGTGAGGTGTGCAAAGCACATCACTCCCCCACAATGGGATAATCCATTAATCTCTCACAAGAGCCAACAAAAAATATAAACAAGATGCAAAAAGGCTCAATACAAGACTCACATGTACATGATATGCAAACCAACATACCCATACTCGATTACTCAAGATAAGCAAGTTGGAAGCACAACATATACAAACGCATGCAAGGTACAAAACCACAACATGCAAAGGGGCAAGCACCTAACAATGTAAACAATTTAAGTATAAGTTACCGTAAGGAGGCACATTGGATATAAGATAGAAACTCGATAATCCAAATGACTTGGCTTGAGATAATATGAATGATGAAGACCCCTTAATTCTTCATTAAGTATCCAAGTCTCTAATGTCCTCCATAGTCACCTATTGATCAAGTTTGAACATGTTGGTCCCCAACTACATTGGGTCCTAAGAGGTTAATCACAATAGGCTTGGCAACCCAAATGGTTCTTTTCTTGACACCATTTTGAGCACCAACAAACTTGGCAAACACATTGCCAACCTTATCCTTCCCAAGGGAATAGATATCATCAATAGTGATTGGGTTGGATAAGTTACCTCTTGTGCAAGACGAAGCGACGTGACCCTTCTCACGACATAAGTAGCAACATCTACCCTTTGCTTTCTTCCTAGTTGATTTCTCACCTCGGGGAGTGTTGGCTTGGGTCTTATTGGGAAGAGGCCTTCCTTCAACTTGTAGTTGAATATGTGATTGAGTTTGTGGCCGCTTCCCTTGTTGCTTGTGACTTTGAGACTTCGTCTTCAGAGGGCAAGATCTAACATGGTGCCCTTTCACTTTCCACTTGAAGCAAATGATTTTGGCCGAATTCTTGACTTGTTCTAAGCCCCTCTTGTTCTTGTTTGAGTTTACTCCAACATCATTTTTGTCATTCGGAGATGTTTTCTCACACATGACGTTTTTGAGTGTGGACATCCCTTCATGACACTGTTCCAAGTCTTTCTTCAAAGAAGTGACTTGGGCCTTGAGCTCTTTGATTTCCTCTGCACGGTTAGTATCAATCCAAGTACTAGAGGAAGTGTAAGCTTCAATGTTAGAGCAACATGGCAAGGAAAGTAATTCATCACACGAGGTAGCAATATTATGAGTAGACGAATTACGAGGACTAGCACATGGAAATATAGTACTTTGACTAGAAGTAGTGCCATTGTCCACATGAGGCTCACTCGATGTTACCTTGGTGATGATAGCCTCATGAGCTAACCTTTGCACATTATAGGATGTTAGAAGATCGGCATGAGAGCTTGTGAGCATTACATGGTTTTCTTCCAACTTCCCATAATTGCTAGTTAGTAAATCAAGTTGAGCACGTAGCTCAATATTCTCCTTCAATGTTGATACTTCAAATGAGGTAGATTTAGATGTACAAGTATTATCAACAATATGAGAGGAGTAAGTAGCGATTAGAGACTTCTCATGAGTAGATTGAAGCTCCTCATAGATCTTAGAGGTTTTGACGAGCTCTCCCTTGACATTCTTGCATTCAAGGAGAAGAGCCTCAAAATCCTTTTTAAGTTTATCATGAGCAACTTCAATCTCTCCTTTTGAAGATCTTAAGTCTCTACATGCTCGATGACTCTTCTCAAGTTCATGTTCAAGTTGTTCACTTTTAGCTTGTTCATGATTAAGTGAATCATTACAATTTTCAAAGTAAGCAAGAACATCTTGGAATCTTTGAAGAGCGTTATTTTTAGCTTTATGAAGAATGTTACTGATCACATAGATATTTTCGGTCAAATCATCATCATCATCCTCATCGCAAATATCATCGTTATTGCACAGGGAAGATGATACCTCATTATTACCTCTTGCCATGAGGCACATGTGAACTGGAGGAGTTGATGATGATTCTTTTGGTGAATCAGATTCTTCATTAGTCAAAGGTACTACATATTTCTTGATTTCCCCTAAATGATTAGTCATAGAGCAACTAGGGAGAAACAAGATATTTTGATCAAGAGGACACGAGGAAGCAGGCATATCACCACAGACATTTGTCGAGGGATCTTTAGGTGAAATGCATGACCTATCAGCACAATAATTTACACTATGTGTGGTGCTAGATATGCTCGTGTCCATAGAGGCTATGACATTTTCATCAACATATATTTCTTCACTCACCATGTCATTACCTTGTGAGATTGAAGATGCTGAGGTGTGCAAGCAATCGGATATGGAAGTAGTGGTGGACTCTTTAAGATTGAAAAGAGTGAAGAGCTCATGCACCAACTCCTTCATCATAATACCATCTTCATCAAGATTGGACCCACCATATATATCTTCAAGTTTAGTCCAAACTTCATGAGCTGACTTGCAAGTCGAGATAGACTTAAACACTTCAGGACTGATGGTTCGATGAATGGCAAGAAAAGCCTCACAATCAAGATACATCTCATTAGTAGATGAAGATGCATCATCCTTTTTGTCGGCAATCCCTACAAGAACAATTCGTAATGTATTTGGGCCCATGGCCCGAAAGTGATGAAGCATACGAATTCTCCATAGGGTATAATTTGTGCCATCAAAGTCAAAGATGCCATTGTGCACTAATCCAATAGTCGACATCGATACTCTCTAGGTCGTGAAACCTAATTAAAGAGAGACCTAGCTCTGATACCAATTGAAAAGACCTCGATGACACCTAGAGGGGGGGGTGAATAGGCTATTTAAAAACTTCTTCGGATTTGGCTTGAACCTAATGCGGAAATAAACTAAGAGGGTACTTGTCAAGCACAAATCCTAAATGCACTGGGCACTGCAACATGTATCAACAACACGATCAACAAAGATGGATACAATACAGTTACTGACAAGCACAAGTAAGTTACACAAACTTACTTGAGCTATGTCACACGACATGTAGGTGAATGACACAAGATACTAGATCACACTATATCACACGATATATCAAAAGCTGCAAGTGTGAACGTGTGGATATAGAGGGTATGCTTGAATGATTAATCTTGTACAAGAAATAGCCAACACAATATAATGAGCACAAACAATATGCAATGTATGTATGCTCGAGTAACACAAGTAAACCACAAGTAAGGAGTTAGGGTTAAGGATAACCAAGGTCACTGAGACGAAGATGTATCCCGATGTTCACTTCCTTGGAAGGAAGCTAGTCACCGTTAGAGAGGTGGATGTTACCACGAAGGCACACCAACGCCACGAAGGCTCACCCTATTATCCCTTTGAGATAACACCACGAAGGCGTTTCTCAACCACTAGTGGTAAGCCTTTGAGGTGGCTTCCAAACCCTCACAAACTTTTCTGGGGGGTAATCACACGGATTGATTCCTCTCCGAAGAACTCCTACCGCCTAGGAGTCTCCAACCTCCAAGAGTAACAAGATCACGGGGAATGCTCAAAACTTGCTCAAATCTCAAATAGCTTGGGTTGAGAGGAGGAGAAGGAGACGATCTATCTTTTGATTGGAACAACTTTCAAAGGGGCTCACAAATGCTCTTGGGATCTAAGATTTGGTGTGAGCAAATGTGTGTGAGGTAGAAGTGTGTTCTTATGAGGATAAGGCTGTGTTAGGCTGCCCTCTCACGAAGTGGGAGGGGGGTATTTATAGTGGGGAGAGAAAAACAGCCGTTGGGGACACTTTAAGTCACACAGGGTCCGGACGTCCGCGAGGGGTCGGATGTCCGACAGAGGTCGGTCGTCCGAGAGCTGTAGATATGTCTGGAAACACTGTGAGTTGAGCAGGCACCAGACGTCCGGAGAAGGCCGGAAATCCGACTTATTCGACTCAACTTCTTCTGGTGCAAGGTTCCGTATTTCCGAAGGGGTCGGACGTCCGGAGGGAGCCAGAAATCCGAGTTATAGAGCTCACGTTCTTCTGGTGCAGGGCTCCGGATTTCCGAAGCATGTCGGTCGTCCGACCCTTGACCGGCCCTCGGACATCCGGAGGGAGCCGGAAGTCCGAGTTATATGGCTCAAGTTTCTCTAGTGCATAGTTCCGGAATTCCGAAGCTGGTCAAATATCCGGGCCTCGGACGTCCGGTGGGAGCCGGAAGTCTGAGTTATATGGCTCTGATTTCTCTGGTATAGGATTCCGGATTTCCGAAGAAGTCGGTCGTCCGGCCCTCGAACGTCCGGAGGAAGCCGGATGTCCGAGGCACTGGTTCTGTTTTCAGATAATAGCAGAGCAGTGGAGATGTGGTCTGAGCAGAACAGTGGAGATGTAGTTTGAGCAAGTTCATCGCAAAACCTGTGATCCCCTCTTAATAGTGCGGGATCCCTAAAGACTCAAGAATCATAAAAGGGGTACTGATGATCCATACATGAGTGTATACTTTTATTCGCTGATCATCACTCCACACAACTAACGTCAAAGGAACTGATACCTTTGAGTTAGCCCTTTCACTTGAGCTTGATGTTGTTGTTCCTTCTTGGCTCAAGTTGAAAGCAAGACATGATGAAGTCTTCAAGTAGCTCTCCCATACACAATGTGGAAAGCCTAGCTTATGTATTCATCTTCATTTGTCCACCATGTGAACATCCACAAGAATCAAGCATGTAGTGCTCAGGAATGCTTATCTTGATCTTGTCCTTGTTAGCACATGAGCTTGTCCTTATCAACACATGATCATTAACAATAGTTTCAATGATATATTCATGCTGATCCACTTGAACTTTCACACCACAATCTTGATGACGATCGCCACTTGACGTCATCCTTCATGGGTTGTATGAGATCTTCCTTTTGAGGCAAGCCCATGGAAGCACACCTAACCCCCACATATGACTCTCACAAAGACCATGGGTTAGTACACAAACACGTAATGGACAATGCTTACCATACCATGGGATCACTTGATCCCTCTCGGTACATCTTATACGCTTTGTGTGTTGATCATCTTGATTTACTCTTTGTCTAAGATCTTGATCAACCTAGTGTCTCTATGACCATTCTTTGGATAATACCTTGAATACCATCTTGGTCCTCATATAAACTCCTTGAACCCAACAGATGGACTTCAAGAAGTGCCTATGGACAAATCCTATAAATATAACTTAAGGCAACCATTAGTCCATAGGAATTGTCATCAATTACCAAAACCACATATGAAGATATATGCTCTAACACCATCATCGGTGCATTTGACCAGTGCGAGGAGGTCTTCGATAGTACGGGACCAGTGCGTAGTTCGCATGAACTCAAAGAGATTAGAGCGACTATTGCCATTTCTGTTCTGCAGCGGGTTGTTCACCAAGGCTTGATCCAGCTACTGAATAGCGGCATTATTGGCTTGACATTCCTCTCGGAGAGCTTGAAGGAACTATGCCATAGTCAACCTTTCAGGAGGAGGCGGTGGCGGTGGAACATCGTCTTGCTGCTCGTGGTGATCTCCAGCTTGAGTTTCCCCTCCGGTTCCCTGCTGCTGACCTAAAGAGGCAGAGCCGAGGTTACCGAAGGTGCTGTTGCGAGTTGCATTCTATATCCTGTCCAGGGAGTAGACATGTCAATTTGCCGAACCGGCTGAAATCGTAAGGGATGATGCTCTAGTAAAGGGGTCTCGTGCTGTGCTAGTGTGAAATTTTTAAGCCAAAGTTTTTTGAAAAAGCTAATGCATTAGATTAAAACAAGCTATTTAGTCAGTCACAAGCTGCCTAAGGCAGAATGCGACTTTCATCCAACATGCTTACACAACACCCATGGTTCACGGAACCGATACATGAACTCCTACGCTCGGGAAGTAACTCCTCATTGCCTATGTTACTAATACTAAGCGGAAGACTGCGCGGTCTCATAGGCGGGTTCTGCGGGATCTTCGTCTTCATCTTCATCTTCATCAGTACTTCCCTACTTTAAAGGAGTAGGAGAAGCAAGAGGTCCATCGCAGCGTCTCTTGGTTGGTGAGGTAGCGAAGAGTTCAGTGTACTCTTCCGCAGTCAGGCGACTACTCTGAAGAGGAGTGGCCTGAAGCAGTGGTATTCCTCCTTGGAAGGCGATGCTAGATCATCCTTCGGGTGCTCCTTCCTTCTTCACCTTGTAGTTCTTCATCTTTTCCATGCGAAGTAGATCATTGGTTGGTACAACTCTTGGTGAATCTTTGTTGACTCCTTGATCAAAAGGTGCGTCAAAGTGTCGGATGATAGACTGAAGTAGGTCTGAAACCTTAATGGTGTCCCGTCCTCAGAAGATGGGTTGAGTGTCCAACTCCCGTCTATCCCATCCTTAACGAAGGGTAGGTGATGAGTAGCTGGCTCGTTAGCCATCTCGGGAAGGATGTTGCGGCGTCGCACGAGCGCCTCTCGTGCTGCTGTCTCCACTGCCAACATTAGATCCTTCATCTGTGGTCCTTCAAAGAACCAGCTAGTCGGGGAGTCGTTAGCCTTCACTATCACGTCCACGTGATACTCTTTAATGTCGGCATTGACCCAGTGCTCGTGGTAGAGGAAGATGGGCGTGCGGTGTACTTGGCATTTTTCGAGGCTGTCACTCAAAAGTAGAGGAAAGCCCGTGTCGAGAAGCGTCTCAGGTTTGGCGGCCTTTTACAAGATGTTGAGGAGAGGGTTAAAATGTTTTTAGTGGGTGCGGAATCTCAGGTTATGCTCTATGTGCACTAGTCGTCTCGGCTATCGTCCATGCTACCTAAGGCTTCCTACAGTCAGGATGGCTCTGATACTAGCTCTATGGGGACCCCGACTTACAAGTCAAGATCGCCGAATGAACGTGCTCAGTGATCCCAGAGATCAATGCTCACCGAACACATAGATACTGCATAATAAGAGTCTTACATCCAAGTACCGAATTATTACATCACATGACCGAACGGTCAAGTTCACAAGATAGGGCCTAAGTCCAAATCATACGGATACAATTAATAGCGGAAATCATAGGGGCTAAGCGAGTGCCCATGCCATCAAGCCTACACCGACACACATTCTGACTTGGAAACGTCCTAGTTCACAGGGGCGTCTCCGAAGTAGTACTCATCTCCAAACTCCGGTCCTTCCATGTCTGGTCAATAAAATAACCAGTAGCAAGCCAATGAGTACTTTTGAATGTACTCGCAAAAAGCCCATGATATGAACAATCAAAGTGAAGGATAACAATATCATCCATCTTTGGTGGAATTCACATTGGTAGTAAATGATCGCGAATATGCATCAAGTTAAAGAATTACTTTTGAAGAACAGGTTACAGATAACAATATCTATTGAGGGTGGAACCATCCAGGTTCACCTTGTATGCCAAGTCACCAAACTTGGTCATATCATTACTTTCATATTAACTCCTTTTATCACAACTCACACACACTTTGTTTATGCGGAAACGACTGGACGTAGTTTAAGCAGGGTTACCCAACTGTTCTTGACCGTGGCCATGGCTATTCGAATAGTTTTACACTCTGCAGAGGTAGTACGCTGGACCCACGAGATCCGGGAAACTTCCGTGTCATCCACGACTCGCGGTATATAACATACCCGAGGTAAGTACCTGATCAATGCCTTTCCCCTAACGATACTAGACAAAGAGGTCCACTCGATTGGTACCCAGCCGACATGTTGTACGTCTTACGAGCACCGACTCTAGACAGTATCAACCGTGCGGGAACCAACGGTGTGCCTGGAACACATAAAAATGGCATAGTCGCCCTACCTGGCACAACCCCATCATGAGAGTGACCACACATCACTCCCGCCACTAGTAATGTGGCTCTTTGCTAGCACCGACCAGAGTAATCAACACAACCCCATCCCATAAAGGGTAACGTGGTCATACATGTAAGGTTGGGACGGTCGACACATCATAAATCTAATCCAATTTCCGAAACCATACTCACACAAATACCCGGTGCACCACTTCACCAAAAGTGGCCACCTAACTCATCATCACCCTCGGGCATTACTGTTACCCGACGGGGTTTTCATAAGTCTTTGATTTATAGCAACACATGCTCATGCTACTGTCACTCTAGCTTTACTTGTCAACATGATACTAGCATGACCCTCATAGGTGCTACGATCAAGCTTAATGCATGTGCTCCGGAGGAGCCATCGGTAACATCACATCAATGATTTACCGGCACTTATGATCATATGCAACGGAAATATTTGCTACACTAGCGTGCAATATAACATTTGCTTAGTCATGGTCAAAGGGTTGCTTGCCTTGGTCAGCTAGGTATCCGGGGTCTTCGAGGTCTCCCGCTCTGATTCCCTCGTCACACGGATTTTCTATCGTCGTCAAAAGAATAAATAAGAAATAGCTCACTCAAAAATAGATCACAAATTCATTTAGAAAATGTTCTTTATTACTGATAAATCTAAGTTGTTATTTTTAACAGTAATTGCCTCTGATCCCAATGAAGGAACATTTTTAAAATCAACTAAACGGAAGCAAAACTATTCCAACTTAATCCTTTTTATTATTGTAAAACGGAATAGTTGCTGAAAAATTCAACCAATGGTCTTATTAAATACTTCACATTTTTAAAGGAATATCAGTGGAAAAATTATATTTTAAAACTAGTTAAATATTTTTTTAAATCTTTGAAAAACCAGTTTTAAAACAAAAGAAAAATGGGCTAAGTCCCTCGCTTGGCTCGGCCTGAAACTGGGCCTGCCCAAAGGTCAGCCGACAGCCTGCCCAGGCGCACGCGCCTTTAGGTTTGAACCTGACGTGCGGGGCCGTGTGGTGAGGGGCTGCAGGCAGCGAGGGAGAGGGGGTTGGGCCACCGACAGGTGGGGCACACCTGTCGGGATCGTCTCCTACCTCTGGCCAGAGAAGAGGAGCACGTCGACGAGGCTGCCGACGTCCTCGGGCCCCAACGAAGATAGAAACGGGTCCGGCTCGTCGCCGCCAACCTGCTAGTGGTCGGAACAACGACGGAGAGGCTCGAGTTCACCGGCGACGAGGAGGTCGCGACGGAGGAGTTTCGGCAGGTGGTCGAGAGGGTAGCTAGGGCACGAAAATGCTTCGGAAAATTGGGGGAAAGTTTCCTGAGGTCGAGGGGACTGGTTTGGTGGGTCGAGGGACACATGAGCTGTCGTGTAGCCGGAGATCGACCAGAGCTCCGAGGCGGAGGGCCCTCGGTCGATCTCGAGCTCCGGGGCTCTGCTGGCTTGCTGGGGAGGCTAGGGAGGTGCTAGTGATCGTGGCGAAGCTGTCTGAGGGGAGCTGCAGCGAGGGGGAAGGCTATAAATAAGCCCGCAACGGTGAGCCGATTCGGGAGCGCCGTGACTCACCGTGGCACACATGGGGGTGCATAGATGAGCTAGGGTCGAAACCACGGTCTCAGGACGTGGTTTTGGACTGCCAGAACTGTCTGCAACAGAGGAAGAGAGAGGTGAGTCGAGTATCAATGTCTACGCATCTTTGGCTGGTACTGGTGCGCGTGGGCACGGGTCGCACAAGCTCTAGCGCGGGAGAGGAGGGGCCCTGATGGTCGCTCAATGCAGAGGGGTTGTCGGGGAAGAGGTTAGACACCTTGGGGGAGGCTGGAACTGGCCGAGGGCGTCGCCCCCACCTTGGTGGCTTCCTGTAGCATGCCGAGAGCGCTGTTTTGGCATGCCACGGCATGCTGGTGTGCTCTGAGGTGCTTTGGACGTGTCTAGCATGTCCTGGGCACTGGCTGGGAGAGGCTAGCTGTTGTAGTCCCGTGGGAGCTTCGGCTGGTCAAGGGAGATAAGAGAAACAGGTGTGTTCAGCTTTGAGCTGAAGCTTAGATTGGCATTTCTACTTTGAACCACACAGGGGCCAGTTGACTGGGGTTGGGCATTGATACTGGCCACCTAATCTGAGAGTTTGGAGCAAAGGGGTTGAGTTTAGCTATTGGTAAGGGGGCTTTTTACCCATCTGTCGGAAGGTGCTCAACAGTGATTTGGGGTGGTTGCACCCCACCAGTGGTGCTGCAACTTAACAGGTTTGGTTTGGTGCTAAAACATGGGTTTTCACCAAGTTTGAGCTCCATTGGACAAGTTTAGCTATGTAAACTTGAAACTTCACCATTTGACCAGATTTGTCTCTTCCAAAGAGAGTATGGGCAAATTAAGTCCCACAAATCCCATTTTTAGTGTGGAACCCTCATTTGAGGTATTAGGCACTCCTGCAAAGTTTCAACATCATTGGACTAACTTTACTATGTAGAGTTTCTCTAACTTTATTCAGGATAGAAGGGGTTTTGGAGTTACTTGGGGTCCTTAATCACCTTGGATCAAAGTGATACTTTACGTGGACACCAAATAAGGCTTAGGGATACTAGTGGAATTTTCTAGGATTTTATTGAGAATATTCCTTTGGAAATATTTAAAAAGGTCAAAACAGACAGAAATGGTTTTCAACATTTTACTCAAATAATTATAATATAAATAGTTGTTTAAAATCTTATGTATGGAAAATATATGTCCTTCTGATCATCTCCAAATTTAATCAAATTTTGCTAAGGCAGAAAAGTATTTTTCCCTGTAGGAATACCATTTCTGGCCTCAAAAAATGGACATGCAATTAAATTACGAAAACAATTCTAAAAATAATTATTTTGTGGTTTTGGAGCACTAAAATAAAGCTAAAATCAGATCACCAACTTTGGGTAAGAACACTCCTTGCCATCAAGGGCATGTAGTGCAACTCAAAGTAGGGTTTTCCTTAATCAGAAATCAGAAAAGGGTTTTTGGGAACAATTCAGTATTGTGAAATGGGGTTTTTGTCATCACATGATCAAACAGACAAGCATACAATGACAATCATGGCACTCACATCATTAGTTTTGAAAAAGTTTTAACAAGCGCAGATTTTTGCAGTACAGAGAAAGTGGTAGTGAAAACAGGGTGTGACATGACATCCGAGACATTGATCTCCAGTCAGACCTTTCCTATCATGAACATCCAGTTGCTATTCTTGAAGAGACTGAGTGCAAGACCCGCAACAAGTCTATCAAGTTCCTTAAAGTTAAATGGTCACATCATTCCGACAAAGAAGCCACTTGGGAATGTGAGGACCTTCTCCATTCGGAATATCGAGGGTTCTTTTAGCCCTAGATCTCGGATCGAGATCCTCTTGTAATGTGCGACAGTTGTAACAGCCCAAGTGCCCCCTTGATATTTATGTAACCTTTCCATTTGTAGACACCTCCAACTTGCCATGTGTTTGAAATAATATAGTTTTTCTTCACATCTTCTTTGTTGCATCATGGCATCGTAGCATCATTCATTTTGCATCAATGTTTTCCTTTTGTGGTGATTTGTGCAAGTGTGTTGTTTGCTTGAAAGTGATGGGTGAACCTAGTTTAGCTCCTTGTCATCTATGAAAAAACCATGTGTGTTCAAAACTAGAGAAAACCCTTCTTTCTTTTCGTTTAATAAGGGTGTGGTCAAAAATTGCTATTTTATTCAAATAAAAATGTTGCACCTCTCTGTTTTATTTTTCTATTAATAGTAGGAGTTAGCTCCCTGCCATGATTGTTGTCTTGCTTTCTATTTCTTACAAACAAGGGGATTTAAATAATAATTGGGTTTTATATTGTTGCTTCAAAATGCCAAAACTATTTTTATTAAATAGGGCATAATTCTGTGATTCCACGGGTATTTTATTTTGTGTCTAAACCTTGTTAATTTTTGGTGTGCATCTTATTTTTTGTGGGGAAAAATATTAAAACTCCAGGGCTGTTTTTTTTTGCACAAAGAAAGAGAGAGGCTACCTGGGCCAGCTCCCTCTCCTCGCCTAGTAGCTCCAGCTGCTTGCCGCAGCCCAGCATCACGAGCGTGTAGCCCATCTCCCCCTTGCTGGTAATTCTAGGATGGACACCGGCGCTGTCCCCACATACAGTCTCCCCCCCGCTTTCTTCCTCCTCCCCCTCTGAGATCGCAGTAAAAGGCGCAGCCATGGCCACGGGGGTAGAGCCGCCGAGTTCTCCTCCCCCTATAAAGCGGCCAACAACGCCCGTAGGGTTTTCCCTCTTCCATCTCATCCTTCTCTGCTTCCTCCAGGTAGGTTTTCCCCTCCTCCCCATCGCCGCCATGGTCAGAGTGAGAGAGATAGCCCCTCTCCGGCATGATCGTCTCTGCCACGACCTCCTCCTCTCGGCTAGCACAAAAGGCGCGCCGTCCTCGTCATCCCGACCTCTCCATCGTCCTCGCCAGCGGCGCAGGACCGAAGGACCCGCGAGCCTGCTTCATCTCTGCCGCGCGCCTGCTTTCTCTAAATCGTTAGGCTGCTCCTCCCCGTCACCCCTCTCATTGCAGCTAGCGCTACCCCATGTCACGGTAAGGAGGTATGGATCTCCCTCCTTTTTGTCGCCTCGCATAGTGCAGCAGTGCTCGCGCTCTGCTTCCGCTAGCCTCGTTGCACCCCCGTAACCGAGGCGAGCACAAAGTCGACCTGGAGCCCCTCGCCGCCCCTGCATAGTAGCTAGCCCGCCATCCATGGGAATGGATCCCCCGCAGCCTCCACGTCACTCGCCAGTGACCAGTTCCGCCAGTGGTCGCTGATGTGGCCGGTGGCGACGTCGAGGTGCTCCGTGTCAGTAGTAGCAGCCAGCGCCGCGTAGTAGATAGGTCAAGAGGGGTCGAACCCATAGAGTTTTGAACCCGTCTCCTAGCGCAGTGGTCTCCTAGCGCAGGTTGCGGGTTCGAGCCTCGCAGCGCCAGATTGAAATCATTTTTTGTTGTGGTGTGGTGTGAGGCACTAACAGTGGGCCCTGGCGCCACTTGTCATCCTCTGGGCCCTAGCCCACTGCCGGTGGGACCCCTTGTTTAGTATTTTGTTTGGGTATTAATTTTGCTGATGAGTAAGTTACCAGATTTCGAATTGCCCCAATATGGACCTGCCAAATCTGGCAGTGGCCCAAATTGGAAGGTTTTGACTTATGTATGAATTGGGAATCATTTTTTGTTGTGGTGTGGTGTGAGGCACTAACAGTGGGCCCTGGCCCCACTTGTCATCCTCTGGGGTCCTGGCCCACTGCCGGTGGGACCCCTTGTTTAGTATTTTGTTTGGGTATTAATTTTGTTGATGAGTAAGTTACCAGATTTCGAATTGCCCCAATATGGACCTGCCAAATCTGGCAGTGGCCCAAATTTGAAGGTTTTGACTTATGTATGAATTGGGAAGGTAAGTGGTTTATCATTTCAGTTTTGTGGGTGTTTTTTCTATAGAAATATAAAAGTGTGATATATGGTTTTGGGGTAGAAAAACCCAGTGAATCCATTGATGGTGTTGGATTTCACTTTTAAGAAACTTTGCAAAAAATGATATTTTGTGATGAGGTGGAATTTTGTGATTTTTTGTCGTATTTATTCCATGCATGCTTTGGTGAAAGTGTCAACATGAAAGTGCTATGTTTTGTGGGTACTAGGCCTTGGTATTTTTTTTGCCATGATAATCTTGTAGATGAGTGGATACCTTAAGTAGCTAACAAAATATTGCAGATTCACATGCTAGAATTCTCCAAGTGTTGGTGTATGTTATTTTCTTCCCATGTTGTGATGATGGTTCCCATGAATATATTGCTCATTGATGTTTGCTCAAATGCAATGATTTGTAGTATTTGATATCCTCTACAATTTGGTGCCACAAGTTTGTCAATAGGGTCTTGCATCCTAGTTTTATTCACTATCAACGTTGCTATGCTGATGTAAATTGCTGCTAGTCCAAATGTGTGACTTTGACTAAATCTGAGAATCTGTTGTTATTTTCATGCCATGTTAGATTGATGCTACCAAGTATTCTATGGGGATTTAGCCCAAGCACACTACTGGAATTCCTATATTTGCCGTCCGTCAAATCTTTGCCGTCAGCCAGCGGACGGCGAAGAACCTCTTTACCGTGTGTTGGCAAAAAACGGACGGTAAAGAGGAGGCTGATGGCAAAATAAAGATTTGCCATCAGCCACCTCTTTGCCGTCTGCTGACAGGCGGCACAGGTAGGGATGGCCGACGGCAAAGCTGTCCCACCCCACCCCTCCTCTCTCCCCATCCCACCCCGGCCCCACCCACCCCTTTGCCGTCTGCCTGAGTAGCTTTGCCGTCCGTGGCTGACGGCAAAGGGGATCAGTGGCAGACGGCAAAGGAGATGGACCCCCGAAAAGTTAACGGTCGCCGCGCGCCTATCTCTCTCCTCTCTCCCACGCACTCTCTCTCTCCCACGCGCTCTCTCTCTCCCATGCACGCCCTGCGCCCCCCCACCTGCGGGCCTCCTCCTCCTCCCTGCGCCCCCAGCGCCGCCGCTGCCCCACCGCCGCCGCCTCCCCCCCACCTCCCCACCGCCGCCCTGCGACCCCCCCTGCGAGCCTCCTCCTCCTCCCTGCGCCCCCTGCGCCGCCGCTACCCCACCGCTGCCGCCGCCGCACCGCCGCCGCCTGCCCCCCACCTCCCCACCTACACACCCCACCGCCGCCCTGCGCCCCCCTCCACCGCCCTCTCCTCCACCGCCGGAGCTCGGTGAGTCCTTTTTTCCTTTTTTCGTTTAATTCATTAATTAGGTTAGTTAGGTTAGTTGTTAATTACCTATTGTTAGTTAGGTTAGTTAGGTTAGTTGTTAGTGGTTACGTACTGGTAATTAGGTTAGTTAGGTTACTTTTTAGTTGTTAGTGGTAATTAGGTTAGTTGTTAGTGGTATTACCCCTCGAGCTAGGTTAGTTGTTAGGTTAGTTGTTAATTACCTACTGTGTGTTAGGTTAGTTGTTAGGTTTGTAGTTGACCGTGTAGAGCCCTCCGGTCGCCGCCTATGCTTGCACTAGCCACAACGTTGGGGAACGTCGGTGAGCTTGTCACGCACCTGCCATGGCTACTATGCCATCAAGCTCACGTGCTGCAACAACGATGCTGCTGCAACCACCCTCATGCAGGTCGGTGCAGAAACATTACTGTTGGGACCACCCCCTTCAGGCACCGGTGATATTCGACTTCAACACCGAGGATATTACAACAGCTCGCAATAGTAGTTGTCGCACCGACACGACATCTCGACGACACCCCTGACACCCGTCACGATGCCCCGAAACCCCGACACGACGCCCCGACACGACATCTCGACGACACCCCTGACACCCGACACGATGCCCCGAAACCCCGACACGACGCCCCGACACGACATCTCGACGACACCCCGGCATGAAATATTTTTTTATGGAACCCGGAAAGTTTTATAAAGTAGTATAGGTAACCTGGAAAGTTTTATAGGTAACCTAGAAAGTTTTATAGGTAACCTCGACCCCCGACCCCCGACCCCCGACAACACTCACCCTCGACCCCCGACCCCCTACCCCGACCCCCGACGCCTGCGCCGTGGTGGCCGGTAGCGACTGTTGGGGCAGCCCCCCCAGCGGCGCGGTGGTGGCCGGCCACACCGGCCAGGGAGTGCCCGCGGCGTGGTAGTGCTGCAGCAGCAGCTGCGCCGGCAGTGGCGGCGCCCCTCCGTGGAGTGGCTGGAAGGCCGGGGTGGCGCACGGCAGCGACGGCGGCCCGTAGGTAGTGGGGGCGACGCTCGGCGGCGGGGGTTGGGTCCCAGCGGGGCGGTGGGGGTGGTTTGCGGCAGTGGGGCGATGGTGGTGTTGAGCGGAGGTGGTGGTGGAGGGAGCGACATGATCAGCCTGGAATCTCTGGATACCAAATTGGTAGGACTAGGGTTCCTACCGGTCCTCCGGCGTAGGTTGTAAGGGCAGGGAGGAGGGGAGCGAGGGCTGGAGCGGACGCGCCGGTGAGATGGCGCCGTCGCGGCTAGGGTTAGGTGCGGCGGAGGCTAGGGTTCCGGCTCCTTGGAGAGCCGGGCAACAGAAGATAATATCTATATATTTTAATATTTATTATTCATGTACATATTATTATTCATGTCAGTCATTCAATTTTTTTATGTTGTACTAATTTCTTTTAATCTTTATCATGGCAGGTGTTGAAAGATGGTGGGCGCGGGTCCAGAGCGCTCGATGGGTTCTTCCCAGGCGCCCCGCACGAGGGGTGGTACTTCCCTTCCACCCCTATCTCTCCGTAGAGCCTTGGTAGACAGTCTTTCGACACCAGCCGGGGGTTCTTCTTCGTCGGCGGCATTGCCCGCTGGTAGAGGTGCTGGTCGGGTAGGGAAGAAGGGGAAGGGTACAGGGAGAGGTGGTGGCCGCGGAAGATCCAGGAGGACTGTTGAGCCGTCCTCGCCACCACCACCAGCTCATTCACCCGAGCATAGGACTAGTATGGTCGACCCGTTTGCGGAGGAGGCTACGGGGACTCCAGTCCAGGAGCCTGGTGTTCACGGGCATTCGTCCCATGAGACTCCGGTCCAGGAGCAGCCTCGGGTCGAGGTGCATTCGGCCCAGGAGCAGCCGGAGGAGATTACGGTTCCGGAGGCTTCACCCGACGTGGAGAGGTCCGGATGGGAGCCTTGGCCGGATCGTACCGAGTTGCCGGATTGGACCGAGGGTCCGGGTGGCTCAGGGTGCGGGGATGGCGGGGATGAGCTTACGGATAGCGAGGGCGATGTGCAGGTGGACGGGGCCCCGGCTACCGTGTACAAGCGTGGTAGTACACGTCTCCCGGTCGCCCTGGCTACCCGCGAGCAGAGGCCGGTGATAAAACCTGAAGGAGATAGGTAAGTACATTTACCCTTTTTTTAGCTTTTGCCTTCAAGTTTGTTCAAATATCTAATGCGCTGACCTTATCATACTGCAGGGGATGGGTACACCCTCTTGGAGTCCGCAGGCCGAACTCCGTCCTTGGTGTGCTTTGCCGGACAAATTTCCCGGGGTTTGTCACGTTGCCTGGTGAGGGTCACGTTCCTCCACTAGGATTTACCTGGGAGCACTACCAGGCTGCGCAGGCCCCGCCGGAGGAGATTATAGATGGTGTCTTGTGCCACACGAGGGCCGAGATGGTGATCAGCAGCTTTTGGGTAAATTATCCTTTTACAGAATCTAAAATTAAGCATATACCTCATTATTGTACTAATCGGTGTTTTCACGTTTGATTGCAGACCTTCTATAGGTGTGAGGATGGATATGAGGAGGCAGTGGCCAGGGTTCTCGAGGTCGAGTGTAGGCGGTTACTACAGAACTTGCGCCACGAGGCTCGGCCGCAGGCTATTCGAGATTACTACGCCACGCGTGGTATTAAGAACGAGAAGAAGGATTGCCGCAGAAAGTTTCTGAAGAAGGAGCAATACATGAAGGTAATTACCTATTCTTAAGTCCTTCTACGTAGTTTTCTTGATTTCATTCATAGGCGTAGCGCTGAAAATTCTTTCTAATAACTTACAGTTGCCCCCGAGATGGTGTGCGAATAAGATGGATTGTTGGGAGGCGTTGGTTGATGAGTGGTGCACAGGCAGCTGGCGAGCCGTCCACGATAATGCGAAGGATCGGCGTAGCCAAATGGTTGGTGTGCCACACCATCAAGGCAGCGCCAACTTACTTCAGTTTGGACGAAACTGGGTATGTGATTTACTTCATGATTCATGCAATTCATTCTTATGCTAATATTTTGTTCCTCTCTTTTAGGCGCATCACAATAAGACTGAGATGCCACACTTGTACGACGTTTATGGCATGGCCCATACTGCCTCGTACAAGAAGGCGAAGGCATTCTCTGAGTCTGACCTGGATGATCCCAGTAACTTCACCAACATATCATCCCACCAGAAGCTCGTGGCATACAGGGACGCGGGGAAGGCTACGAAAGGGGATGACTTTAACCCTAGCCAGGAACCTTTGGATCCAGAGCTGGTGATGATATCTGGTGGCGGGAGGCGCCATGGCTCGATAGCCATTGGAGATGGGATAATACGTTGTGCACTCACTCTTCCGGAGATCAAGGCGCGCCAGTCGAGCAACTGTCCTGAGATAACGCGTCGTCCACGGCCAGTCGAACTTGCCATCGAGGTTAGTTGTACGGACTAAGAACACTTTCATCCATTTCATTATGTGTGTCACCATAGATCATTACTGTGGTAACGAGGAATGGTTTTTCAGGCTGCTCTTCAGAAAGAGAGAGCGGCAAACCAGGCTGCTCTTGAGAAAGAGAGATTGGCAAGCCAGGCTGCTCTTCAGGCTGCTCTTGATGAGAGGGACCAGAGCACGGCACGATTGCTTGAGGAGGAGAGGGCCCGGAATGAGGCGGGTCAACGGGCCCTGTACGATCTTTTTGTGGTATGTTTTTTTTCACATTACCGAAATCATGTGTGTAATGTCTGTTTCAATACTTACTAATACGACCCACTCTTCAGGGTCTGTGCGAGAAGAGCGGTCAAGTCCCTCCGTCGATGCCCGTCTTCTCTTCGATTGGCACGGTGAGTTTCATTATAAACTAGTATTAATAATTGAGTGTCATCATGATAACTGAGACATTGCAAAATATCTTTTCTGCAGAATAACTCCCGAGCGGCATCGCACGACCCTTCTCCAGGGCAACCGTCTCCAAACGAAGCCGGCGCGAGCAACCGTGGTGTTTCTCCTCCTTGATGACCACTACGGTAAGTTTCTCCTCCAAACTTAGCTTGTTTTCCTCTAAAATGAGATAATTAGCCAATTTAGCTCCAAGAAGACATAATTAGGTAATTTAGCTCAAAAAAGACATAATTAGGTAATTTAGCTCAAAAAAGACATAAAGAGGAGGAGGAGGAGGAGGAGGAGGAGGCCAAGGCCAATTTGGCGTCCCAACCGCCAGAATGTCATCGTGAGGGCGTCGAAGTCCCGGATATGCCTGGCGCGTGGCATGCCAGGGCTTGGAATCGGTCGGCGTAGTCCTGGACCGTTGAGGTAAACGGTAAGCGGCCGAGGGCTGCCAGTCGGCTGCCACGGATGGGGGGCGAAACCGGAGAAGGCAGAGCTCGCGAAAGCGGTCCCACGGTGGCATGGTGAAAAATTGGAAGCGGGTAATATGGTGAAAAATTGCGGTTGCTCCAAACCTTCTAAAAGCGGCTTCTTGCGACCTGCCCAGAATGCTCAGACATACCTTCGGTTCCAAGAGCTTGTTTATCTTTCGGCTTTTTAAATAAGATAGACCATTACAAAAACAAGGTATAACAATCGACGTTCCTATGAGGATTTTACAACCTGAATACCAAGGGACCACTATTAGAAGAGACCATAATAAGTAAATGCCGGCGCCATCTTTGACTTTTTGGATGGTCGGCGGCGCCATAAACTCGATAACCAGCACCGCGGAGTCAAGAAATTCAACTAAATCGAATCCTAAAATAATATTATTCGAGCACACACGGGACCCACAACAATGAAATTCACACAAGCGGCAATCATCCGATCAGAGACTGGAAAAAGGGAAATATATTGATTGGACTACCTATATTGATGCTTTAAATCTGTATTCAGAGCTTTTTTCCAACTACCAGGACTAGTAATTTCAAGTAAAAAATCTCTCCTACGAATATGCTACTGCTCTTACTTTGTACCTGAATCCGAGAATTGGAGCAAGATCTTTACCACACCATAACCGAGTCTCTCCTTGCATCTCTAACCAATACACCAGTCACTACAAATAACTGCTCTCTTTGATTGTATGTACATTTTTGCTTGATGTCTAGATCACGGATCTGGTACATGAAAAAGCCATTCCTTTTCGCTTTCCTTCAACCACTTATTATACTTTTCTCCTGGAAGAGTCAAGCGAAAGCAATTAGTTTAGAAGGAAGAGGAAGACCTAGGGGGCTTACGTCCTCATTTCACTATTATTGCTCCTGCAAGACACGAATCAACTACTTTTTACAATTGACATGGTAGCCCGGAGGTCACTATTATCACAATATCCCTCCTTGTAGGCTTAATGCTATCAATGGTGAATCGATCATTCGCTATCCTTTTTTTGTGAAGAGCTTTTTTGAATGGAAGAAAAGTAATCAAACCCGCGATGGCTACTGAATAACCTCCTTTGATTTTTTTATACTAAACCCTTTGACATTTTTGTTCGTTCGCCAAATCTTCTTTAGTTCTATCCAAGCTCGGTTTTTTCTGAATCTTTGTGGAAGAAGACGCGGTTCACCAGCCGCTACATCCAGGGTCCACAAAATCATTAAACCTGGCGGCTGCTCGCTCTTTGATAAGTGATTCATTGGCCACTAGATCGATAAAGAACCTCTCAGAAATCCGCTTTTTGATGAGTCATTCACCAGCCACTAATTCTTTGATACCACCTTATTCTCAAGCCTGGTGGCTCCCTTGATTGGCACTCATGTAAGTCATCTTGCATGTAAATTTTTGTAGTACTAGGTCCTGCATCCACCAAGAACATTTCATCCCTTAAGCGTAAGCGTAAAACTGAAGATTGTGAGGTGTTTCAACTACATAATAAGAAACTAGAATTAGATCTTGGAAATGATCGACTCCAATAGATGCTCATCAATAGCTTTTTTTCCTCCTATTCCTATTGAACAGAAGTATCCAGCAGCGCCACGCCAAAGTGACTTCTGAAGAGCTATGGACGGGACAAAATCAGGCCTTACTCACCAAGTGGTGGTATAAGCTTCATTGCGGATGAAAAGAAGTCCTTTTGTGCGGAGCTACAAAAGGAATTTCAAGCTCAAGAAATCCTCTCAATAGGGATTGGGCAAGCAAGTTGTTTGTTTATTAGATCTTACACGGTTGTGAGACGGGACGTCAAGTCAACCAAGTACGTGTGTGTTCATAGTGTCCCCGGCACCTTCCTCATAGCTGAGTATGGATGCTGAAGTTAGCTGGAGTGTGGGTCGAGTGCGTGGTAGATGGAACTCCTATTTACCGCATTTCTTCTTACACTTCCAACTTGAAGAGGAAGAAGCATCTCTCTATGCATTTTAAATGGATAGGAAAAAGGATCTTGACCTGAGGCCTTCGACCAAAGAAAGGGAGACTTGGCGAAGTCACAGGTGGTTTTCCGTCCCTAGATTCATGGAAGGAATTTTTGAAGTTTGAGTGAACAAGGAAAGTAAGGAAATCGGGAAAGGTCTGATACAAAAGAAAGGGTTGCAAGGCTTAACGATTTAGAATATAACTGTTGAGGTGGCACTTGTTCCCCCAGGGCAGGGGTATATGCATGTAGCTTTCTTCTGTCACTTCTTTTAGATCAATGAAGTGGAAAAGTAATAAAGTAAGGGACCCTTGTGTACAAAGAAAGTTGTCACTCCAAGAACTCGAAGTCAAGCATGTTAGGGAATATCCAGATTAGTCTTCAACTAGAGAAAGGATAGGAATATCCTTTGCTGAGTTTTCTTCTCCAGCGGATGTAGCGGTAAAAGATTATATTATTTTCACGGTCTAGTTACGTCTTTCCTCTCCCTATCTAAAGAGCACTATTAACATAGACCCTCTCCTGACTCTCTATCATTTTCAGAAAGTAGAAGATCCTTCTCTCTATTCTACTATCCGATCTCGTCTGTTGAATTGATCAGAAATATGGTCATATCTTCGTTATCCCAATAGTAAACCTTCTTACTTCTCTTCGCATATCGAAAGACGCAAAAGATCTATTATTAGCTTATATATAAGTTGTCGAAGGTCCGTAAAAGCCTTGATGAGGAGACGATGATATTGGAGTTGGATGTTGCCGAGGTGCGTGACGATCACAAGATCAAGATGAATGCAATGCACTTGAAGATTAGAAACATTAGAAAATATGGCATAATAAGCTCCTCCTCTTTCTTCTTCTTCTCCTCCTCATCCTCCTCCTTCTCCTTCTTCTTGATTTCTTCTTCTTCTCCTCTTCCTCCTCTTTCTTCTTCTTCTCCTCCTCTTTCTTCTTCTTCTTCTACCATAATAAGCTCAAAATGAAAAGAAAGAAGAAGAAGAGATGAAGAAGAAGAGAAGAAGGAGAAGGAGGAGGAGGAGGAGGAGGAGAAGGCCAAGGACCTTCTATCCTTCTCCTCCTCCTCCTTCTCCTCCTCCTCCTCCTTCTTCTTGATTTCTTCTTCTTCTCCTCCTCCTCCTCCTCTTTCTTCTCCTCTTTCATATTATCCTTGATTTAGTTAACCCAACAATGACATAGTTAGCCCATTTAGCTCCAAAATACCGTAATAAGCTCAAAATGGCATAAGAACCTTGGTTAGCTCATGAATATTATATACTTAGCTTCTTTTCCTCTAAAAGGACATAATTGGAATATTTAGCTCAAAAAAGACATAATTAGGTAATTTAGCTCCAACAAGAGGAGAAGAGGAGAAGAAATAGGCAAAATTAAAAGAAAGAAGAAGAAGAGACGAAGAAGAAGAGAAGAAGGAGGAGGAGGAGGAGGAGGAGAAGGCCCCTGGCCTTCTCCTCCTCCTCCTCCTCCTCCTCCTCCTTCTTCTTCTCCTCTTCCTCCTCTTTCTTCTTCTTCTCCTCCTCTTTCTTCTTCTTCTTCTACCATAATAAGCTCAAAATGAAAAGAAAGAAGAAGAAGAGATGAAGAAGAAGAGAAGAAGGAGAAGGAGGAGGAGGAGGAGGAGGAGGAGGAGGAGGAGGAGGAGGAGAAGGGAGGAGGAGGAGGAGGAGGAGGAGGAGAAGGCCAAGGACCTTCTATCCTTCTCCTCCTCCTCCTTCTTCTTGATTTCTTCTTCTTCTCCTCCTCCTCCTCTTTCTTCTCCTCTTTCTTCTCCTCCTTCTTCTCCTTCTTCTTCTCTTCTTTTTTCTTCTTCTCCTCCTCCTTCTCCTTCTCCTTCCCCTTCCCCTCCTCCTCCTCCTCCTCCTCCTTCTTGTTTTTCTTCTCCTTGTTCTCTTATTGCTTCTTCTCTTTCTTCTTCAATTTAGCTTATTTGTCATATATGTTGTTGTTGTTCTTCTACTTACTTTCTTATTCCCATTTTGCAGATTGGATGTACTACATGCATGGAAGCTGGCGTTGGAGTGCTTTAGTTTCCTTTTTTATTTGAGTTGATGAACAATGTGTTGGTTCTTTGTATGTGTTGATGAACGATGTGTTGATGAACAATATATGTGGAACTATATGTATATATATATGGATGAAACTTTGTATATGTTGGTTTCTTTTGATATATGGATGTCCATTGATGAACAAATGACATTGGTGAACTTTATATGTATATCATATATGTGTTGTGAACTATATATCATATATGTGCTATGAATTATATATATTATTGCTGTGAAATAACATAAAATAAACAAAACAGTGACAATATGGGCTCTTTGCCGTCTGCTGGCTGATGGCAAAGGCCTTTGCCATCAGCCAGCAGACGGCAAAGGTGCCACATGGCACCCAGCTGTGCTTCCTGGGCAGTAGCAGCTGGCCATATAGGCTCTTTGCCGTCTGCCTGCTGGGGGGGGGGGGCAGACGGCAAAGAAGAGGGCACAGAGGAGGGGCAGGAGTGGAGAGAGGGGGAGGGGAGGACACGGCAGACAGCAAAGATATTCAATAGGGCAGACGGCAAAGATTGACCAGCAGGCAGACGGCAAAGAGCCTCCGTTAACCCCTAACGGAGGCAACGCCTCTCGGCTGCCGTCTCAAGCTCTTTGCCGACTGCTCCTCAGGGAAGCTGAGGCAAAGAATGTCCTATGCCGTCATAGGCTGACGCAGAAAATTTGCCGGCCGTGACAATCTTTGCCGTCTGTGGTACTGTCTTTGCCGTCCGGGTATTTGTCTTTGCCGTCTGTGATGGCAGACGGCAAAGAAGGTGATTCCTGTAGTGGCAATGTGCTAGTGATTTGTAGTATATGTTGTCCTCTATCACCGTGTTAAATTTGACGCCATGAAGTTTGATGTAGCGTAGTATTTTGTTGTTGTGAACATGCTACCACATTATAGACTGCCAATGCAATATGTGATTTTCACTAAGTCCTAAACTGTCATAATTGTTTCCATGTTTAGAGCTTGGTTGCCATTGATTCTTGCACGTAGTAACTTTGCTATTGGTTATGTGTTTTTTTACAATTTGATAGCTTCAATTTCATGTCTTGGTTGAAACCAGTGGATGAATGTAGCTACTATTGTTCTGTTGAACAAAATTGTATGTTGCTATTAGTGGTGAGATTGCTTGCTCTTTATTTTGGGGTTTTGGGAGTTGTGCTTGTCGGAATTGCATGATTTTTAGTTCTATTCCACCTAGATTTTGATGCTCAATCCAATGGCAACCTTGGAATGCCAAGTGAATGCCCATAGCCTATGGTATATTTCTGGTGTCTCCATCGCCTTCTGTGTCTTGTTTTGTGGTTTCTAAGAGTTCCATAATTCGGTTTGCGATGTTCTTTATATGTTTTCACAATTTTCTCGTGATGCATCAATTTATGCCATGATCATGCGTGTCAAAATAAGTTAACTTGAGGTTCTTTAGAGAATGCTAATAACTTAAATAATGCATGCAAGATGACTAGTGTAGCAATGCCATGCTTTCCTTTATGCCACACACATGCATCATATTGTTTGCAGCATTGTTACATGCTAGTGCTTATTGGACGCTTATTTCTTTTTTGTAGAAACTGGTGCTGAGAACGAGTACGAGGATTACGTTGAGTACGTTCAGGAAGAGCAAGAGCAGTTCCACTCTGAAGATCCAACAGGCAAGATGATTGTGACCTTGACACAATTTCTATTTTTGTTATCCCTAGTTGCTTCCTTTCCATCTTTACTTATCGCTGCCTACCAGCTGTTAATTAAGCCTCCAAATATTGCCAAGAAACCTCTAACCCTTCACCTCCTAGCAAAACATTGATTGCTAAGTTAGTGCTTTCTATACCATTTGATAGCATTGCTAGTTGCAGGTGCAATCTGGTCCATGTGATAACATGGGAAAATTGATTATCATCTTATATAATGCTATTTAATTAATGCACCTATATACTTGTTAAAAGGCGGAAGGCTTGGCCTTTTTCTCAATGATTTGATCCGCTTCTGCCGACTTGTTTCAGCTACCAGTGTTTTATTCCATAATTGAGTGCTCCTAATATGTTCGGGGTTGTTATGGGGACCCCCTTGATAAATCGTTTAGTCTTAAGGCTTGTGTCGCAAGGCCGAACATTGGTACTACATTTGCTAATAACATAATAATTAAATGCATAGGGAATTGCTACCCCGAGGAACTTAATCAACAACCTGGGCTAGTGTTGGTCTAAACTAGAGCACGTGCGGGGCCACTCTAGGGCAACTCGAGGGATTTATATGAGGTCACCGTAAGCTTAGCTTATACGACGTGTCCTGAGACTAAGATACACGGCTCTTATCGGGGTCGTCGCCATGTCGTTTGGTCTTGCTGGACTTGTCCTTACCTTAACGATATATCTTGTGCATAGGGATTCCGGTGATACTTGGGGGTTATCTCAGAGTTGAGGTTTTCCACTAAGGAATCCGACGAGATCACGAGTTTCGTGATCAAGGCTTTCTATCCAACTTGTGGTAATTTGTGATGGATTAGTTGGAGCACCCCTGCAGGGTTAAATCTTTCGGAAAGCTGTGCCCGCGGTTATGTGGCAAACATGGAAACTTTGTTTAACATCCGTTTCTAGATAACTTGAAATAACTTAATTAAAACATGCCAATTGGGTGCGTAACCGTGATTGTTTCCTTCAGAGATCCTTCTCTACTTGAGACCACGGTGGGTTATGACTAACGTAACTAGGTGTTCAGGATCACTTAGTGATTATTCTTAGTTCACGTCCGTCATGCGTAGACCACTCAAATACTTAATGTTCTCCTAAGGTAGCCACCATAAATGCTTAGTGTTGCTGCAAAACTCAAACACATACCCCGTCCTCACCTAATAAATGAGTTAGACTCGCTATCATGGTCATGAGATTGATGAGTCCCTGTGGCTCACAGATTACTACAACCACCCCATAGGTATATGTGCAGCAGAGTAAGACTCTTTCGATGCTACTCAGTTGCAGTGGGAGTTCGACGAGGGTAGAGGGCGGATGTATGTGACGTACCCCGACTACTAGAGGTCATTGGTCATATCCTGGGCCTAGCGAGGCAGGAGCATTGCTTTTGCTATTTATCTTGTTCGTAGTCGGACCCCGTCTTATGAATGATTGAATAAATTTGAGTGGATTTGTAACTTAAATTTGTGACGAGTGTAAGCTAACTCATATACTCATCCTTTCTTCTATGTATTGCAATGTTTACCGTTCTTGCGAAACGCTTAGATGCGCCCATTTCCCCTTTTGAGGCCTCGCCCCCAAATAAGGAAAGATTCGCATCTTGGACATTACATTAATTAAATAAATAATGTAACAAATAATAACCTAAAATAAAACACTTAGCAAATGGAGTTGACCGCATCGGCCAATGTACCAAACACGCCACCGCCTATCAAATCCGACCACCCATATACACACCCGATCTATTCCCCACCCAAACCCCCCCAAATCAATCCCCAATCACCAAACATCATCGCTGCCGGCAACGACCAAGGCCCCGGCCTTTGTCCTAATCTCTGACTCCACATAGCCGCCATTTCTACTATTGTCGTCTCTATCTGCACCTCCACCATCGTTGTCGCCATCTCCGTGCCTCCACTTCCACCGTGTCAAGGACCCGCTAGCCACTCGCCTCCACTGTCGTCGTCATCTTCGCCGCCATCCCCTCGCCATGGTCTTCATCACCATCTTCTCCACAACCGCCGTCAAGGACCCGCCATTCCCGTCGTCTCCATCACTGGTGATTACTTGTAGTGTCGAATTTAGTTTAGCTGTGTACATAGTGTAATTTTTTAGGGTTGTTGTGTAGTGCAGATTTTAGTGTAGTTGTGCTTTTCAGATTTTAGTGTATAGTTGTGTAGTGCACATTTGTGGTGTAATTGTAGTGTGTTCTGTAGTGTAGTTTTTTTGGGTAATTTTAGTTCAGATTTTAGTTTAGTTCTATAGTGTAGTTTTTTAGGGTAATTGTAGTTTTATATTTTCATGTCGTTGTGTAGTGTAGCCTTTTAGGGTAATTGTAGTTTCAGATCTAGTGTAGTTGTGTGGTGTAGTTTTTTAGGGTAATTGTAGTCTTAGATTTTAGAGTAGTTATGTAGTGTAGTTTTCTAGGGTAATTGTAGTTTCAGATTGTAGTGTAGTTGTGGAGTTTAGATTTGTGGTGTAATTATAGTTGAACATTTTAGTGTAGTTATTGTAGAAACTTTTATTTTACATGCACATATATTTTCTAGTTACATTCTCTAGATTTTTTATATATAGGTGTTGCAGGTACTGTCTGGTGGCTCCAAAGTTTCATAGTGTGCGATAGAAGGTGACTAGTTTAGTAGTATGCAACCATCACGAAGGACAATGACGTCCACCATCGTGGACACTGGGACATCCCAGATTTAGCGGCGTGTGCCTATGATGCAAAGGGAGTTGAGTATCATAAGCAAAAATTGATTCTCAACTTCCCTAATTGTCGTTAGTAAGCATAGTTCCTCAGGTCAAAGAACATAAGGATATGCACTAGGGCTGAGGAGAAGGAGAACCTCCAGGCTGGGAACAATCGTGCGACCCATTAGAGAGGGAGCTTGCGAGAGATGAGAAACTCTTAGAGACGGATAAGATCAGGTTCCTTGAGTAGGCCACGAGGGAGAATGCAGAGGAGGATCCCGTATATTGGGATAAACTCGGCGCACAGGAGGAGGAGGAGGTGCAACCGCTACATCATCGTTGTTGGAATGACCATGAGGACGACCCCTCTGACTAGTAGTTTGGTAGATGATGGATGTAGCACTCTATATTTAGCTATTTCATCTATGAATGACTGTTTTACTTTCTACATGTTATTATATGTTTCAAATGCGCATCGTTTGTAGAATTTCTTAATTACTAGTATATGTTCCATTTTGATGTGTTAGTTGTTTAGTTTAATGATCTATGCTTACTTTGATCAACGATATTGACAGCAATAAATGGATGCCGTGTGTAAGAACTGTGGTGCTTTTAGATGCCAGAAGGATAGGAAGTTCTTCATCAATCATTGGAAAGACATCATACCTAAGACAGTATATACACGATTTAGTTCAACATGTTCTAATTGAGTTTCATATGATACGGCTGTGGACGAAATTGTCTACCTACTTACTTTTTCCTATTTTACTCAGGTCATCCCTTCAAGAGCAATGCGTGACTTCTTAGAGAAGTTTCGAGTTCCGCTTGATGCAACGATCACATACCAATGCACCCTCATGAAGATATTGACGGCCCACCGATTCAATTGTCTTGTCACCAATGAGACAACTCACACCTATTTTGGTTGGCCTGGTCGGACAAATCTTGCAACTGCTTACGAGATGGAAGATGGGGAGGGAGCCGCATTCTACCTTGACTAGGATCATGACGAGATCATGGTCTACTACAGTGTAACTGCCCGAGACCGACGCTCCAAAAGATTCCCCTTTTATTCCGTTGTCGCCTTGTGATTATTCGTTTGTCGCATTCATCATGTCGTCATGCCATCATGTTATTAATCTTTTGCAACTTAAATAAATAAATTGCATAGATCTGTTGGTCCATTTAAATCGAGCGACATTCACAAGGTGATTTCTCTTTTTAACTTATGGCCATATCCTCCCAATATTTTTTGGAGCTACAATAAATATTCCATTATTTGGAATCACGCCCAACACACTTGCAATTCAATCATATGTCGTTCCTACTTCAAGTTTCACCTTCAAACCTTGTCTTAGTTCAAACCATTTGAATTGATTCAAATGAGTTTGTTTTCCAAACCAATTCAACTTGTCTCTTTGCAATTTGGTGGTCGAACACAATTTTGTGAGTTTAGGTAAATAACCCCCTATTCTCAAATTCTTTCCTAACTGTAACGCCCAAGATGTGGTCCTATCCTTATTTTGGCATGAGGGCCTCGACAGGGATAGAAACGCATCTCGTCGTTTCGCAAGAATGGATATCGTAACAAGTACATGTAATGAAAGATGAGTATAAGGAGTTGGCTTACACTTGCCACAAGCTACATCAGAGTCACATTAATACAACAACATAATCAATCATCATGAAGAAGAGCAGGGTCCGACTACGGACGAAGACAAACGTATAAAGAACGACTTCCATCCTTGCTATCCCAGGCTGCCGACCTGGAACTCATCCTAGATCGATGAAGAAGAAGAAGAAGAAGAAACTCAAAATGAACAATCAACGCGCTCGTGTCAAAGTAACTCTTTACCTGTACATGCAACTTGTGTTGAAGTAATCTGTGAGCCACAGTGACTCAACAATCTCATTTCCAAAGGTATCAAGACTAGCAAAGCTTAATGGGTGAGGTATGGATAAGTGCTGAGCTGCAACACGCGACTAAGCATTTAGTTGAGGTGGCTAACTTATGAGTACAAGAATAAAAGAGGGGGAAGATCTACGCATAGTGGACGTGAGGTACTGATGATCAAATTAATGATCCTGAACACCTACTTACGTCAGACATAAGCCCACCATGTCCTCGATTGGAGAAGGAGCTCACAAAGAGATAGTCAGGGTTACACACTCATATAGCAAGTTTTTAAGTTAGATTTACTTCATGTTATCTAGAACCGTATGTTAAACAAAGTTTCCACGTTGCCACGTAACCCCGGGCATGGCTTTCCGAAAGATTTAACCCTGCACGGGTGCTCCAACTAGTCCATCACAAATTACCACAAGCCACATAGAAATCCTCGATCACGAAACTCGCGTTCTTGTCAGACTCCTTAGTGGAAAACCTCAACTCTAAGAATACCCAAAGCATCACCGGAATCCTGATGCACAAGATATTTTGTAAAAGATAAAACAAGTCCAGCAAGGCCGCCCAACGTGTCGATGAACCCGATAGGATCCGCATATCTCGTTCTCAGGACAGGACCAGATGGTATTAGCTACGAGTAAAACCAAACCTCGAGTTTCTCGCGGTGGCCCCGCAGGCAGCCTGTTTTGGACCAACACTCATGCGGAGCACTGGTCCGGGTTGTTGATTAAGTTTCCTCGGGTTAATTACTCCTTGTGTGGTTCATTGGTTATTAGGAAAATGTAGTACCAAAGATGGGACTTGCCAGACCAGTTTTAGACTAAAACAAATTATCAAGGGGTCCCCAAAAGAACCCCGATCGTGTTAGGAGCGCTCAATTATGAAATATAACTGATCGACTGTAAGTACAGTGGTTTTTTATGCCCAAACTCCGGGTTGTCAAAGTTCTCCCGAGGGACTAGGGAAATCAGCGACTATGCTCGGCTAAATCTAGGTAACACAATTTTGGGAATTAATGCTGAAAATAAACCTAAATTTATCTAAGATCATTCCAGAAATTCATAGACCAAGAAAATGCAAAACAAGCAAAGGGAGGTTCAGATTATACTCTCTTCCTTTTTTGTATTTTCTTTACTAACACAAACGAAAGCCATTATTAAGGGAAGCTAGAAGAACACATATATATATATTATAACGATCAAGCATGTAACAGTGGGAAGATTATAGTAGCTTCACATCACACACACGTAGACCTATTTATATATCACAGGTACTCGAGCTGACACAGATACTACAAAAGGAAACAAGTTCTACAGTAAGGTAAATACACGAATAATAACACACATACGAACAGAGTATCACACACATAGGCTATCAGATTATTAATTCAAAGAAGCAGAATCTAATAGAACAATTCTCTCCCAAATTAACAAGGCCTCAACTAGTTATATCCAACATAACAAGCACTATATTATACCATTACTAAACTGAACAAATAACAAGTTGCTAGCACTACTCAAATCTGAACATTACATATACTGCACATCCCCTTTTACAGAAAATTCAGAGAATATAAAAAGGGAGAAAGAGAGATAGTAGGA
The DNA here is from genome assembly GCF_904849725.1 of Hordeum vulgare subsp. vulgare. Taxonomy (NCBI): domain Eukaryota; kingdom Viridiplantae; phylum Streptophyta; class Magnoliopsida; order Poales; family Poaceae; genus Hordeum; species Hordeum vulgare. Next base: position 317,245,665 of record NC_058518.1, read on the forward strand.
GGAGGTTGAGGGCATCAGGAGCAACCAAAAAAGGTCACAGCTAGTAGGAAGAGAAGCAAGGACGAGGGGAGAGGTAGCATCAGTAGGTTAAGGTAGAAGTAGTAGCAAGGGAATATAGATGTTCAGAGGAGGAGGTGCAACAGCAGGGGTGTGGTAGAGCAGACCTTCAGCAGTTTGGGTTCAGAGGGAAGTAACAACAATTTCGTGGGAGAAGAAGCAGCAACAGCAGTTTGGAGAGGAGCAGAGCAATTTAGACGAGGGGAGAAGAAGAGCAACAACAACTTTGGGGAGAGGGAGTAGCAGCAGAGGGTGTTGGAGAAGCAGCAGACCGTGAGGTTGTTGAAGAGCAGCAACAAGGAGAAGTACAAAGAGGTCACAGCCACCTGGGAGTCCAGACACATGTGGATGCGCATCTGGTCGGGCGCGCCGCTGATGTCAGCTTTGCTTCCCCGGCAACGGCGACAGGAATATTCGTGTCGACGGCACCAGGAATCCTTCTGCTACGGCTATGGAGCCTTGCGTTGGTGTTCCCTCGAAGCGGAAAGGGTGATGTAGCACAGCGGTGGTAAGTATTTCCCTCAGTTTGAGAACCAAGGTATCAATCCAGTGGAGGAGTATCAAAAGATCCTGCACAAACACAAAAGCTTGCTCCCAACACTATGAAGGGGTTGTCAATCCCTTATATATTGTTCGCCAAGTGAGAACTGAAAGCAACAAAGTAACAAAGCAAAGTAAAAGCGGAGGTGTAAACGATGGATGTGAATAGACCCGGGGGCCGTAGTGTTTACTAGTGGCTTCTCTCATGAAAGCAAGTAGACGGTGGGTGAACAAATTACTGTCTAGCAATTGATAGAACCGCGCAAAGTCGTGACGATATCTATGGCAATGATTATATCTATAGGCATCACGTCCAAAACAAGTAGACCGATACTTTCTGCATCTACTACTATTACTCCACACGTTGACCGCTATCCAGCATGCATCTAGTGTATTAAGTCCAAAAGAACAGAGTAACGCCTTAAGCAAGATGACATGATGTAGATGGACAATCTCATATCAACGACAGAGCCCATCTTGTTACCCTTGATGACAACTACTTAATGTGTGCCTTGCTGCCCCTACTGTCACTGGGAAAGGTCACCACATGGTAGAACCCAAAACCAAGCACTTCTCCCATTGCAAGAATCATAGATCTAGTTGGCCAAACAAAACCCAAGACTCGGAGAAACTTACAAGGATATCAAATCATGCATATAAGAAATCAGCAAAGACTCAAATATATATCTTAGATAATCTGATCACAAATCCACAATTCATTGGATCTCAACAAACACACCGCCAAAGAACTTTACATCAGATAGATCTCCATGAAGATCATGGAGAACTTTGTATTGAAGATCCAAGAGAGAGAAGAAGCCATCTAGCTACTAACTACGGACCCGTAGGTCTGAAGTGAACTACTCACGAGTCATTGGAGGACTTGGATAGATCTCCATGAAGATCATGGAGAACTTTGTATTGAAGATCCGAGAGAGAGAGAAGAAGCCATCTAGCTACTAACTACGGACCCGTAGGTCTGAAGTGAACTACTCACGAGTCATTGGAGGGGCGATGATGATGATGAAGAAGCCCTCCAACTCCAAAGTCCCCACCGGCAGGGCGCCGGGAAGGGTCTCCAGATGAGATCTCGCGGAAACGGAAGCTTGCGGCGGCGAAAAGTATTTTCGAGGCTCCCCTGATTTTTTGCTGTATTTTAGGGAATATATAGGCCAAAGATCTAGGCCAGGGGGCGGCCAGGGAGGCCACAAGCCCTGCCACCGCCGCCTCCCCCTGGTGGCGGAGTGGGGGCTTGTGGGCTCCCACGAGCCCTCCTGGCATGGCCCACAGCCCCCGTGATCTTCTTCCGTTCGGGAAAAAAATCATTTCGGGGATTTTATTCCATTTGAACTCCGTTCCAAAATCAGATATGAAAAGAGCCAAAAACACAAAAAAACAGGAACTGACACTTGGCACTGAATTAATAAGTTAGTCCCAAAAAAGATATAAAAGTTACATAAAACATCCAAAGATGACAAGATAACAACGTGAAACCATCAAAAATTATAGATACGTTTGAGACATATCAAGCATCCCCAAGCTTAACTCATGCTCGTCCTCGAGTAGGGAAGTGATAAAGAATGAATTTTTGATGCTTTCATGCTACCTAGAATAGATTTCCTTTGTAACTCCTCTTATGTGACGTGAATGTTTAGATCCATTAGATTCAAAACAATAGTTTGTTATTGATGTGGAAACAATAATAATTCAAGCAAACTAGCAAGGTAATCATGAACTTTTGAAATAACAAGGCCAAAAGAAAGTTATCCCTACAAAAGCATATAGTCTGTCTATGCTCTATCATCATTGCACAACGAATTTAAATCATGAACAACCCCGGTATTGGCCAAGTAATTGATTCACACCTTTACTTTCTCAAACCTTTTCAACTCTCACGCAATACATGAGCGTGCGCCATGGTTATAGCACTATAGATGGTGTGGAATGTGGTGGATGTTGCAAGAAAAAAAAGGAGAAGATAGTCACATTAACTAGGCATATCAATGAGCTGTGGAGATGCTCATCAATAGATATCAATGTGAATGAGTAGGGATTGCCATACAAATGATGCACTAGAGATACGAGTATGTGAAAGCTCTTAAAGAAAACTAGTGGGTGTGCATCCAACTTGCTTGCACACGAAGACCTAAGGCAATTTTGAGGAAGCCTATCATTGGAATATACAAGCCAAGTTATATAATGAAAATTTCTCACTAGCTATATGGTGGTGACAAAACGAGAGACTCTCAATCATGAAGATCATGGTGCTTAATATGCACCAGTGTGGAAAAAGTGGTAGCATTGTCCCTTCTCTCTTTTTCTCTAATTTTTTTATATTTTTGGTGGGCTCTTTGGCCTCTTTTTCTTGGTCGGCTTCTTTGGCCTCTTTTATTTCCTCACATGGTACAATGCTCCATTAATGATGATAATCACACTTTCAACTCAAAACTTAGAGAAACTATGACTCTATATGGAATGCCTTCGGTAGTGTACCGTGACAATGATCTAGCATGGCATAGACATCAATGGAAACATCATGCTAGCTATCTTACGATCATGCAATGGCAATGTAGACGTGGTGGCACATGTCATGGTGGTAGTTGCATGGCAATATATCTCGGAATGACTTTGAAAAAGCCATAGTAGGTAGGTGTGGTGGCTGTTTTGAGGAAGGCTAATGGTGGGTTTTGTGCACCGGCAAAAGTTGCACGATACTAAGAAGATAGTGATGGTGGCAGGTGAAAGTGCATCTAAACCATGGACTCAACATTAGTCATGAAGAACTCATATACTTGTTGGAAATTTTTTATTAGTAATCGAAACAAAGCATTCAACGCATACTCCTAGGGGAAGGGTTGGTAGGTATAAACCATCGTGCGATCCCGACCGCCACACAAAGGATGACAATCAATAGACTAATCATGCTCAGGTTTCATCACATAGCGGGTCACCATACGTGCATGCTATGAGAATCACTAACTTCAACACAAGTATTTCTAGATCCACAACACCTTACTAGCATGACTTCAATATTACCATAACCACAACTCAAAACTAATTGAGATGAATCAAACTTCTCTAACTATTCAATGCACATGAAGGTGGAAGTTTTCGTATCCCTTTGGATAACTACCCCTTTTGAGACTACTTTCAAAGAATAGATCAACTACCAAGACACACACCGCTGTGCTCTAAAAGATATAAGTGAAGCACATAGAGCAAAAGTATCTAGCTCAAAATATATAAGTGAAGCACATGTGAGCTGAATTGTCTACCAAAAGATATAAGTGAAGCTCGACAAAATCACGGTGAGTGCATGTCTCTCTCTCTCTAGGTGTGCAGCAAGGATGATTGTGACACAAAAAAAAGACTCCTACGATACTAGACGCTCCAAGCAAAAACACATAACATGTGGTGAATAAAAATATAGCCCCAAGTAACGTTACCGATGGATTGAAGACGAGAGAGGGGATGCCTTCCCGTGGCATCCCCAAGCTTATGCTTTTACGACATCCTTGAATATCTTGGGGTGCCTTGGCATCCCCAAGCTTGAGCTCTTGCCACTCTTTATCTTTTTGTCCATAAGATCTTCACCCAAAACTTGAAACTTTACAACACGAAACTTAAACAGAAACTCGTGATAACATTAGTATGAGAAAGCAAACCACCACTTCCTTAGGTAGTTTAGCAAACTTAAATTCTACTTGTGCTGATGTTGGGTTACTATATTTTCAATCTTCCATGGCTAATACCCCCCGATACTATCCATAGTTTCATCAAAATAAGCAACCAACACAACAAAAACAGAATCTGTTAACAGCAGACCAGTCTGTAGCAATCTGTATATTTCGTATACCTCTGGTACTTCACAAATTCTGAGAACTTACGACAGTCTGAAGATTTCTCTTAGAAATCAGCAGCAAAAAGAATCAACTCAAAATCTCTTACAGAAAAAATGAAAATTCTTTTCGTGAGCAGAAAGTTTCTGTCTTTTCCAGCATGACCAAATGATCATCCCCAAGACTAATCATAACGGTTTTGCTTGGCTCAAACGGAAAAAGAAACACAAAAAACACAATCATAACAGAATTATGAAATTGTGGGAAACACAAAACAGAAAGAAAAAGTATAGATTCGTTGGGTTGCCTCCCAACAAGCGCTTTTGTTTAACGCCCTTAGCTAGGCATTCAATGATGCTCTCACAAAAGACAAGAATTGAAGCACAACGAGAGCATCCTAAAGCTTGTGAAAAGCACATCTAAGTCTAACATACTTCCTATGCATAGGCATTTTATAGGAGAACAAATTGGCAAGACAACCAATGGTTACTAAATGCAAGGAAGAAGAAAGAGACAATAGCAATCTCAACATAACGAGAGGTGATTTAGTGATATGAAAGTTTCTACCACCATATTTTCCTCTCTCATAATAATTACATGTGGGATCATATTCAAATACAACAATGTAACTATCACATAGGATATTCTTTTCATGATCCACATGCATGCAAAGTTGACGCTCTTTAAAAATAGTGGGATTATCATCAACTAAAGTCATGACTTTTCCAAACCCACTTTCAATAATGTTTCAAATATCATATTCATCATGAGGCTTAAGCAAATTTTCAAGATCATAATAAAGATCATCACCCCAATCATGATTATTGCAACAAGTAGGGGACATAGCAAAACTAGCATCCCCAAGCTTAGGGTTTTGCATATTTTTAGCATGATTTTCACTAATAGGATTTATAGTGAAACCATTGCAATCATGCTTTTCATCCAAGGAGCCCTCGTGAATCTCTTCATGAATTTCTTCATCACGATTTTCAGATTCACGCATCTCAAGCAAAACTCCATAAAGATAGTCAAGTGCCCTCAACTCACTAGCAATTCGTTCCACATAAGTGGGTCTCTTAAAGAGATTAGCTAGTGGATGAGGATCCATATCACTAGATTTTCAGCAAGCGAAGATGCAAGCATATTGAAGGCACATGGCACACAAGCGAACAGAAAGCAAGCGAGAGAAAAGGGGGAACGAAAAAGGCAACAGGCAAAAGAAAACATCAAAGGAGAAAGGCAAATGAAAACGGCAAATGTGAAGTGGGGGAGAGGAAAACGAGAGGCACCTGGAAAGAAAGTAAATGCAAGAGATGAGTGTATGAGACCTACTTGGATAGATCTTGATCTCTCCTCCCCGGCAACGGCGCCAGAAATACTTCTGATGTCAGTTGTGCTTCCTCGGCAATAGCGACAGCAATAGTCGTGTAGACGGCACCAGGAATCCTTCTGCTACGGCTATGGAGCCTTGCGTTGGTGTTCCCTCGAAGCGGAAAGGGTGATGTAGCACAGGGGTGGTAAGTATTTCCCTCAGTTTGAGAACCAAGGTATCAATCCAGTGGAGGAGTATCACAAGATCCTGCAAAAACACAAAAGCTTGCTCCCAACGCTATGAAGGGGTTGTCAATCCCTTATAGATTGTTCGCCAAGTGAGAACTGAAAGCAACAAAGTAACAAAGCAAAGTAAAAGCGGAGGTGTAAACAATGGATGTGAATAGACCCGGGGGCCGTAGTGTTTACTAGTGGCTTCTCTCATGAAAGCAAGTAGACGGTGGGTGAACAAATTACTGTAGAGAAATTGATAGAACCGTGCAAAGTCGTGACGATATCCATGACAATGATTATATCTATAGGCATCACGTCCAAAACAAGTAGACCGATACTTTCTGCATCTACTACTATTACTCCACACGTCTACCACTATCCAGCATGCATCTAGTGTGTTAAGTCCAAAAGAATAGAGTAACGCCTTAAGCAAGATGACATGATGTAGATGGACAATCTCATATCAACTACAAAGCCCATCTTGTTACCCTTGATGGCAACTACTTAATGTGTGCCTTGCTGCCCCTACTGTCACTGGGAAAGGTCACCACATGGTAGAACCGAAAACCAAGCACTTCTCCCATTGCAAGGATCATAGATCTAGTTGGGCAAACAAAACCCAAGACTCGGACAGACTTACAAGGATATCAAATCATGCATATAAGATATCAGCAAAGAGTCAAATATATATCATAGATAATCTGATCACAAATCCACAATTCATCGAATCTCAACAAACACACCGCTAAAGAAGATTACATCGGATAGATCTCCATGAAGATCATGGAGAACTTTGTATTGAAGATCCAAGAGAGAGAAGAAGCCATCTAGCTACTAACTACAGACCCGTAGGTCTGAAGTGAACTACTCACGGGTCATTGGAGGGGCGATGATGATGAAGAAGCCCTCCAACTCAAAAGTCCCCTCCGGCAGGGTGCCGGGAAGGGTCTCCAGATGAGATCTCGCGGAAACGGAAGCTTGCGGCGGCGGAAAAGTATTTTCGAGGCTCCCCTGATTTTTTGCTGTATTTTAGGGAATATATAGGCCAAAGATCTAGGTCAGGGGGCGGCCAGGGAGGCCACAAGCCCTGCCACCGCCGCCTCCCCCTGGTGGCGGAGTGGGGGCTTGTGGGCTCCCAGGAGCCCTCCTGGCTTGGCCCACAGGCCCCCTGATCTTCTTCTGTTCGAGAAAAAAATCATTTTGGGGATTTTATTCCGTTTGGACTCCGTTCCAAAGTCAGATATGAAAAGAACCAAAAACACAGAAAAAACAGGAACTGGCACTTGGCACTGAATTAATAAGTTAGTTCCAAAAAAGATATAAAAGGTACATAAAGCATCCAAAGATGACAAGATAATAGCGTGAAACCATCAAAAATTATAAATACGTTTGAGACGTATTAGCCGGCTGGTGGGAGGCGCTGGATGTGGTGGAGGAACTGGTGGCGATGGGTGATGGATGTTGTGGTGCTGGTGGTGCGTGGTGGAGATGGAGTGGATGGACGGTTGGTTGGCGCGCCAACCACGCCGGCCTGAACGTGGTGGTGGCCGGAGGTGGAGAAGGAGGGGTGAGGGAAGAAGAAGATGGAGGTGCCATGCCCAAAGGGGATCGAAGGCTGCTCTAGGGATTTTGAGCCCTCACGGCTGATTTCCTCCTTTGCAATTTGGCCCCTCTACTTTTCTTCTTTCTGCACAAGTTGATCCTCCGCTTCTTTAGTTTGACCCCTCGGTCTCTTCTTTCCTTCACGCTTGCAAACCTTGAAGTTTATAGTGCCTTAGCGCACTTTTCTACGAATTAAACAAGTGACGAGAAATTTTCACTTATGTCATTGCCGACCAATTATATTCTTAGGATGGTTAGCTTTTGGCTTCACCCAGTCTGAGGTACTACTCCGGATGACCGAAAAGTAACAATCACACAGGTGATCCCTTTACCCCCTAGCCGAACAATCGGGAACGTAGAGGGTAAGTGATACGCCTCCAACGTATCTACTTTTCCAAACTCTTTTGCCCTTGTTTTGGACTCTAATTTGCATAATTTGAATGGAACTAACCGGGACTGACGCTATTTTCAGCAGAATTGCCTTGCTATTATTTTCGCACAGAAATAAAAGTTCTCAGATTGACCTCAAAATTTATGATGAACATTTTTGGATTTAATAAAAAAACTGGCGAAAGAATCTACTCGAGAGGGGCCACCCCCAGGTGACAAGCCTACAGGGTGGCGCCCCTAGGTCGCGCCCCCTCGCTTGTGGGGTCCCCGAGGCTCCACCAACCCTGTTTCCACTCCTATATATTCCCATCCGCGGAGAAAAAAATCAGAGAGAAGAGTTCATCGTGTTTTATGATACGGAGCCGCTGCCACCTCCTGTTCTTCATCGGGAGGGTAAATCTGGAATTTGATTTGGGCTCCGGAGAGGGGAATCAACGCTGTCGTCATCACCAACCATCCTTCATCACCGATTTCATGATGCTCTCCATCGGCCATGAGTAATTACATCGTAGGCTTGCTGGACAGTGATGGGTTGGATGATATCTATCATGTAATGGAGTTAGTTTTGTTAAGCTTTTATCCCTAGTATCCATTATGTTCTAACATTGATGTTGCTATGACTTTGCTATGCTTAATGCTTGTCACTAGGGACCGAGTGGCATGCTTTCAGATCTGAACCTATATGTTTTCATGAATATATATGTGTTCTTGATCCTATCTTGCCACTTGTAGACACCTATTACGAGTTATGATCTGAATCCCCTAGGGTGACAATAACTAGGATTCTTTCCGTTGATTACCGTAGTTTGAGGAGATCAAGTATTCACTAAGTGCTAATGCTTTGGTCCGGTTCTCTATTAAAAGGAGGCCTTAATATCCCTTAGTTTCCATTAGGACCCCGCTACCGCGGGAGGTAGGACAAAAGATGTGATGCACGTTCTTTTCCATAAGCACGTATGACTATATACGGAATACATGCCTATATTACATTGAGGAATTGGAGCTAGTTCTATATCGCCGTATGTTATGACTGTTGCATGATGAATGCCATCCAACATAATTATCCTTCACCGATCCATTGCCTACGAGCTTTCCACATATTGATCTTTGCTAAGTTACTTTTCTGTTGCTATTGTTACGATCACTACCAAACTGCTACTATCACGTTTGCCACTGTTGCCATTACATCCGTACTACTTTGCTACTAAATACTTTGCTGCAGATATTAAGTCTTTCATGTGTGGTTGAATTGACAACTCGTCTGCTAATACTCGAGAATATTTTTGGCTCCCCTTGTGTAGAATCAATAAATTTAGGTTGAATACTCTACTCTCAAAAACTGTTGTGATCCCCTATACTTGTGGGTTATCAGGACCTTTTTCTCACGTTGTTGCCGGGGAGCACAACTTTATTCTCCTAGTTATTTGGAATTTATATCTGGTGATCACTATGAAGAATCCGAAAGTAGCTAAGACCAAGATCTACCCCTTAACTACGAGGGCAGGTAAGGAACTGCCATCTAGCTCTGCACTTGATTCACCGTCTGTTACGAGTAAATATGCAACACCACCACCTGCTACTGAATTTGATATGTCGCAAGTAATTGATGATGCTCCTTCTGCTATGCATGATGCTTATAATGATACTTTGCCTTATACTACTGTGCCACTTGGTGAATTTATTGATGAAGAAATTGCTAGAGTGAATGCTGAAACTGATAATATTGTTGAATCTGATGAAACTGAACACTATGATTCACATGCTAGACCTAGATCTTCTAAATATAAATTGCCTAATATACCTGAGGGTTATGTTATGGAAGGAGAACTAGCTAGGGACTTTCTTGCTTGTAAGGATAGAGATGATCTTAAGAAATTGCTATGCAAGTGGAAGGAAAAATCATTGAATGCTAGAATGCAATATGACCACAAGTTTGCTACTTCACCTATCGGTGTTACTGATAAAGATTATCAATTCTCTGTCTATACTCAGCTAATTACTTTGGTAGAATCTGATCCTTTTTATGGTTATGAATTTGAAACTGTTGTGGCACACCTTACTAAATTGAATGTTATAGCCACCCTATTTAGTCATGACGAAAAAAATTGTTATTATTATATTCTTAAGCTTTTTCAGTTCTCATTAAAGCATGATGCTAAGTTATGGTTTAATTCTCCTGCTCCTGTGTGTGAGCGTAGTCCCCAGGATATGATTTATTACTTCTCTGAAAAATATTTTCTTGCCCATAAGAAACAAGTTGCCTTGCAAGAAATGTTTAACATTGTGCAAATTAAAGAAGAGAATCTCCCACAAGCTTGGGGGAGGCTTCTGCAGTTACTGAATGCTTTGCCTGATCAACCTCTCAAGAAAAATGAAATACTTGATATCTTTTATAATGGACTAACTGATGCTTCTAGGGACCACCTAGATAGTTGTGTTGGTTGTGTTTTCAGGTAACAAAGTATTGAACAAGCTGAACTACTATTGAATAATATATTGAGCAATGATAATGATTGGACTATTCGCGAACCACCTCTAAAACCAACTCTGAAGAAAAGAGGTATCTATTCCTCAGTCCAGAAGATATGCAAGAGGCAAAGAAATCTATGAAATAAAAAGGTATTAAAGCCGAAGATGTTAAGAATCTACCACCTATTGAAGAAATACATGGTCTTGATAACCCGACACAGGTAGTAGAGGTAAATTATCTTCGTAGATTTGATGAAGGTGATAATATTCCTTATAATAAGTCTGCTAGCCAATGCTTGGATGAATTTGATAACTTTGTTGTTAAACAAGAAAATTTCAATGCTTATGTTAGTAGACAATTGAAGCATAATGCTTACATTCTTGATTGCTTGGGTGATTATATGAGTAGAATTGTCAATGATCTAAATATTATTAGTAAACATGCTTCGATGGTAACTACTCAAGTAGAATAGGTACTTAAGGCACAAAATGATTTGCTCAATGAGATGATTAGTAAGGACAATGATTATTCTATTAGAGTTGTGACTAGCTAGAGGTGTTAGAATTACTCATGAACCTGTGTATCCAGAGGGCCATCCTAAGAGAGTTGAGCAATATTCTTAGAGAGTTAATATTGACGCACCTGGTCCTTCTAATAAAAACAAAAAGAATGATGATAGGACTTTGCATGCTGCAAGTGAACAGGTTATAGTCACATGAAAACCCAAATGATATCTCTATTTCAGATGCCGAGACACAATGTGGTAATTAAATGAACCTAGTGATAATATTAATGATGATGTTCATTTCGATGCTCAACCTAGTAATGACAATGATGTGGAGATTGAACCTGTTGTTGATCTTGATAACCCACAGCCTAAGAATATGAGATATGATAAAAGAGATTTTGTTGCTAGGAAGCATGGTAGAGAAAGAGAACCATGGGTTCAGAAACCCATGCACTTTCCTCCTAAACTATCCAAGAAAAAAGATCAGGAGGATTTTGAGAGCTTTGCTGAAATGCTGAGACCTGTCTTTTTACGCATGTACTTAACTTATATTCTGAAAATGTCTCCTTATGCTAAGTACATGAAATATATTGTTACAAATAAAAGAAAGATACCTAAAGCTGAGATTTCTACCATGCTTGCTAATTATACTTTGAAGGGTGGAATACCAAAGAGATTCGGAGATCCTGGAGTACCTACTATACCATACTCTATTAAAGGAAATTACGTTAGAAGTTCTTTATGTGACCTCGGAGCTGGTGTCAGTGTTATGTTGTTCTCTTTATATCGTATACTTGATTTGAATAAGTTGACAACTACTAAAATCTCTCGGCAAATGGCTGATTAATCAACTCCTTTACCCATCGGTATTTGTGAGGATGTGCCTGTTGTGGTAACAAACGTTACTATCTTAACGAACTTTGTTATTCTTGATATTCCCGAGGACGACAGTTTGTCGATCATCCTTGGTCGACCCTTTCTTAATACTGTAGGGGTTGTTACTGATTGCAACAAAGGCAATGTCACTTTTCATGTCAATGGTAATGAGTATACGGTACACTTTCCGAAGAAACAATCTCAAGTTCATAGCATCAACTCCATTAAAAAAATTCCAACGTTCACTATTGGAGACTTTGAATTCCCTCTTCCTACAGTCAAGAAGAAATATGATATACTTATTGTTGGGGATATGCATATCCCCATTGAGGTAACCTAGTGTTATTCGAAAGTGCTCCGGTTCCATGTCATTTGAAAAAAGTTTGTCAATAAGACTTGATCAACCTTATTGATGGATTCTTTTTGATGGGCATGAGATGGATGAATTTGGAAAGCAGAAACTTCTCTACCCAACCTTTATTTTTTGTTTTTTAGTTTCAGTTTAGTAAAAAAGTTATTATTTCTGTGTTTTCCGTTTTAGCCTCGCAATAGAAAAATGACCTGAAAATAAAAGTTCTCAGAACACACTGAAAATTTAGTATGATTTTTTCTAGAATATTTAAGAATTTCTGCCACTAAGAATACATCAGGGGACTGCACGAGTGGGCCACAAGCTTGTAGGGAGAGGCCACCCCTGTAGGCGCACACCCTGGCTTGTAGGTCCCACGTGGGGCCCCTTCACTTATTCCAGTACCCATCCACTCCTTCTTCCTCCATAAAAATCCCACTATTGCTCAAATCCGTGTTTTAGCTCATCTGGCTGCCATTTTCGATCTCCTTGCTCAAAGCTTCATTTGCAAAACTATTTTAGGGGATTGTTCATCGGTATGTGACTCCTCCAATGGTCCAATTAATTATTGTTCTAGTGCTTTATACTTTGCAAAATCTTGCTGCTGTGGTGACCTTGTTCTTGAGCTTGAATGTCAAATTTGTAGGGTCCCAAGTAGTTTTGATGCATGAAATAGCTTCTAGACACTTGTGGGAGTAGTTGCTATAAGCTTTGATTGAGTTGTGTTCATTTTTATGTGGAGTCACTAAAAATTTCAGATTTTTTTTAGAGAAAGAAAAATGTTAAGGAAAATATACCAAGGTGGTTCCTCGACCAAGAACACCCCGAGACTCGTGATACGTGAGCCCGACCTTGAACACCCAAGGGAAGCTCAAGTGCGGCCTTGTGAACGGCCATCAGAATCATTCATGGTCCAGGCTGGATTCAAGGAAGAATTTTACGCGTACATACGAAATGCTGGCCTTGAAGATTTAGTTTGAGACTAATGCAAGCAATATTATCAACTCACTGATTCCTTCATGCGGAGGTTTGAATTTTCATCGAGGCGTAATACACATTCTATTCTATTTAATCTTTATGACGAATCTTATACTATGGACCTATAAGATTTTAACCATGCATGCAAAATTGCACAATGGCGTAGCTTTAGTGATCCTCACAAAGCCGAATATAATCATTTTAGCATCACCATGGGAGAAACTAGAAATATTACACATGCTACGTTCGGGAGCATTCACCTTCCTGCCATACATTATCTTGCTCTGTTCATAGGTATATCTATTAACGGTAAGCATGAGCACAACCACCTTTGTGTACCTGACCTTAGTATTCTTAAGAGTGCGGTCATGGGTGATAGACGAGATAACTTAGGAGCTATTATTGCTAGGAGGCTACACGAAAATGCTAAGGACGGAGATTTGTTTGGTCGAATTTGTGCCACCCGTGTAGCCAAATATCTTAGGGTATCTACAAAGGAGAATGATATTGAGCTACCACCTACTTTTGTCGATTATGAGGCTATGGTGCGCTACCAGTTCCTCAAGAGAAATGAACAATATCTCCTATATTGACTATTTTTTTATAGACAACATGCTGTCCATATTACCCTTCCTGCTCCTGCCTTCTTTAACTTTGAGGAAAAAATAAAGGTACTTCATAACCAGAGAGGAGGCGGACGAGTACGAGAGAGAGAGGCGAAAGCCGCTCGCCTCCACGTTGAAGCCGTTCATGTAAGTGCATCTAGTGCCCCTTAGTGATTTTGGTGGTTTGAAGACTTATAGGTTAAGTATCTAATGTGTTCATGAGTCTACACAGGATCTATAAGTTGCTGAGGAGTTTGAAATATTCGATGAATATCGACCCCTAAAAATGTATATCTTCGGCTGAAGAAATTGGTCTGAAGCTGAAGAATTGAATCGTGAAAGAGTTGCGATGAAATTAATATTCCTCATGAAGAAATTGAAAATGAGGAATTCGGTGTGTCCTGAAGAAAAACAATCTGAAGATTTTGAAGCATGAAGATTTATTTCTGTCTGTTTGATTTTCTTCACTTTTGAGTCATAGGAACACCGTACTGTTAAAGGGGGTCAAAGTAACACGTCGGAATAAATTTCCACATGATGCTCAACCCAAGCCTAATACTACCAAAAGCCTCAAGTGAGGACTATGAGAGACATGAGGACTCTCACAGTTGAGGGTCCTCACCATTACCGCAAGTCACGCCACATCATTGATCTTATCCACACCAACGGTCATATTATTTAAGGGCATTAGAGTCAAATTATGTCGGGATGCTCCGAGGCTATAAATAGCCCCCCCCCACAACCATTAGCTGGTTGGTTGCTCCGTTGGAAACTGACACTTGTCATAAGAGCAACCCAAATTCCTCAGAGTCTTCGAGAGTAATTCATAAGTGAGGAAATACCCCAAATACCAAACCACAAACCGAAAACCAAGTGATTGAGCATCACTGAAGAAGTTGTTCCTGTGTGGGACTGAAGCCTTTTACCTTTGAGGTCTGTGCATCCTCGAGACGGTTAGGCATCATGGTCTAGATCAATCCAGCAGTCAATTGTGGATCGCCAGGTGACCAAGTTTGTGATATTTTGGAAGTCTGCCCTGAGGACTTACCACGAGTGTTGGGCGAGGAATGTGTGTTCTTAGCCCAAGGACAATACGGTAGGGACTGTGTGTCACGGGACTATGTGTCTTTTGGTTTCAATACCAAGCCCCTCCAAACCAGATGTACAACTCTCACATCAGTTGGAACTGGGTCATCAACCACTGTCTTCACTGTGAAACGGGTTCTATTTCTTCAACTCTTTAAATTCCTCATATTGTATGTTGATGATTTTCACTGTCACTATTTGAAGGATTTGCTGAAGACTTTCTCTGAAATTCCTCAACCCCCAAATTCTTGACGCAAGTTAATCCTCATCTGTCTTCTCCGTGCCTGCATACTGTGCAAACTGGTTTTCATATTCTTCACCTTGAAAACTGTTGTAGTGATACTTTGCACTCCTGATCCTTTGCTGTTTCCGCTGCAAGTTAGTCATGAGTGAGGAATTTCCTCAGTGATGAAATTCTAAAGTTCTCCTATTCACCCCCCTCTAGTCGATATAACGCACATTCAATTGGTATCAGAGCAAGGTACTGCCTTGTTCTTTGTGATTTTGGTTGAACCACCTGGAGTTTCAGTTATGTCGACTGCAGGAATGATCAAGGTTACTGCAGGATGTCCTACTTTCAAAGGAAAGGACTTTCCCTTTTGGAAGACCAAGATGCAGATGCATCTACAAGCTATTGACAATGATCTCTGTTATATTGTGGAACATGGTGTCCCTGTCGTCACTGCTACTGTCTCTGCCATTGATGTGAAGAAATTCAAGAAACTTGATTCTCAAGCGAAGAATATCATTTGTGGCCATCTGAGCAAGGGCCAGTATGGAAGAGTGAGTGATTTGGGCTCACCAAAACTTATCTGGGAAAGGCTGTCCAAAGTTAATGAAGGAGTATCAACCCAGCGTGATTATCATGTTGGTGTTCTTCGCAATCTCTCCAATCGCTTCAAGAGGCTTGACAATGAATCTTTCCAAGATACCTTTGATCGCCTCACTGACATATCAAATGAACTCCTAAGATCTTTGGATTCTTCATTTGATACTTTAGTTATGATGATTCAAGAGAGACCAGACTACAAGATGCTTGATCCAGCAGATATACTCGAAAGACTCAATACTCATGAATTCCAAAAAGAAGAAAAGAGAGATCTATATGGACCAAGCTATTCTAGACCACGTGCACTGAAGGCCAAAGCAATTTCCTCATCTGAAGAAGAAGACTTGGATGGTAGTATTGGTGATCCTGAAGAATTTGGACAGGAGCTTGCAATGCTCGCGAGGAAATTCCAGAAGTTTACACGATGTGGCTAGTTTGGTAAATCATCAAAAAGAGATATGAGAAAATCTGAATCTTCATCTGAGGACTACAAGAAAAGAACCTGCCACAAATGCAAGAAATCAGGTCACTACATTGCTGATTGTCCTCGTTGGGGAAAGGAATCAAAGAAGAAGAAATACAAGGATGAAAGTTCTGATGACTCGAAGAAAAAGAATAATTCTTCAAAATCCTCATCTTCAAAGTCCTCATCGCACAAGAAGACTAGTTTCAAAAAGGCTCGGGCACTTATTGGCAAGGAAATGGATTCCGAGGTAGAATCCGAGGAATGTGATGAAGAGGAGGGTTCTGATGAAGACTCGGAATCTGGACAGGCTAGCCTTGCACTTGCAACCACATTCGTCAGCAAGTCAATCTTCAACCTTGAAGAAAATGATAACACTATCCACACTAATGACTATGCTGATGACTTCGCTCCAACCTATTGCTTCATGGCAAAAGGTTCAAAGGTACTGACTGATGCTTCCTCCTCTGATTCAAGTGACTGTGAACCTGATGATTATAAAAAACCCAGTTACAGTAAACTTGCTATCATTGCCACTAAACAACAAACAACCCTGGAATAGCTTCGGAAACTGCTAGATAGAAGTGATGATCTGTTGAGCGATGAAATGAATCTTACCCAAATCCTCACTGAAGATATAAAAGGTCTTCAGTCCAGATTTGATAATCTTCAAGATCGTCCTGTTACACTCCTCGCTGATCATGAGAAACTTTCCTATGAATTTCTTCAAAGGATGCTTGATCCTGAGAAGCTGAGGATTTCTCATATTCGATGAAACCACAAATGTCACTGATGAAAATGCAGGGCTGAAGGAATTGTATGTGATAGGCATATACAAAAGTCTCGAAGGACACCAAACCCTTTGTGATGTGCTCAAAAAGCAAATCTTGAACAGGAACCCGAGGAAAGAAGGAATTGCCTTTGCGATGAAATTGAATGCTGATGGATCATATTCGAAACGTGAGCACTATCCGAAAACCTCATGGGATGCTGCTAAAGCGCCTCCTTTTGATCCATCCAATCTAACAGGATTTTCATGTTAATTATCCTATTCCTCACATGAGTCATTTGACTCCAACTATAAACTATTCAAAAATCAATCCGGTGAAGTATTTGCTCGATATGTTGGAACTAAATGCAGGAACCCCTCAGGATGATCTGGGTTCCCAAAAGTTGCCTTGAAAATCTTCAGGTGAATGTCCTCATGACACCACCTATGAAGAATTTGAACCCCAGATCAAATTCCCCAGGAGGACCATAGTCTTCAAGAGGATCAAAATCCTCAACTGCTCAAAACTATGCTCGTACCCGTGCTAATGCTTCTAACATGCAGGGAAATTACAACGAATATGAATATGACCGTTATTCTTCAAATCATTATGTTCATAAATCCTCAAATAAGTTCTCTGCATATTCATTTGAGTACTTTAACCCCCCTACTGTTAAGAGAAGTGCATTAGCTTCAATGCCCCCTTTCTCATATGGTGCTCACAGGATGATGAATGCTTTACCACCCTTTCAGATGTGGGTGGTGAAGAAATTGAACTAATCACTTCTGCAGGTCAGGTCTCCAGATGAAAATCATCATCTGAAGAATTTGTTGGAGACCTGAAGAAAACGCTTGATGCGACGCAAGCTAATATTGATGAAATAGAAATATTTCACATGTCTTTATAATTCTGTTTATGATGAAATTCCTATCTGATGAAATTGATATCATATTCTTCAAGTCTGAAGCATATGATATGGTAAACAGTAATAATTCATCCCCAGGATGACAAACCCAAGAGCACTGAGTGGGTTCTTGATAGTGGCTGCACACACCCACATGACTGGTGACAAAAGCTTGCTGATTAATATGCCACTAACTCCATCACCCCTGAAGCAAATCACATATGCTGACAAAGGTAAAAGCAAGGTATTGGGACTTGGCAAAGTGGCTATTTCCAAGGATAGCCACATGGACAAAGTAATGCTTGTTGAATCCCTTGGATTTAACCTCATGTCAGTCTCAATGCTTTGTGATCTTGATATGATTGTTATCTTTGGAAGATATAGATGTGTTGTCATCATGGAATCTGACAGATCCAAAGTCTTCGAAGGTGTTAGAAGAGGGGATTTGTACATTGTTGATTTCTCTACAGGTCCTCAACCAGCCACTTGCTTAGTAGCAAAAACCTCAGAAGGGTGGCTGTGGCGTTGAAGACTTGGTCATGCAGGCATGAGGAATCTGCACATGCTCGTGAAGAAGAAGCATGTCATCGGCATCGAATCAGGTAAATTCCTCAAGGACCACCTCTACGGTGCTTGTGAGTCTGGGAAAATGACCAGATCCAAGCACCCCTCGAAGACCATCATGACCACTACTCGTCCATTTGAATTGCTTCACATGGATCTATTTGGACCTACTCATTATGCCACACTAACAAATGCAGCATCTTTATATGGCTTTGTCATAGTTGATGATTATTCCAGATACACATGGGTGCATATCATTCTATATAAAACTTAAGTGTAGGAAGTATTCAAACGATTTTCTTCAAGGGCCTCGACGAAATTCGGCGTCAAGATCAAACACATCAGGAGTGATAGTGGAGCAGAGTTCAAAAACACTGGTCTTGATAATTATCTTGATGAACTTGGTATTACTCATGAATAGTCTACTCCTTATACTCCTCAACAGAATGGTGTCGTCGAAAGGAAGAACATGACTCTGGTTGAGATGGCAACAACCATGCTTGAAGAAAATCAGACTCCTCGTCGCTTTTGGCCTGAAGCAATTAACACTGCATGCCATATCATCAACAGGGTATATCTTCACAAATTCCTCAAGAAAACCTCATATGAACTCCTCACAGACAAGAAACCCAATGTAAGTTATTTCTAAAGTCTTCGATGCAAAATGCTGGATTAGAGATCCTCACCATAGCTCAAAGTTTGCACCTAAGGCACATGAGAGTTTTATGCTCGGTTATGGAAAGGACTCACACACCTACAGAGTCTTCAACAACTATCACAACAAGGTTGTTGAGACTGTAGATGTGCGGTTTGATGAAACTATTGGCTCGCAAAGAGAGCAATTGCCTCCTGATCCAGATAAGCTGTCTCCTGAGGAAGAAATAAAGCTCAGAGCTACTGAAGACATTGTTCCCACTGAGGAAATTGATGAAGAAATCATTCCCATCACTGATGAAAATCAAGAAGATGCTCCTGATGAAATTGCTCCAGAACCAATTCCTCAGCCCAGACGAAATCCTCAACCAGCTCATCCGATGATTGCAAATAAAGTAGAACTTGACAAAATCCTCAATGAAATCAACGTGCCAGGTCCTCTCACTCGCTCAAAAGCTTCACACTTAGTTAACTTTGGTGGGCATTTCTCCTTTGTGTCTTTCACAAAACCTTCAAAAGTTGCTGAGGCTTTCATGGAACCGGATTGGATCCAAGCCATGCAAGACGAACTTCTTCAATTCAAGCTCAATGACGTATGGGAGCTCGTCAAACGACTAGATCCTCGCAAGCACAATATCATCGGCACCAAGTGGATTTTCTGAAACAAGGAAGATGAGGATGGTCAAGTGGTGAAGAATAAGGCACGACTTGTAGCCCAAGGCTACACAGAGGTTGAAGGAATAGATTTCGATGAAACCTTTGCACCTGTTGCTAGACTTGAAGCTATTCGAATACTACTTGCTTATGCTAATCATCATAACATCATGTTTTATCAAATGGATGTGAAAAGTGCATTCCTCAATGATAAGCTTGAGGAAGAAGTATATGCTGCTCAGCACCCAGGTTTTGAGGATCCATAGAATCCAGACAAAGTCTTCAGACTCAAAAAGGCACTCTATGGTCTCAAGCAAGTCCCTCGGGCGTGGTATGATACATTGAAGGAATTCCTCATGAAGAAAGGCTTCAAACCTGGTTCACTCGATCCAACTCTTTTCACTAAATCCTATGATAATGAACTATTTGTGTGCGAGATATATGTCGACGATATCATATTTGGGTGTACTAACAAACATTACAGTGATGAATTTGCTTACATGATGAGTGAAGAATATCAGATGTTTGTGATGGGGGAGCTGAAATTCTTCTTAGGTTTTCAAATTCGTCAACAACGCAATGGAATCTTCATATCACGGGAGAAATACCTCAAGGATGTTCGGAGGAAATTCGACATGCATGAATGCAAATGTGCCAAGACTCCAATGCCTACCAACGTACACCTCTGCATTGACGAAAATGGTAAAGAATTCGATCAGTAGGTATATTGCTCCATGATTGGCTCTTTACTGTATAATGCATAGTGTTTGCATGTGTGCACGTTTTCAAGAAAAACCGAAGGAATCACACCATAAGGCTATGAAGCATATTCTTTGATACTTAGCTCACACACCAACACTAGGATTATGGTACCCCAAGGGCTCAAATCTTCATCTTGTTGGATATTCTGATTCTGACTATGCTGGTGATCGTGTGGATCGCAAGTCAACCTCTGGCACATGTCATTTCCTCGGAAGATCACTAGTCTGCTGGTCCTCAAAGAAGCAGAACTGCATTCCACTCTCCACTGCCGAAGCTGAGTACATTGCTGCTGGTGCATGCTCTGCCCAATTGCTATTGATGAAGCAAACCCTCAAGGACTACGGCATCAACATGAAGAATGTGCCTCTCTATTGTGACAATGAGAGTTCAATTAAGATTGCATACAACCTAGTACAACACTCGAAGACTAAGCACATCCAAATTCGTCATCATTTTCTTCGGGACCATGTCCTCAACGGCAATATCCTCATCGACCATGTGAAGACTAACGATCAACTAGCAGATATCTTCACTAAGACCTTGGATGAGAAAAGGTTTTGCAAGTTGCGGTGTGAGCTAAATATCTTAGAATCTTCAAATGTTTTGTAAAAACATGCACACATCCTAACACTTCTGCAAAATTGATGACTTAGATGTGCAACACACGAAGAATCGATTTTATTCAACTAATGAAGAATATCACTCTTAATGTGAGGAAATCAACGAAAAAATTGTTTCTCAGGGCCCTACGACAATTGTACGCGGCGTCTGAAATCATCATTCTTATATTGTGGGTCACGCCACCACCCTACTTGAAATTCGTCAAGTTGACTTTCTTCAAAGCTGAATGTCTTCAAAAGTTGATATTCTTCAAAACAGTTGTTCTTCAAACTTGTCTTTCTTCAAAACTAAAATTCATCATCATGACGCTCTCTCACAAAATTCTCAAGTTAATCAAAATCTTCAAAAACACTTGGTGATTTTCGTTTGCCTAGATAGACTGTGATTTCAAAGTCCTCAACAACATTCACTTATAGCTATTTATTGAATTTGATATTTCATCTAAGTGAATGTGATTGGACCCTACTTTCCCTCTATGCTAATCTCACCCAGTCTATTCAATTCTTCATATGTGTTCTACTTGAAACTTTGTTCAAAATCCTCACTGCATCCTTGTGAGCTGATGATTTTGTAACAAAATCCTCAAATCTTCAAAAATGTTTTTTTATTGTTACACAGTAATTGAACCCCACTTTCCACGTTTGGATAACCACGATCTCCACGATCTCCACCGCTTAGGTCGTGGGCTACACGTGTCTTGCGGAGACGTATAGACAGGGGCTATTTGGTCCGATACTTTCGCGCCAACAGTTACCACCTGGCTATAAATATGGCCCCATCCTCCTTCTGTAAAATATTCTTCGTCCCATTGCCCTCCTGCTACAGCAAAGCTCAAAGCCCTAGCACCACTGCTAGAAGTCTCGTCGCCGGCGAGGAAAAGCTTGACTGCCTCGACCTCTCCGTACCCGAAATAACGCCGGAACAAGATCATCTTCGTCCGCCGCCGCCGTAGCTGTCCTCTGTTGCCGAGTTAGGGCGCACTGGACTCGCACCGAAGAGCATCTACTGCTACTTCCTTGTCTGTTCTTCGTGCGCAGTATATAGGGTAAATAAAAAAAACCTAGTTTTATAGCTCTTTCGATCTACTATTTTACCGTAGATGTGTGAAATCTGTTTTTCCTCAAGCATCCATCAGTCTCTATTCCTCAAATACTGCTTATTCCTCAACTATTGATGAATTTCACTAAGCATCTAAAAGTCTTCACGAGATTCCTCAATTGTGCAAATTTTCGAATCTGTACAACTCTAGAACCCAAGAACAGAGTGCTTAGACAAATTCCTCAAACCACTAGTCAAATTCCTCAACTTTAAAAGTCTTCAATTCATCAAATCTGAGAACGCATATGACCTCTCCAAATTCCTCGCAACTATACTCTGTTCACAGGTACAAAAATGTCAGCTGATGAATCTCTAGGTTCTCATCAACTTAACTCATTTGCAGCATTTCTTGAAGAAAATATGCAAGTTTCATCAGAATCCTCAAGAGTTCAATTTCCTCAGCAAAAGCCTCAGCTGAAGAAAATGGAAGATGAAAGGAAGCAAAAGGGTGGCAAGAAGCTCGAGCAAAACACTGCCATTGATATCCCTGAGGATATATACTTGGAATACTGCACGCCTGATGAGCAAGAGACAATGCCCAAGAGGAAGATAAGGCTTCAAAAGATAGAATACCGGTGGGCTAAGGAGTGGAAAGAATACAGATTCGTCACTCCCAAGTACGCGAGGAAATTCGCTCTAAAGCCTCCTGGCAAACGGCCTCCTCTTGAGGATTATCAGGATGCACACCCATCAAGCCTGAAGACGATTGATGACTATCCTGAGAAAAAGTCAAAACATTTGTCAAAGCTTCAGAAGCAAGCAGAAGCCGCAGCGAGGAAATTCAATGAAGAATCTGCTGCTGCTGCAACTGCCGCCACCTCCTCTATAGCTGAAACTTCTAGCACGGCCATTCCTCAAATGAAGACTGTGCCACCGAAACCAAAGGCTTCAAAGCCTTAGGAGAAAATGCCTCAGAAAGCTTCACCAGCATCCGCACCAAAACCCTCAGCACCACCAAAGGCTTCAAAGCCTGAACACAAGCAGATTGTGAAGCAACTGCCCACTGTCTCCAACTCCTCTGTTCATTCTGCAACAAGCTCTGAGACAAAGTCTTCACCAACTCCAATGAAGACTAAGGTGACTGCTGGGAGAGGAACCAGACCAAGCCCTGGCAAAATCATCAAAGTCCCTTCTGCATCAGAAGGCAGTGATGAATATGATGATGAGACTCTGCAAGACATCATCAGAAACAAGCAGGAGAGGGTAGCACAAGCTTCAGGAAGCGCCATTCCTCTGGCCATGGACCCAAAAGGCCTCTTGGATTACATCAACATATTGTATGAGGACCCCAACATTCCTATTGATGATTTGAAGCTTCCCCCAGGCATCATCCACATGTTGGCCACTTTCATCAACGAGGTCAAGTGGAAGGAGACGCAAGCCAAACAAGCCAAGATGCGAATCTCAAAAAGGAGAAATTCCTCAGACAGAATCTCCTCAACCTGACGCCTGATGCACTTGTATCCACTAAGGCAGAATTGAAGACTTTGACTGACAAGTACACTAAGCTCTCTGATGTCAAAGTCTCAAGAACAATTTCATCAAATTTTCTACTGATGCAGTTGATGATTACAACAAGAAGGCTGCCCCTCCACCAACAACACAACAGCCTGAGATTGAGGAACCTCAAACTGCCCCTGCTGAGGAAATCCCTCAAGAATGTCGTGTTGATGAACCGGCTATTGAGGAAATAACCAAGGAAGCACCACCTGATGACTCTGCTCCAGCGGATGAAACTGCTCCAGGTGATGACTCTATTCCAGCTGAAGAAACTGCTTCAGCTGAGGAAACTGCCAGGACGGATGTGTCTTCGCCTCCTGAAGAGAAAACGTCTTCACCAAAATCTTCAAAGGTGAAGAAAATAACTTCGTCTGCATCAGACGTGAAGAAGACCAGAGTTGCTGAAAAGGAAGCCAAGAAGAGAAAAGCTTCCTCAACAGAAGAATCAACTAAGGCCAAGCGCCTCAAATCTCTTGATGAAAATGCACCTCTGGATACTATGCCTCTCAACATTGCTCCATCTTATGAGATGACTCCCTTCGAAAGCGAAGACAAGGAGCACTTGACTGATGAGGAAATGAAGAATGTTGCGTCTGAGGAACACACTGATGAGGAAATTCGGATTGATGACAGTCCTCAGACCTTAATTCCTCCTGAAGAACCTGCTCATGGATCAGCTGAACCAGCTGATGAAATTGGCTCCTCCACCAAGAAAACCCCTCAAGCTAAGGAAAATCAAGGAGAAAAGTCTCAGCCTGAAGAGAATCAAAATCCTGAGCAAAATCCTCAACCTGAGGCTCAGGATGAAGAAATTCCTCCTCCTGAGCAAAATCCTCAACCAGAGGCTCCAGTTGATGACATTCCTCAACCAGAGCAAGCTCCTCAGCCTAAAGCACAAGCAGATGAAATTCCTCATCCTAAGGAACATGCTAAGGAAAATGCCCCTGCACCCAATCCAGAGAATGCTCTAGTCGTCATCAATCCAGAAACTGCGATGATTGTCTCCCCTAAAGGGAAGAAGCAAAACCTTCAGCCGATGCAGCATCAGCCATTCTCCGACTGGCCAAAGTTTCAAAAGGAATCCTTCTTTGAGGAACGCATGTACTTCATCGGAAAAAATCCGTATGACAAGCCTCACATCAGGCAGCTGAAGTTTTGGACCAGGACTCAACTCAACTACTATGCATCTGTTCTGTGTGGAAGAAATAAGATTTTCCATCACAGGCATATTCCTCATGTTGAGCTTGAAGAAATTCCGTGCTTTGCCCCAGTCCTCAACGTTCTTCATTAAACATGACTATTCCCTATGTGCTCTGATATCTGCGATTGGAACATCGACATTGTTCTTAAATTCTATGCAACTTTGCACATCTCTGGAGATCCAACAGAGATCAACACTTGGGTGCTGGATTGGATGACGCAGCACACACACTTCAAGGCTCCTGCCAATGAGCTCCTGCGAGAACTTCCTGTGTCAATTCCCTCAGAGCAGGCAGTGAAGTTGTATGATGAACGGGAGCTGCCAAATAAGCTGATGGAAGTCCTCATGAAGCCTTTGGCCAAGGGGCAACCACCAAGAACAACCTTCCTGGTCCATGAGCTTAAGTGTGAAACCACGACTGTTTACAGAATCCTGTGCAGTGTTCTTGCGCCTATCAAGGGTCATGATGATGAAGAACACGTTGTAGGCATCATGAAGAATATCCTCTTCAACATCATCCATAGAATTCCCATCAACATTCATGATTTCTTCTTGAGGACTCTGGCCGAAAATGCTATGTCCCCTTTTGACCTGGAGATTTACGCTCCATGGATCATGAGATTCATCAGACGAAGGTCGGGCATCAACTATCACGCTGAGTTCAATAATCACCAAGGATATATGCCTCCTCTAAGGGTCGACAAGAAGACTTTCAAGCCTGTTGAAAGAAAAGGCAAGTCTGTTATTGATGAAGGCAGTCGGCCCCTTGATGGCCAGTTCCGAGAGCCAGATGCATATTCCTCATGGGATGACATTGAAACCCATCCACCAAGTCATGTTTCTCGAAGGGTGATGAATACCAGACAGCTTCTTCTCAGTCTTCACCAAAAGGTTGATCGAAATCACAAGTGGGTCAAACGCCAGTTCAGCGCCATTGTGAAAACCGTCAATGAAACTCAGAATGCCGTGAAGCTTAATCATCATTATCTTCATGAGGATTTTTATCGCACCTGGGCCACACTGGCTCATTTGAAGACTCCAGCAGAACTTGAAGAATTGGAGTTTGCACAGGACTTCGACTGGTCATGGCCACCAAAGAAGATATTCAGGCCAATCCCAGTTCCAGAACTTAAGGACAGTTCATTTTCTTCATTCCGCACTGTTGAATCAGATGAAGACCAACAAGATACTGCCACTGGTCCAAGGAGGAAGTCTGCTCCCAAGAATCTTCACACGTCGTTAGTCCTCAGTTTGTGCCTTTTTGTCACTTGATGACAAAGGGGGAGAAATCTGAGAGTTAGTCTTCACGCGGGATATATTTTGGGGTTTATAAACTTTATTTAAGTTACAAACTCTTGGCTCTTCTGAAGTGTTTTATGTAATGAGTTGTAACTTAAGCCAGTTGGTACTCTGACGCTTTTTGAACGTTTTTCTTCGCATGCTTATTCCTCAAAATATTAATACACGCATGCTGGAATTCGTCACATACCATTTGTCATCATGCATCCTCAATTTCTTCATACTATATGTCGTATGTATGCATGATTTACAAGACTCAGGGGGAGATCTCCATGATATAAATCATCAATGTGCATTTGCTGTGAAAAGCAAAATCCTCAAGTTATGCACATCTTGAGGGGGAGTCTCTCTGAATCTTGATTTCAAATTCCTCAAATGAGTATTTACACTTCATATGTTTATCCCCGTTGAAGACTTAACCTAATTGTCATCAACCACCGAAAAGGGGGAGATTGTAAGTGCATCTAGTGCCCCCTAGTGATTTTGGTGGTTTGAAGACTTATAGGTTAAGTATCTAATGTGTTCATGAATATCGACACCTAAAAATGTATTTCTTCGGCTGAAGAAATTGGCGTGGAGCTGATGAATTGAATCGCGAAGGAAATGCTATGAAATTGATATTCCTCGTGAAGAAATTGAAAATGAGGAATTGAGTGTGTCCTGAAGAAAAACAATCTGAAGATATCGAGGCATGAAGATTTATTTTTGTCTGTTTATTTTCTTCACTTTTGAGTCATAGGAACACCATACTGTTAAAGGGGGTCAGAGTAACACGTCGGAATGAATTTCCTCATGATTCTCAACCCAAGCCGAATCCTACCAAAAGCCTCAAGTGAGGAATATGAGAGACATCAGGACTCCCATAGTTGAGGGTCCCGGCCGTTACCGCAAGTCACGCCACATCATTGATCTTATCCACCCCAACGGTCAAATTATTTAAGGGCATTAGTGTCAAATCATGTCGGGATGCTCCCAGGCTATAAATAACCACCCTCCACAACCATTAGCTG
Organism: Hordeum vulgare subsp. vulgare; assembly: GCF_904849725.1. Taxonomy (NCBI): domain Eukaryota; kingdom Viridiplantae; phylum Streptophyta; class Magnoliopsida; order Poales; family Poaceae; genus Hordeum; species Hordeum vulgare. The sequence continues at coordinate 317,272,839 of NC_058518.1, forward strand.
GTTGGCTGCTCCGTTGGCAACTGACACTTGTCATAAGAGCAACCAAAATTCCTCAGAGTCTTCGAGAGTAATTCATAAGTGAGGAAATACCCCAAATACGAAACCACAAACCGAAAACCAATTGATTGAGCATCACTGAAGAAGTTGTTCCTGTGTGGGACTGAAGCCTTTTACCTTTGAGGACTGTGCATCCTCGAGACGGTTAGGCATCATGGTCTAGAGCAATCCAGCACTCAATTGTGGATAGCCAGGTGACCAAGTTTGTGAGGGTTTGGAAGTCTTCCATGAAGACTTACCATGAGTGTTGGGCGAGGACTGTGTGTTCTTAGCCCAAGGAGAATACGGTAGGGATTATGTGTCCCGGGACTGTGTGCCTTTTGGTTTCAATGCCAAGCCGCTCCAAACCAGATGTACAACTCTCACAGCAGTTGGAACTGGGTCATCAACCACTGTCTTCACTGTGAAACGGGTTCTATTTCTTCAACTCTTTAAATTCCTCATATTGTATGTTGATGATTTTCACTGTCACTGTTTGAAGAATTTGCTGCAGACTTTCTCTGAAATTCCTCAACCCACAAATTCTTTAGGCAAGTTAATCGTCATATGTTTTCTCCATGCCTGCATACTGTGCAAACTGGTTTTCATATTCTTCACCTTGAAAACTGCTGTAGTGATACTTTGCACTCCTGATCCTTTGCTGTTTCCACTGCAAGTTAGTCATCAGTGAGGAATTTCCTCAAAAGGAATTTCCTCAGTGATGAAATTCTAAAAATCTCCTATTCACCCCCTCTAGTCGATATAACGCACTTTCATTTCAGGCGGCAGCTGCTGCATCCATGTACAACCCCAACTATGACTTTAGATATTATCCGCGCCAGTCATGGCCTTAGACCAACTTAGGCCAAAATCCTAACCTTGGGGGAATACGTATTTCACACCGACATTACATTCATGTTCACACACTCATTCCAGTTGTTGGTGTTCATACTTTTTCCTTGTAACCATGGTAGTTTATTTATTCTTTTTGTTTTCTTCTTGTGTGTTTCATTTACCTTGAGAAAATCCATAAAAAAATACTTCTAGCTTTACTTTCTAGTTTGTTTAGTTTTAGTGCTAAAAGAAAACCCAAAAAGGTTTTTCCTTCTTCTTTTGCTTGTTGAGGACTTTCCCGTGTAAATAGTTTTTCTTTCTTCTTTGGGTCGTAAGGAGAAAACCACTATGACATGCTGTGTGGCTCTCATATTCATTATCGTTTATTTATCAAAGAGTCCATGCTACGTTGTCTTATCCTTTGAGTTATTGCTTGCAGATTCCAGCTTAGTCCAATGCATGTGCACTCTTATTATTATTTTTCACACCGTTTGGTCGTGCAAGTGAAAGGCAATAATGACGATATATGATGAAGTGACAGAGATGGGGAAAAGCTGGTATGAAGTCGACCTATTTTGTTTTTGTAAATACAATTAGCTGATTGTTCTGGATTCAGCTTGTTATGGATTGAACATGTTTGCAATTACAATTAGAGATTATAGTTACTTATGCCATGCTTAATTAGCTAGGAGTGAATAATGGTTTGTCTTGAGTGCCAACATGCATATTAAAATAGTTGTGATGGAGTAGTACGATAGAATGGTATCCTCATCCGAATGATTCGAATGGCTTGACTTGGCACATTTCACGCATGTAGTTGAAACAAAACCAACATAGCCTCTACGATGTTCATATTCATGGTGATTTATATCCTACTCATGCTTGCACTCAATGTTGGTTAGTCTCAAAGCATGTTTATAACCGTTGTCGCTCTCTAGTTGGTCGCTTCCCAGTCTCTTGCTAGCCTCCACTTTTACTAAGCGGGAATACTGCTTGTGCATCCGTTTCCATAAACCCAAAGTTGTTCCATATGAGTTCACCATACCTACCTATATGCGGTATTTAACTGCCGTTCCAAGTAAATTTGCATGTGCCATTCAGTAAACCTTCAAATAAATATTATGTTTTGTAGGCACGAATCGCTTATGTAGTGACTAGGGGCTATCAGTATCTTCCATGCTGGGTGGGTTATCATCAAGATATGTGTTGATTCACTATCATTCATGAGAAAGTGGCTGGTAATCAGGATGCCTAGTTCCATGATCAAATGTCAAATGAAATTTAATGAAATAAAACTCTCCCAGGATTGTTGTTTGGATGGACGGTACCCGTGGATTCGGCCCGCCGTGGAAAGTGATTGATTGGTGGAGGGGGAGTAAAAACTTTACTATTCTGTTTGGGAACTGCCTATAATGTATTTAGCATGGAAGATATTGAGATTTCTTAGTTGTTATGTTGAAAATGAAAGCATACCACCAATTTTTTTGATTCATCACTATTTTAAAATCTCGAGCTCTGGCACCTCTGCAAATCAATACTTCCCTCTGCGAAGGGCCTATCTATTTTACTTTACTGTTGAGTCAGCCTCTTCTTATAAAAAGGCACAAGTTAGAGAGCACCCACGTCATTCGTATGTTTTGCTATTAATTGATATTGAGTATGAGTATGACTGGATCTATTTTACCATGAATTACAATGTATAGTCAATCCTTGTTCTCCGGAGGTGCTCTGCATTTATGTTTTGCGGTCCCAGAAAGGGCTAGCGAGATACCAGTTTATCCTATTGTATTATGATTGTTTTGATTAAACTGTTGTCATCCGAGACTTATTATTATCGCTCGCTAGTTGATTATGCCATTGATATAAGAAAATATGAGACCTAAATATTATTGTGAATATGGTTAGTCTATAATTCGAGCTGAAAATCTGAACATAAGTTAGACACATTTACAAACGAAAGACCAAAGATTGTTTGTAAAAGTTTTTCTTTCTCACTTTCACTTTATCAACTGAATTGTGTGATGACAAGCAAAGATTTAAGTTTGGGGGAGTTGATACGTCTCCAACGTATCTACTTTTCCAAACTCTTTTGCCCTTGCTTTGGACTCTAATTTGCATAATTTGAATGGAACTAACCCGGATTGAGGCTGTTTTCAGTAGAATTGCCATGGTGTTATTTTGTGCAGAAGTAAAAGTTCTCGGATTGACCTGAAAATTTACAAAGAACTTTTTTGGATTTAATAAAAAATCCTGGTGAAAGAATCTACCAGAGAGGGACACCCTGAGGCCACAAGCCTGCATGGCACACCCCCCTAGGTCGCGCCCCCTGGGTTATGGGGTCCCTGAGGCTCCACCGACCTCGTTTGCACTCCTATATATTCCCATTCGTAGAGAAAAAGGCACAGATGAGTTCATCGCTTTTTACGATATGGAGCCGCCACCACCTCCTGTTCTTCCTCGAGAGGGCAGATCTGGAGTCTCATTTGGGCTCCGGCGAGGGGAAATCGACGTCGTCGTCATCACCAATCATCCTTCATCACCAATTTCATGATGCTCTCATCGTTCGTGAGTAATTCCATCGTAGGCTTGCTGGACAATGATGGGTTGTATGAGATCTATCATGTGACTGAGTTAGTTTTGTTAGGGTTTGATCCCTAGTATCCATTACATTCTGAGATTGATGCTGCTATGACTTTGTTATGCTTAATGCTTGTCACTAGGGCCCGAGTGCCATGATTTCAAATCTGAACCTATTATGTTTTCATGAATATAAATGTGTTCTTGATCCTATCTTGCAAGTTGTAGACCCCTATTACAAGTTATGATCTGCATCCCACAGGGTGACAATAACTGATATTCGTTCCGCTGATTAACGTAGTTTGAGCAGTTCATGTACTCACTAAGTGCTAATTCTTTGGTCCGTTCTCTATTAAAAGGAGGCCTTAATATCCCTTAATTTCCATTAGGACCCCGCTGCCAAGGGAGGGTAGGACAAAAGATGTCATGCAAGTTCGTTTCCATAAGCACGTATGCATGCTTACATTACATTGATGAATTGGACCTAGTTCTGTATCACCCTATGTTATGAGTGTTGCATGATGAATGCCATCCAACATAATTATCTATCACTGATCAATTTCCCACGAGCTTTCCACATATTTATCTTTGCTAAGTTACTTTTACGTTGCTATTGTTACGATCATTACGAAACAGCTACTGTCACGTTTGCCACCGTTACCATTACTTCCATACTACTTTGTTACTAAATACATGGATGTAGATATTAAATCTTTCAGGTGTGGTTGAATTGACAACTCAGCTGCTAATACTCGAGAATATTCTTTGGCTCCCCTTGTGTCGAATCGATAAATTTGGGTTGAATACTCTACCCTCGAACACTGTTGGGAGCCCCTATACTTGTGGGTTATCAGTAAGCACAAGAGTAGGCAACCGACCTTGGCAAAAATCTTAAGTCAAATTGATGCATATCTATGGTTTTATAATGATGACTACGGAAGGCAACAGTCGCATATTGAATACAAATGCTTTTATGCTATATGCTATTTTGACTCCATTGCGACTGTTTATAATCTAAAAGTGGCCCATTGTCGGTTTCCACTCCTTTGTAGATACTATGCAGGGTGTTTCTATACTAACAAGACAACCCTTAGCCAGCATCTCGGTGCCCATAGGAGGTTGTGTTAGCCAAAAAGAGGCAATCAGATATCTAGGTTTTATAACTTTCACTTAGTCATAGGTGCTTAAAGTTTTGAGGCCTGTTAGTAGCCCCCGATTAGTGTTTGGCATGAGCCGAGGTCAAAATGGTAACACTTCGGCTAATTTTATGAAAGGGACACGGGGTAACCTCTATCGGTCTATAGTTTGACACAGTCATTGGATCGCTGACCAGCTTGCGCTCATTGTGATAGTCAGTTTTCGGCTTTCTCCACTTAGGTACTCGACTAGTTAAAACGGAACTACAATCAGAGTGGTTCTCCCTTTGCACACCTAGCCGAAGAAAGCAGAATGCATGAAGCAATCATAGGTGCCGGGCAACCCAAATATTGACCGAAGAAACAATTCTAAACTTATGCATATAAAGCAATATCTGAGAAACCAAGGTGCCGGTCGGCAGGGAAGATGCCGAACTGCAGGTAGGTAAATATTTCCCCAATTGAAATATTACGTAGGGAACCTCGATGAGGAGGATGTCCCTCTTCTTAAAAACATTCAAGATATTAAAAGTTTCATAAGCTCAAAAAACCAAAAAATATGTACGAACTTGATGTGTTAAAAAAATTATTTTTTTGTGCCAATCCAAAATTGTTCTTTAAAATTAATATGTGCTTCAGTTGTTATTTAACCTGATACATCCGATCTCCAGACTTCAAGCGGGTCAGCCTTTGGCTTCAAGCACCATATCCCGAAGGCGGAGTGTTTCGCCAAGTCGTGTTTAGCAAACTAAACTTGAGCGGCTTTAGAAAGAAACCAGGCTATCCAGCTATTGACCACACACTAGTGTCATAAAAAGGAGTACTAGAAAAAGACTTTGCAACGACCAAGAAGAAAAAACATTTATTTATAAAATGGCTCATACAAATTTAAGATCCATCACTTAACGTGGGTTAAGGAAGTGCTTTAACAAACAATGCTTTTAACAAGCTAAGTTTTTCACAAATAGCTTTTCTGTTTAAGACAAATATAATTCTTGGGTGAACCACATAGAAAGTAAAAATTGAAAAAAGGTTGAGCATGAAAGCGCCTTAGCTGGTTAATGTGCTCGGTGTGACGTCGGTGGAGTAATGGAAGGACAAGGTCCCAGCCCCCAAGCGTGTCACGAGAGAGCCAAAGTGAAACCCCTGGTCCAGCCGCGGACACATAGTAGTTCGGCAATGTAATGCCGAAGCCCCCACGTCAGTCGGCCATGTTTATGATGCTATTCGATTGATAGAGGCGTGATGACGACGTCGGCGCACCGAGGAGACTGTCTAACACAATCGGAGACGATCACATGTGCACATAAAATAGTGCAAGCCAAAAATGATATCAAATAATAATAAAAATCCTCTACTTAATGAACTTAAGTGGAGTAAATATTTAGTAAAAATATAGCGTGAGCGCTGAGGTGCACGAGTGAAGAGCTCGGCCTTATAAAATTGCGATGCCGCATGACCAATGTGGCGAGGCGAAGCCTTGAGTCCAACGGAGATGACGAAGCTAGCCGGCCGCTGACACCGAAGTCCACGGAGCAGGTTGATGAAGAGATGGCGAAGCCCCCGGTCTAGCCGAGGTGCGTAGTAGTTCAATGAGGTAGCGCTAGAGCCCCCATACTAGCCAACGTTTTGAAGAAGGTCGGTGTCTTAAACGTTGGCTTGAAGAAGCGACGAAACAGCGATGTTGAGCAAGTTGGAATTTGTGACGCGATCAATGCTGGCTTGATGAAGCCACGACGTGCCCGACCCATGCATCGCATGGGCGACGATATTTTTCAGAGATTATTCGGCCTCGCGATGCCGAACCATTGGTCAGATCACCGAGGTGTTGATCCAATGAAATTGACCTCGGCTCGACAATGCGATGATTTGTCTAGTGCATCTTGGCAGTAGTGGAGCAATGTTGTCGGGTTGGTTTGACACCGGGTAATGATGAAGATTGTGTTGAAAAAGGCTCAAAGTTTATGTATATGTGTTTTACGGAAACACATAATAACTTCAAAAAGGATATCCAAAAACCTGTTCATGAAGAAAAATGAACTCGGGTCGGATCCCTTTTCGCGAAGAAAACAGATCTAAATTTTGTAATACTCATAGGATGTTTCCCGGAGTTCGGACGATTGGATAAGGCTGAAATATTGAAGGGTGATCTATATAGGAATTCCGCAACAAATGAAAATTGGGATTTTCCAACGGATGTACGAGGTGGGTACTAGACCCATCCTCATAAACTCATCCACATTCCCGTCCAGATTCGACACGGCTCCAGTATACCGAAGAGCGCTGGAGATTCCTGCATCGGAACGCGACGAAATTTTGCAGGGTTGTTGTACATACAATTCCTCATAACTACTCCAAAGTAATCTTCAAATCGATGCTCGAGGAAATAGGGACGACGAACACAAATTTGCCGTCCACGAAAAGCTGAAATCTGCACACGAGCATCGATCCTTCGGCGATGATGCAACCGAACTCTCAATGAAAGCACCAATATAGGTGTCAAAACCGGCGGATCTCGGGTAGGGGGTACGAAATGTGGATCTTGGATTGCTGAGGAACAAGGGACGAAGGAGACAATGTTTACCCAGGTTCGAGCCCTCTTGATGTAGGGAAAACCCTATGTCTTGCTCTTGTTTATATTGATGATGGAGTATCAAATACATAGTTGATCTACCTCGATATCGTATGATGTGGTCTAAACCCTAAAAGAAATGATCATATGAATATGAGATTGTCTATCGACTAGCCCGACCTTGGTTTATATAATACGACATAGGCCTAGGATAACAAGAGTCCTAGTTGGCTAAGTCGATGTAGAGGAGTCGTTGTCTTGATCATCGAGTCTTATGGAATCTTCCTCGTATATGTCATCAGTTGTCCAAAGTAGCCCATGAGTCCATCCCGTAGAGATCGGTTGGCGGCACAAGGACCCATTAGTCCCGAACTCCCTCACTACTAATGGAAGATCGAGTTGGATATGTTCTTTTTGGGAAAACTCCTCCAAGGCTCCTTTATACAGGTTTGTGCAAATATCTGTGATGATACTATGTGGGTAACCGTAGCGATAAATCAACTTTTTCACCAATTGCACTCAGTTTCTACATCACAGTTATTGATTGTCTCTGCCTCAACCAATTTTGTGAATTTGTCCACTACAAGTAGAAGATGTGTATTTTTATGTGATGACATTTTGAAAGGTCCCTCCATATCAAGCACCTAGACTACAAACGGCCAAGTTATTGCAATCATCCGGAATTCTTGAAGCGGAATTTGAGCCAGTCTTGCAAACTGCTGACAACCATCACACTTTCGGACAATGTCCTCTGCGTCAGCATGAGCAGTAAGCGAGTAAAAATCATGGCGATAAGCCTTTGCCACTAATGACCTTGAGCCACCATGATGTCCGCAATCTCTAGCGTGGATTTCATTATGGATTTCTTGACCTTCACTAGGGGAAACACAACACTAAAATACGCCAGTGATGCTTCAACGGTGTAACTCACCATTGACTATAGTCATGGAGTTGTAACGTTTGACCATTTTTTGGGAGATGATTTCCTCATCAGAGAGCTCACCTCGTGTCAAATATGCCAAATAAGATATAGTCTAATCCGGAATTACATGAACAGTCGCCACAAGTTGTGCCTTACGATCTGGGATAGCAATATCCTCCTCTCATGGCAATTTGATTTAAGGATCGTAGATAACATCAAGGAAAACATTGGGGGAACCAGCTTATATTGAGAACCAAGTCTGGAGAAGGCATGTGCAGCTTCATTGTGCCCACGATCAATGTGATCAACTTTATAACCTTGAAAATGACCTGTAATAATTGTGACTGCTCGTCGATAAACCGTCATGAAAGAGTCCATGGAATCCCAAGTCCCCGATACTTGTGGAGCCACTAAACCAGAGTCACCCAAACATCTGACACCACTGAGGTTCATCTCCTTGGCCATACATATCCCATGAAGGAGAGCTTCATAGTCAGCTGTATTGTTAGTGGAAGGAAACATAAGCCGTAGAACATAGTGGAACTTGTCACCTCGAGGGGAAGATAAGTTAACTCCAGCCCCCGAGAATTCCAGCTGTCTTGACCCATCAAAGTCTGTTGTCCACTATGTGTTATCTGGCTTTTCTTCAGGGGCTTCTAATTTAGTCCAATCATTGATGAAGTCCAGCAGAGCTTGAGACTTGGTGGGTGTCCGGGGCACATACCTCACGTGATGTGGTCCGAGCTTGATTTTCCATTTAGCAACTGGGCATGTGGCCTCTATGTTCTAGATGATATCTCCCGGAGGAGATGAACTAACCAATGTGATTGGGTGCCCCTGGAAATAATACTTGAGCTTACGACTAGCAATGAAGAAACCAAAAAATAGCTTCTGCCAATGTGGATTTTTGTGCTTTGCTAAGGTCAAGACTTAACTAACATAATAGACACCTTTGCACTGGATATTCCTTCCCTGCTTCCTTGCGTTCAACGGCAACTGCGACACAAACTTCTTTATTATTTGCATCAATGTACAAGAGCATAGGGTCGTTGTCAATGTGGGCGGCTAGAACAGGCGGCTCAACCAATTGCTTCTTTAATGCTGCAAACACGTCATTTGTACCATCGGTCTAGAGAAAGTTATCACTCTTCTTGAGCAACTTATAGTGTGGGATTGCTTTCTCACAGAGGCAGCTTATGAACCGACTCAAGGCTGCTATACAACCTGCCATGCCCTGGACATCATTGTTGTTTGCCGGCTTAGATAAGGAAGTTACTTCCATGATTTTCTCCATGTTGGCTTTGATGACATGCTCTCAAACTGAGAATCCTAATAAATTGCCTGCAGGTACTCCAAAGACACATTTGGCCAGGTTAAGCTTCATCTTATAAATATGAAAATTGTCGAACGTTTCCTTGATGTCATCCAACAGAATCTCTTTTTTCTAGGATTTGACCACAATATCATCGACGTAAGCATGAATTTTGCGTCCATTTAGACTATGTAAACAATCATGGACACAACACTCATAAGTATCTCCCACGCTCTTAAGCCCAAATGGTATAGAGACGTAGTAGAAAGCGCCAAGAGGAGTGGTGAAGGCAATTTTGTCTTGATCCTCAACAACCATCTTGATCTGATAATAACCCGAATAAGCATCGAGAAAACACAAGCGCTCACATCTGGCTATGGAGTCAATGATCTGATCAATGCAAGGAAGAGCAAACATATCTTTGGAACATGCTTTGCTAAGATCTGTGTAATCAACAAACATATGAAAAATGCGGTTCTTTTTAAAAACAAGAACTCGATTCGCCAACCACTCTGGGTGGAAAACTTCAACGATGAACCAGGCAGCTAGGAGCTGGGCAACTTATTCACCAATAGATTTCCACCAGTCCACGTTGAAACGATAGAGGAACTGACGAACATGCTTCATCTTAGGATCACCATTAAGGTGGTGCTCAGCAAGTTCCCTCGGTACACCAGGCATGTTAGAAGGTCTCCATGCAAAGATGTCCCGATTCTCACGGATGAACTCGATGAGCGCCCTTTCCTATTTGGGATCCAGCTGTGTCCCAATAGCGATCTGTTGAGAAGAATCACCAGTAGTATAATTCACGTGTTTGGTATCCTCGGGTGGCTTGAATTTTACGGTGGGCTCAGCTTCTGTGGTGGGCTTCTTAAGAGAAGTCATGTCGGTCAGGCCAACATTGGTTTTGTAGTACTGTAAATCCTCTGTGACACAAGCTGTCTTCGCATAAGCTGTATCACCTACCTCACACTCTTGGGCGAGTTTTCGACTTCCATCGATTGTGATGATAACACGTTTCCCCAGTATTTTAAGCTTGAGATAGATATAACAAGGCCGAGCCATAAACTGAGCATAAGCCGGTCATTCAAAAAGAGCATGTTATCGCATTTTGACCACCTCAAACATCAGAGATTCACATCTATAGTTGAATTCTGAACCAAACGCAACATCCATTTTGATCCAACCAATTGGATAGGCATATTACCAAGGGAGGACTCCATGAAAGACCGTAGAAGATGGGTGCAACTTATCCTCGGAAAGATTCATGCAACGGAAAGTATGATAGTATAGGTTGTGGATGCTGCTTCCCCCATCCATGAGAACTTTGTTGAGAACATAACCAACCACTTGAGGCGCCACCACCAGAGCCAAAGTACCCGAATTATCAACTCGGGCTAGATGATCTTCTCTGCTCCATCTGATTGGGTATTTAGACCAATTCAATATCTCGGGGTTGCCGGCTCGACCATATTGATGGCACTTTTTTTCACCTTACTATCCCGCATGCAGGTACTAGTGGTGAACACATGATATTTTCCACTACTCAACTACTTGTGATTACTCTTAAATCTGGCTTGATTATCATGTTGTTGATTTCCATGTCCCGAGCATTGCATGCTCCTGTTGTTATCTCCAGAGTGTTGATAACCTGCACCGAAGTTCCCCGGCTCCTGAGAGCTTGGACCTGGAAAGCGCCAGGATGAGCCGTCAATAAACCCGTTAGAATGGCCATTATTGCCGCCTCAATTACCTCCTTGGAAACGCGAAAAAACTTGATCCCGGTATGCCCGTATAAAGTGGCGTTTTCCCTTGAGTGATTGGACGTCTTATCGGGAAACTATGTTTCGGACAAGGGGCCTTGAGTGCTTCTTCAAAATTGCATGGCTTTGCTGTATATTCCTTGCCAGAGTAGTTGTTCTATAATTGGTTCTTGAAACCAGTGTTGATGTTGGCAACCAAGTCTGATCGACGTCTAAGTTGTTGCGTTTTTCGGCATTGCCCTGGTTATTTTGATTTCCGTGATGACTAGAATTGTGCTGCTGATGACCTTTGCCATTGCCCATACTTCTTCCCTTTGCCAGATTTATCATCATCTGAGCCAGGATCCTTGGTGCTATCAGACTCAGCATACCTAGCATGGACATCCATTAGGTCTCCCATATCGTGGACCTTCCGCTTGAGGTGCCCAAGCCTCTAGACAAGAGGTTGGAAGTGGCAATTTTTCTCCAAAATCTAGACGGTTGGGGTAGCTGTGATACTGTCATACGAATGGATAATCTCCGCAACCCGATGTGTCCAATGGTGGGTCGACTCATCTGGATGCTGCCCACAAAGCTGTAAGTCGACAATCATCATCGGCCTCTTGCGCGTACCTTGGAAATTCTTGATGAAACGTTCCTTCAATTCAAACCACGTATTGATGGAAATGGGGGTAAATTCTTAAACCATGTATGAGTTGGGCCTTCCAACATCATGGTTAAGTACTTAGCGCACACATCATCACTAACATCGAGCATGTCCATAGCTAGCTCATAACTCTCGATCCACACAGCTAGCTCGAGATCAGCCATGTAGTTGGGAACCTTGCAAGGGACCTTGAAGTCTTTCAGCATATGCTCACTGTGTAGAGTTGGGGATTGGCACGGACCTCCAATCTTCCTACCCTTTAGTCCCGGCAATGAAAATTCAGGCTAGGTTACACGGGACGGTACTTGACACGGGGTTGTTGTGGCGGCTTCTGCTTCTCATAGGGCTCGAGCTACATCCACTATCGCTTGGGCATCTGAAACCACATACGAGTTTGGGGTAATCTAGGGCTACTGCCAGCATCCACTACTGCATACTAATGGCGAATTGCGGTGAGTCTTGCTGTAGCTTGCATAAGGTGTAGAGTGAACCCGATATCGACTCTAGAAGTATTGCACCTATTGGCTGACTGTAGTTTTCAACATGTCAATTATGTTCCTAGCTTCAACCTCGATTGGGGAGTTTCGATTAATCGGAAGAGACTCAAGGTGGCGGGTCGTAGCCAGCATGTTATACACTCGGTTAAAAAATATCCCACCGGAGTATGGAAATGGCGTGGTGATGGCTGAGCCGGTGGAGTCTGAGCCGCCAGTGGTTGCTAAGCCAGGTGATGGAGCTGTTTCGTCTGAGGTTGAGTGTCCCCGGTGTGTGCTGTAGAGCATCGAACAATCGAGTTCGCTCAATGTTAAGAGTCGGACGAGTCAGTTCTATTTTATGCTTCTCCCGATTTTCTGATGAAACTCGTGATGCCGCAAGATCTTATATCTCCACCATCAGGTTTGCGAGAGCTTGAGCCATCGTCTTGTCTGCTTTAGAAGCTCCCGAAGCTGAGCCGCCTGCGCCATTGGCTCTTCCAGCAGAAGCAGAATTACGAGCGGCAACGGTTCATGCCATGTAGACGGCAGCTTGACGTGGTAGCTCGGTGAGCTCCAGCTCGTCTGTGCAACCCTCAAGCCGGCCATCAAAAAGTTGGCAAATCGATTCAGTATCGCCACTCAATGAATCACCATCTTGAGAGTTGACGAAGGTATCCCCGATGGTCACGGGGTTGTCCAAAATTTCGACCCCCTGAGTAAAAGCAACAAAGACATGCTTCCAGCTGCTTGAACAGGGCCGGGTTTCTTGCACCGAGACGGCTCGACGATGTCGATGTAGATGTCCGGCTCGGGTCCTGATGCGTCGATCTTGCTAATGAACACGTGGATCTTGGGGCCCGTACCCGTACTTCGGGCCCCAGCCCGAGTAATCGATGTAGAGCTTGCCACGTCGACTCTTGGTCATCTCTCCGATCGTGTATCCCTCGATCCTTAGAAGAGCTCCCTTCAAGAACTCAACTACATGTTAGATGAGTACTTTGAAAAGTACTCGCAAACAGTTTGCACAATAGATGAGATGCATGCAGCTAAATGTTAATATGCATGGTTCAGATCATAACTTATTGTAATAGATATGTTAGAAACAATTTAAGTTAGTGGATAAATCGGACCGTAATCCTCTCGAGATATCCAAACAGAAAAATAAAGTGTGCCAGTCGGGTGTTTGGAGCGACACCTTGAAATTCTATGAGGTAATTAAATTACCACTATCAGGCGTCTAAGCGACATCTCATAGAGGGCATAAGAATAAATAACAAGCAACAGTCGAGCGTCTTAGCGACACCACAGAAAGGGCATAAAAAATAAATAACAAGCCGTAGTCAGGCGTCTTAGCAAGCCGTAGTCGGGTGTATTAGCGACACCACAGAAAGGGCATAAAAATAAATAAAAAGCCATAGTCGGGCGTCTTAGCGACACCATAGAAAGGGCATTAAATAACTAACAACTATCCGGGTGGTACAACCAACTTTCAGGATAATTTTAGAACCAAAATGATAATAATAAGTTTTTCCACAACACCGTTAGATAACCAAAACCATTATCATTCAACCAACTTGTGCTCCAAGGACCGACTCTAAGACTGACACTTGACCTGTCAAACGACCGTCCTTAACCATGGACATGGCTACTCGAATAGTTTTGACTCTGCAAAGGATGTACTCTTTACCCATAGCTCACGGGTTCCGATAGTCCATTTCACTAATCCCGTGGACGGTATTTTATAAGCGGAGACTCAAAATCAGCACACACCTATTTTTACCTCCGCGAAGCCCGGCTTCTCCTCGACTACACCGCGAGGGGAAAAACCATAAGACGGGGAGGTGCTACCTCTTGAGCTTGCGTTGGTTTTTCCCTTGAAGACGAAAGGGTGATGCAACACAGTAGCAGTAAGTATTTCCTCAGTTTTGAGAACCAAGGTATCAATCCAGTAGGAGAATCAAGCAAAGTGTCTAGAGTACCTGCGCAAACACAAACGATCTTGCACCCAACGCTATAAAGGGGTTGTCAATCCCTTCAAGATTGATTGCAAAGTGAGATCTGAAGGTGGAAAGTGCAACAAAGTAAAAGTGTAACACTACTGGAAAATAGTTTTTTGCCATCTGCTGCTTCTTTGCCGTCTGGTGGCTGATGGCAAACACCCTCTTTGCCATCAGCTACCAGAAACCAGACGGCAAAGAGGAGGCTGATGGCAGAGAGGGTCTTTGCCATCTTCTGCTTCTTTGTCGTCTGCTGGCTCACGACAAACAACACTCAGGCTGACGGCAAAGCTCTGGGCTCACGGCAAATATCATTTAGGCAGACGACAAAACGCTCGGCTGGCCCACCCCGCACCCCCTCTCTCCCCCCTAACGACCTCTCTCTTTGCCGTATGCTTTTCTCCTCTGTGTCGTCGGGAGGCGGACGGCAAAGAAGGTGCGCCCTAATGGCTGTTAGCCCCACCCCCACGCGCCTCTCTCTCACCCCTAACGGCCACCCCACACCCCTCTCTCTCACCCCCGATACCACCACCGCCGCCGCGCCCTCCTTCGGCCTCCCTGCGCTACCGCCCCTCCTCCTCCGGCCTCCCTGCACCCCCTCCTCCTCCGACCTCCCTGCGCTGCCGCCCCTCCTCCTCCGGCCTCCCTGCGCCCCTCCTCTTCCGGCCTCCCTGCGCCCCCTCCTCCTCCGGCATCCGGCGTCCCTACGCCGCCGCCCCTCCTCCTCTGGCCTCCCTGCGCCCGCTCCTCCTCCCTCCTCCGGCCTCCGGCCTCCCTCCGCCGCCGCCCCCTCCTCTTCCGGCCTCCCCGCGCCCCCTCCTCCCCGCGCCCCTCCTCCTCCACGCCCCCTCCTCCTCCCCGGGACATCCTCCTCCACCACCGCCGTCGGAGCTCGCCCTTTCTCCACCACCACCACCACCGCCCTCTCCTCCACCGCCGCACCCTCCTCCTCCCCACCCCCCTCCAGTGAGTCCTTTTTTTTATTTTTTTGCTAATTAACAGATTTAGTGGCATATATAGTTTAGTTGGAAGGTTAGTTAATTAGTACTTTTAGTGGTAGTTTAGTTAGTTAGTAGATTTAGTTAGTTAATTAGTAGATTTAGTAGGTAGTTTAGTGGTAGATTTTGTTTTGTTAATTAGTGGTAGCTAGATTCTTTTTGTTGTTGTTTAGTGATATCTAGGTTCAATGATAGGTTTAGTTAGCTTGGTTAGTTAGGTTAGTTAGTTAGGTTAGTTAGTTAGGTTAGTTAGTTAGTTAGCTTAATGGAAAGAATAGGAAGAAGAAGAAGAGGAGGAGGAGAAGAGGAGAAGAGGAGAAGAAGCAGCAGAAGAAGAAGAAGAGGAGGAGGAGAAGACAAAAATAAGAAGGAGAAGAAGAAAAGAAGAAGAAAAAAAGAGAAGAAGAACAGAAGAAAAATACCTTCTCCTCCTCCTGCTCCTCCTCCTTCTGATCCTCCTCCTCCTTCTCCTTCTTCTTGATTTCTTATTCTTCTTCTCCTCCTCCTCTTTCTTCTCCTCTATCTTATTCTCCTGACCTTATTTTCCCCAACAATGAGATAATTAGCCCATTTAGCTACAAAATGGCATAAAAACCTTGGTTAGCTCATGAATGTTATATTCTTAACTTGTTTTCCTCTAAAATGACATAATTAGAATATTTGTGTTGATCGGGTGGATTTACATGTGATAGTTGTCTCATTGCTATGAGGTCTCCTGTGCGAAGACCTGCCCGTGCGTTGTACGAGCTCCGCCCCTGCATTCATGGGTCAGTACAAATTTCATCTCCTCCCCGCCCCTTCATTTACTGTGGCTTGGTTTCCGGATGAAACTTTCTAGATTTAGGTAATTAAATTAATTTATCAGTATGTGTGACCAGTATGCATCTCCCGACAAAAGGGCGACATCTATAAATATGCATGTCTTTGAATATTTATAACTGCCATCCTTTCGAATTGTCCAACATTATCCATGGACAACCCGAGTATGTGTAGATTGGGTTCGTTTTCCCATATGCTGTGCTCTGGATCCGATGCGGAATTTCGTCAGTGCCTCCCTGTTCTTCTCCGGATGCACATCCTCTCTGTTTATTGCGGAGACGTGTATCAGGATAACAGCGGGGAGGTACTGCCAACATTTTGCGTTGTATCCGGAGCAGAGCATGGGAAAACGAACCCAATCTACACATACTCGGGTGGGATTAGGACCTATCTTTACCTATTTAGCGTGTAGGTTGCCTAGACGTAATAAAAATGGCAAACCTGATTAACCGATGGATATAAATGCTAAATTATATATAAATATATTTCTTCTGTCTTTAGTAGCTACGCAAGATGAGTGATCGTGCGTGGATGTATACCGGTCACCCTAGTCAGAAAGAGATGACGAAAGAATGGTTTGTAAAAACAACGGAATTTGTAAAAGCCGCATTCGCAAATGGCCAGGAAAGAAACTATTGCCCCTGTCTTGGATGCGCAAACTATAAAAAGACGACAGAGGGTGTAATGATTAAACACCTGCAGAGGAGGGGTTTTAAGCCTAATTATACGGTGTGGACATTTCATGGTGAGTCTATACAACGCATAAGAGTTGAGGTGGTCCATCATCGCACGGACGAGCATGGTACGGGGATCGAAGACATGGTGCAAGGATTTGATGATGATCGGGATTCGGAAGATGAGATGGAGGAATCTGCAAAGGCCTTTTACGAAATGTTGGAGTCTTCAAAACGTCCTCTCCATGAGCACACTAAGCTCTGTCAGCTGGATGCAATTGCACAAGTAATGGCTCTGAAGGCTCAGTTCAACTTGGGAAGAGAATGCTACGACGCGATGATGACACTATTTGGACGCTTCCTACCCAAAGGCCATGTCATGCCTGCAAACCTATACCAGTCGGACAAAATACTTCATGTACTTAAGATGCCCTATGAGAAGATAGATGCATGTGAGAAAGGATGTGTCTTATTTAGGAAGGAGTATGCACACTTGGACTATTGTCCCAATTGCGAGTCTTGCAGGTATCTTGTGGTAGACAACGGTATGGGTGAGAAGAGGCAGACCAAAATCGCAGTTAGTGTTCTTAGGTACACGCCAATCGTACCAAGACTTCAACGTCTTTTCATGGTCGAAGAGACAGCCAGACAGATGACATGGCACAAATTGGCCAAAAGAACCGAATTAGACGCGGATGGGAATAAGATGATGGTACACACATCGGATGGGGAAGCGTGGAAACATTTCGATGGATTGCATCAGGATAAAGCGGCAATCCTAGGAATCCTCGGGTCTGCGCTGCCACAGATGGTTTTAATCCCTTCGGCATGACGGCAACCCAATAGAGTTGTTGGCCTGTATTTGTCATTCCACTCAATCTCCCCCCCCCCCGGGCAGATTATGCAAAAGAACATATTTCTGACATTGATAATTCCAGGGCCCAATTATCCAGGGAAGAATATGAATGTGTACCTGCAACAGCTTAAGGATAAATTGGAAGAAGCTTGGGATAATGGGGTCAAGACATACGATGCCGCTAGAAAAGAAAACTTAAAAATGCATGTGTGGTACATGTACTCTATGCATGACTTGCCAGCGTATGTGCTATTCTCTGGATGGTGTGTGCATGGAAGGTTCCCATGCCCCCAATGCAAGGCAGCTCTTCAGTTTCATTGGTTGCGGGAGGGTCGGAAGTATTCTTGCTTTGACTTGCATAGACAGTTCCTGGATCCTGACCATCAGTTCAGAAAAGACAAGAAGAACTTTACCAAAGCTAAAGTTGGAAAAAACTTGGCACCACCTGCGTTCACAGGCCAACAGATCCTGGATCAGTTAAATGCCCTCTAGCCTGGTCCAGAGCGTCCAGGGTATTTCAAGGGGCATAATTCAAAACACGCCTGGACTCACAAGCCATGCTTCTGGGATCTGCCTTACTTCAAAGACCTCCTTCTTCCACACAATATCGACATGATGCACACTGAAAAGAATATCGGAGAGGCTATTTTTGGTACATTGTTTGACATAGATGGGAAGACAAAGGATAATACTAAGGCTAGAGTCGATCAAGAGACACTATGTCATAGATCTTTACAAAACATGCGAGAAGGCAAAGGAAAGCAGAAGTGGTCAAAGCCAAAGGCCTGGTTCAATCTTGGAAGGCCAGCTATGAGGGAAATTATCTTGTGGGTCAAAAGGCACTTGATGTTCCCTGATGGGTATGCAGCGAATCTAAAGAGGGGACCGAGTCTTGAAAAATTAAAAATCTTTGGTGTCAAGAGTCATGATTGGCACATATGGCTAGAGCGGGTAATGCCGGTGATGTTACGTGGCTTTATTCCTGAGGATGAATGGCTAGTACTGGCGGAGCTGAGCTATTTCTTCCATGTTCTTTGTGCGAAAGAATTGTCGCCTGGCGTGGTAGAAGACATGGAGGAGTTTGCACCGGAGTTGTTGTGCAAGTTAGAGAAGATCTTTCCACCGGGCTTCTTTAATCCAATGCAGCATTTGATTTTACATCTACCGACCGAGGCAAGATTCGGTGGGCCCGTGCAAGATCGTTGGTGCTATGCAACTGACGGGATGCAGAAGACCCTTCGAGCTAAATGTAAAAATAAGCGTAGAATTGAAGCATCGATGGCTGAGGCATTCATTACTGAGGAGGTGGCAAACTTTGTGACAGCACACTACGAAGCCAAAAATCATCATTTGCATAATCCGAAGCCTTGGCACAATGATGCAGACCCTAAAAAAGGTGGGTCCAACCTCAGCCTATTCAAAGGGAAGCTCGCACTAGCCGGTGCATCGAAACCAATAACGTTGGATGTCGAAGAATGGTAGAACATTCCGTTGTATAACTTCAACAACCTAACAGAAGTGCAGCCGTACATCGAGTGAGTTCTCGGCACATTTTCGCGTAACTTCTAATTCATTTGAACTGCTGTTCTTCCCGGATATTTCAAACAGCCGTTACATCCCCAATTCTCGGATGGAGCGGTGATCAAAAATAATTCCGTCGAAGAGTATGAGCTTCTGCCAAAGACAGGAGGCGGCTATCCCGGTTTCATCTCTTGGTTCAAACAAACTGTAATTATCAATAATGGACCATTTCATTTCTTGGCCTAACTTGCGGCTAATGCAACAATCGTTTCGTATTAAACTTGTAGGCTAATTCAGAGTCTATGGACGCCAAATTGAGACAAGTCTCTAATGGTTTTGACTATAAGGTCCGTTCATTTGAGAAATACAACATCAACGGGTATCTCTTTCGTACCTTTGGCAAAGAGCTATCTATGCCCGACCGGAAATCTACAAATTGTGGTGTCTCTGCTATCGGCGAAGGTGTTATCGAGTATTATGGAAGGGGTGAAGGAATTTATGAACTTCAATTGTAGGGTGAAAACCCACCGAACGTCGTAGTCTTCAAATGTTATTGGTTCCAGCCGAAGAAGACTAGAAGGACTCATGAACATGTAGGACTAGTCGAAATCAATCCAAACACCCATTTAGATGTTCCCGATGTCTATATTACGGATCAACAGGCGACCCATGTTTTCTATCTACCGTCGGCGTGCCAAACGGATAAGAATCTGGAAGGTTGGTATGTTGTTTGTGAAGTGCCGCCACATGTCAGACCACCTCTCCCAAATGAACAGGATTATGAACCTCACATTAACCAGACACATATGATGGAGAATTCTTCCAAGAAACACGTCTTTCCAAGAAACATTTCAAGAACCGCCGTGCTTCACCCAAGAACATGGAAGTAGACAGCGACAATGAATCCGACTCTAGCCCTGAGCCACAACCAGAAGACCTGGAACTCATAGAGGTTACTGATGCAGATGACCTGTCAATGCTTCAACGATTAAAGGAAGGTCTTTCACAACTTCACGCCGTTGAACCCGTCGAGCACGTCATTTATGAAGACATGCGTGATAGTGATGATGATGATGCATTTATTGATGATGATTATTAATTTGTAAGATTCACAACTTAAATTATATATATATTAATCTTTATTATTCATGTACATATTATTATTCATGTCAGTTATTCAATTTTTTTAATGTTGTACTAATTTCTTTTAATCTTTATCATGGCAGGTCACCAGGTGTGGAAAGATGGTGGGCGCTGGTCCAGATTGCTCGACGGGTTCTTCCCAGGCGCCCCGCACGAGGGCTGGTACTTCCCTTCCACCCCTATCTCTCCGTAGAGCCTTGGCAAACAGTCTGTTGACACCACCCGTGGGTTCCTCTTTGTCGGCAGCATTGCCCACTCGGAGAGGTGCTGGTCGGGTAGGGAAGAAGAGGAAGGGTACAGGGAGAGGTGGTTGCCGCGAAAGATCCATGAAGACTGTTGAGCCGTCCTCGCCACCACCACCATCTCATTCACCCAAGCATAGGAGTACTATGGTCGAACCGTTTGCGGAGGAGGCTACGGGGACTCCGTTCCAGGAGCCTAGTGTTGACGGGCATTCGTCCCATGAGACTCCGGTCCAGGAGCAGCCTCGGGTCGAGGTGCATTCGGCCCACGAGAATACGGTTCCGGAGGCTTCACCCGACGTGGAGAGGCCCGGATGGGAGACCTGGCCGGATCGGACCGAGTTGCCGGATTGGACCGAGGGTCTGGGAGGCTCAGGGGGTGGGGATGGCGGAGATGAGCTTACGGATAGTGAGGGCGATGTGCAGGTGGACGGGGCCACCGTGTCCAAGCATGGTAGTACACGTCTCCCGGTCGTGCCTGCTACCCGCGAGCAGAGGCCGGTGATTAAACCTGAAGGAGATAGGTAATTACATTTACTCTTTTTTTAGCGTTTTCCTTCAAGTTTGTTCAAATATCTAATGCGTTGACCGTATCATACTGCAGGGGATGGGTACACCCTCTTGGAGTCCGCAGGCCGAACTCCGTCCTTGGTGTGCTTTGCCAGACAAATTTCCTGGGGTTTGTCATGTTGCCTGGTGAGGGTGAGGTTCCTACACTAGGATTTTCCAGGGAGCACTACCAGGCTGTGCAGGGCCCACTGGAGGAGATTATAGATGGTGTCTTGTGCCACACGAGGGCCGAGATGGTGATCAAGAGCTTTTGGGTAAATTATCCTTTTACAGAATCTAGAATTAACAATATAGCTAATTATTGTACTAATCGGTGTTTTCACGTTTCATTGTAGACCTTCTATAGGTGTGAGGATGGATATGAGGAGGAGGAGGCCAGGGTTCTCCAGTCCGAGTGTAGGTGGTTACTACAGAACATACGCCACGAGGCTCGGCCGTAGGCTATTCGAGATTACTACGCCATGCGTGGTATTATGAAGCAGAAGAAGGATTGTCGCGGAAAGTTTCTGAAGAAGGAGCAATACATGAAGGTAATTACCTAGTCTTAAGTCCTTCTACGTAGTTTTCTTGATTTAATTCATAGGCGTAGCGCTCAAAATTATTTCTAATAACTTATAGGTGCCCCCGAGATGGTGTGCGGATAAGATGGATTGTTGGGAGGCGTTGGTTGATGAGTGGTGCACAGGCAGCTGGTGAGCCATCCACGAGAATGCGAAGGATCGGCGTAGACAAATGGGTGGTGTGCCACACCATCAAGGCAGCGCCAACTTACTTCAGTTCGGACGAAACTGGGTATGTGATTTGCTTCATGATTCATGCAGTTCATTCTTCATGCTAATATTTTGTTCCTCTCTTTTAGGCGCATCACAATAAGACGGAGATGCCACACGTGTACGACCTTTATGGCATGGCCCATACTGGCTCGTACAAGAAGGCGAAGGCATTCTCGCAGTCTGACCTAGATGATCCCAATAACTTCACCAACATATCATCCCACCAGAAGCTCGTGGCATACAGGGACGCGGGGAAGGCTACGGAAGGGGATGACTTTAACCCTTGCCAGGAACCTTTGGATCCAGAGCTGGTGATGATATCTGGTGGTGGGAGGCCCCATGACTCGATAGCCATTGGAGATGGGATAATACGTTGTCCACTCACTCTAACGGAGATCAAGGCGCGCTAGTCGAGCAGCTGTGCTGAGATAATGTATCGTCCACGACTAGTCGATCTTGCCATCGAGGTTAGTTCTACGGACTAAGAACACTTTTGTCCATTTCGTTATGTGTGTCACCATAGATCATTACTGTGGTAACGAGGAATGGTGTTTCAGGCTGCTCAGCTGAAAGAGAGATTGGAAAACCAGGCTGCTCTTGAGAAAGAGAGATTGGCAAGCCAGGCTGCTCTTGAGAAAGAGAGATTGGCAAGTCTGGCTGCTCTTGATGAGAAGGACCAGACCACAACACGATTGATTGAGGAGGAGAGGTCTCGGAATGAGGAGGGTCAACGGGCCCTGTACAAGCTTTTTGTGGTAAGTTTTTTTTTCACATTAGCCAAATCATGTGTGTAATGTCTGTTTCATTACTAACTAATACGACCCACTCTTCAGGGTCTGTGCGAGAAGAGCGGTCAAGTCCCTCCGCCGATGCCCGTCTTCTCTTTGATTGGCACGGTGAGTTTCATTACTAACTAGTATTAATAGTTGAGTGTCATCATGCTAACTGAGACATTGCAAAATATCTATTCTGCAGAATAACTCCCGAGCGACATCGCACGGCCCTTCTCCAGGTGTTTCTCCTCCTTGATGACCACTACGGTAAGTTTCTCTTCTCCTATTTCATATTCTCCTTGCCTTAATTTCCCCAACAATGACATAATTAGCCCAGTTAGCTCCAAAAATACATAGTTAGCTAACTTAGCTCCAAGAAGTGGAGATGAAATAGGAAAAATGAAAAGAAAGAAGAAGAAAAGAAGAGAAGAAGTAGGAGGAGGAGGACGAGGACGAGGAGGAGGAGAAGCAGGAGAAGGCCAAGGACCTTCTAGTCCTTCTCCTCCTCCTCCTTCTTATTTATTTCTTCTTCTTCTCCTCCTCCTCCTCTTTGTTCTCCTCTTTCATATTCTCCTTGCCTTAATTTACCGAACAATGACATAATTAGCCCATTTAGCTCCAAAATGTCATAATAAGCTCAAAATGGCATAAGAACCTTGGTTAGCTCATTAACATTATATACTTAGCTTGTTTTGCTCTAAAATGAGATAATTAGCCCATTTAGCTCCAAAAAGACATAGTTAGCTAATTTAGCTCCAAGAAGAGGAGAAGAGGAGAAGAAATAGGAAAAATGAAAAGAAAGAAGAAGAAGAAGAAGAGAAGAAGGAGAAGGAGGAGGAGGAGGAGGAGGAGGAGGAGGAGAAGGAGGAGGAGAAGGCCAAGGACCTTCTAGTCCTTGTCCTCCTCCTCCTACTTCTCCTCATTCTTCTTTATTTCTTCTTCTTCTCCTCCTCCTCCTCTTTCTGCTCCTATTTCATATTCTCCTTGCCTGAATTTCCCCAACAATGACATAATTAGCCCATTTAGCTCCAAAATGCCATAATAACCTCAAAATGGCATAAGAACCTTGGTTAGCTCATTAATATTATATACTTAGCTTGTTTTCCTATAAAATGGGATAATTAGCCCATTTAGCTCCAAAAAGACATAGTTAGCTAATATAGCTCCAAGAAGAGGAGAAGAGGAGAAATGAACAGGAAGAACAAAAAGAAGAAGAGAAAGAGAAGAGAAGGGGAAGGAGAATAAGGAGGAGGAGAAGAAGGAGAAGGAGGAGGAGGAGGAGGAGGAGGAGGAGAAGGAGGAGAAGGCCAAGGAGCTTCTAGACCTTATCCTCCTCCTCCTCCTTCTCCTCCTTCTTCTTTATTTCTTCTTCTTCTCCTCCTCCTCCTCTTTCTTCTCCTCTTTGATATTCTCCTTGCCTTAATTTCCCCAACAATGACATAATTAGCCCATTTAGCTCCAAAATGCCATAATAAGCTCAAAATGGCATAAGAACCTTGGTTAGCTCATTAATTTAGCTCCAAAAAGACATAGTTAGCTAATTTAGCTCCAATAAGAGGAGAAGAGGAGAAGAAATAGGAAAAATGAAAAGAAAGAAGAAGAAGAAGAAGAGAAGAAGGAGGAGGAGGAGGAGGAGGAGAAGTCACTACAAGAAATATGCTCATACATGACGTTTTTTAAGATGTCGTTGATGAATTCATCATCAATCTATGATGATTTCATCCGAGATTGTCGTAAACCGTTTAAGAGGATCAAATCTACATATAAACTACGACAATGTGAGTCAAAAACATCGTAACCACATAAAATGAGATCGTCATTACTTTTACGACGATTATAAAAATTTTGTAACATGTTCTAGCTATGTTGACATGTCATTCGTGGGTCGATTCTATCCCACCTCATCCTAGTTTGTGAAGCAACCTATTATTCTATCATTCTAAAAAATCTCGAAAAATTCTCATAAATACTTTGGATCATATATTTCTCAAATATGTGAAAACTCTTCCTTCCATAGTTTAAAAATCATTCAGGAATATTCGTTTTCCTATTCTGTTCATAATAGCAATTTGTGAAGGAAGTGCTATTTCTATTTCTTAGATTACCCTCATATTTTTTGGGCTCTCTTTCCTATCCAACTCATTGCAACAAATATTTGGTAGTTTCTTCACAAAAACCCATTTTCCCCACTCGGAAAATGATTAAAAAAGCTAGAAAGATCGGAAATGCATACAAATTGGTCTTCATCCATAAAATGTGGTCTAACTCTTGTAAAAATTTGTGTGATGCCCTTTTGCAAAAAAAATTGATAGATGGTTCACAAAATTTCTCTATTTTTAGTATTTGATTTTCCGAACCAATGAGAAATCTTCCCACGGATCGATGACATGACGTCCATCCATCCATCCATCCATATCTCCAACCCACATCCATCCATGCATCTATCTACAGATTTTTTTAAGAAAGAGATACCCCACCCACAGCCCAAACCCTAGCTCCCCCCAAATCACACCATTCCTTCCGATCTAGTCCTCTCCCCTCCCCCCACTTCCGATCTGGTGCTGCCAGCCCAATCTTCTCCTAGATCTGGCACCGCCCCACGCTCTCCTCTCCCCCGCCTCCCAGATCCGGAGCAGCCGAGCCTCTCCAAGCTGCCCGCGCTCGCCGACGAGGACTTCTCCCCGGCGCTCGACGCCGAGGTGGCGGCGGTCTGCACCGTGCGCAACCTCTGCACGTTCCGCTTCCACTACGCCGTGATCCAGTGGGCGCTGCTGCTGGCCAGCATGACCCCCCACCACCGCGCCTCCATGCTCTTCCTCATGGCCGCATCCAAGGGCCTGCTCCTCTACGAGGGCCTCCTCCGGGCCTTCCCCAACTGGACGCTGCCATATTGGAATCACACTGGTAGCTCGCTCGCTCGCTCACAGGATCCCTTCCCGGTCCGGAGACGCCCCCCTGAACTCCAGGTGCGGCGCGCGCGGAAGCACACTCGACCACGAAGCCGGAGCGGCGACGGAGATGGTCAACAGGGAGAAGGCCCCGGCCCCACCCCTGCTGCGCCTGGAGACACCGTTGGCGCTCGGCCTCGACCAGCGCACGACGGAGAACACGCTGGTCAACAACAAGGTCAGCGCCAACCTTCTCGCCGTTGTAGCCGAGGTACGAAGCGGCCTCCTATTGTCACCCGTGCAGCACTCTCTTGATTTCGGGGAGCGCTACTCTGCCCTGCACCTGCCGCAAGGGTTTGGTTTCTGCTCGGCCACGCTGCGAGTTGCGTCAGCTTACTACCCTGACCAAATCGGTGCCACTTATAATCTTTGGGATGCCCTACCATATTTGTTTTGGGCCATCTAACTATAGATCTGCATATGAACATGCTGGGATAACTAGATGCGACAAGTCCGTCGGGAATCTTCTGTATGCAGTAAGCGCCTCTGCCAATTTCCCCTACTAAACTTGAGAATTCTTATGCCGTGTGTGACTTATGAGCGTGCACTTGTTTGTGAATGAGACAGGTTGCCACTAAATACCCAAATAATGCACTCATCCATCGTCCTCCTCTCATTAGCTACATCGTTTCAACCAAGGTACATATATATCTGCAGAAAATGTAAAATAGACGCTGAAATCTCTGTAACAACTGAATGTTACTGAACTTTTTTTAAACTGAGTTGTATGCAGCCTGAGGCTTTGTAGCGCCTCACCGGACAGAACCCCATGCTCGTCCAGGATGAGTGCGCTCGAGCAAATGATTAAGCAATTCATGGAGAAATCATCGAGAAAGTGTGATCAAGGCTAAGTTGAGATTAATCCTTGTGGTATAGAATTTATAGGTAGTAGCAAATTAACCTCATAGTCCATAAACTGGTTCATGCTTTCCTAGTTGATTAAAATGACAATTGTAATCAGGTAGCTATAGTTTTAGTTGATTGTACTTTGTTATCTGTTTTGTGTGAAAGTAAACTCGAGAGTGCAAAATCATATCTTCTGTGCATTTTTGTATCTTTCGAGAATGAAAAGAGATGGATAATTGAACCTCTTCTTATCGACTAATAAAAGGGATTTTAGTGCCGGTTCATTCACTTCCACAAGGCTTCTTTATATATCAGGAAAAGGTGGTTACCCACTTCATGTATTATTGGATGTCGCTTTACGTCCTACAATAGCATTTTTGTCTTTTTGTATTGTGGAATTAGTGTTCCTTGTCTGACATTTCTCTACTGATGTAAAGTGTATATATTAATGCAGTATTATTATGTTTTTATGATTTCTTAAGCACTGTTCCTGGCCCAGGGTGTCCACTGATGAGTGATGAAGGTTGATGATTACAACTGAATGACTGAATCAGTCCACTTACACAATTAAAGATGGTTGAAGAACCATGCTGGAGACAGAAGAACTTGGTATGTCAATTCTTTAGGGCCTTCATCAACAACACTACAATATGTATTCAGTCAATAACAATATAAAAGTTTAGATTTACTTCTCTGAAATGTTGTGTGAACCATCCTTGGCTGTACAACTCTTTTGTTCATCATTACTTCTAGCCTCGTTGTTATTTCTTGCATTACTCGTAGAGATCAGATTGCCATTCCTCATTATATTGTCATTCTTTTGTATTGCCTCCTACATATCTTCTAGGAAAACAATTGATTTCATATCTGCATCCTGGATGTGAGGCTGTTTCATAGTGTTTAGATCCTGGTGATTTTAGTAGTAGAAGAATCCTTACAAGCATGAAGATCTGTGCTAGTGTTATTTACATGGGGCGATCTGTGTATTGCTCTAGCGTTGTGATGTTGATATTATCATGTCCGATGTGGGATGTTGCCGTCCACACATACTTTTATCTCGCTGGAACTATGATGTTTATATATCTATGAGTAGGTTCAGTTTTTTCTCCGAGTTGTTCTCTAGTCAACAATTTGTACTTGTCAAATTATGTGTTCTACTTATGTATGATAACAAAGTTAATATTAGAGATAATAACATGTGATATAGTATCCAGATTAGTAGTAATTAGGTTGTCCAGATTCGTTTCTACCCAAGAAATTAGTTTCGACAGATACATCAGCAAGACAACAAGTTATAGAAACATGATGAATGATCTTGTAGTGAAAATAAAATCATAAAGTTCCCATATATCTTTACCATTATTAACAAACGTACTATGATTTCACTAGAAATCGTGTATGCGGAATGCATTCTATACTCAACAATATGGATGTTGTAATGTGAAATATACACTACATCTTGTAAACACTCCCTCCAATCCATAATATTCAGCGGGTCCCCCAGTTTTGACTTTATAACTAGCATCTAATTTTCTGCTAATTTGGTACCTCCATGTTTTTTATAACTAGCAGCTTTTATACAACCCTGATATCTAGTATAATGGATATATTTTGTGATTTGAGTTATTGATCTGTGCTCTGGTGTAATACTATGGTCTAATATTTTTTGTTTTGTGTCTTTTTCTGTTGCTAGGAAAGTGGTGAGAAGATGTTGATGATGCCTACTTGGAACATTCAAATCAATACAACATAAAAATTTCTGAACCTATGTCTCATAGGAGAGTGGAATGAACTCCATTGTTAGTAGATGTGTCATTGTTCTATTGTGCAATTCTGTTCGTTTTTGCTATATTCTTGTGTAAGGAAATGTATCCATCAGATGAGTTATTGTGTTATGTAAACCTCAGAGATGTATTATGTGATGTTATATGATGGATGATTTTAATTCGACTTGGAGTTTTCTTGATTTGAATATGAAATAGTGCTGCATTTAATATTGAACAAATAATTGGTTGAAAAGGCCCAATAAAGAGAAATGAAACCAAGTTCTCAAAAAAAAAGTTGCTGAATTCAAAAATGAAAAAAGGCCAAAACTGAAACTGGACCAAATGTATTTGGGCACTAAAAGGCCAGGGCCCAAAAAAAATTCTAAAAAGAAAAATTGAAAGTGGCTATAAATGGGCTAATGCCCAAAAAGAGGCCAATAAGAAAAAGCCCAAAAAAATAAAACCAACCCATGTGATCAATTGAAATGGGATGGGCTGATTTCAACCATGACATTTTGATTTCGTCGTAATTGTGCCACGTAGGACTGGGATAGATTGCCAACAACGATTTAGGATCATCGTAAAGGTTACAACAATCCAGGAATCGTCGTAAAGGTTACGACGATTTTGACCAAAACATCGTTGCTGTTCATTTGTGACGCTCCGTTTTCGACGCTTGGTTTTTCGTCGTGAGATCGTCGTAAACTAAAAACAGTGACGATGTAGCGACGAAAATATAGCGTCGTGTATTAGCATATTCCTTGTAGTGAGTAGGAGAAGGCCAAGGACCTTCTAGTCCTTCTCCTCCTCCTCCTCCTTCTCCTCCTTCTTCTTTATTTATTCTTCTTCTCCTCCTCCTCCTCTTTCTTCTCCTCTTTCATATTCTCCTTGCCTTAATTTCCCCAACAATGATATAATAAGCCAATTTAGCTCCTAAAAGACATTATAAGATCAAAATGGCAGAAGAACCTTGGTTAGCTCATTAATATTATATACTTAGCTTGTTTTCCTCTATAATGACACAATTAGCCCATTTAGCTCCAAAAAGACATAGTTATCTAATTTAGCTCCAAGAAGAGGAGAAGAGGAGAAATGAAAAGAAGGAAGAAGAAAAAGAAGAAGAGAAGAAGAGAAGGAGAAGGAGAAGGAGAAGAAGAAGGAGGAGGAGGAGAAGAAGAGAAGAAGAAGGAGAAGGAGGAGAAGAAGGAGAAGGAGCCCTCCTTCTTCTCCTTCTTCTTCTCTCCTCCTTCTTCTCCTCCTTCTTCTCCTTCTCCTTCTCTTCTTTTTTCTTATTCTCCTCCTCCTTCTCCTTCTCCTTCCCCTTCCCCTCCTCCTCCTCCTCCTTCTTGTTTTTCTTCTCCTTGTTCTCTTCTTCCTTCTTCTCTTTCTTCTTCAATTTAGCTTATTTGTCATATATATGTTCTTGTTCTTCTTCTGACTTTCTTATTCCCATTTTGCAGATTGGATGTACTACATGCATGGATGCTGGCATTGGAGTGCTTTAGTTTCCGTTTTTGTTTGAGTTGATGAACAATGTGGTACTATATGTATATGTATATATGGATGAACAATATATGTGCAACTATATGTATGTATATATGTGCAACAATATATGTGTTGGTTCTTTTGATATATGGGATGTACATTGATGAACAAATGGCATTGATGAGCTTTACATGCATATCATATTTGTGTTGTGGCGCTCGGCCACGACCAGCGCACGACGGAGAACACGCTGGTCAACAACAAGGTCAGCGCCAACCTTCTCGCCGTTGTAGCCGAGGTACGAAGCGGCCTCCTATTGTCACCCGTGCAGCACTCTCTTGATTTCGGCGAGCGCTACTCTGCCCTGCACCTGCCGCAAGGGTTTGATTTCTGCTCGGCCATGCTGCGAGTTGCGTCAGCTTACTACCCTGACCAAATCGGTGCCACTTATAATCTTTGGGATGCCCTACCATATTTGTTTTGGGCCTTCTAACTATAGATCTGCATATGAACATGCTGGGATAACTGGATGCGACAAGTCCGTCGGGAATCTTCTGTATGCAGTAAGCGCCTCTGCCAATTTCCCCTGCTAAACTTGAGAATTCTTATGCCGTGTGTGACTTATGAGCGTGCACTTGTTTGTGAATGAGACAGGTTGCCACTAAATACCCAAATAATGCACTCATCCATCGTCCTCCTCTCATTAGCTACATCGTTTCAACCAAGGTACATATATATCTGCAGAAAATGTAAAATAGACGCTGAAATCTCTGTAACAACTGAATGTTACTGAACTTTTTTTAAACTGAGTTGTATGCAGCCTGAGGCTTTGTAGCGCCTCACCGGACAGAACCCCATGCTCGTCCAGGATGAGTGCGCTCGAGCAAATGATTAAGCAATTCATGGAGAAATCATCGAGAAAGTGTGATCAAGGCTAAGTTGAGATTAATCCTTGTGGTATAGAATTTATAGGTAGTAGCAAATTAACCTCATAGTCCATAAACTGGTTCATGCTTTCCTAGTTGATTAAAATGACAATTGTAATCAGGTAGCTATAGTTTTAGTTGATTGTACTTTGTTATCTGTTTTGTGTGAAAGTAAACTCGAGAGTGCAAAATCATATCTTCTGTGCATTTTTGTATCTTTCGAGAATGAAAAGAGATGGATAATTGAACCTCTTCTTATCGACTAATAAAAGGGATTTTAGTGCCGGTTCATTCACTTCCACAAGGCTTCTTTATATATCAGGAAAAGGTGGTTACCCACTTCATGTATTATTGGATGTCGCTTTACGTCCTACAATAGCATTTTTGTCTTTTTGTATTGTGGAATTAGTGTTCCTTGTCTGACATTTCTCTACTGATGTAAAGTGTATATATTAATGCAGTATTATTATGTTTTTTATGATTTCTTAAGCACTGTTCCTGGCCCAGGGTGTCCACTGATCAGTGATGAAGGTTGATGATTACAACTGAATGACTGAATCAGTCCACTTACACAATTAAAGATGGTTGAAGAACCATGCTGGAGACAGAAGAACTTGGTATGTCAATTCTTTAGGGCCTTCATCAACAACACTACAATATGTATTCAGTCAATAACAATATAAAAGTTTAGATTTACTTCTCTGAAATGTTGTGTGAACCATCCTTGGCTGTACAACTCTTTTGTTCATCATTACTTCTAGCCTCGTTGTTATTTCTTGCATTACTCGTAGAGATCAGATTGCCATTCCTCATTATATTGTCATTCTTTTGTATTGCCTCCTACATATCTTCTAGGAAAACAATTGATTTCATATCTGCATCCTGGATGTGAGGCTGTTTCATAGTGTATAGACCCTGGTCATTTTAGTAGTAGAAGAATCCTTACAAGCATGAAGATCTGTGCTAGTGTTATTTACATGGGGCGATCTGTGTATTGCTCTAGCGTTGTGATGTTGATATTATCATGTCCGATGTGGGATGTTGCCGTCCACACATACTTTTATCTCGCTGGAACTATGATGTTTATATATCTATGAGTAGGTTCAATTTTTTCTCCGAGTTGTTCTCTAGTCAACAATTTGTACTTGTCAAATTATGTGTTCTACTTATGTATGATAACAAAGTTAATATTAGAGATAATAACATGTGATATAGTATCCAGATTAGTAGTAATTAGGTTGTCCAGATTCGTTTCTACCCAAGAAATTAGTTTCGACAGATACATCAGCAAGACAACAAGTTATAGAAATATGATGAATGATCTTGTAGTGAAAATAAAATCATAAAGTTCCCATATATCTTTACCATTATTAACAAACGTACTATGATTTCACTAGAAATCGTGTATGCGGAATGCATTCTATACTCAACAATATGGATGTTGTAATGTGAAATATACACTACATCTTGTAAACACTCCCTCCAATCCATAATATTCAGCGGGTCCCCCAGTTTTGACGTTATAACTAGCATCTAATTTTCTGCTAATTTGGTACCTCCATGTTTTTTATAACTAGCAGCTTTTATACAACCCTGATATCTAGTATAATGGATATATTTTGTGATTTGAGTTATTGATCTGTGCTCTGGTGTAATACTATGGTCTAATATTTTTTGTTTTGTCTCTTTTTCTGTTGCTAGGAAAGTGGTGAGAAGATGTTGATGATGCCTACTTGGGACATTCAAATCAATACAACATAAAAATTTCTGAACCTATGTCTCATAGGAGAGTGGAATGAACTCCATTGTTAGTAGATGTGTCATTGTTCTATTGTGCAATTCTGTTCGTTTTTGCTATATTCTTGTGTAAGGAAATGTATCCATCAGATGAGTTATTGTGTTATGTAAACCTCGGAGATGTATTATGTGATGTTATATGATGGATGATTTTAATTCGACTTGGAGTTTTCTTGATTTGAATATGAAATAGTGCTGCATTTAATATTGAACAAATAATTGGTTGAAAAGGCCCAATAAAGAGAAATGAAACCAAGTTCTCAAAAAAAAAGTTGCTGAATTCAAAAATGAAAAAAGGCCAAAACTGAAACTGGACCAAATGTATTTGGGCACTAAAAGGCCAGGGCCCAAAAAAAATTCTAAGAAGAAAAATTGAAATTGGCTATAAATGGGCTAATGCCCAAAAAGAGGCCAATAAGAAAAAGCCCAAGAAAATAAAACCAACCCATGTGATCAATTGAAATGGGTTGGGCTGATTTCAACCATGACATTTTGATTTCGTCGTAATTTTGCCACGTAGGACTGGGTTAGATTGCCAACAATGATTTAGGATCATCGTAAATGTTACAACAATCCAGGAATCGTCGTAAAGGTTACGACGATTTTGACCAAAACATCGTTGCTGTTCATTTGTGACGCTCCGTTTTCGACGCTTGGTTTTTCGTCGTGAGATCGTCGTAAACTAAAAACAGTGACGATGTAGCGACGAAAATATAGCATCGTGTATTAGCATATTCCTTGTAGTGAGTAGGAGAAGGCCAAGGACATTCTAGTCCTTCTCCTCCTCCTCCTCCTTCTCCTCCTTCTTCTTTATTTATTCTTCTTCTCCTCCTCCTCCTCTTTCTTCTCCTCTTTCATATTCTCCTTGCCTTAATTTCCCCAACAATGATATAATAAGCCAATTTAGCTCCTAAAAGACATTATAAGCTCAAAATGGCAGAAGAACCTTCGTTAGCTCATTAATATTATATACTTAGCTTGTTTTCCTCTATAATGACATAATTAGCCCATTTAGCTCCAAAAAGACATAGTTATCTAATTTAGCTCCAAGAAGAGGAGAAGAGGAGAAATGAAAATAAGGAAGAAGAAAAAGAAGAAGAGAAGAAGAGAAGGAGAAGGAGAAGGAGAAGAAGAAGAAGGAGGAGGAGAAGAAGAGAAGAAGAAGGAGAAGGAGGAGAAGAAGGAGAAGGAGCCCTCCTTCTTCTCCTTCTTCTTCTCTCCTCCTTCTTCTCCTCCTTCTTCTCCTTCTCCTTCTCTTGTTTTTTCTTATTCTCCTCCTCCTTCTCCTTCTCCTTCCCCTTCCCCTCCTCCTCCTCCTCCTTCTTGTTTTTCTTCTCCTTGTTCTCTTCTTCCTTCTTCTCTTTCTTCTTCAATTTAGCTTATTTGTCATATATATGTTCTTGTTCTTCTTCTGACTTTCTTATTCCCATTTTGCAGATTGGATGTACTACATGCATGGAAGCTGGCATTGGAGTGCTTTAGTTTCCATTTTTGTTTGAGTTGATGAACAATGTGGAACTATATGTATATGTATATATGGATGAACAATATATGTGCAACTATATGTATGTATATATGTGCAACAATATATGTGTTGGTTCTTTTGATATATGGGATGTACGTTGATGAACAAATGGCATTGATGAGCTTTACATGTATATCATATTTGTGTTGTGACCTATTTATCATATATGTGCTATGAATTATATGTATATGTGCTGTGAAATAGAAAAAATAAGCAAAAATGTGACAACAGAGGCTCTTTACCGTCTGCCAGCTGATGGCAAAGAGCTTTGCCGTCAGCTGGCCGACGGCAAAGGTGCCACGTGGCGCCCAACTGTGCAACCTCGGCAGTAACAGCTGGCCATATAGTACCTTTGTCGTCTGCTTCCACGGGGGGCAGGCGACAAAGAAGAGGGCACAAAGGAGGGGGGAGGGGTAGGCAGATGACAAAGAGTGGAGGGGGGGAGGAGGAGGAGGTAGACGACAAAGAAGAGGGGGGAGGCAGACGGCAAAGAAGAGGGGGGAGGCAGACGACAAAGAAGAGGGGGAGGCAGACGACAAAGTCTCCGTTAGCCCCTTACGGAGGCAACGCCTATCGGCTGCCGTCTTGATCACTTTGTCGACAGCTCCTATGAAAAGCTGACGGCAAAGCTCTTTGCCGTCCGCTTTGGGGAGAGAGACGACAAAGAAGCTATGATGCCGTCGTAGGCCGACACAGAAATTTTGCCGGCCGTGAGATTCTTTGCCGTCTGTGATATTCTTTTTGCCGTCCGGGATTTACTCTTTGTCGTCTGTGATGGAAGACAGCAAAGAAGCTAATTCCTATAGTGTAAGGCTGAAAATATGATGTGAAGTAGACTCGGGGGCCATAGTGTTCACTAGAGGCTTCTCTCAAAATAGCAAATATTACGGTGGGTGAATGCATTACTATCGAGCAATTGATAGAATCGCGCAAAGTCATGATGATATATAAGGAAATGATCATACATATAGGCATCACGTCCGAGACAAGTAGACCGATACGGTCAGCATCTACTACCATTACTCCACACATCGACCGTTATCTAGCATGCATCTAGTGTATTGAGTTCATGACGAACAGAGTAACGCCTTAACAAAGATGACATGATGTAGAGGGATAAATTCATGCAACAGATATAAAACCCATCTTTTTACCCTTGATGGAAACAACACGATGCGTGCCTCGCTGCCCCTTTTGTCAGTTGGAGAGGTCACCGCACGGTATGAACCCAAAACCAAGCACTTCTCCCATTGCAAGAATCATAGATCAAGTTGGCCAAACAAAACCAACAACTCGAAGAGAATTACAAGGCTATGAAATCATGCATATAAGAGATTAGAATAAACTCAAATAAGATTCAAAGATAATCTGATCATAAATCCCCAATTCATTGGATCTCGACAAACACACCACAAAAGAAGATTACATCAGATAGATCTCCATGAAGATCATGGAGAACTTTGAATTGAAGATGCAAGAGTGATAAGAAGGCATCTAGCTACTAGCTATGGACCCGAACGTCTATGGTGAACTACTCACGCATCATCGGAGAGGCAATGGTGTTGATGAAGAAGCCCTGTGTATCCGAATCCCACCTCCGGCAAGGCACCAGAACGTGCCCCAGATGGGATCTTGTGGAGATAGAAGCTTGCGGCGGCGGAAAAGTGTTTTCGTGGATCTCTCTCGTGGTTTTGGATATTTCGGGGATTTATGGGCGGAAGAAGTAGGTTTGACGGGCCACAGGGGGCCCACAAGCCTGCTAGGAGCGGGCCCCCTGGCCGCACCTAGGGGGCTTGTGGCCTCCCCTGGTGGCCACTGCCTTGGTTCTCACGCCCCCTGAGTATCTTCTGTTCCGGAAAAAATCTTTTCGGAAGTTTTATTCCGTTTGGACTCTGTTTAATATTCTCCTCTGAAAAGGGTCAAAAACACGGAAAAAACAGGAACTGGCACTTGGCACCGAGTTAATAAGTTAGTCCCAAAAAAGATATAAAAGGCAGACAAACCATCCAAAGTTTGACAAGATAATAGCATGGAACCATCAAAAATTATAGATACGTTGGAGACGTATCAAGCATCCCCAAGCTTAACTCCTGCTCGTCCTCGAGTAGGGAAGTGATAAAGACATAATTTTTGATGTGAAATGCTACCTAGAAAATTTGTCCTTTGTAACTTCTTTCATGTGACATGAATATTCAGATCCGTAAGATTCAAAACAATAGTTTGCTATTGACGTGGAAACAATAATACTTCAAGCAAACTAGCAAGGTAATCATGAACTTTCGAAATAACAAGGCCAAAGAAAGTTATCCCTACAAAATCATATAGTCTGGCTATGCTCCATCATCCCCACACAACTAATTTAAATCATGCACAACCCCGGTATTGGCCAAGTAATTGTTTTTGCACTCTTACTTTCTCAAACCTTTTTCAACTCTCACGCAATACATGAGCGTGAGACATGGATATAACACTAGAGGTGGAATAGAGTGTGGTGGAGGTTGTGAGACAAAAAGGAGGAGATGGTCACATCGACTCGGCATATCAAAGGGCTATGGATATGGCCATCAATAGATATCAATGTCAAAGAGTAAGGATTACCATGCAATGGATGCACTTAGAGCTATAAGTATGTGAAAGCTCAAAAGGATAACTAGTGGGTGTGCATCCAACTTGCTTGCTCACGAAGACCTAGGACAATTTTGAGGAAGCCCATAATTGGAATATACAAGCCAAGTTATAAAATGAAGATTCCCACTAGCATATGGTGGTGACAAAACGAGAGACTCTCAATCATGAAGAACATGGTGCTATTATGAAGTACAAGTGTGGAAAAAGATAGTAGCATTGTCCCTTCTCTCTTTTTCTCTCTTTTTTTGGGCTCTTTGGCCTCTTTTCATATCTCCCTTTTTTCTATGGGCAACTTTGGCCTCTTTTTTTTTTATTTCCTCACATGGGACAATGCTCTAATAATGATGATCATCACACTTTTATTTACTCACAACTCAATACTTAGAGGAATGGAGACTCTATAGGAAATGCCTCCGGTAGTGTACCGGGATGTGCAACGATCTAGCTTGGCGTATGACGTTGGAAACATCTCGCTAGCTATCTTACGATCATGCAATGGCAATATGTAAGTGACGACACCAGTCATGAGACGGAACGGTGGGAGTTGCATGGCAATATATCTCGGAATAGCTATGAAAATGCCATAATAGGTAGGTATGGTGGCTGTTTTGAGGAAGGCATATGGTGGGTTTGTGCACCGGTGAAAGTTGCGCGGCACTATAGAGGCTAGCAATGGTGAAAGGTGAAAGTGCATCTATACCATGTACTCACATTAGTCATGAAGAACTCACATACTTATTGCGAAAGTTTTTATTAGTAATCGAAACAAAGTGCTAAACGCATACTCCTAGGGGAAGGGTTGGTAGGTGTTAACCATCGCGCGATCCCGATCGAAACACAAAGGATGAAAATCAATAGATCAATTATGCTCTGAATTCCTAACATAGCGGTTCACCAGACGTGCATGTTACAGGAATCACTAACTTCAACACAAGTATTTCTAGATTCACAACACCCTACTAACATAACTCTTAATATTACCAAATCCATGTCTCAAAACTATTTGAGAGGAATCAAACTTCTCTTTCTAATCAATGCACAAGAATATGGAAGTTTCATTGTATCCTCTTTGGATTCCTATCACCTTTGGGACTACTTTCATAGCACAAGCCAACTACCAAGTTACTCAGAGAGATCACTCTCAAAAAGATATAAGAGAAGCTCAAAGAGTATTCTAGTAAATTCACGATGAGTGCATGTCTCTCTCAAAAGGTGTGCAGAAAGGATGATTGTGACACAACAAAAATAAAAGACTCCTACGATACAAGATGCTCCAAGCAAAACACATATCATGTGGTGAATAAAAATATAGCTCCAAGTAATGTTACAGATGGATTGAAGACGCAAGAGGGGATGCCTTCCCGGGGCATCCCCAAGCTTAGGCTTTTTGGTGTCATTGAATTTGGCTTGGGATGCCTTGGGTATCCCCAAGCTTGAGATCTTTCCACTCTTTATCCATTTGTCCATGAGAACATCACATAAAACTTGAAAACTTCACAACACAAAACTTAAACAGAAACTCGTGATATCATTAGCACAAGAAAACAAACTACCACCTCTTTAGGTACTCTAGGAAACTTGAATTCTATTTAGATTGGTGTTAGATTACTGTATTATCACTTTTCCATGACTAGTACCCCCCGATACTATCCATAGTTTTATCAAAACAAACAACCAACACAACAAAAACAGAATGTGTCAAAAACAGACCAGTCTGTAGCAATCTGTATACTTTGTATACTTCTGGAATCTCAAAAATTCTGAAAACTTACGAAAGTTTGGGAAATTGGCATATAAACCAGAAGCAAAACGAATCAACTCAAAAGATCTTTCTAGATAAAAATGAAAAATAATTTCGTGAGCGAAAAGTTTTTGTCTTTTTCCCGCAGGATCAAACAACCATCACCAAACAAGTCATGAAGGTTTTACTTGGCTCAAACACAAAAAGAAACACAAAAGACACAATCATAACAGAATTATGATGGTGTGGATGCAACAAAATAGAAAGAAAAAATCGAAGATAAATTCATTGGGTTGCCTGGTAACAAGCGCTATTGTTTAACGCCCTTAGCTAGGCATAAGGTGATAGAATCACGTATCGTCGTCTTTGGTGCTCAAACCATAAGTAGCCCTCATCATGGATTCATAAGGCAATCTTATTTTCTTTCTATGAAAATGCTCCATGCCCTTCTTTAAAGGAAATTGAAATCTAATATTCCCTTCCTTCATATCGATGATAGAACCAATAGTCCTTAGGAAAGGTCTACCAAGAATGATAGGAGATGTAGGATTGCAATCAATATCAAGCACAATGAAATCCACGGGTACATAGTTCCTATTTGCAATAATAAGAACATCATTGATCCTTCCCATGAGTTTCCTAACAGTAGAATCCGCAAGATGCAAATTAAGAGAGGACTCCTCAATCTCATTAAAGCCTAGAATATCACATAAAGACTTTGGAATCACGGAAAAACTAGCACCCAAATCACGCAAAGCATTGCATTCATAGTTTTTTATCTTGATTTTTATAGTAGGTTCCCACTCATCATGAAGCTTTATAGGAATAGAAACTTCCAACTCAAGTTTCTCTTCAATAGATTTTATCATAGCATCGACGATCTGATCGGTAAGGGCCTTGTTTTGGCTATAAGCGTGTGGAGAGTTTAGCATGGATTGCATCAAGGAAATACATTCAATCAAAGAGGAAATATCATAATTGAATTCCTTGAAATCCAAAGTAGTAGTTTCATTACTACTCAAAGTTTTGATATCCTCTACTCCACTTTCAGTGCTTTTAGCATCAAGATAGATAGACTCCGAATCATTGGGGTCTTTTTCAACCAAGGTGGATTCATATCTAGCCCTATCATCATTAGGTTTGACACTAGAAAACAAGGATTCAATGGGAGTCACATCAAGCACTTTAAGATCTTCGTGAT
The DNA here is from genome assembly GCF_904849725.1 of Hordeum vulgare subsp. vulgare. NCBI lineage: Eukaryota > Viridiplantae > Streptophyta > Magnoliopsida > Poales > Poaceae > Hordeum > Hordeum vulgare. The sequence continues at coordinate 317,312,342 of NC_058518.1, forward strand.
TCTCATCACGAGAACACACCTTTTTAAGCCATTCATGTATATCACGAATTTGGGCGGTTCTTTCTTTACTCTCATTCATGGAAACACGCATAGCTTTCAAAGTTTCATCCATATTTATATTGCGAGGAGAACATCTAAAACTCAAAGCATCAATATGAATGGACATTCTATCAACGCTCCTAGCCAAATCATCAATTTTGAGTAGTTTTTCTTCTATGGACGCATTGAAAATCTTTTGCGAGTTGATAAACTATTTGATATTACTCGCTAGATTAGAGGGTAATTTATTGTAATTTCCATGAGTATTGTTGTAGGAGTTGCCAAAGTTATTAGAGGGGTTACTAGGAAAAGTCCTAGGAACATAGTTTCCTCTAAAAGCATTGTTGTGGCCAAAATTATTCCTACCAACAAAATTAACGTCCAAGCTATCATTGCTACTCTCAATCAAGGAAGTCAAGGGCATATCATTAGGATCTAAAGGAGCACCTTTACTAGCAAACAATTTCATTAACTCATCCATTTTAGCACTCAACGAGTTAATTTCTTCTATATCGTGTACCTTTTTACTAGTAGGTGACCTTTCAGTGTGCCACTGAGAGTAGTTTGTCATGATATTGTCTAGGAGTATTGTGGCTTATCCTAATGTGATTTCCATGAATGTTCCACCGGAGGCAGAGTCCAAGATATTTCTAGAAGCAAAATTCAAACTAGCGTAGAAGATTTGTATAATTATCCAAAGACTCAAGCCATGAGCGGGACAATTTCTAATCATTAATTTCATTCTCTCCCAAGATTGTGCAACATGTTCATGATCAAGTTGCTTAAAATTCACGACATCATTATGGAGAGAGATAATCTTAGCTGGCGGAAAATACTTGGATATATAAGCATCTTTTCACTTATTCCAAGAATCAATACTATTTTTGGGCAAAGATGAAAACCAAGTTTTTTCTCGATCTCGCAACGAGAACGGAAATAGCTTCAATTTAATCACATCATTATCCACATCTTTCTTCTTTTGCATATTGCAAGGTCAATGAAGGTATTAAGATGGGATGCGACATCTTCAGTAGGAAGGCCGGAGAATTGCTCTTTCATAACAAGATTCAGCAAAGCAGCATTGATTTCATATGATTCCGCACTAGTGGCGGGAGCAATCGGAGTACTAATAAAATCATTATTGTTAGTATTCGAGAAGTCACAAAGTATGGTGTTTTCAGTCATGGTGACTTCAGCAAGTAGACAAGCACACAAGCGAACACAAAGCAAGCGAGAGAAAGGGGCAAACGAAAAAGGCAAATACTTTCGTAATTTTTTGTTTTTCAAAAGTGGGGGAGAGGAAAACGAGAGGCAAAAAAGTAAATGCAAGAGATGAGTTTGCGACACTTACTTGGATAAGTTTCACTTAGAATAATCCCCGGTGCCAGAAATTGACACGTTGACGGGAGACTATTCTTGACTTGATCCTCCCCGGCAACAGCACCAGAAATTGGCACGTTGACGGGAGACTATTCTTGGCTTGATCCTCCTCCCCGTATATGGTGCCATAAATTCTTCTTGCTACCTCTTGAGCTTGCGTTGGTTTTTCCCTTGAAGAGGATAGGGTGATGCAGCACAGTAGCGGTAAGTATTTCCCTCAGTTTTGAGAACCAAGGTATCAATCTAGTAGGAGAATGAAGCCAAGTGTCCAGAGTAACTGCGCAAACACAAATGAGCTTGCACCCAACGCTATAAAGGGGTTATCCCTTCAAGATTGATTGCAAAGTGAGATCGAAAAGTGGAAAGTTCAACGAAGTAAACGTGTAAGCCTGAAAATATGATGTGAAGTAGACCCGGGGGACATAGTGTTCACTAGAGGCTTCTCTCAAAATAGCAAATATTATGGTGGGTGAACAAATTACTGTCGAGCAATTGATAGACCCACGCAAAGTCATGACGATATCTAAGGCAATGATCATACATATAGGCATCACGTCCAAGACAAGTAGACTGATACTGTCTGCATCTACTACTATTACTCCACACATCGACCGCTATCCAGAATGCATCTAGTGTATTGAGTTCATGACGAACAGAGTAACTCCTTAAGCAAGATGACATGATGTAGAGGGATAAATTCATGCAATAAATATAAATCCCATTTTTTTACCCTTGATGGCAACAACACGATGCGTGCCTCGCTGCCCCTTCTGTCACTGGGAGAGGTCACCGCACAGTATGAACCCAAAACCAAGCACTTCTCCTATGGCAAGAATCATAGAACAAGTTGGCCAAACAAAACCCACAACTCGAAGAGAATTACAAGGATATGAAATTATGCATATAAGGGACCATAGGAAACTCAAATAAGATTCATAGATAATCTGATCATAAATCCACAATTTATCGGATCTCGACAAACACACCGCAAAAGAAGATGACATCGGATAGATCTGCATGAAGATCTCGGAGAACTTTGTATTGAAGATCCAAGAGAGAGAAGAAGCCATCTAGCTACTAGCTATGGACCTGAAGGTCTATGGTAAACTACTCATGCATCATCGGAGAGCCAATGGTGTTGATGAAGAAGCCCTCCGTATCCGAATACCCCCTCCGGCAGGGCACCAGAACGTGCCCCAGATGGGATCTTGCGGAGACAGAAGCTTGCGGCGGCGGAAAAGTATTTTTGTGGATCTCTCTCGTGGTTTTTGATTTTTCGGGGATTTGTAGGCGGAAGAAGTAGGGCAGACAAGCCACAGGGGGGCCACAAGCCTGCTAGGCGCGGCCCCCCTGGTCGCGCCTAGGGGGCTTGTGGCCTCCTCTGGTGGCCTTTGCCTTGGTTCTGACGCCCCGTGCATATCTTCTCTTCCGGAAAATAATCTTTTTGGAAGTTTTATTCCATTTGGACGCCGTTTAATATTATCCTCTAAAAAGGGTCAAAAACACGGAAAAAGCAGGAACTCGCACTTGGCACTGAGTTAATAAGTTAGTCCCAAAAAAGATATAAAAGGCATACAAAACATCCAAAGTTTGACAAGATAACAGCATGGAACCAACAAAAATTATAGATACGTTGGAGACGTATCAGGAGGCTCCAACCTCGATTTGAATGGGATCAAATTTATACCGGGCGCTATGAGGGAGTGACCTCCCTCTCGGTCCCAGACCGGAAACACCCATGCCCCCTAACGGGATGACTGGATTTTGTCCAAGGCCATGGATACCTTCATCCCGGATCGTCTACTTGGTGTGTAACTGATAATAGGCCTACGACCGACTATACCGAATCCTCATTCAGGATATTGTGGCAGCACGATAATGAGAGTAAGACACTGACAAGGTTATATCAAGGTCGATACTAGAGTTATTACTTCCTTTCCATCACTATCCTACACTTGTCATGACCAGTCCATAACCTATCACGTTCCGCGTGACTAGGTTATCCACAACCTCTCACAACCATCACTTGCGATAGTCATGTTTTAACATTTTTTATGAGAGACGCAATATTCTTGATTAATGCGTTGGATGAATGTTAGATTCTATTAGTGAGCAAACAACACAAAAAAAGTTCAAACATGCGCGAGCTAGTGATTTTACGGATCGGGTAAGTAAACTGAGGATTGTCCTCATTGCTTCACTAAAGGCTTATGTCCTTAATGCACCGCTCACTATGCTACCCCCAAGCGTCGACTTTGGATGTTGCGAACATCTGACATACATGTTTTTGATGACTACATGATAGTTTAGTGCGTCATTAAGGCTTAGAATTGAGGCTCCAAAACATTTTGAGCATGACGGAAAATATGAGATGTTCCAAGAGCTGAAATTAGGATTTCAGGATCATGCCTACATTGAGAGGTATGAGACCTCCGACAAGTTTTTTTCCTACAAGATGAACGACAATGGCTCAATTGGTGAGCATGTGCTAAGATTGTCTGGTACTACAATCACATGAATCAAGTGGGAGTTAACCTTCCAGATGAGATAGTGATAGTTCTCCAAAGTCACTGCCGCCAAGCTACTGGAGCTTCGTGATGAACTATAGCACATCAAGGATGAACAAGATGATCCCTGAGCTATTCGCGATGTTTGACACCGCGAAGGTGGAAATCAAGTAGGAGCATCAAGTGTTGATGGTTAGTAAAGCCACTAGTTTCATGAATGGCAAACCAGTTGCCGCTCTAGTGAAGAAACCCAAGGTTGAACCCAAACCCGAGACTAAGTGCTTCTAATATGGGGGGAACGGTCACTGAAGCCGAACTACCCTAGATACTTCGTAGATAAGAAGGTTGGTAGCGTCGACAAGAGTATATTGGATATACGTGTTATCTATGTGTACCTTACTAGCACTCCATGTAGCACCTGGGTATTACATATCGGTTATGTTGCAAAATGTTAGTAACTCGAAATAAACGAATACTAGCTAAGGGCAAGGTGACGGTGTGTGTTGGAAGTGATTCGAACGTTGATGGGATCAACCGCGCGCTCCCTCTACCATCGGGATTAGTGTTGAACCTAAATAAGTGTTATTTGGTGTTTATTGCAATATGGTTATTCATTTAAGTAGGAGGATAAAGGCTATTTTGTTTACATGAATAATACCTTCAATGGTCATGCACCCAATATGAATGGTTTATTGAATCTCGGTCGTAGTGATACACATGTTCATAATATTTTTGCCAAAAGATGTAAAGTTAATAATGATAAGTACCACATACTTGTGGCACTGCCACTAAAGTCATATTGGTGTAAAACGCATGAAGAAGTTCCATCCTAATGGATCTTTTGACTCATTTGCTTATGAATCACTTGAGACAAGCGGACCATGCCTATTGGTGTAAAATGCATGATAAAATTTCATACGACTGGATCTTTGGACTCACTCGATTCTGAATCGCTTGAGACATGCAAACCATGCCTCACGGGCAAGATGACTGAAAGCCTCGTTTTTTCAGTAAAATGGAATGAGCAAGAGACTTATTGGAAGTAATACATTTTGATGGATGCAGTCCAATAAGTGTTGTAGCACACAGTGGATATCATGGTTTTCTAATTTTCACAAATGATTTGACTAGATATGAGGATATTTACTTAATGAATTACAAGTCTAAGAACATTTGAAAAGTTCAAGAAATTCTAGAGAAAAGTTGATTGTCATCGTAACAAGAAGATCAAGTTTCTACGATGTGGTCGTACAGGTGAATATCAGAGTTATGAGTTTGGTATACATTTAAGACAGTGTGGAAGTTGGTTCACAACTCATCCTACCCACAACACCATAGTCTGGTGGTGTGTCTGTATGTCGTAGTCGTGCCCTATTGGATATGGTGCGTACTATGATGTCTCTAACCGATTTTCCACTATCATTTTGGGGTTATGCATTAGAGACAACCACATTCACTTTAAATAGGGCACCATCAATTTCCGTTGAGATGACACCGTTTGAACTATGGTTTCGCAAGAAACCTAATATATTGTTTCTTAAAGTTTGGGGTAGCGACGCTTATGTGAAAAAGTTTCAACCTGATAAGCTCGAACCAAAATCGGATAAATGCCTCTTCATAGGATAAGCAAAGGAAAAAGTTGGGTGTTCCTCCTATCTCAGATTTGAAGGCAAAGTGTTTGTTTCTAAGAACGGGTCATTTCTCGAGAAAGAGTTTCTCTCGAAATAATTGAGTGGGAGGATGGTGAAACTTGATGAGGTTATTGAACCATCACTTCAATTAGTGAGTAGCTGGGGACAAGAAGATGTTCATGTGGCGCCTACACTAGTTGAAATGGAAGCTGATGATAGTGATCATGAAGCTTCGCATCAAGTTACCACTACTGGAATTCCTATATTTGCCGTCCGCCAAATCTTTGCCGTCAGCCAGCGGACGGCGAAGAACCTCTTTACCGTGTGTTGGCAAAAAACTGACGGTAAAGAGGAGGCTGATGGCAAAATAAATATTTGCCATCAGCCACCTCTTTGCCGTCTGCTGACAGACGGCAAAGGTAGGGATGGCCGACGGCAAAGCTATCCCACCCCACCCCTCCTCTCTCCCCATCCCACCCCGGCCCCACCCACCCCTTTGCCGTCTGCCTGAGTAGCTTTGCCGTCCGTGGCTGACGGCAAAGGGGATCAGTGGCAGACGGCAAAGGAGATGGACCCCCGAAAAGTTAACAGTCGCCGCGCGCCTACCTCTCTCCTCTCTCCCACGCACTCTCTCTCTCTCCCACGCGCTCTCTCTCCCACGCACGCCCTGTGCCCCCCCCCTGCGGGCCTCCTCCTCCTCCCTGCGCCCCCAGCGCCGCCGCCGCCGCCTCCCCCCCCCACCTCCCCACCACCGCCCTGCGACCCCCCCGCGGGCCTCCTCCTCCTCCCTGCGCCCCCAGCGCCGCCGCCGCCCCACCGCCGCCACCGCCGCCGCCTCCCCCCCACCTCCCCACCTACACACCCCACCGCCGCCCTGCGCCCCCCCTCCACCGCCCTCTCCTCCACCGCCGGAGCTCGGTGAGTCCTTTTTTCCTTTTTTCGTTTAATTCATTAATTAGGTTAGTTAGGTTAGTTGTTAATTACCTATTGTTAGTTAGGCTAGTTAGGTTAGTTGTTAGTGGTTACGTACTGATAATTAGGTTAGTTAGGTTACTTGTTAGTTGTTAGTGGTAATTAGGTTAGTTGTTAGTGGTATTACCCCTCGAGCTAGGTTAGTTGTTAGGTTAGTTGTTAATTACCTACTGTGTGTTAGGTTAGTTGTTAGGTTTGTAGTTGACCGTGTAGAGCCCTCCGGTCGCCGCCTATGCTTACACTAGCCACAACGTTGGGGAACGTCGGTGAGCTTGTCACGCACCTGCCATGGCTACTATGCCATCGAGCTCACGTGCTGCAACAACGATGCTGCTGCAACCACCCCCATGGAGGTCGGTGCAGAAACATTACTGTTGGGACCACCCCCTTCAGGCACCGGTGATATTCGACTTCAACACCGAGGATATTACAACAGCTCGCAATAGTAGTTGTCGCACCGACACGACATCTCGACGACACCCCTGACACCCGTCACGATGCCCCGAAACCCCCACACGACGCCCTGACACGACATCTCGACGACACCCCTAACACCCGACACGATGCCCCGAAACCCCGACACGACGCCCCGACACGACATCTCGACGACACCCCGGCATGAAATATTTTTTTATGGAACCTGGAAAGTTTTATAAAGTAGTATAGGTAACCTGGAAAGTTTTATAGGTAACCTAGAAAGTTTTATAGGTAACCTAGAAAGTTTTATAGGTAACCTAGAAAGTTTTATAGGTAACCTAGAAAGTTTTATAGGTAACCTCGACCCCCGACCCCCGACCCCCGACAACACTCACCCTCGACCCCCGACCCCCTACCCCGACCCCCGACGCCTTCGTCGTGGTGGCCGGTAGCGACTGTTGGGGCAGCCCCCCCAGCGGCGCGGTGGTGGCCGGCCACACCGGCCAGGGAGTGCCCGCGGCGTGGTAGTACTAGGTCCTGCATCCACCAAGAACATTTCAACCCTTAAGCGTAAGCGTAAAACTGAAGATTGTGAGGTGTTTCAACTACATAATAAGAAACTAGAATTCGATCTTGGAAATGATCGACTCCAATAGATGCTCGTCAATAGCTTTTTTTCCTCCTATTCCTATTGAACAGAAGTATCCAGCAGCGCCACGCCAAAGTGACTTCTGAAGTGCTATGGACGGGACGAAATCAGTCCTTACTCACCAAGTGGTGGTATAAGCTTCATTGCGGATGAAAAGAAGTCCTTTTGTGCGGAGCTACAAAAGGAAGTTCAAGCTCAAGAAATCCTCTCAATAGGGATTGGGCAAGCAAGTTGTTTGTTTATTAGATCTTACACGGTTGTGAGACGGGACGTCAAGTCAACCAAGTACGTGTGTGTTCATAGTGTCCCCGACAGCTTCCTCATAGTTGAGTATGGATGCTGAAGTTAGCTGGAGTGTGGGTCGAGTGCGTGGTAGATGGAACTCCTATTTACCGCATTTCTTCTTAAACTTCCAACTTGAAGAGGAAGAAGCATCTCTCTATGCATTTTCAATAGATAGGAAAAAGGATCTTGACCTGAGGCCTTCGACCAAAGAAAGGGATACTTGGCGAAGTCACTGGTGGTTTTCCGTACCTAGATTCATGGAAGGAATTTTGAAGTTTGAGTGAACAAGGAAAGTAAGGAAATCGGGAAAGGTCTGATACAAAAGAAAGGGTTGCAAGGCTTAACGATTTAGAATATAACTGTTGAGGTGGCACTTGTTCCCCCAGGGCAGGGGTATATGCATGTAGCTTTCTTCTGTCACTTCTTTCAGATCAATGAAGTGGAAAAGTAATAAAGTAAGGGACCCTTGTGTACAAAGAAAGTTGTCACTCCAAGAACTCGAAGTCAAGCATGTTAGGGAATATCCAGATTAGTCTTCAACTAGAGAAAGGATAGGAATATCCTTTGCTGAGTTTTCTTCTCCAGCGGATGTAGCGGTAAAAGATTATATTATTTTCACGGTCTAGTTACGTCTTTCCTCTCCCTATCTAAAGAGCACTATTAACATAGACCCTCTCGTGACTCTCTATCATTTTCAGAAAGTAGAAGATCCTTCTCTCTATTCTACTACCCGATCTCGTCTGTTGAATTGATCAGAAATATGGTCATATCTTCGTTATCCCAATAGTAAACCTTCTTACTTCTCTTCGCATATCGAAAGACGCAAAAGATCTATTATTAGCTTATATATAAGTTGTCGAAGGTCCGTAAAAGCCTTGATGAGGAGAAGATGATATTGGAGTTGGATGTTGCCGAGGTGCGTGACGATCACAAGATCAAGATGAATGCAATGCACTTGAAGATTAGAAACATTAGAAAATATGCCATAATAAGCTCCTCCTCTTTCTTCTTCTTCTCCTCCTCCTCCTCCTCCTCCTCCTTCTTCTAGATTTCTTCTTCTTATGCTCTTCCTCCTCTTTCTTCTTCTTCTCCTCCTTTTTCTTCTTCTTCTTCTACCATAATAAGCTCAAAATGAAAAGAAAGAAGAAGAAGAGATGAAGAAGAAGAGAAGAAGGAGAAGGAGGAGGAGGAGGAGGAGGAGGAGGAGGAGAAGGCCAAGGACCTTCTATCCTTCTCCTCCTCCTCCTTCTCCTCCTCCTCCTCCTTCTTCTTGATTTCTTCTTATTCTCCTCCTCCTCCTCCTCTTTCTTCTCCTCTTTCATATTATCCTTGATTTAATTAACCCAACAATGACATAGTTAGCCTATTTAGCTCCAAAATACCGTAATAAGCCCAAAATGGCATAAGAACCTTGGTTAGCTCATGAATATTATATACTTAGCTTCTTTTCCTCTAAAAGGACATAATTGGAATATTTAGCTCAAAAAAGACATAATTAGGTAATTTAGCTCCAACAAGAGGAGAAGAGGAGAAGAAATAGGCAAAATGAAAAGAAAGAAGAAGAAGAGATGAAGAAGAAGAGAAGAAGGAGGAGGAGGAGGAGGAGGAGGAGGAGGATGAGGAGGAGGAGAAGGCCCCTGGCCTTCTCCTCCTCCTCCTCCTCCTCCTCCTCCTCCTCCTTCTTCTTGATTTCTTCTTCTTCTCCTCTTCCTCCTCGTTCTTCTTCTTCTCCTCCTCTTTCTTCTTCTTCTTCTACCATAATAAGCTCAAAATGAAAAGAAATAAGAAGAAGAGATGAAGAAGAAGAGAAGAAGGAGAAGGAGGAGGAGGAGGAGGAGGAGGAGGAGGAGAAGGGAGGAGGAGGAGGAGGAGGAGGATGAGGAGAAGGCCAAGGACCTTCTATCCTTCTCCTCCTCCTCCTTCTTCTTGATTTCTTCTTCTTCTCCTCCTCCTCCTCCTGTTTCTTCTCCTCTTTCTTCTCCTCCTTCTCCTCCTTCTTCTTCTCTTCTTTTTTCTTCTTCTCCTCCTCCTTCTCCTTCTCCTTCCCCTTCCCCTCCTCCTCCTCCTCCTCCTCCTTCTTGTTTTTCTTCTCCTTGTTCTCTTATTGCTTCTTCTCTTTCTTCTTCAATTTAGCTTATTTGTCATATATGTTGTTGTTCTTCTTCTACTTACTTTCTTATTCCCATTTTGCAGATTGGATGTACTACATGCATGGAAGCTGGCATTGGAGTGCTTTAGTTTCCTTTTTTATTTGAGTTGATGAACAATGTGTTGGTTCTTTGTATGTGTTGATGAACAATGTGTTGATGAACAATATATGTGGAACTATATGTATATATATATGGATGAAACTTTGTATATGTTGGTTTCTTTCGATATATGGATGTCCATTGATGAACAAATGATATTGGTGAACTTTATATGTATATCATATATGTGTTGTGAACTATATATCATATATGTGCTATGAATTATATATATTATTGCTGTGAAATAACATAAAATAAACAAAACAGTGACAATATGGGCTCTTTGCCGTCTGCTGGCTGATGGCAAAGGCCTTTGCCATCAGCCAGCAGACGGCAAAGGTGCCACATGGTACCCAGCTGTGCTTCCTGGGCAGTAGCAGCTGGCCATATAGGATCTTTGCCGTCTGCCTGCTGGGGGGGCAGACGGCAAAGAAGAGGGCACAGAGGAGGGCCAGGAGTGGAGAGAGGGGGAGGGGAGGACACGGCAGACGGCAAAGATATTCAATAGGGCAGACGGCAAAGATTGACCAACACGCAGACGGCAAAGAGCCTCCGTTAACCCCTAACGGAGGCAACGCCTCTCGGCTGCCGTCTCAAGCTCTTTGCCGACTTCTCCTCAGGGAAGCTGACGGCAAAGAATGTCCTATGCCGTCGTAGGCTGACGCAGCAAATTTGCCGGCCGTGACAATCTTTGCCGTCTATGGTACTGTCTTTGCCGTCCGGGTATTTGTCTTTGCCGTCTGTGATGGAAGACGGCAAAGAAGGTGATTCCTGTAGTGTACTACAAACCTCGTAGGTCGACAAGGACTCATGCTGCTCCAGACTGGTATGGTAATCCTGTCTTGGAGGTCCTCCAATTTGACAAGAATGAACCTACGAGCTATGGAGAAGCGATGGTGAGCCCGGATTTAGACAAATGGCTGGAGGCCATGAAATCTGAGATAGGATCAATGTATGAAAACAAAGTGTGGACCTTGGAAGAAACGACTTGATAGTCGTAAGGCAGCTAGGTACAAATGGATCTTTAAAAGGAATACATACGATGATGGTAAATGTCACCATTGACAAATCTCGACTTGTCGCAAAGATGTTTCCGACAAGTTCAAGGAGTTGACTATGATGATACTTACTCACTCATAGCGATGTTATAAGTGTGTTGAGAATATGTTAGCAGTTGTTTTATTTTAAAATTATGAAATTTCGCATATGGATGTCAAAACATTGTTTCCTTAACGGTTCCCATGAGAAAAGGTTGTATGTGATACAACTAGAAGTTTTTGTCGATCCTAAAGATGCTAACAAGTATGCAAGCTCCAGCGATCCTTCTAAGGACTGGAGCAAGCATCTCGGAGTTGGAATATCACTACAAGAAACATATCAACTAACGACATTCTGTCAGTGACACTCGCAGAATTGGTCGTAAATCTACGACCATTTGAGATCAGTTCGTCGTAAGCTGTCCGGAGGGGTCCTAACCCCAAAAACTAACGACCTTTTTCATAAGAAAGGTCATAACTTCCTTATTGGAAATGGTCGTAAACATGATAGCCCTGGTTTGCTGCCTAATTCGTAGCTAATTACGACCAATATAGATGGTCATAGCTATGACTAGGTGCCACATCATCAGTTTTGCCTACGGGTCATGTCCATGTGTTATTTTTTGCCTAGTTTGTGAAGCAACCTACTATTCTGTCATTCCAAAAATTCTCGAACAATTCTCATAAATACTTTGGATCATATATTCGTCAAATATGTGAAAACCCTTCCTTCCATAGTTTGAAAATAATTTAGCAATATTCATTTTCCTATTCTGTTCACAATAGAACTTTGTGAAGGAAGTGCTATTTCTATTTCTTTGATTACCCTCAACTGTTTCGGGCACTCTTTCCTATCCAAATCATTGCCTCAAGAAAAATTTCGTAACCATTTGCCTAGTAAATCTTTCTCAGCAAATTTCCAAAGTTTGTGTTCAGCTAACAGCTTTGTGAAGGAAGTACTAGATAGGAATATCCTGATGAGTTGAATTTTTCCGCATCTTCTATGTGCCAAAAACATAGCTCTAAACAAAATTTTAGCCCAATCTAACAATCCATGTGAGCTCATCATCCAATCTTTGATTCTGGTAATATTTTCAGTTTGTGAAGAAACTACATTTTATATTGCTTTATAGTTGATGAAAATTTACCATCGAATGAAACTAACCATATAACCTCACTCCACCAAATTTTAGCTCATTTAATTCAGCCTATTTCCCTTAATATTTTTCCCAATATTCTGTTCAGTAGAGAGCATTGTGAAGGAAGTACAATTTTTGTTTATCCAAACTTTATGAAACTTTTACAGTGCCTTAATGTGCCCAAATTATCATCCTCCTCCAAATTTCAGCTCAATCCAATCATCTATATGGGCCTAGTTTCAATTACCATTTTCTGTCCAGATTGACACATTGTGAAGGAAGTGCCTTCATATGCCCAAATTAACATCATACACCAAATTTCAGCTCAATCCATTCAATCATTTGATCCCAGCTTCAACATTCATATTTCTGCACACTATGTTACTTTGCAAAGCAAGTGTCACCTAGGTTCATCTATTTGAGCTAAAAATTTGCCAAGAGAGTCTCCTTAGTAGATGATCATCCTTAGCCAAAATTTAGGCCCATTGTCTATGTGCATTATCCGCACCGCTAATCAAACACTTGGCTGCTAATTCATGTTTGAGCTTAGTTCAGTCTCCTCGTGAGATTATTCTATTGGATTCTTCTTCCTAACACCAACCGAGGGATTGTCCAATCCACCAGACATGCCTATTCCACCCAGAACACGTGGCAACACAACGGTTAGGCGGTGACAATGCAGCTCGCATGAAAGTTCACGCGCTCTGGAGTTGGTGCCCTCGACCACCATCCTAACCTCAATGTCAAGCCACCGCACCATGTATTTCTAATTAAATAGGTATTTATGTACCTATCAATAATTTTTGTGAAAAATAAAGAGCAAACTATAATGCAGCTCCAGTTCAAATTTAAACCTCTTCCACCTGAATCGACATGAATTTATCTTTTTCACGAGAAGTGCATAAAAGCTTTTAACACCCAACCATTTTGTCCATTTTACATTAAATATGGCCTAGTATTTTAGAAAAATGATTTGGTCCAATTTTGAAACAAATATATGGTAGGTCCTTCACAAAAAAATTCATTTTGGGCACTTGAAAATGGAAAATTATTTTTACATACGAGGAAAATGAAAACTTCCTTAATAAACATTGTTTGCCATTCCAATATGCACCCTTGTGCATAATATTATATCATTTCAACAAACCATGTCATGAATATGGCCATAAGATTGTTCATTTGGCTTGAAAGCCATGAATCTTCACACATGATAGCCCATTTCTAATAACACTTTTTAAAAATAATTGTCATATTACAAGTTTATTATTTTTCCTGGTAACTTTGTCACATATATTGACACAATGCAAAGGTTTTCAATTTTTTGATATCTTTTGAATTTTTCATGGCCATTTCAAAATGCGATCAAAACGGCGGGTATGACCGTTCCTAGCTAGTGCTTGAATCATGGAAAACTTTTGGTGTTTCTGTGATTAAATAGATACCTATATACCTAGAAATTATTTTTGAAAAAATCATGAGCAAACTATGAGGGAGCTGTAGTTCAAATTTCACCCGCTTCCACCCGAATCGGCAGAAATTTGTCTTTTTCACGAGAAGCGTATAAAGGCTTTTAATACCCAACTATTTCGTCAAGTGTACATTGAATATGGCATAGTATTTTAGAAAAATGATATGGCTCAATTTGGCAACAAATATATGGTAGGTCCTTCACAAAAAAACTCATTTTGGACAATTGACAAATGGAAAATGATTTATCCGTCCAAAGAAAATCAAAACTTCCTTAGGCAACATTGTTTACCATTACAATACTCACCCTTGTGCACAATATGGGAACATTTGAAAAAACTATGCCATGGATGTGGCCATAAGATTGATCATTTGGCTTGAAAACCATGAATCTTCACACATGATAGCGCATTTCTGAGAACACTTTTTAAAAATAATTTCCATATTTACAAGGTTATCATTTTTGCTGCTAAATTTGTCACATATAATAACACAATGTAAATGTTTTCCATTTTTTTTGATTTGTTTTGAATTTTTCATGGCCATTTCAAAATGCGGTCAAAACGAGAGGTATGACCGTTCCTAGCTAGTGGTTGAATCTTGGATTTTTTTTTGTTTTTTCTATGATGAAATATATTCTTGTTTACCTATAAATGATTTTTGGGAAAAATAAATAGCAAACTATACTGCAGCTACAGTTCAAATTTGACCCATTTCCACCTAATTCGACGAAAATTTGTCTATTTCACGAGAGGTGGATAAAAGCTTTTGACACCCAACCATTTGGTGAATTGTACATTAAATGTGGCCTAGCATGTTAGAAAAATGAATTGGTCCAGTTTTGCAACAAATATATGGTAGGTCCTTCACAAAAAAACTCATTTTGGGCACTCAGAAAATAAAAAATGAATTTTCAGTCGAAAGAAAATGAAAACTTCCTTCGGCAACATTTTTTGCCATTCCAATACGCACCTTTGTGCATAATATGAGATCATTTGAACAAACTATGCCATGAATGTGGCTAGAAGATTGATCATATGGCTTGAAAGACATGAATCTTCACACATGATAGGTCATTTCTATGAACACTTTTTTAAAATAATCGCCATATTACAAGCTTATTATTTTACCTGGTAACTTTGTCACATATAATGACACAATGCGAAGATTTTCCGTAGTTGAATTTGTCATGGCCATTTCAAAATGCGATCAAAACGGAGGGTATGACCGTTCCTAGCTAGTGGTTGAATCTTGGAAAACTTTTCGTGTTTCTGTGATTAAATAGATACTTGTGTACCTAAAAATATTTTTGGTAAAATTAAAGAGCAATCTATCAAGCAGTTGTAGTTTAAATTTGACCTGCTTCCACCTGAATCAAAGGAAATTTGTCTTTTTCATGAGAGGTGGATCAAAAGCTTTCAACACCAAACCATTTGGTCAACTTTACATTTAATAAGACTTCAAATTTTAGAAAAATGATTTGGTCCAATTTTGCAACAAATATTTGGTAGGTCGTTCACAAAAAAATTCACTTTGGGCACTCGAAAAATGGAAAATGGATTTTTCGTGCAAAGAAAATAAAAGTCCCTTTGACAACATTGTTTGGAATTCCCAGATGCAAGCTTGTCTACTCTAACAGATCATATTTGGATTTTATCATGTGAAAAAGTAGAAGCAAAACAATAGGAAAAATACAATTGCATATGCTTTATTCTGATTGGTGGAATTGGTTGTGACATGAATCGATGACATGGCGTCCATCCATCCATCCATCTCTCTATCCCCGTCCATCCATCCATCTCTCTATACCCATCCGTCCACACACGATAGATCCAACGTTTATCACTCACCTCTCACCAGCCCAACCCAAACCCTACCAGCATGCGACCCACTCTCCTCCCTCGATCCCCTTCCCTCTCGAGAACACGCGTGCCGCCGCCTCCTGCTCCCCAATCCAGATCGGCGATGCCGGCTCTCTCAGCTCGCCGGCAGGTCCGACAGTGTGTGACCTAGGGAAACACATCTCGCTCCGCTCCCAATCCCACCTCATCCATCCTCTCCGTCTTCAACTAGTTTGTTCGCCACATCCTACCGCCACACGCTCGCTAGGGTTCGCCGTCGTCACCACTCACCACCGGCCAGCCATGGCGTCTGGGAAGCACTCCAAGTACATCGTCCTCGGCGGCGGCATCTCAGGGGTAAGAACCTGCGACGCTACTCCTTTTTGGGGGTTCGATCCACCGTCTCTCCTGATCTCACATCATGGCTTTTTTTCGGCGCAGGGCTACGCGGCGTGGGATTTCGCACAAAGCAAGGTCGACTTTGACCAGATGGCGCAACTCCCCTAGATCCCCTTCCCACACTAGCCGTGAGGCGACACACAGTAGGACGGCCGCCTCCCGCTCGATGCTCTTCCCTAGTCGACAACGGGTTGGTGCGGGCCGACGGTGGCATCTTCATCGAGTGGACTCTCAGCAAGCACTTGAACTTCTCTGACCCTGAAGTGTTCGCGCTAGGCCTCGACGGTTCGCATTGCACCTGGTCCTGGGGCGCCACCATCATCGACCTCGATGCTTGGCAAGGAGAAAACGTCACCGAGACGTATCAGTCATCGCTGCAAAAGGCAATCACTTCTTTCCCTGAACCCTCAACATTTTCATACCATGATCGGGCAACTCTTAGTGGTACCGACAAATGACAAGTGAAAAAGATCCATCCATTGATTTCTCATGTGCAGAACCGCGAGTCGGGTTCAGACTATGGAAGGTAGGATCGCTACCGCCGGCACTGATAGCGTTCCACGGCCAGGTGCAGGCAATCGAGCCGCTATGGCACCTACCGGACCTCGGTCGGCCCATGCCCGACGCCGACCTGCTGCAGCTCTCCGCCGTCCTGCATTTCAGCGGGCCACCGAAGCCGTGGCTGGAGGTGGCATTCCCGGAGCTGCGGGAGATGTGGCTCAGGCACTTGGATAAGTCGGACAGCTTCCTACGAGGTTGTGGCATGGTGGATTGATGGTGATGGAACAGGGATTTACTGAAACAAGTGATAATTTCCCATTAAATCAGTAGTTGGGAATGGATTCATAGATATCTGCATGAATCATTTACTAAGATGCATAGATAACAGATCCATGGATATATACAGTATCAGTGTTTTACTGAATAATTTCCTAGTGAATAATTTCCAACCGCTGTGGCCGCAGGAACAGCCGGGGCGGGAATGGGCTGCTCTGTTTTCGCAAACGGATTTTCTTCCCCTGCCGTCGTTTGTTTTGGAGGTCTGATCTCAGCCGATCGAGTGCTCAGATCCGATCTCTAACCGTTCTGGTGGCTTCGGGTTCGGGGGATCTGGTGCTTCTCGTCGTTAAATTTTGATTTGGTATCGTCTATGTTACTATAGCATATATATACATAGTTGTCTTCTTTGTTTTTTAGTTGCACAGGGGTTCTCGATCTGACCCTTGGCATCGAGGTTTATCTCCTCGGAAGCTTTATTATGAAGCTCGCCGGAGATTTATTTAGTTGTGTGTTGTTAGTGCATTGGTAGTGGCATGTAGCTCAAAAGATCTGGAAAAATTCTGCTATTGGTGTCCATGCATGTCGTGTGTGTTATAAACTTGGAGTGCACTCTATGCTAGATTTTGTTGATCGTTACTCGTGTATTTGTCCGAGATCCACCCGTCTCACCCTTTGCTGGTGTGAAAGGGATACCACCACTGCTGCTTCCTCCCGCGAATTGTTGTTAGGATTTATGTACCAACCCTGAGGCCTACGTGTTAGTGGTTGTTGTTGGTACACCTAACCTACCTGCCTAGTTGTATTCATTTAGTTTAATTTTGTACTTTTGTTCTTTATTAGACGCTACCAAATTAGGTGTACTATTCCATGCCCAATAGATTTCCTGTAAGACCATGAAATTTTAACTGATGCGTTGCATCTCTTGTTCACTATGTTTCTAGCACAAAATTGTTACCGAAAAATGTATTTTGTAAGTTATTTTTCTTTGTCTCAAGTGTAAATTATGGATATATGGAGATGCACACCCTAACTCGCACAGGTGCAGGTGCAGCTGCAGATTTTGGACAGAGCCACCATTTGGTCTTCTTCTTCCACTCCGATGCCTCCGTTCTGGCCTTCTTCTGCTCGGGCATGGCTGGTAAGCGACCGCTGATCTCTCTCGCCTATGTTCTGCCATACTTGTTGAGCATGTCTGATACAGTTTGCTGGCATGGCTGCTAAACCATGTGCTTGCCCTACTTGTTGATTTCTAGTGTTCATGATGGATGGATGGTCTGTGGTGCCATTTATGTTGAGCCCCTCCATGTAGGATCAGAGCCCACTTCTATTGGTTGCTAGATTTGTAGTTTAGTGATGCCACTTATTGTTCGGATGAAATCCGATTTAGATGTAGCAGGGACAATAGAGCTCTTTTCACATAATGTGCATAGACAGAGGTACTTTTTAATGCTTATTATATGACAAAACGTATTACCTTGACTTGTAAATACTCAAGTGAAGAAACCGTTCAATATAGAACAATTGTCTATTTGCTCCATTCATGGTTGTGGACTCGATGTGCTTCCTTTCCAAAATGAGAGGAGAATCACTTCCTTTTGCTAGGAATTTTAGATCGTTTCAGCACTTGGTTAGGTGATTTTTTCCAAAATGAGAGGAATTTTAGATCAAGGTGTCCTCTTTATAGCTGAACAAGTTGTCTTGGTTCTAAGTTGTTTCTTTGTAGCACATTCTTATGTGTCCTTATTGATGTTTGCTTCAGTTTTTTAGCATGCTTTAATCCAATTGTTCTGGAATCAAGATTAAATATATATTAAGTGATTTTTGATTTACATCCATGCTTCTATAGATTTACAACTTTATTTTTTCTATAAATTTACACTCAGGCTTATATAGATTTACAGTTGTGTCTATGTAGTTAGATGATAGTACCTTTGTAGGTTTCAGAGGCAGTGATATATAATTTGCTTCAACTTACATTAAGAAATGGATTTGTTTCATTGTCCAACAAGTAATTGATATGAATTACTATAGAAGCATATTTGTTTCATTGTCCTAACATGAGTGAAAATTATTATACAAGAAACATATTTTTTGCCAAATTCATAATTATTTCAATTCATGTTCTTCAAAACACAAGTCCATTATTTTCCCTTGTAGACCGATGTGCCACTAATATCAAATCAAACTCTTAGAAATAAGACTAACGTTTCATTTCCTATAGAAATGTCTTCATGCGTGTGTTTGAACTTTTAGACATTCTTGCCAATCTAATATTTTAATCACCTACATGTCAACTTGATCAATCTTGACACCAACATCCAGAATCATCCGGGCAACAACGTCACCAGCCCTTTGTCACTCCGAGAATATACATTGTGTTCACTTCTTTACACTAGCTCGAGGCGTACTAAATAGAATGTAAATATTGTAATATTGTAATGGTAGGCATATCTGGGTTGGATTAGACATGTACAAATTGTAGTAGGCTTATTTACCATTCTTGTTCTGTTTGAAATATTGATTATGTGATTTGGAAACGTGTGAATTGGAATCTAGTTTATGGGACCCAGTTATGACACTAGTTTGAGCAGTTTTGAAATTTCTATCATGTGGGCCCAATATGTGAGACTATGACAAGTGGGACCTATCTTATTGGTGGGACCAGATATAATGGCCCAAACAATGTTAAAAGCCCACAACCCCAAAAAAAAGCCTGAAAAGTTGGGCCAGGCCCATGTAGCTAACCAAAATCAATAGAAGAAATATATATTAAAAAGGTTGAATTAATGGGCTCGGCCCATCTAAAACCTCGAACTGGACCGGGCTGATTCTAATCTATGACCAATTCATTTGGTCAAAATTTTGCCACATCAGCTTGCCACGTTGGATCCGATGTGGCTTGGGCAGACAACGAACGACCAAAATAATTTCAATGCTTTTGTTTCGTCATAAAATCCTATGACGATTTTAATAGAAAGGTCGTTATAGTTCATTAGAGACCCTCACTTTTGACCTTCTCTTTTTGGTCATAAAAAGGTCGCAAATGGAAACCAACGACCATTCCGTGACAAATATTGAAGGTCGTATGTTGGCATATTTCTTGTAGTGTATGCACTTTCATGAGATTATAAAACCTTTTGGATTTATACAAAGTTTATGAGAAACTTGTCTTTACAAGAGAGTGAGTAGGAGCACTATAGAATTTGTGATAAGAATATGTGGTTGACATATTGTTGATCGGAAATGATGTAGTATTTGTGGAAAGCATAAAGGGCTGAATGAAAAGAGTTTTTGTAAAGGAAACCTAAATTAAGCTTCTTAAACATTGGGCATCAAGATCTATAAAGATAGATCAAGACGCTTATAAAACTTTCAACAAAGACATGCCTTGACATTTTTTTGAAGGAGTTCAAAATGGATCTGTCAAAGAAGGAGTTCTTGGCTGTATTGTAAGTTGTAAATTTGAGTAAGACTCAAAGCCTGATCATGTCAAAATAAAGAGAAAGGACGAAGGTCGTACCCTATGCCTTAGTCGTAGGCTCTTTATTATGCCACGCTTTGTACCACACCTAATGTGTGCTTTTCCATGAGTCTGTCAAGGGGTACAAAGAGTGATCCAGGAATGAATCACTGAGAACGGGTCAAAGTTATCCTTAGTAACTAGTGAACTAAGAATTTTTTATCGATTATGGAGGTGATAAAAGAGTTCATCGTAAAGGGTTACGTTGATGCAAGCTTTGACACTAATCCGGATGACTCTTAGTAGTAAACTGGATTCGTATAGTGGAGCAGTCCTTTTGGAATTGTTTCAAGTCGAGCATGGTAGAACCATCTAAAGTATGACATAGAGATTTGTAAAGTACACACGGATCTAAATGTTTTGGACCCGTTGACTAAAAACCTCTCTCACAAGCAATACATGATCAAACCCCATAAATGTATGTGTGTTTGATTCATTAAAATTACATAGTTACGTGAGGTAGATTATTAACTGTAGTGCAAGTAGGAGACTATTGGAAATATGCCCTAGAGGTAATAATAAATTGGTTATTATTATATTTCCTTGTTCATGATAATCATTTATTATGCCTGCTAGAATTGTATTGAACGGAAACTCAAATACATGTGTGGATCCATAGACAACACACTATCCCTAGTGAGCCTCTAATTGACTAGCTCGGTGATCAAAGATGGTCAGGGTTTACTGGTCATAGACAGGAGACATCGTTTGATAATAGGATCACATCATTAGGAGAACGATGTGATGGACAAGACCCAACCTATGAACGTAGCGTATGATCGTGTCAGTTTATTGTCAGTGTTTTCTGCATGTCAAGTATTTGTTCCATTGACCATGAGATCATGCAACTCCTGGATACCGGAGGAATGCATTGTGTGTATCGAACGTCACAACGTAATTGGGTGACTATAAAGGTGCTCTACAGGTTTCTCCGAGGGTGTGTGTTGGGTTAGTGTGAATCAAGACTGGGATTTGTCACTCCATGTGACGAAGAGGTATCCTAGGGCCCAGTCGGTAATACAACATCACAACAAGCTTCCAAGCAATGTGACTAAGGAGTTAGTTACGGGATCTTGTATTACCGAACAAGTAAAGAGACTTGTCGGTAACGAGATTGAACTATGTATAGATATATTGACAATCGAATCTCGGGCAAGTAACAAACCAATGGACAAAGGGAACAACATACGGGATTGACTGAATCCTTGACACAGAGGTTCGACCGATAAAGGTCTTCGTAGAATATGTAGGAGCCAATATGGGAATCTAGGTCCCGCTATTGGTTATTGACCGGAGCGTGTCTCTGTCATGCCTACATAGTTCTCAAACCCGCAAGGTCTACACACTTAAGGTACGGTGACGTTTAGGTATAGTTGAGTTATGTATGTTGGTGAGTGATACGTCTCAAACGTATCTATAATTTTTTATGGTTTCACGCTGTTATCTTGTATTCTTTGGATGTTTTATGTACCTTTTATATCTTTTTTGGGACTAACTTATTAATTCGGTGCCATGTGCCAGTTCCTGTTTTTTCTATGTTTTTGTCTCTTTTCAGATCTGATTTTGGAATGGAATCCAAACGGAAGAAAAACCTCGAAATGATTTTTTTCCGAACGGAAGAAGATCAAGGGGTCTTTGGGCCAAGCTAGGTGGGCTCCAGGGATCCCACAAGCCCCCACTCCGCCACCAGGGGGGAGGCGGCGGTGGCAGGGCTTGTGGCCTCCCTGGCCGCCCCCAGACCTAAATATTTGGCATATATATTCCCAAATATTCAGCAAAAAATCAGGGAAGCCTCGAAAATACTTTTCCGCCGCCGCAAACTTCCGTTTCCGCGAGATCTCATTTGGAGACCCTTCCCGGCACCCTGTCGGAGGGGACTTTGGAGTTGGAGGGCTTCTTCATCATCATCATCGCCCTCCAATGACTCGTGAGTAGTTCACTTCAGACCTACGGGTCCGTAGTTAGTAGCTAGATGGGTTCTTCTCTCTCTTGGATATTCAATACAAAGTTCTCCATGATCTTCATGGAGATCTATCCGATGTAATCTTCTTTGGCGGTGTGTTTGTCGAGATCCGATGAATTGTGGATTTGTGATCAGATTATCTATGATATATATTTGAGTCTTTGCTGATTTCTTATATGCATGATTTGATATCCTTGTAAGTCTCGCCAAGTCCTGGGTCTTGTTTGGCCGACTAGATCTATGATTCTTGCAATGGGAGAAGTGCTTGGTTTTGGGTTCTACCATGTGGTGACCTTTCCAGTGACTGTAGGGGCAGCAAGGCACACATCAAGTAGTTTCCATCAAGGGTAAAAAGATGGGGTTTTTATCATTGGTTTGAGAATATCCCTCTACATCATGTCATCTTGCTTAAGGTGTTACTCGGTTCTTATGGACTTAATACACTAGATGCATGCTCGATAGTGGTCGACGTTTGGAGTAACAGTAGTAGATGCAGACAGTATCGGTCTACTCGTTTTGGACGTGATGCCTATAGATATAATCATTGCATAGATATCGTCACGACTTTGCGCGGTTATATCAATTGCTCGGCAGTAATTTTTTCACCCACCGTCTACTTGCTTTCATGAGAGAAGCCACTAGTAAACACTACGGCCCCCGGGTCTATTCACATCCATCGTTTACACCTCCGCTTTTACTTTGCTTTGTTACTTTGTTGCTTTCAGCTCTCACTTGGCAAACAATCTATAAGGGACTGACAACCCCTTCATAGCGTTGGGAGCAAGCTTTTGTGTTTGTGCAGGATCTTGAGATACTCCTCCACTGGAGGGATACCTTGGTTCTCAAACTGAGGGAAATACTTACCACCGCTGTGCTACATCACCCTTTCCGCTTTGAGGGAACACCAATGCAAGGCTCCAAGGCCACGGGGGAAATCCTTTGCATACTTGCCTAGGAAGTCCCTTAAGGCGTAGCCGTAGCTGAATGATTCCTGGTGCCGTCGACACGACAATTTCTGGCGCCATTGCAAGTGAAGCACAGCTGACATCAGTTCGTGAAAGTTGTTCGGAGTCCCGGATAAGATCCCGGCCATCACGATGAATTCCCGAATGGTCTATAGACGAAGATTGATATATAGGAAAGAGGTATTCGGGTTCCGTAAAGATTTCTCTAATTATATGTAATGTAGCAGGAGTGACGAATGGGTTTCGGGGTCGCACCGGGAGGGGCCACCGACCCCGGGGGGTACGTAGGCATAAGAGGTGATGCACCAGCCTCTGGTGGGCTAGGCAGCCAACCTCATGGGCATATGCGCCTTAATAGTGGTAAAGGGGAGGAGTTTGATTAGGAGGAGGAGTCCTGCAAGCACGTCCACCAAACCCACACTACAGGAATCACCTTCTTTGCCGTCTGCCATCACAGACGGCAAAGACAAATACCCGGACGGCAAAGACCGTACCACAGACGGCAAAGATTGTCACAGCCGGAAAATTTTCTGCGTCAGCCTACGACGGCATAGGACATTCTTTGCCGTCTGCCCCCCACCCCCGAAGCGGACGGCAAAGAACTTTGCCGTCCGCTTCCCTGAGGAGCAGTCGGCAAAGAGCTTGAGACGGCAGCCGAGAGGCGTTGCCTCCGTTAGGGGTTAACGGAGGCTCTTTGCCGTCTGCCTGCTGGTCAATCTTTGCCGTCTGCCCTATTGCATATCTGTGCCGTCTGCCGTGTCCTCCCCTCCCCCTCTCTCCACTCCTACCCCTCCTCTGTGCCCTCTTCTTTGCCGTCTGCCCCCCAGCAGGCAGACGGCAAAGAGCCTATATGGCCAGCTGCTACTGCCCAGGAAGCACAGCTGGGTGCCATGTGGCACCTTTGCCGTCTGCTGGCTGCTGGCAAAGGCCTTTGCCATCAGCCAGCAGACGGCAAAGAGCCCATATTGTCACTGTTTTGTTTATTTTATGTTATTTCACAGCAATAATATATATAATTCATAGCACATATATGATATATAGTTGACAACACATATATGATATACATATAAAGTTCACCAATGTCATTTGTTCATCAATGGACATCCATATGTCGAAAGAAACCAACATATACAAAGTTTCATCCATATATATATACATATAGTTCCACATATATTGTTCATCAACACATTGTTCATCAACACATACAAAGAACCAACACATTGTTCATCAACTCAAATAAAAAAGGAAACTAAAGCACTCCAACGCCAGCTTCCATGCATGTAGTACATCCAATCTGCAAAATGGGAATAAGAAAGTAAGTACAAGAAGAACAACAACATATATGACAAATAAGCTAAATTGAAGAAGAAAGAGAAGAAGCAATAAGAGAACAAGGAGAAGAAAAACAAGAAGGAGGAGGAGGAGGGGAAGGGGAAGGAGAAGGAGAAGGAGGAGGAGAAGAAGAAAAAAGAAGAGAAGAAGAAGGAGAAGAAGGAGGAGAAGAAGGAGAGAAGAAGAAGGAGAAGAAGTAGGGCTCCTTCTCCTTCTCCTTCTTCTTCTCCTCCTTCCTTCTCCTTCTTCTCTTCTTCTCCCCCTCCTTCTTCTTCTTCTCCTCCTCCTCCTTCTTCTTCTCCTTCTCCTTCTATTCTTCTTTTCTTCTTCCTCTTCTTCTTCCTTCTCCTTCTTTGTGAGCTAAATATTCCAATTATGTCATTTTAGAGGAAAAGAAGCTAAGTATATAATATTCATGAGCTAACCAAGTTTCTTATGCCATTCTGAGATTATTACGGTATTTTGGAGCTAAATGGGCTAACTATGTCATTGTTGGGTTAATTAAAGCAAGGATAATATGAAAGAGGAGAAGAAAGAGGAGGAGGAGGAGAAGAAGAAGAAATCAAGAAGAAGGAGGAGGAGGAGGAGAAGGAGGAGGAGAAGGATAGAAGGTCCTTGGCCTTCTCCTCCTCCTCCTCCTCCTCCTCCTCCTCCTCCTTCTCCTTATTCTCTTCTTCTTCATCTCTTCTTCTTCTTTCTTTTCATTTTGAGCTTATTATGGTAGAAGAAGAAGAAGAAAGAGGAGGAGAAGAAGAAGAAAGAGGAGGAAGAGGAGAAGAAGAAGAAATCAAGAAGAAGGAGGAGGAGGAGGGGGAGGAGGAGGAGGAGGAGGCCAGGGGCCTGCTCCTCCTCCTCCTCCTCCTCCTCCTCCTCCTCCTTCTTCTTCTCTTCTTCTTCATCTCTTCTTCTTCTTTCTTTTCATTTTGAGCTTATTATGGTAGCAGAAGAAGAAGAAGAAATCAAGAAGAAGAAGAAAGAGGAGGAAGAGGAGAAGAAGAAGAAAGAGGAGGAAGAGGAGAAGAAGAAAGAGGAGGAGGAGAAAGAGGAGGAGAAGAAGAAGAAGAAAGAGGAGGAGGAGAAGAAGAAGAAAGAGTAGGAGGAGGAGAAAGAGGAGGAAGAGAAGAAGAAGAAAGAGGAGGAGAAGAAAGAGGAGGAAGAGAAGAAGAAGAAAGAGGAGGAAGAGGAGAAAGAGGAGGAGGAGAAGAAGAAGAAAGAGGAGGAAGAGGAGAAGAAGAAGATATGAAGAAGAAGAAGGAGGAGGAGGAGGAGGAGGAGGAGAAGGATAGGCCTTCTCCTCCTCCTCCTTCTCCTCCTCCTCCTCCCTTCTCCTCCTCCTCCTCCTCCTCCTCCTCCTCCTCCTCCTCCTTCTTCTCTTCTTCTTCATCTCTTCTTCTTCTTTCTTTTCATTTTGCCTATTTCTTCTCCTCTTCTCCTCTTGTTGGAGCTAAATTACCTAATTATGTCTTTTTTGAGCTAAATATTCCAATTATGTCCTTTTAGAGGAAAAGAAGCTAAGTATATAATATTCATGAGCTAACCAAGGTTCTTATGCCATTTTGAGCTTATTATGGTATTTTGGAGCTAAATGGGCTAACTATGTCATTGTTGGGTTAATTAAAGCAAGGATAATATGAAAGAGGAGAAGAAAGAGGAGGAGGATGAGGAGAAGAAGAATAAATCAAGAAGAAGGAGGAGGAGGAGGAGAAGGAGGAGGAGGAGAAGGATAGAAGGTCCTTGGCCTTCTCCTCCTCCTCCTCCTCCTCCTCCTCCTCCTTCTCCTTCTCCTCTTCTTCTTCATCTCTTCTTCTTCTTTCTAATCTTTTCTAATGTTTCTAATCTTGGTTAGCTCATGGCATATTTTCTAATGTTTCTAATGTTTTATTATGGCATATTTTCTAATGTTTCTAATCTTCAAGTGCATCGCATTCATCTTGATCAGGTGATCGTCACGCACCTCGGCAACATCCAACTCCAATATCATCTTCTCCTCATCAAGGCTTTTACGGACCTTCGACAACTTATATATAAGCTAATAATAGATCTTTTGCGTCTTTCGATATGCGAAGAGAAGTAAGAAGGTTTACTATTGGGATAACGAAGATATGACCATATTTCTGATCAATTCAACAGACGAGATCGGATAGTAGAATAGAGAGAAGGATCTTCTACTTTCTGAAAATGATAGAGAGTCAGGAGAGGGTCTATGTTAATAGTGCTCTTTAGATAGGGAGAGGAAATACGTAACTAGACCGTGAAAATAATATAATCTTTTACCGCTACATCCCCTGGAGAAGAAAACTCGGCAAAGGATATTCCTATCCTTTCTCTAGTTGAAGTCTAATCTGGATATTTCCTAACATGCTTGACTTCGAGTTCTTGGAGTGACAACTTTCTTTGTACACAAGGGTCCCTTACTTTATTACTTTTACACTTCATTGATCTGAAAGAAGTGACAGAAGAAAGCTACATGCATATACCCCTGCCCTGGGGGAACAAGTGCCACCTGAACAGTTATATTCTAAATCGTTAAGCCTTGCAACCCTTTCTTTTGTATCAGACCTTTCCCGATTTCCTTACTTTCCTTGTTCACTCAAACTTCAAAAATTCCTTCCATGAATCTAGGGACGGAAAACCACCTGTGACTTCGCCAAGTCTCCCTTTCTTTGGTCGAAGGCCTCAGGTCAAGATCCTTTTTCCTATCTATTGAAAATGCATAGAGAGATGCTTCTTCCTCTTCAAGTTGGAAGTGTAAGAAGAAATGCGGTAAATAGGAGTTCCATCTACCACGCACTCGACCCACACTCCAGCTAACTTCAGCATCCATACTCAGCTATGAGGAAGGTACCGGGGACAGTATGAACACACACGTACTTGGTTGACTTGACGTCCCGTCTCACAACCGTGTAAGATCTAATAAACAAACAACTTGCTTGCCCAATCCCTATTGAGAGGATTTCTTGAGCTTGAACTTCCTTTTGTAGCTCCGCACAAAAGGACTTCTTTTCATCCACAATGAAGCTTATACCACCACTTGGTGAGTAAGGCCTGATTTCGTCCCGTCCATAGCACTTCAGAAGTCACTTTGGCGTGGCGCTGCTGGATACTTCTGTTCAATAGGAATAGGAGGAAAAAAAGCTATTGATGAGCATCTATTGGAGTCGATCATTTCCAAGATCTAATTCTAGTTTCTTATTATGTAGTTGAAACACCTCACAATCTTCAGTTCTACGCTTACGCTTAAGGGATGAAATGTTCTTGGTGGATGCAGGACCTAGTACTACAAAAATTTGCATGCAAGATGAGCTTACATGAGTGCCAATCAAGGGAGCCACCAGGCTTGAGAATAAGGTGGTATCAAAGAATTAGTGGCTGGTGAATGACTCATCAAAAAGCGGATTTCTGAGAGGTTCTTTATCGATCTAGTGGCCAATGAATCACTTATCAAAGAGCAAGCAGCCGCCAGGTTTAATGATTTTGTGGACCCAGGATGTACGGCTGGTGAACCGCGTCTTCTTCCACAAAGATTCAGACAAAACCGAGCTTGGATAGAGAGCAGTTATTTGTAGTGACTGGTGTATTGGTTAGAGATGCAAGGAGAGACTCGGTTATGGTGTGGTAAAGATCTTGCTCCAATTCTCGGATTCAGGTAGAAAGTAAGAGCAGTAGCATATTCGTAGGAGAGATTTTTTACTTGAAATTACTAGTCCTGGTAGTTGGAAAAAAGCTCTAAATACAGATTTAAAGCATCAATATAGGTAGTCCAATCAATATATTTCCCTTTTTCCAGTCTCTGATGGGATGATTGCCGCTTGTGTGAATTTTATTGTTGTGGGTCCCGTGTGTGCTCGAATAATATTATTTTAGGATTTGATTTAGTTGAATTTCTTGACTCCGCGGTGCTGGTTATCGAGTTTATGGCGCCGCCGACCATCCAAAAAGTCAAAGATGGCGCCGGCATTTACTTATTATGGTCTCTTCTAATAGTGGTCCCTTGGTATTCAGGTTGTAAAATCCTCATAGGAACGTCGATTGTTATACCTTGTTTTTGTAATGGTCTATCTTATTTAAAAAGCCGAAAGATAAACAAGCTCTTGGAACCGAAGGTATGTCTGAACATTCTGGGCAGGTCGCAAGAAGCCGCTTTTAGAAGGTTTGGAGCAACCGCAATTTTTCACCATATTACCCGCTTCCAATTTTTCACCATGACACCGTGGGACCGCTTTCGCGAGCTCTGCCTTCTCCGGTTTGGCCCCCCCATCCGTGGCAGCCGACTGGCAGCCCTCGGCCGCTTATCGTTTACCTCAACGGTCCAGGACTACGCCGACCGATTCCAAACCCTGGCATGCCACGCGCCAGGCATATCCGGGACTTCGACGCCCTCACGATGACATTCTAGCGGCTGGGACGCCAAATTGGCCTTGGCCTCCTCCTCCTCCTCCTCCTCTTTATGTCTTTTTTTGAGCTAAATTACCTAATTATGTCTTTTTTCAGCTAAATTACCTAATTATGTCTTCTTGGAGCTAAATTGGCTAATTATCTCATTTTAGAGGAAAACAAGCTAAGTTTGGAGGAGAAACTTACCGTAGTGGTCATCAAGGAGGAGAAACACCACGGTTGCTCGCGCCGGCTTCGTTTGGAGACGGTTGCCCTGGAGAAGGGTCGTGCGATGCCGCTCGGGAGTTATTCTGCAGAAAAGATATTTTGCAGTGTCTCAGTTAGCATGATGACACTCAATTATTAATACTAGTTTATAATGAAACTCACCGTGCCAATCGAAGAGAAGACGGGCATCGGCGGAGGGACTTGACCGCTCTTCTCGCACAGACCCTGAAGAATGGGTCGTATTAGTTAGTATTGAAACAGACATTACACACATGATTTGGCTAATGTGAAAAAACATACCACAAAAAGCTCGTACAGGGCCCGTTGACCCGCCTCATTCCGGGCCCTCTCCTCCTCAAGCAATCGTGCCGTGCTCTGGTCCCTCTCATCAAGAGCAGCCTGAAGAGCAGCCTGGCTTGCCAATCTCTCTTTCTCAAGAGCAGCCTGGTTTGCCGCTCTCTCTTTCTGAAGAGCAGCATGAAAAACCATTCCTCGTTACCACAGTAATGATCTATGGTGACACACATAATGAAATGGATGAAAGTGTTCTTAGTCCGTACAACTAACCTCGATGGCAAGTTCGACTAGCCGTGGACGACGCGTTATCTTAGGACAGTTGCTCGACTGGCGCGCCTTGATCTTCTGAAGAGTGAGTGGACAACGTATTATCCCATCTCCAATGGCTATCGAGCCATGGGGCCTCCCGCCACCAGATATCATCACCAGCTCTGGATCCAAAGGTTCCTGGCTAGGGTTAAAGTCATCCCCTTTCGTAGCCTTCCCCGCATCCCTGTATGCCACGAGCTTCTGGTGGGATGATATGTTGGTGAAGTTACTGGGATCATGCAGGTCAGACTCAGAGAATGCCTTCGCATTCTTGTACGAGGCAGTATGGGCCATGCCATAAACGTCGTACAAGTGTGGCATCTCAGTCTTATTGTGATGCGCCTAAAAGAGAGGAACAAAATATTAGCATAAGAATGAATTGCATGAATCATGAAGCAAATCACATACCCAGTTTCGTCCAAACTGAAGTAAGTTGGCGCTGCCTTGATGGTGTGGCACACCAACCATTTGGCTACGCCGATCCTTCGCATTATCGTGGACGGCTCGCCAGCTGCCTGTGCACCACTCATCAACCAACGCCTCCCAACAATCCATCTTATCCGCACACCATCTCGGGGGCACCTGTAAGTTATTAGAAAGAATTTTCAGCGCTACGCCTATGAATGAAATCAAGAAAACTACGTAGAAGGACTTAAGAATAGGTAATTACCTTCATGTATTGCTCCTTCTTCAGAAACTTTCCGCGGCAATCCTTCTTCTCCTTCTTAATACCACGTGTGACGTAGTAATCTGGAAGAGCCTGCGGCCAAGCCTCATGGCGCAAGTTCTGTAGTAACCGCCTACACTCGACCTCGAGAACCCTGGCCGCCGCCTCCTCATATCCATCCTCACACCTATAGAAGGTCTGCAATCAAACGTGAAAACACCGATTAGTACAATAATGAGGTATATGTTTAATTTTAGATTCTGTAAAAGGATAATTTACCCAAAAGCTCCTGATCACCATCTCGGCCCTCATGTGGCACAAGACACCATCTATTATCTCCTCCGGCGGGGCCTGCGCAGCCTGGTAGTGCTCCCAGGTAAATCCTAGTGTAGGAACCTCACCCTCACCAGGCAACGTGACAAACCCCGGGAAATTTGTCCGGTAAAGCACACCAAGGACGGAGTTCGGCCTGCGGACTCCAAGAGGGTGTACCCATCCCCTGCAGTATGATAAGGTCAGCGCATTAGATATTTGAACAAACTTGAAGGCAAAAGCTAAAAAAAGGGTAAATGTACTTACCTATCTCCTTCAGGTTTTATCACCGGCCTCTTCTCGCGGGTAGCTGGGGCAACCGGGAGACGTGTACTACCACACTTGTACACGGTAGCCGGGGCCCCGTCCACCTGCACATCGCCCTCGCTACCCGTAAGCTCATCCCCGCCATCCCCGCACCCTGAGCCACCCGGACCCTCGGTCCAATCCGGCAACTCGGTACGATCCGGCCAAGGCTCCCATCCCGACCTCTCCACGTCGGGTGAAGCCTCCGGAACCGTAGTCTCCTCCGGCTGCTCCTGGGCCGAATGCACCTCGACCCGAGGCTGCTCCTGGACCGGAGTCTCATGGGACGAATGCCCGTGAACACTAGGCTCCTGGACCGGAGTCCCTGTAGCCTCCTCCGCAAACGGGTCGACCATACTAATCCTATGCTCGGGTGAATGAGCTGGTGGTGGTGGCGAGGACGGCTCAACAGTCCTCCTGGATCTTCCGCGGCCACCACCTCTCCCTGTACCTGTCCCCTTCTTCCCTACCCGACCAGCACCTCTACCAGCGGGCAATGCCGCCGACGAAGAAGAACCCTCGGCTGGTGTCGAAAGACTGTCTGCCAAGGCTCTACGGAGAGATAGGGGTGGAAGGGAAGTACGACCCCTCGTGCAGGGCGCCTGGGAAGAACCCGTCGAGCGCTCTGGACCCGCGCCCACCATCTTTCAACACCTGCCATGATAAAGATTAAAAGAAATTAGTACAACATAAAAAAATTGAATGACTGACATGAATAATAATATGTACATGAATATTAAAATATATAGATATTATCTTCTGTTGCCCGGCTCTCCAAGGAGCCGGAACCCTAGCCTCCGCCGCACCTAACCCTAGCCGCGACGGCGCCATCTCACCGGCGCGTCCGCTCCAGCCCTCGCTCCCCTCCTCCCTGCCCTTACAACCTACGCCGGAGGCCCGGTAGGAACCCTAGTCCTACCAATTTGGTATCCAGAGATTCCAGGCTGATCATGTCGCTCCCTCCACCACCGCCGCCGCTCAACACCACCACCGCCCCACTGCCGCAAACCACCACCACCGCCCCGCTGGGACCCAACCCCCGCCGCCGAGCGTCGCCCCCACTACCTACGGGCCGCAGTCGCTGCCGTGGGCCACCCCGGCCTTCCAGCCACTCCACGGAGGGGCGCCGCCACTGCCGCCGCAGCTGCTGCTGCAGCACTACCACGCCGCGGGCACTCCCTGGCCGGTGTGGCCGGCCACCACCGCGCCGCTGGGGGGGCTGCCCCAACAGTCGCTACCGGCCACCACGGCGCAGGCGTCGGGGGTCGGGGTAGGGGGTCGGGGGTCGAGGGTGAGTGTTGTCGGGGGTCGGGGGTCGGGGGTCGGGGGTCGAGGTTACCTATAAAACTTTCTAGGTTACCTATAAAACTTTCTAGGTTACCTATAAAACTTTCCAGGTTACCTATACTACTTTATAAAACTTTCCAGGTTCCATAAAAAAATATTTCATGCCGTGGTCTCGTCGAGATGTCATGTCGGGGCATCGTGTCGGGGTTTCGGGGCATCGTGTCGGGTGTCAGGGGTGTCGTCGAGATGTCGTGTCGGGGCGTCGTGTCGGGGTTTCGGGGCATCGTGACGGGTGTCAGGGGTGTCGTCGAGATGTTGTGTCGATGCGACAACTACTATTGCGAGCTGTTGTAATATCCTCAACGTTGTAGCTAGTGCAAGCATAGGCGGCGACCGGAGGGCTCTACACGGTCAACTACAAACCTAACAACTAACCTAACACACAGTAGGTAATTAACAACTAACCTAACAACTAACCGAGCTCGAGGGGTAATACCACTAACAACTAACCTAATTACCAATAACAACTAACAACTAACCTAACTAACCTAACTAACAATAGGTAATTAACAACTAACCTAACTAACCTAATTAATGAATTAAACGAAAAAAGGAAAAAGGACTCACCGAGGAGGAGGAGGGCCGCAGGAGGGGGGGGTGCAGGGCGGCGGTGGGGTGTGTAGGTGGGGAGGTGGGGGGGGAGGCGGCGGCGGTGGGGCGGCGGCGGCGGTGGGGCGGCGGCGGCGCTGGGGGCGCAGGGAGGAGGAGGAGGCCCGCAGGGGGGGTTGCAGGGCGGCGGTGGGGAGGTGCGGGGGAGGCGGCGGTGGTGGGGCGGCGGCAGCGATGGGGCGGCGGCGGCGGCGGGGCGGCGGCGGCGCTGGGGGCGCAGGGAGGAGGAGGAGGCCCGCAGGGGGGGCGCAGGGCGTGCGTGGGAGAGAGAGAGAGCGCGTGGGAGAGAGAGAGTGCGTGGGAGAGAGGAGAGAGGTAGGCGCGCGACGCCGTTAACTTTTCGGGGGTCCATCTCCTTTGCCGTCTGCCACTGATCCCCTTTGCCGTCTTCCACGGACGGCAAAGCTACTCAGGCAGACGGCAAAGGGGTGGGTGGGGCCGGGGTGGGATGGGGAGAGAGGAGGGGTGGGGTGGGACAGCTTTGCCGTCGGCCATCCCTACCTTTTCCGTCTGTCAACAGATGGCAAAGAGGTGGCTGATGGCAAATATTTATTTTGCCATCAGCCTCCTCTTTACCGTCTATTTTTTGCCAACACACGGTAAAGAGGTTCTTCGCCGTCTGCTGGCTGACGGCAAAGATTTGGCGGACGGCAAATATAGGAATTCCAGTAGTGCCACTTGGAGGAGGACTCCTCCTCCTCTTGGGCCTGGCCGTCCAACCCTAGGGAAAACCCTAGGGCGTCACCCCTAATCCCTCCTTCCTATATATAGTAAAGGGGAGTGAGGACAAAAACACCTCAATCCAAGGCAAAGCCCCCTGTCCCTCCCTTTAGTTCATTTCCCCTCTAGATAGGTTTGGCAGTGCACAACGTAGCTCTGCCGGATCAGCTCCACCACCACCACAACGCTGTTGTGCTATTGGAGAACTCAGCTACCTGTATGTCCCCTCTTGGTGGATCAAGAAGGTGGAGATCTTTATCGAGCTGTACGTGTGCTGAACACGGAGGTGTCTTCCGTTCAGCACTAGATTGGGATGGATCGTGATGGGAACGCGGGACGGATCGTGATGGGATCGCGGGACAGACTGCAGTTTGGATCATGAAGATGTTCGACTACATCAACCACGTTTATATATGCTTCCGCTTAGTTATCTACAAGGGTATGTGGATCCAACCTCTCCTCTCGTAGATGCTCATCACCATGGATAGATTTTGTGTGTGCATAGGAAATTTGTTTCTTTCCCGTGCAAATTTCTGCAACATGATCCCCCTCAGGATGAAGCTAAATTTGTCTATCATGAGCCTATGCTTCTTGATCATTTGAAACAGGTGCTAATGGAGGAGTTGGTTGAAGGTCAAGCTGCTAGAACCACCTTTCTGGTGAACGAAATTATGTATGTGCCAAGGACAGTATATCACATCATGGCCAAGACCCACAGTCCTATGAAAGGCCACAATTCAAATGATGATGAGATTGCTGGAATCATGAAAAATCTATTGTTTTATAACATACACGGGATTACCATCAACATATAAGATTTCTTACTGAGGACTTTTTCCATAATTTTGCACTTTCCTTTTGACTTAAACCTTACGCCCCATGGCTCATGAGATTCATCAAAACAGGGTCTTCAATCAACCACCAGGTTGACTTTCAGAATCATCTCAGTTATATGCCTCGAGTTGGAATTCTTCAAAGTACTATTTCTTTTGTTCCTAGAAAAGGCAATACTATTACTAAAGAAGCCACTCGCCCGCTTGATGGTCATTTTCGTCAAGCAACTTAATAGTCTACCAATGATGAATGTGCCTCACAAGACATAACTGCCAAGACTTCAACTCCAACTCCTCAATGTTCTGTTCCTCGTGTGATAATTGATTGTGAGCTTCTCATTAGTCTTCATTAGAAGGTTGATCACAATCACAACTTGGTTAGGTGTCAACTTGTATCCATTCCTGCAAACATGAGAGTGACCTAAAACACAGTGAGGAAAGAGCACTATTATGCTAATGAAATATTTGATTATAGCTGGGCCATTGTTTCACTCCTGTAGAGAAATGATGTGACAGCGTGAGACCTACGTTCTAGAAGCTTCCCCCTTTATTCCGTTTTCGTCGTGTGTATTATTTTTTTATCGCATCACCATCGTATCATTCGCATCATCAGCATTGCATCGGCATCCCGTTGCCGCCAGTTTTCAAAACTTGCATCCGTTATTAGTTGCCGGTTCTCTCTTTGTTCGTCGTTGCCCGTTCTGAGCCCGACCACACACGCATGCGCCGCGGCATCGTTTGAATCCTGTTTCTGAAAATGTGTGTAAAACTTCCTCTGATTGGGTTGAAACTTGACGTGCGGTCTTATTTAGACATAGGTAGGTCGCCTATCAAATTTCGTCGCAATCGGAGTCCGTCTGGTACCCGAACGGTCGACCGTAGCAGCACCATATTCGGTCTATCGTCGGACGTTTTATCGATGTTTTAAAATAGTTGTCGGGTGCCCGTTTTCCCTCTCATCTCCGTCTAACCTACTTTACACAGCGACTTACCCGTCCCCGCGTGCGAAACCGTCTGATTTAGATCGTGCGGTTGAAACCAGACCGAAATTCTGCTATACCTAGCCCCCCATTGTTATAAATAGGACCCCATGCCATTTTTAGCACACCCCCTCTCTCCCTCGAAATCCGTGCCCCCCCATCAAACCCTAGCCGCCACCTCTCTCTCTCCTCCCTCCCTCCCTCCTAAGCGTCGCCGGGCCCGTCGAGCCCGCAACTCGCCCGCCGAGCCCATCTGGCGAGCCACCGCCCGAGCCGGTTCGCCTCCCCAGCCGCCGCTCGGCCAGCTCGCCCCGAGCTCCTTCCTGCCGAGCTCCTCGCGCCGCCGCCTTCCACTGGCCGAAGCGCCACCGCCGGTGTTGGGGAACGTCGCATGGGAAACAAAAAATTTCCTACGCGCACGAAGACCTATCATGGTGATGTCCATCTACGAGAGGGGATGAGTGATCTACGTACCCTTGTAGATCATACAACAGAAGCGTTAGTGAAAGCGGTTGATGTAGTGGAAGGTCCTCACGTCCCTTGATCGGCCCCGCGAACAATCCCGCGATCAGTCCCATGATCTAGTACCGAACGGACGGCACCTCCGCGTTCAGCACACGTACAACTCGATGATGATCTCGGCCTTCTTGATCCAGCAAGAGAGACGGAGAGGTAGAAGAGTTCTCCGGCAGCGTGACGGCGCTCCGGAGGTTGGTGATGACCTTGTCTCAGCAGGGCTCCGCCCGAGCTCCGCAGAAACGCGATCTAGAGGAAAAACCGTGGAGGTATGTGGTCGGCCTGCCGTGGAAAAGTCGTCTCAAATGAGCCCCAATACCTCCGTATATATAGGTGGGAGGGAGGGGACCTTGCCCCCAACGGGGTCGGCCGAGTCCAAGGGGGGAAGGCTCCCCTCCCCAAACCGAGTTGGACTTGGTTTGGTGGGTGGGTGTCCTTCCCTTCCTTCCCACCTCCATTTTTTTTTCTTTCTCTTTGATTTTTCTTTGTATGGCGCATAGGGCCCTTTTGGGCTGTCCCACCAGCCCACTAAGGGCTGGTGCGCCACCCTTATGGCCTATGGGCTTCGCCGGGGTGGGTTGCCCCCCCCCCCCGGTGAACTCCCGGAACCCATTCGTCATTCCCGGTACATTCCCGGTAACTCCGAAAACCTTCCGGGAATCAAATGAGGTCATCCTATATATCAATCTTCTTTTCCGGACTATTATGGAAACCCTCGTGACGTCCGTGATCTCATCCGGGACTCCGAACAACATTCGGTAACCAACCATATAACTCAAATACGCATAAAACGACGTCCAACCTTAAGTGTGCAGACCCTGCGGGTTCGAGAACTATGTAGACATGACCCGAGAGACTCCTCGGTCAATATCCAATAGCGGGACCTGGATGCCCATACTGGATCCTACATATTCTACGAAGATCTTATCGTTTGAACCTCAGTGCCAAGGATTCATATAATCCCGTATGTCATTCCCTTTGTCCTTCGGTATGTTACTTGCCCGAGATTCGATCGTCAGTATCCGTATACCTATTTCAATCTCGTTTACCGGCAAGTCTCTTTACTCGTTTCGTAATACAAGATCCCGCAACTTACACTAAGTTACATTTCTTGCAAGGCTTGTGTGTGATGTTGTATTACCGAGTGGGCCCCGAGATACCTCTCGGTCACACGGAGTGACAAATCCCAGTCTTGATCCATACTAACTCAACTAACACCTTCGGAGATACCTGTAGAGCATCTTTATAGTCACCCAGTTACGTTGTGATGTTTGATACACAAAAAGCATTCCTCCGGTGTCAGTGAGTTATATGATCTCATGGTCATAGGAATAAATACTTGACACGCAGAAAACAGTAGCAAGAAAATGACACGATCAACATGCTACGTCTATTAGTTTGGGTCTAGTCCATCACGTGATTCTCCTAATGACGTGATCCAGTTATCAAGCAACAACACCTTGTTCATAATCAGAAGACACTGACTATCTTTGATCAACTGGCTTCTCAACTAGAGGCTTGCTAGGGACGGTGTTTTGTCTATGTATCCACACATGTAAATGAGTCTTCATTCAATACAATTATAGCATGGATAATAAACGATTATCTTGATACAGGAATTATAATAATAACTATATTTATTATTGCCTCTAGGGCATAATTCCAACAGCCGGTGCACACAACCGTGCAGCTCCACCGGCCGCAACCCTGCCACCGGAGTGCGCCGCCGCCGAGAGCCTCCGCAAGTCACGTGCCGCCGCTGCGTCCTCCCCGCGATCTGGATTGGGGATCCAGATCCCGCGAGCCCCGTTAACCGCACTGCTATGGGCCATGGCAGTGCCTCCCTCGAGCCGGCCCAGCTCGGCAGCCCAAGCCGCCTACCCTCTGCTCCGCCAGTAGCTAGAGGCAATGATAAATAAGTTATTATTATAATTTTTCTATGAAGATAATCGTTTATTATCCATGCTATAATTCTATTGAATGAAGACTTAGATACATGTGTGGATACATAGACAAAACACTGTCCCTAGCAAGCCTCTAGTTGGCTAGCCAGTTGATCAAGGATAGTCAGGGTCTACTTACTATGTACAAGGTGTTGTTGGTTGATAACTGGATCACATCATTGGGTGAATCATGTGATGGACTAGACCCAAACTAATAGACGTAGCATGTTGATCGTGTCATTTTGTTGCTACTGCTTTCTGCATGTCAAGTATTTATTCCTATGACCATGAGATCATATAACTCACTGACGCCGGAGGAATGCTTTGTGTGTATTAAACGTCACAACGTAAATGGGTGACTATAAAGATACTCTACTGGTATCTTTGAAGGTGTCCGTTGAGTTAGTATGGATCAAGACTAGGATTTGTCACTCCGTGTGACGGAGAGGTATCTCGGGGCCCACTCGGTAATACAACATCACACACAAGCCTTGCAAGCAATGTGACTTATTGTAAGTCATGGGATCTTGTATTACAGAACGAGTAAAGAGACTTGCCGGTAACCGAGATTGAACGGGAATGACATACGGGATTATATGAATCATTGGCACTGAGGTTCAAACCATAAGATCTTTGTAGAATATGTAGGATCCAATATGGGCATCCAGGTCCCGCTATTGGATATTGACCGAGGAGTCCCTCGGGTCATGTCTACATAGTTCTCGAACCCGCTGGGTCTGCACACTTAAGGTTCGGCATTGTTTTATGCGTATTTGAGTTATATGGTTGGTTACCGAATGTTGTTCGGAGTCCCAAATGAGATCACGGACATCACGAGGGTTTCCGGAATGGTCCGGATACGAAGATTGATATATAAGATGATCTCATTTGATTACCGAAAAGTTTTCGTCATTACCGGGAATGTACCGGGAGTGACGAATGGGTTCCGGATGTTCACCGAGGGGGGGCAGCCCACCCCGGGGAAGCCCATAGACCTTAGGGGTGCCGCACCAGCCCTTAGTGGGCTGGTGGGAAAGCCCAAGAAGGCCCCTGCGCAGGAGAGAAAGAAAATCAAATAGAAAAAAAGGGGAAGTGGGAAAATAGAGAAGGACTCCACCTTCCAATCCTAGTTGGACTAGGATTGGAGGAGGAATCCTCCTCCCCCCACTTCGGCCGACCCCTTGGGGCTCCTTGAGCCTCAAGGCAAGGTCGCTCCCCTCCCTCCTATATATACTGAGGTATTAGGGCTGATTTGAGATAACTTTGCCACGGCAGCCCGACCATATAGCTCCACGGTTTTTCCTCTACATCGCGTTTCTGCGGAGCTCGGGCGGAGCTCTGCTGAGATAAGATCACCACCAACCTTCGGAGCACCGTCACGCTGCCGGAGAACTCATCTACCTCTCCGTCTCTCTTGCTGGATCAAGAAGGCTGAGATCATCATCGAGCTGTATGTGTACTGAACGCGGAGGTGCCGTCCGTTCGGCACTAGATCGGAGCGGATCGTGGGATGGATCGTGGGACGGTTCGCGGGTCGGATCGAGGGACGTGAGGACGTTCCACTACATCAACCGCGTTTATTAACACTTCCTGCTGTGCGATCTACAAGGGTACGTAGATCTGAAATTCCCCTCGTAGATGGACATCACCATGATAGGTCTTCGTGCGCGTAGGAATTTTTTTTGTTTCCCATGCAACGTTCCCCAAAGTGGCATCGTGAGCTAGGTTCATGCGTAGATGTCATCTCGAGTAGAACACAAAATTTGGTGGGCGGTGATGTGCGATTTGCTGCCCTCCTTAGTCTTTTCTTGATTCCGTGGTATTGTTGGATCGAAGCGGCTCGGACCGACATTACTCGTACGCTTACGAGAGACTAGTTTCATCGCTACGAGTAACCCCGTTGCTCAAAGATGACTGGTGAGTGTCGGTTTCTCCAACTTTAGTTGAATCGGATATGACCGAGGAGGTCCTTGGATGAGGTTAAATAACAATTCATATATCTCCGTTGTGGTGTTTGCGTAAGTAAGATGCGATCCTACAAGATACCCATGGTCACCACGTAAAACATGCAACAACAATTAGAGGACGTCTAACTTGTTTTTGCAGGGTATGCTTGTGATGTGATATGGCCGATGATGTGATGTGATATATTGGATGTATGATATGATCATGTTGTAATAGTTAATATCGACTTGCACGTCGATGGAACGGCAACCGGCATGAGCCATAGGGTTGTCTTTAAACTAATGTTTGTGCTTGCAGATGCGTTTACTATGTTGCTAGGATGTAGCTTTAGTAGTAATAGCATGAGTAGCACGACAACCCCGATGGCGACACGTTGATGGAGATCATGGTGTGGAGCCGGTGACAGAAGATCGTGCCGGTTCTTTGGTGATGGAGATCAAGAAGCACGTGATGATGGCCATATCATGTCACTTATGAATTGCATGTGATGTTAATCCTTTTATGCACCTTATTTTTCTTAGAACGACGGTAGCATTATGAGGTGATATCTCACTAAAATTTCAAGACTAAATTGTGTTCTCCCCGACTACGCACCGTTGCTACAGTTCGTCGTTTCGAGACACCAAATGATGATCGGGTGTGATAGACTCAACGTTCACATACAACGGGTGCAAAACAGTTGCACACGCGGAACACTCGGGTTAAGCTTGACGAGCCTAGCATGTGCAGACATGGCCTCGGAACACATGAGACCGAAAGGTCGATCAGGAATCATATAGTTGATATGATTAGCATAGGGATGCTTACCACTGAAACTATCCTCAACTCACGTGATGATCGGACTTGAGCTAGTGGAATTGGATCATGAACCACTCAAATGACTAGAGAGATGTATTTTTAAGTGGGAGTTTAGAAAGTAATTTGACTAGTTAAACACTAATTATCTTGAACATAGTCTAAGTCCACTTTGAATATATTTGTGTTGTAGATCAATGGCTCACGCGACAGTCACCCTGAATTTTAATACGTTCCTAGAGAAAGCTAAGTTGAAAGATGATGGAAGCAACTTTGCAGATTGGGCTCGTAATCTTAAGTTGCTCCTGCAAGCTGGGAAGAAGGATTATGTCCTTAATGCTGCGCTAGGAGATGAACCACCCGCTACGGCTGACCAAGATGTTAAGAACACTTGGTTAACACGTAAGGAGGACTACTTAGTAGTTCAATGTGCAGTCTTGTATGGCTTAGAGCCGGGACTTCAACGTCACTTTGAGCATCATGGAGCATATGAGATGTTCCAGGAGTTGAAGTTTATCTTTCAGAAGTACGCCCGGAT
The DNA here is from genome assembly GCF_904849725.1 of Hordeum vulgare subsp. vulgare. Taxonomy (NCBI): domain Eukaryota; kingdom Viridiplantae; phylum Streptophyta; class Magnoliopsida; order Poales; family Poaceae; genus Hordeum; species Hordeum vulgare. Next base: position 317,353,653 of record NC_058518.1, read on the forward strand.
CGAGAGGTATGAAGTTTATCTTTCAGAATGTACAGGAAGTGACGAATGGGTTCCAGATGTTCACCGGGGGGTGGCAGCCCACCCCAGGGAAGCCCATTGGCCTTAGGGGTTCCGCACCAGCCCTTAGTGGGCTCGTGGGCAAGACCAAGAAGGCCCGTGCGCAGGAGAGAAAGAAAATCAAAGAGAAAAAAGGGGAAGTGGGAAAATAGGGAAGGACTCCACCTTCCAATCCTAGTTGGACTAGGATTGGAGGAGGAATCCTCCTCCCCCCACATCGGCCGACCCCTTGGGGCTCCTTGAGCCTCAAGGCAAGATCCCTCCCCTCCCTCCTATATATACTGAGGTATTAGTGCTGATTTGAGACAACTTTGCCACGGCAGCCGGACCACATACCTCCACGGTTTTTCCTCTAGATCGCGTTTCTGCGGAGCCCGGGCGGAGCCGTGCTGAGATAAGATCACCACCAACCTCTGGAGCGCCGTCACGCTGCCGGAGAACTCATCTACCTCTCCATCTCTTTTGCTGGATCAAGAAGGCCGAGATCATCGTCGAGCTGTACGTGTGCTGAACGAGGAGGTGCCGTCCGTTCGGCACTAGATCGGAGCGGATCGTGGGACGGATCGCGGGACGGTTCGTGGGACGGTTCGCGGCGGATCGAGGGACGTGAGGACGTTCCACTGCATCAACCACGTTTATTAACGCTTCCTGCTGTGCAATCTACAAGGGTACGTAGATCTGAAATCCCCCTCGTAGAAGGACATCACCATGATAGATCTTCGTGCGCGTAGGAAATTTTTTTGTTTCCCAAGCAACGTTCCCCAACACAGGCCGCGTCCTCTCCAAGGCCCAAGGTGAGCCTCGAGACCCCTCTATCCCTTGCCCAGGCGTATAATAGCTAAGTTGCGCCGTCAGTTTCGGCCCGTTTAGGTTTTATTAGAGATGTGCGATTTAATATATTTCATTAACCGTGCATCGGATCGGAACATTTCAAATATGTAAATCGTGTAGTTTTCTACGTAGATTCATAATTTGCAACTTTCATGCATGTTTGAAGTGTTTTGAATTGCCATATGCCTAGTTTTTCGTGCTGTCCTAATAGGTTGCTTATTCCGTATTTATTTTCGTGCGTGTCCAGATTGCTCAAATTCCGTAGTTAAAATGCTCATATTTTTAGGGGCGTTTTGCCATGTATTTTAGAGTAGTTGTTTTTATTTTTGCATGTAGGATTCCGTCGCTAGTTTATCATACCGTGTTAAGGACATATTCTCGCATATTCGTGTGGCGAAATTATTATTTTGCAACCCCACATGTTATACATGTTTTCGGGTTAGAAAAATCCATAGAATTTAACTGTGCATTTAGTTTTAGTTTTTGAGCAAGTTAGTGCGTGTGATATTTTTCCATGTTGCCCTTTTGTCTATTTTGTGTGATTTAATCCGTGCATTATATGAAGGATTTGTCAACTAGAGATATGCCCTTGGATGTGAAGACTAACCCCTCGTAATTTTGGTTGCAATAGAAATCCATGTTTATGTGTGGTTTGCTTGTTCTCAACATGCTAGAAAATAGTGCTTATTTGGAGATGCTGAAATATTTTGTTGCTGTCTTGTCATGAGTTTACCTGGTGATCTATAACTCTTTTGAGGTTGGTGCAATTGAGTTATTTGTAGACCTAAAGATTGTCTAGCATGCTGTCAATTTTCATGCCATTTGGAGACTTGTAGCATATTGTTTTTCTACTGTCAATATGCCTTCAGATCGAAAAATGCACTATCATAAACTGATATTTTCACTAAGTGTGAAACTGTGTGTGAGATGCCATTTTGTGACTTCTTTTCCTAGCGATTCATGCTTCCATGCTAGGTGTTATTAGTTGTATGTTGTAGTGCATCTTGACCTATATTGCCTCATGCCTTGTTTGCGCATTTTTTATTTGTGTAGCTAGTTGTTCGAGGGTGTAGAAAATGCTATGTGGCTGATTTTGGCAGATTATGTATATTTCTTGTTTAGCTCGTAGTTGTTGAACCGTAGCTCCGTTGGAGATGTTCTCTACATGTAAATTGATTGAAACGACATGTAGATTCACGTGAACCTATTTATTTTTCTTTTTAACAAATATTTAAATGTGTTAGTTTAGATCTGGACAGAATTATAAATTGACGTATGAGGTCATCTCGGAGATGCTATATGACGTTTCCGACCTTATTTAAGATGCCTAGGTAGATAGTTTAATTACGCTTCACCTCTTGCCTTGTTTAACCACATTTAATATTGTCGTGTACCTAATCGGGATAGAACTAAATAATCCGTATGTGGATTTTCGTCAATATGCAACTCGTTGCTAGTGAACTTCACTTAATGTGTAGTGTTTGGTTGTTGTGATTTGCCATGCCATGTCTTGCATATATTCAACTGATCATGCATCATATGTGGAGTGCAGCTTGTCGTGCTTGTGTCGTGGTGAATATCGTGTGTTGATTCTTGTTTCCGGTTTGCTTCGTCTCGATAGAGTTCCGCAAGCGTGTCGGATTGTGAGGACCTGTTCGACTACATCGGTTCGTCTGCTTCACGGAGTCGTTCTTCTTCCAAGCGGGATCTCAGGCAACATGAGCATTTGCCCAGATACCATTACTATCATTGCCATGCTAGTTTTACCGTTTCTATCGTTATGTCTCGTTGCCTACCACGTGTTAAATATCTGCCTCCCAACATTGCCATGAAAACCTTCAACCTGTTCACACCTAGCAAACCACTGATTGGCTATGTTACACTTGCTTAACCATGTGTTAGCGTTGCTAGTTGTAGGTGCAGTTGTTTCCATGTGATAACATGGGTTCCTTGTTATATCACCATATTAAATGTTGTTTAAATTAATGCACCTATATACTTGGTAAAAGGTGGAAGGCTCGGCCTTTCTAGCCTGGTGTTTTTTTCCACCTTTGCCCCCATAGTTTCGGCTACCGGTGTTATGTTCCTTATTTGAGCGCTCCTAACACGATCGGGGTTATTATGGGGACCCCCTTGATAATTTGTTTTAGATTAAAGCTGGTCTGGCAAGGCCCAACATTCTTACTACATTTGCCCAACATAATAATTTTGTTAGTACTGAAAGCATAGGGCGTCATGAACCCGAGGAGTAATTCTACATAATACAGGGAGGGCCAGTGCTGATGGTGTTGGTCCAAAACAGAGCACTGTGCGGGTCCAACCGAGGGCAACTTGGGTGATTTCTATCAGGCCACCGTACGCGTAGCTTATCCGTCGTGTCCTGAGAACGAGATACGCGGCTCCTATCGGGATTGTCGACACGTCGGGCGGCCTTGGTGGATTAGTTTTACCTTGGACGAATGTCTTGTGCATCAGGATTCCGGTGATGCTTTGGGTAATCTCAGAGTTGAGGTTTTCCACTAAGCAGTCCGACGAGATCGCATGCTTAGTGATCAAGGATTTCTATGCGGCTTGTGGTAATTTGTGATGGACTAGTTGGAGCACCCCTGCAGGGTTAAATCTTTCAGAAAGTTGTGCCCGCGGTTACGTGGCAATGTGGAAACTTTGTTTAACACTGGTTCTAGATAACTTTAAGTGAATTTAATTAAAACTTGCCAACTGAGTGCGAAACCGTGACTGTCTCTTTCGCGAGTTCCTTCTCCGATCGAGGACAAGGTGGGATTATGTTTGACGTAAGTAGGTGTTCAGGATCATTCATTTGATCACCAGTAGTTCACGTCCACTATGCGTAGATCATCCTCCTCTTTATTCTTGTACTCGTAAGTTAGCCACTAAATATATGCTTAGTCGCTTGCTGCAGCCTCACCACTTAACCATACCTCACCTATTAAACTTTGCTAGTCCAGATACCTTTGCAAATGAGATTGCTGAGTCCCCTGTGGCTCACAGATTACTACAACACCAGTTGCAGGTACATGTAAAGGTTATTAAGATGTGAGCGCGATGATTGTTCATTTGGAGTTTCTTCTTCTTCTTCATCTCGATCTAGGATGGGTTCCAGGCCGGCACCCTGGGATAGCAAGGATGGACTTCGTTCTTTTCTCGTTTGTTTTCGTTCGTACTCGGACCCTGCTCTTCTTCGTGATATTTATGTATTGTATTGATGTGACTCTGATGTAGCTTGTGGCGAGTGTAAGCCAATTCCCTATACTCTTCTCTTCAGTACATGTACTTGTAACGATATCCATTCTTGTGAAACGACGATATGCGCTTCTATCCGTGTCGATGCCCTCGCACCAAAATAAGGATAGGGTCGCATCTTGGGCGTTACAAACGAAGAAGTTGCTGATATGGACTTTGAGAAAAACTTTGATTGTCCTTGTCCGCCCAAGAAGAAGTTGAAGAAAGTTCAAGTTCCTTGACTCATCCCAAGCTCATGTTTGTCATCCAGCCAAACTTTTGAAGTTGAACACCTTGACAACACTGTTGTCGGTCCTTCCTCAACCACTAACCCCAACAACAACACTAGTGCTCCTCCAACACCTTCAGCATGAAATTATTTAGGGGAGTTAGTTCTCAATTTAGTCTCCTTTCGTTTGATGATAAAGGTTGAAACATGAGTTTAGCCTTCAATCAGGTATTTTTATATGGTCGATACTTTTCATTAAGTTACAACTCTCATTCTTGCACCGTGTTTATTGTAACGAGTTGTAAACTTAAGTCCAACGGTGGCCTCACTCTTTTGAACCTTTCTTGCATGCTTATTCCTCAAAGTTTTCTATGCAAGCAAGTTGAATTTTGTCAAGTACCATTTTTCATCATGCATTTCAAATTCTTCATATTATATGATCAATAGATGAATGGATTCCAAGATATAGGGGGGATTGTCACAATTCAGTCCTGCCATGTGCATTTGCAATCAAAAGCAAATTATTCAATATGCACATCTTCAGGGGGGTCCTCCATATATTGCTATCAAATTATACAAACTTTGTATTCAGACTTCATGTCTTCATCCCCATTGAAAACTTAAAATATTTTTCGTCCATCAAAAAAGGGGGAGATTGTTAGTGCATCCATTGCCCCCTTAGTGGTTTTTGAGTATTGAAGACAAATTGGTTAAGGGACTAATGTGTTTATGAGTGTACACGGGTGTTATAGTCCTTGAAGAGTTTGGTATAACTCACGAAAGAAGACCCCTAAAAATGTATTTATTCAAGTGACGACTTTGACACATTTCTTGAAGAAATTGAAGTGAAGAAGCAGTCTCACCTTGAAGATATTGATGTGAGGACTTGAATCTTGAAGACTTTGTTTTCATATTTCATTCCTTCTTTACTTGAATCATAGGAAATACCATACTGTTAAAGGGGTCAAGGAGAATCATAGACGTATTTCCAAGTGATTCTCAAATACTACATTCGTAATCCTTCGAGTTAAGACTTTGGAAATATCATACAACACACACACAAGTTCATCAATGACACAGAAAAAATTCCTCTAGTCGCTGATGACTTTGGTCAGACGGAGGAGTTAGTACTTCGCCAATGTGGTGTGCCTACCATGAAGACTTTGAGAGCTATGATTAATATTATATTTCAAATTTGTGACCATTGGTGTGCTTAGGGCTAGCTCTCCAAAGGATATTTTTATTGGCGTCTGGGATCTGTGTCTAAGACATGCTCCAAGGCACCAAGGTTTGAACACTGGGGGCTTTGCTTACAAGAATAAGACCTGATGTCAACCACAACGAGACGATGGCGACTGCACTTACTCCCACCGAACACGACGTGGACACACGTGTTGGGGAACGTTGCATGGGAAACAAAAAATTTCCTACGCATACACAATACCTATCCATGGTGATGATCATCTACAAGAGGGGAGAGTGAATCTACATACCCTTGTAGATTGCTAAGGGGAAGCGTATATAATGCGGTTGATGTAGTGGAACATCTTCGCGACCCAAATCGCAGCCCGTCCCGCGATCTTGTCACGATCCGTCCCACGATCCAATCACGATCCATCCCGATCTAGTGCCAAACGGACGACACCTCCGCGTTCAGCACACGTATAGCTTGATGACGATCTCGGCCTTCTTGATCTAGCAAGAGGGGCGGGGAGGTAGATGAGTTCTCCAACACGATGGCGTGGTGATGGTGGTGAAGCTGATCTGGCAGAGTTTCGCTAAACTATACCGAACGAGTCTAGAGGACAACAGATCTAGAGGAAGAAGAGGGCAACACGTGGCAATTAGGGTTAGGGGTGATGACCTACAAGTATAGGGGATCAATCGTAGTCCTTTCGATAAGTAAGAGTGTCGAACCCAACGAGGAGCAGAAGGATCTGACAAGTGGTTTTCAGCAAGGTAATATCTGCAAGCACTGAAATTATCGGTAACAAGTGATTGTATGGTGAGATGATTCATAGCAAGCAACAAGTAAAAATAGTAGCAACGGTGCAGCAAAGTGGCTCAGTTCCTTTTGTAGCAAGGGACAAGCCTGAACAAAGTCCTATAGGAGGAAAACCTCTTTGATTGCCCAATAAGCTTTATGCTCTAACTCAAGAGGTAGATGACATGCTTTACCATACACCATTTTGTACAGAGACATGCCCATGGGATTCTTATAGGCCGTTCTATAAGCCCATAGTGCATCATCGAGCTTCTTAGACCAATTCCTTCTAGACCTGTTGACAGTCTTTTGCAGAATCAGTTTAATCTCTCTATTGCTTAGCTCTACTTGACCACTGGACTGAGGGTGATAGGGAGACGCAATTCTATGGTTGACATCATACTTAGCAAGCGTTTTACGGAAAGCACCATGAATGAAATGTGAACCACCGTCGGTCATTAGATATCTAGGGATTCCAAATCTAGGGAAGATAACTTCCTTAAGCATACTGATAGAGTTGTTCTGATCAGCACAACTAGTGGGGATAGCTTCTACCCACTTAGTGACATAAGCAACAACAACTAGGATATGAGTATACCCGTTGGATTTTGGAAAAGGTCCCATATAATCAAAGCCCCACACATCAAATGGTTCATGACAAGTGAATAGTTCATAGGCATTTCCTGGCATTTGCTAATATTACCTATTCTTTGACATTCGTCACAAGACAAGACAAACTTACGGGCATCCTTGAAGAGATTGGGCCAATAGAAACCTGATTGCAATACCTTGTGTGTTGTTCTATCTCCCCATGGTGTCCTCCGTAGGCCTCGGAGTGACACTTCTGTAGGATCTGTCCCTCTTCATGTTCAGGTACACAACGTCTAATAACACCATCTAATCCTTCCTTATAAAGGTGAGGATCATCCCAAAAGTAATATCTCAAGTCAAAGAAGAATTTCTTCTTTTGCTGATATGTGAAACTAGGTGGTATATATTTGTCAATGATATAGTTTGCATAATCAGCATACCACGGTGCACTACGTGAAGCATTGATGACATTCAGTTGCTCATCCGGAAAGCTATCATCAATAGGTTGTGGGTCATCAAGAACGTTCTCTAACCTAGACAAGTTATCTGCTACTGGGTTATCAGCACCCTTCCTGTCGACAACGTGCAAATCAAATTCTTGTAGCAAGAGAACCCATCTAATAAGTCTATGTTTAGCGTCCTTCTTCTCCACGAGGTACTTAATAGCAGCATGATCAGTGTGAATAGTGACTTTGGAATCAACTATGTAAGACCTGAACTTTTCACATGGAAACACGACTGCTAAAAATTCCTTTTCCGTAGTTGCATTGTTTCTTTGGGCACTGTCTAGATTTTTACTAGCATAGTGAATAACATTCAACTTCTTATCAACTCTTTGCCCTAGGACAGCACCAACAGCATAATCACTAGCATCACACATGATTTCAAAAGGTAAGTTCCAATCAGCTGGTTCAACAATAGGTGCTGTTATCAAAGCCCTCTTAAGTATTTCGAAGGTTCCTCACAATCATCGTCAAAAACAAAAGGAATATACTTTTGCAAGAGATTGGTAACAGGCCTAGAAATCATAGAGAAGTCTTTAATGAACCTTCTATAGAAACCAACATCACCAAGGAAACTTCTTATACCTTTGATATCTGTGGGGTATGGCATTTTCTCGATTGCATCAACCTTAGCCTTATCGACTTCAATACCTCTTTCAGAAATTTTATTTCCTAAGATGATGCCTTCATTAACCATAAAGTGGCACTTCTCCCAATTCAAGACAAGGTTGATGTCTTTACATCTCTGTAAGACTCGATCAAGGTTGCTGAGGCAATCATCAAAAGAAGAACCTAAACGGATAAGTCATCTATGAAAACCTCAACAATCTTTTCACAAAAGTCAGAGAATATAGCCATCATACATCTTTGAAAGGTGGCAGGTGCATTACATAAGCCAAAAGGCATACGTCTGTAAGCAAAGGTACCGAAAGGGCAGGTGAAAGTGGTTTTCTCCTGATCAGATTGTGCAACTAGTATTTGGGAGAAACCAGAATAACAGTCTAGAAAGCAGAAATGTGTGTGTTTAGACAATATTTCTAGAATTTTGTCGATTAAAGGCAAAGGGTAATGATCTTTCCTAGTGGCTTTATTCAATTTCCTAAAATCTATCACCATCTTATAGCTAGTAATAATCCTCCGCGGGATCAATTCATCCTTATCTTTAGGGACAACGGTATTGCCTCCCTTCTTAGGGACGCAATGCACCGGACTCACCCAATCGCTATGAGCAACAGGATAAATGCTAGGTGCCTCCAGGAGATTTAGTATTTCTTTTCTTACTACTGCTTTCATCTTAGGATTCAATCTCCTTTGATGACCAACAACTCGTTTGAAATCAGAATTAGTCTTAATCTTGTGCTGGCATAGAGTGGGACTAATGCCCTTAATATCATCAATAGTATATCCAATAGCAGCACGGTGCTTCCTCAGGGTTTTTAGTAGCTTCTTTTCTTCATGTTCTGAGAGGCTAGCACAAATAATAACAGGATATATCTCTTTTTCATCAAGATAAGCATACTTAAGAGTATCAGGCAACTGTTTAAGCTCGAACACAGGATCACCCTTCGGTGGGGGAGGATCCCCGAGCAGTTCAACAAGCAAATCATTCTTAAGGATAGGATATTGTTCTAAGACAACTCTATCTATCTCATCCCTTTCATCCATATGCATATCATTTTCATGCTCAAGCAAGTATTGCTCTAAGGGATCAGTAGGAGGCACAACAATAGAAGCTAAGGCAATAGTTTCATCCTTACTAGGTAACTCCTTTTCATGAGGTTGTCTACCAAAGTTGGAGAAATTGAACTCATGTGGCACACCTTCAAAGCCAACAGTGACAGTTTGCTTCTCACAATCAATATGAGCATTGAAGGTATTGAGGAAGGGTCTGCCAAATACGATGGGACAAAGGCTATCTTGGGTGGTAGCAAGAACGAGGAAATCAGCAGGATACTTTGTTTTACCACACAAGACTTCAACATCCCTAACAATTCCCATAGGGCAGATAGTATCTCTATTGACAATTTGAATAGTGACATCAATAGGCTCTATCTCAATAGGTGCAATCTCATCTTTGATTTCATCATTAAAGGATTGAGGTATTGCACTAACACTAGCACCCACGTCACATAAACCATGATAACAATGATCTCCTATATTAACAGAAACAACAGGCGTGCCATCAATAGGCCTATGTTTGTCCCTAGCGTGAGGTTTAGCAATTCTAGCAGCATCTTCATAGAAGTGAATAGTATGTCCCTCAACATCATCGGACAGGAGATCTTTGATAATAGCAATGCTAGGTTCAACTCTAATTTGCTCAGGGGGTGTAGGTGTTCTAATGTAGCCTCTACGTATCACAGTTGAAGCTTTGGAATGATCCTTTATCCTAACAGGGAAAGGTGGTTTCTCAATGTAAGCACTGGGAACAACAGGATCATTATATGTAACGACTCTCTCTTCAACTGGATTGGGTTTAACTACATTGACTTCTAACGGAGTTTGATATTTAAACCACTTTTCTTTGGGACATCAACATGAGCAGCAAATGATTCACACAATGAAGCTACTATCTGAGAGTCAAGTCCATACTTAGCGCCAAAGTCACAAAAAGTATTTGTTTCAACAAAGGATTTAACGCAATCAAACTGGAAATTGATACCTCAGTCCTTACCTTCTTCAAGCTCCCAATCTTCAGAGTTGCATTTAATTTTCTCCAATAAATTCCATTTGAAGTCAATATCTCTCTTCATAAAAGAACCGGTACAAGAAGTATCAAGCATAAAATTGATTTAAGCCGAGCATAAAAGTTTTGAATGATAATTTCTCTCGAGAGCTCATGATTGGGGCATGAATATAAAATTGATTTAAGCCTCCCCCAAGCTTGAGCGATGCTTTCTCTGTCACGAGGCCAAAAATCATAAATATAATTCCGATCACGATGTACTAAATGCATAGGATAAAACTTTTGATGAAATTCCAATTTCAACCGATTGTAGTCCCATGATCTAGTATCATCACATAGCCTATACCATGTCAACGCCTTATCCTTCAAATATAAAGGAAATACCTTCTTATTGACCTCATCCTCGGGCAAACCTGCAAGCTTAAATAAACCAAAAACTTCATCTACATATATTAGATGCAAGTCTGGATGTGATGTTCCATCTCGTGTAAAAGGATTAGCCAACAGTTTCTCAAGCATACCCGAAGGAAATTCAAAGAAAATATTTTCAGTAGGTGCAGCAGGTTGAGGAGCAACTCTTTGTGCTTCCGTTTGAGGTGAAGATACCCCGAACAAGCCCCTCAAAGGATTAGTATCCATAGTGACAAGTGACAATAAATTTCAGCACACTATATGAATGTTTCCTTACCAAGTTCCGCTTACCAAAGGCGCTTCGCTCCCCGGCAACGGCGCCAGAAAATAGTCTTGATGACCCACAAGTACAGGGGAGCAATCATAATCCTTTCGACAAGTAAGAGTGTCGAACCCAATGAGGAGCAGAAGGATCTGACAAGTGGTTTTCAGCAAGGTAATATCTGCAAGCACTTAAATTATCGGTAACAAGTGATTGTATGGTGAGATGATTCGTAGCAAGCAAAAAGTAACAAGAGTAGCAATGGTGCAGAAAAGTGGCCCAATCCCTTTTGTAGCAAGGGACTAGCCTGGACAAAGTCTTATAGGAGGAAAAACGCTCCCGAGGACACACGGGAATTTCTGTCATGCTAGTTTTCATCATGTTCATATGATTCACGTTCGTTACTTTGATAGTTTGATATGTTGGTGGACCGACGCTTGGGTACTGCCCTTACATGGACAAGCATCCCACTTATGGTTAACCCCTCTCGCAAGCATCCGCAACTACGAAAGAAGAATTAAGACAAAGTCAAACCATAGCATTAAACTAGTGGATCCAAATCGGCCCCTTACGAAGCAATGCATAAACTAGTGTTTAAGCTTCTGTCACTCTAGCAACCCATCATCTACTTACTACTTCCCAATGCCTTCCTCTAGTACCAAATAATGGTGAAGTGTTATGTAGTCGACATTCACATAACACCACTAGAGTAAAAACAACATACAACACATCAAAATACCGAACGAATACCAAATTCACATGACTACTATTAGCATGACTTATCCCATGTCCTCAGGAACAAAAGTAACTACTCACAAAGCATAATCATATTCATGACCGGAGAGGTACTAAATAGCATCAAGGATCTGAACATAAACTCTTCCACCAAATAATCCAACTAGCATCAACTACAAGGAGTAATTAACACTACTAGCAACCTTACAAGTACCAATCGAAGTCGTGAGATGGAGATTGGTTACAAGTGATGAACTAGGGTCTGGAGATGATATGGTGCTGGTGAAGATGATGATGGTGACGAGTCCCCTCCAATGAGAGGAGTGTTGGTGATGACGATGGCGACGATTTCCCCCTTCGGGAGGGAAGTTTCCCCAGCAGGATCGTCCTGCCGGAGCTCTAGATTGCTTCTGCTCAAGTTCCGCCTTGTGGCGGCGGCGAATCCAGGAAAAAGCTCCCCTTTGATTTTTTCGGACGAAACCCTTCATATAGCCAAAGATGAGCGCCGGAGGGGCCACAGGGGGCCCACAAGCCCTCCAGCCCAGGCCAGGGGGGTAGGCCACGGCTGGCAGGTTTGTGGCCTCGAGGTGGCGCCCGTGTGGCACTTCTTCTGCCCAGTATTTTTTATATATTTCGAAAACATTCAACATTGATTTTCACGGCTTTTGGAGTTGTGCAGAATAGCATCTCATACTTTCTCCTTTTTCAGGCCAGAATTCCTGCTGCTGGCATTCTCCCTCTTCTTGTAAACCTTGCAAAATAAGAGAGAAAAGGCATAAGTATTGTACCGTGAAGTGAAATAACAGCCCAAAAAGCAATAAATATCAACATGAAAGTATGATGCGAAATGGACGTATCAAGGGGCTGCCCTCAAATTCCCTCAATATATATAGGAGCAAGGGAGAAGAGGCAGCATTGGCCCCTACTCCAAGCAGGCTCTACCGAACCAAACAAGGGAGGAATCCACCTCCCACAAGGGAGGTGGAATCCTAATAGGACTCCTTCCAAATTTGGAAACTCTTTCCACCTTTTGGACTTTTGCCTTATTCCTCCACTCCAGCTGCTTGGGCCCTTAGGGGAGGCTTCGACCAGCCCATCAGGGGCTGGTGTGCCTCCTCTCATATACCATGAAGCCCTTGGGTCGTCACACCCATCCAGGTGGCCCCCGGTACCCCCCCCCCCCCCGGCACTCCCGGTACACTACCGATGAGCCCGAAACTTTTCCGGAGACCAAAACAGGACTTCCTATATACCAATATTTACTTCCGGACCATTCTAGAGCTCCTCGTGATGTCCAGGATCTCATCCGAGACTCCAAAAAACCGTCGGTCATCAACACCTACAACTCAACTATACCAAATTGTCACCGAACGTTAAGTGTTCAGACCCTGCGGGTTCGAGAACTATGTAGACATGACATGAGACATTCTCCGGTCAATAACCAATAGCGGGAGCTGCATGCCATATTGGCTGCCACATATACTATGAAGATCTTTACCGGTTGAACCTCTATGTCAAGGATTTAGTTAATCCCATATGTTGTTCCCTTTGTCCTTTGGTATGTTACTTGCCTGGGACTCGATCGTCGGTATCTCTATACCTAGTTCAATCTCGTTACTGGCAATTCTCTTTACTCATTCCATAATACAAGATCCCACGACTAACTCCTTAGTCACATTGCTTGTGTGGCTTGTTGTGATGTTGTATTACCGAGTGGGCCCCAAGATACCTCTCCGTTACACGGAGTGACAAATCCCAGTTTTAATCCATGCCAACCCAACAGACACCTTCACAGATACCTGTAGAGCACCCTTATAGTCACCAAGTTACGTTGCAATGTTCAATACACACAAGGTAATCCTCCGGTGTCCGGGAGTTGCATGATCTCATGGCCATAGGAACGGATACATTGACATGTACAAAACAGTAGCAATGAACTAACACGATCATATGCTACATTCATAGTTTGGGTCTTGTCCATCACATCACTCTCCTAATGATATGATCCTGTTATCAAGTGATAACACTCATCTATGGAAAGGAAACCTTGACCATCTTTGATCAACGAGCTGGTTAACTAGAGGGTCACCAGGGAGTGTGTGTTGTCTATGTATCCACACATGTATTTGAGTTTCTAATCAATACAATTCTAGCATGGATAATAAACAATTATCATGAACAAGGAAATATAATAATAACCAATTTATTATTGCCTCTAGGGCATATTTCCAACAGTCTCCCACTTGCACTAGAGTCAATAATCTAGTTCACATCACTGTGATTCTAATGAATCTAACACACATACACTTCTAGGGTTTGATCATGTCTTTCTTGTCAGAGAGATTTTTATTCAACGGGTCTGAACCTTTTAGACCCGTGTGTGATTTACAAATCTCTATGTCATCCTGTAGATGATGCTACCATGTGCCATTTGGAACTATTCCAAAAGACTGTTCCACTATGCGAATCCGGTTAACTACTCAGAGTCATCCGGATTAGTGTCAAAGTTTGCCTCGACGTAACCCTTTATGATGAAATCTTTTATCACCTCCATAATCGAGAAAAATTCCTTAGTCCACTGGTTACTAAGGACAAATTTTGACCGCCGTCCAGTAATCCATTAATTTATCACTTTTGTACCCCTTGACAAATTCATGGCTAGGCACACATCAGGTGCGGTACACAGTATAACATACTATAGAGCCTACGACTAATGCATAGCGTACTACCTCCGTCCTTTCTACTTCTTCTGGCATGGTCGAGCTTTTCAGTCCTACTCAAATTCACACCTTACAACACAGCCAAGAACTCCTGCTTGCCGATCTATTTTGAATTCCTTCAAAAACTTGTCAAGGCATGCATTTCATTGAAAGTTTATTAAGCATCTTAATCTATATCTATAGATTTTGATGCTCAATGTTCAAGTAGCTCAATCCAGGTCTTCCTTTGAAATACTCCATTCATACAACCCTTTATGCTTTCTAGAAATTCTACATTATTTCCGATCAACACTATGTCAACCACATATACTCATCAAAAATTCTGTAGTGCCCCCACTCACTTACTTGCAAATACAATTTTCTCGTAAACTTTGTATAAACACAAAATCTTTGATCACCTCATCAAAGCACATATTCCAACTCCGAGATGCTTACAACAATCCTTAGAAGGATCGCTAGAGCTTGCATACTACTTAGCAACCTTAGGATCGACAAAACCTTCTTGTTGTATCACATACAATCTTTCCTCAAGGAAACCGTCGGGGAAACAATGTTTTGATATCCATCTGCAAGATTTAATATTGAAAAATGCAGCAACTGCTAACATAATTCCAACAGACTTTTAGCATTGCTATGAGTGAGAAAGTATCATCGCAGTCAACTCCTTGAACTTGTCAGAAACTTATTTGGAACAAGTCGAGCTTTCTAAGTGGTGACTTTCACCATCATCGTATGTCTTCCTTATTAAGATCCATCTGAACTTAACGGTCTTACGACCATCAATTAGTTCTTCCAAAGTCCACACTTTGATTTCATACATGGATCCGATCTCGAATTTTATGGCCTCCAGCCATTAGTCGGAATCCGGGCCCACCATCGCTTCTCCATATCTCGTAGGTTCTTTGTTGTCCAGCAACATGACCTCCGAGACAGGATTACCATACCACTCTGGAGAAGTACGTTTCCTTGTCGACCTATGAGGCATGGTAGTAACTTGATCCGAAGCTTCATGATCAACATCATCAACTTTCCACTTCAGTTGGTGTAGGCGCCACAGGAACAACTTCCTACGCCCTGCTACACACTGGTTGAAGTGACAGTTCAATAACCTCATCAAGTTCCACCACCCTCCCACTCAATTCTTTTGAGAGAAACCTTTTCCTGAGAAAGGACCCATTTCTAGAAACAAACACTTTGCTTATATATGGATCTGAGATAGCAGGTCTACCCAACTGTTTGGGGGTGTCCTATGAAGATGCATTTATCCGCTTTGGGTTCGAGCTTATCACGCTAAAACTTTTTCACATAAGCGTCACAACCCCAAACTTTTAAGAAGCGACAACATCGGTTTCTCTAAACCATAGTTCATCCTGTGTCATCTCAACCTAATTACATGGTGCCCTATTTAAATTGAATGCAGTTGTCTCTAATGCCTAACCCAAAAACGATAGTGGTAATTCGATAAGAGATATCATAGTATGCACCATATCCAATAGGGTGCGGCTATGATGTTCGGACACACATCACACTATGGTGTTCCAGGTGGCATTAGTTGTGAAATATTTTCCACACTGTCTTAATTGTGTACCAAACTCGCAACTCAGATATTCATCTCTATGATCATATTGTAGACATTTTATCCTCTTGTCATGACGATCTTCAACTTAACTATGAAATTTCTTGAACCTTTCAATTATTCATACGCGTGTTTCATGAAGCAAATATACTAGTATCTACTCAAGTCATCTGCGAAGTAAGAAGATAATGGTATCCACTGCGTGCCTCATCACTCATTGGACTGCATACATAAAAAATGTATTACTTCCAATAAGTTACTTTCTTGTTCCATTTCACTGGAAAACGAAGCCTTCATTCATCTTTCCCATTATTTGCATGTCTCAAGTGATTCAAAATCAAGTGAGTCCAAACGATCCATCTGCATGGAGTTTCGTCATGCGTTTAGACCAATAGGCATGGTTCGCATGTCTCAAACGATTCAAAAACGAGTGAGTCCAAAGATTCATCAGTATGGAGCTTCTTCAAGCGTTTTACACCAATATGACTCAAGTAGCAGGGCCACAAGTAAGTTGTACTATGATTACTACTTTGTATATTTTGGCATCAATATCATGAACATGTGTCTCACTACGATCGAGATTCAATAAACCATTGAAGGTTACTATTCAAGCAAAGAGAATAACCATTATTCTCTTTATATGAATAATCGTATTGCAATAAACACGATCTAATCGTGTTCATGCTCAACGCAAACAGCAAAATAACATTTATTTAGGTTCAACACTATTCCCGATGGTAGAGGGAGTGTGATGTTTTGATCACATCAACCCTGAAATTTCTTCCAACCCACATCATCACCTCACCCTTGCTAGTATCCGTTTATTCTGTAGCTTTTATTTCAAGTTACTAAGACTTAAAACCCAACCGGTATCTGATACCCTGGTTCTACTAGGAGTACTAGTAAAGTACACATAAATTGCATGTATATCCAATATACTTTTGTCGACTTTGCCAACCTTCTCATCTACCAAGTATCTAGGGTAGTTCCGCTTTAGTGACCGTTCCCCTCATTACACAAGCACTTAGTCTCGGTTTGGGTTCAACCTTGCGTTTCTTCACTAGAGTAGCAACTGGTTTGCCATTTCATGAAGTGTCCCTTTTAACGCTTGCCCTTCTCAAAACTAGTGGTTTTACTAACCATCAACAATTGATACTCCTACTTGATTTCTACTTTCATGGTGTCAAACATCGTAAATACCTCAAGGATCATCAACTCTATCCCTAATATGTTATAGTTCATCACGAAGCTCAATAGCTTGGTGATAGTGACTTTGGAGAACTATGCCAATCACTATCTTATTTGGATCAACTCCCACTCGATTCAAGAGATTGTAGCACCGAGACAATCTGAGGACATGCTCAACGATTGAGCTTTTCTCCCTTACTTTGTAGACAAAGAATCTTGTCGGAGGTCTTATACCTGTTGATCATATCCACTATATGACTCATGATCGATCTTTTGGTCTCTTGTGTTTCGAGGCCATGTCTGTACATGCTAGGCTCATCAAGTTAACCCGAGTGTTCCGCGTGGCAACTGTTTTGCACCCATTGTATGTGAACGTTGAGTCTATCACACCTGATCATCAGGTGGTGTCTCGAAACGACGAACTGTTGCAATGGTTTACAGTCGGGGAGAACACAATTTTATCTTGAAATATTAGTGAGGGATCACCTTATAATGCTACCATCGTCCTAAGCAAAACATCACATGCAAATGAGAAGTGACATGATATGGCCATGAACTTGTGCTTCTTGATCTCCACCACCAAAGCACCGGCATGATCTCCATCGTCATCGGCACCACATCATGATGTCCATCATCATGATCTCCATCATTATGCTGCCATCGAGGTTGCTGCGCCAACTATGCTATTACTACTAAATCTACTACTAGCGATAAACCAAACCATCACCAAGCGCAAAAAAATTAAAAACAACCCTATGGCTTCTGTCGGTTGCCGTAGAATCGACGTGCAAGTCGATATTTAACTACTACAACATGATCATCTCATACGTCCAACATATCATCTCATGTCTTTGGCCATATCACATCACATGCATAACGTGCAAAAACAAGTTAGACGTCCTCTAATTTGTTGTTGCATGTTTTATGTCGCTCAATGGCACTAGTGGGGATGGGGCCTATAGCCCCGGCCCGTAAGGGGCTTTAGTCCCGGTTCACCAACCGGGACTAAAGGGGCGGGACTAAAGGCCTAACCTTTAGTCCCGGCCGTGTCACAAGCCGGGACTAAAGGTGCTCCACGTGGGCGCCTCGTAGCGCCCCAGGGGCAGGCCCTTTAGTCCCGGTTCGTTACACGGACCGGGACTAAAGAGTTTCAGATTTTGCTTATTTTTGGGGTTTTTTTTGAATGAAATTATTTTTGGGTTTTAGGGTTTTAGGGTTTAGGTGTTCGGGAGATTAACGTGATGCCTCGTTTGGTGTTCGGGAATTAGTTTTCATATAATTTAAATAGAAATAATTATGCATATATATATATATATATAAGATTAACTTATCTTACAAGCGAGCATGTATATACAATTATATGGAGATCTAAATTATCGGGACTAGAGCCCGTCTATTGATTACATGGAGAACATCAGTAATGGCCCCTAGCTACACTAAATCGTCCTTTGTCATCTATAGCTTCCGTCCTCAGAAAGGTCGCAAGCTCCTCTGCAACAGCAACCGCGCGTTACTCTGGTAGGACCTTCGTCGTCATGGCCGTGTGCTATATAAGAAGAGGAGATGAATATGGATATCAATCATCATAACAAAGAATGATGGGTAAAAATAGAGGTGTGAATGTTCATTGCTTACGTCGAGTCTGTGATCCTTGTGCTCAGAGGTAAATGTGCGAATGGTCTCGCAAACATAGTATCCGCATAGATGCGTTCCCCGTGGCTGCTGGTCGCACTTTACGAGAATAGAATATATATAATCAAAATAATAATCTAGCATCATAAATGTATTGAAAATAGAAGTATATCATACTACTACTTACCTGAGCCGCTCTAAAGGTCAGCTTCTCAGGAAAGTTACCGGGAGTCATGCACTTGAACCGCTTCCAAACCCCGTCCGACAAGGATAATGATTTGCTAAGTTTTTCATTAATTGATATATCAGAAAATCATCGAAAGAGACCGATAGAGCGCAAGAATGATTGAAATTACCCTTGGAGCATGTCCTGCAGGCTTTGGAACTGTTCCAAGGGTCTCGATAATGGGTCGAAGGCATCAACTCTTCCCTTATCAATTTGAATGTCCAACAGAATCCAATGGAAGCTGCACATGTATATATATATATATGTGTGTGTGTGTGAGTAACTTATCAATTACACTTATAAGTGAATGGACACAACAGAGTAAAGACCCTCACCTGAAGTTGTATGGAAACAGTATGTGGTCACAGAAATTTTGATCTGTTAGAAACCTTAGAAGGTTTTCCTCCGTCTCCTTGGGATAATCAGTTAGCGTCGCTATATGTATTTTATCTGGGTCAATAAACCCAATATTTATGATGCTCTTACTTTTACACTCCAGAATCTTCATTCTGCATAATAGAGTACAAGTTATATATAGACAATGAACTGAAATAACTAAACAAGTTATATGTAGACAACGAATTGAAAAACTTACAGACAATAGCAACTCATAAGCGATTTGTCGAGGGCGTCGCCATTGTACATCTGGAAGAGTTCATCAAAGTCGATATGGATTTCTTTTGGGTGGCCGTAGTACTCCTGTGGGACACTCAGCACGATCATCTTTCTCCCATTCCTTGATTCACTTAAGTACCATTTATGCAAGTAACGCATATTTGTTGGGGGATCATCTTTTTGTTGACCAAAGGCTCTCCCATGACAAACTTTGGTTTAGGGGCTACCACAGCCTTGGGTATCTTGTCGTCTTGGGAAGACAGCAATTCTTCAACTGAGATACCTCATGCAGCCGCCAACTCCTTTGCTCTTTCTAAAGCTAGCCCCTGCACCGGAGGGAGAACATTCTCGGTTAACACCTTGAGGGGTGGGATCGACTGTTTGGCCTGTTGTCCAAGCTGAGGAACGTCTGATTTTTTCTTGCTTGTAGTTGAACTGCTCTTTTTCACTTCCTTCTACAATGTGCGTGTATAGTCATCAGGCTTATGGTGTAAGTCATAAGGTCTGATAGGAAGATTAGCATGACGTACCTTTGGGAGGGGCGACCGTTTGCGCTTTGGGGTGCTCTGTGGCTTAGGAATCGTCGGCGGAGCATTCTTGGTGGCACGCTCCCGCTTAGTATCCGGAGCGGGCGGCGGCGGAGACGGACGACCCAAGTCCGGCGGCGATGATCGAGATCTGCTCTTTTTCACTTCCTTCCGCAATGTGCGTGTATAGTCATCAGGCTTATGGTGTAAGTCATACTGTGATGGAAGGGTCGTGAAGTATTTTGCAAATGCTATTTGCTTCTAGGTGTATTCCGGGCAGGGCTCGGGTTCCTTCTTTTTCATCTGCGCATCACGATGTTCCTTTGCTATCCTGGCGTTTTCCTCGGGGGTACGATCATAAGGTCCGATAGGAAGATTAGCATGACGTACCTTTGGGAGGGGCGACCGTTTGCGCTTTGGGGTGCTCTGTGGCTTAGGAATCGTCGGCGGAGCGTTCTTGGTGGCACGCTCCCGATTTGTATCCGTGGCAGGCTCAGGCTTTGTATTCGGAGCGGGCGGCGGCGTTGCGTTCTTGGTGGCACGCTCCCGATTTGTATCCGTGGCAGGCTCAGGCTTTGTATCCGGAGCGGGCCGCGGCGGAGCGTTCTTGGTGGCACGCTCCCGCTTTGTATCCCTGGCAGGCTCAGGCTTTGTATCCGGAGCGGGCCGCGGCGGAGCGTTCTTGGTGGCACGCTCCCGCTTTGTATCCGTGGCAGGCTCAGGCTTTGTATCCGGAGCGGGCGGCGGCGGAGCATTCTTGGTGGCACGCTCCCGCTTTGTATCCGTGGCAGGCTCAGGCTTTGTATCCGGAGCGGGCGACGGCGAAGCGTTCTTGGTGGCACGGTCCCGCTTTGTATCTGTGGCAGGCTTAGGTTTTGTATTCGGAGCGGGCGGCGGCGGAGCGTTCTTGGTGGCACGCTCCCGCTTTGTATCCGTGGCAGGGTCAGGGTTTGTATCCGGAGCGGGCAGCGGCGGAGCGTTCTTGGTGGCACGCTCCCGCTTTGTATCTATGGCAGGCTCAGGGTTTGTATCTCGACTGGGCAGCGGCGGAGACGGACGACCCAAGTCCGGCGGCGGTGATCGAGATGGACTCGTGTTGTGCTGGCCGACGCCATGTGGAGGGCTTGGAGGTAATGGAGGTGTAGGTGACCTGCGACGACTCAGAGGCGGTGTTGTCCTTGGGGCCGAGCCTGGAAGCTTGATGTAGTTCTTGTCCCATAGGATGACTCCACCAAGTACTTCTCCGAGTGTCCTCTCATCTTCGGGTCCAGCTATGTCGAGGTCCATATCATTAAACCCCGTCATGATTTCATCCACCCCGACTTTAGCAAAGCCAGCTGGAATCTCACGGCCATGCCAGCGTGCATTAGGGCCAGAAGGTAAAGCTTGTCCGACGGCCACCTTCATGGATATGTTCTTGAATTTCTTATGAAGTTCACATGATGTTGAATCCTTGATTCCATCCACGGGGTAGCCGGGACCACCCTCTATCATTCTTCGTTCATCGTCGGGCGGGGCCTCAGATTCAGCCACGTTGCTTTTCCGCTTAGATGGCGCACCGGTAATATCAAGTGCATGATCTTCCTGGCGCGTTACTCCTCTAAGCTCATCAATCTACTTCTGTTGCTCGTTAATCATGGCAAGCAACTGGTTGAACTTGTCATTCTCCTCAACCTGCTGCCGCTTCTTTGCTCTCTCTCGGCTTCTATAAGTGTCTTGGTCTCTGGCAAACCCAAGCCACCACGGGTAAGATGGACCGAAGCCTCGCGTTCGTCCTCCATGTTCGTCATTGTCGAGGACCAGTGTGAGCAAATCTTTATCTGTATCTGCAGTGAACTTTCTTTGTCCCTCCTTAATTTCTTTCACTATCCTTTTCCAATTCTCCCTGGGTATCCTAAGATTGTCATTGCAGATGAGGTCCCCTGTTTTTTCGTCGTACGACCCACCATGCGCAAGGAACCAATTTCTTGCTCTCAATTCCCACTCATCTCGGAGTGGTTCAGGTACGGTGCCTTTATCTATCAGATCTTGCTCTTTCTTTTCCCACTTTGGGATGGCAGTCTCATAGCCCCCTGGCCCCAGCTTGTGGTGATATTTCTTCTTGTCGGCATTTATCTTGTTCTTTTCTGATAATGCCTGGGCATCTTTTGACTCCTTGTACTCTTGAAATTCCTTCCAGTGATTCGCCTGCTTGGCTAGATACCCCTCGAATACTGGCACTTCCTTTGTCTTCAGATAGTTTTTCCATAGCTTCTCCTTCCAGCTACGGAACAGTTCGGCCATCTTCTTTAGAGTCCACTGCTTGACTTTGGCCCTCAGTTTGTCCGCGGCGTCTTCATTCTCACATTCTGGCAGGTTGAAATGTGACATGAGATCATTCCAAAGATTATCTTTGTACCTTTCGGTGACATATTCACTATCGGCTGCCCCTTTGCGCTTGTTCCACTCCCGAACGCTGATCGGGACATGATCCGTAACGAGAACTCCCCATTGCTTCTTGAATGTGTCAGCAGCATTCTTAGGAAGCTTGGGTTCGCCCGTAGGCATTATCACCTCAAAGGTGTAATGCGTCCGTGCATCCAACTTTCTAGTCGGGCCTCGTTTCGTAGATTTGCTCTATGTGGAGGCCTAAGAGGGAGAAACATTCGTCAAATGAATGTATATGTATACAATATAGAGCTATCTCCAATATTTTTCACATATTACAAGTGATTGTCGAACTTCATATGTATACCTCGCCGGACTTTATTATTTCTTCATCGGCTTCTCCACCGGCTTCTCCATCAGTGGAGCTATCACCTTCTCCGTCATTGGACCTATCTCCTGCCCCATCGGCTTCATCTTCGTGTCGCTCGACCTCCATTCCATATCCAGAGTCGTTTAGATATGACGTCGGAGATTCGGCTGGTTCAACGTTGGGGCCGTCTTTGATTATATCTTTGAGAAGTTCTTCCTCTTCGAGGTTCCTGATATGTGGATCCATAGTTCTGCAAAAAACGGACATTTGATTAACTAATAAACTAACAAACTATATAAGAGGGGTTGGAAACTTCGAAGTCTCGTTTTATATAGGAGGACCTTTAGTCCCCGGTCTTGGCTAGAACCTAAACTCTAAAATACCAGCCGGGCGGAGCCCAGTCCCGGACACTTAAGCATATACAATAGCAAAATTAAACTAGTTCTATTAATTTTCTTGCTAAAAATAAACTATTAACACTTAAGCATATACAATAGAAAAATTAAACTATTAACACTTAAGCATATACAATAGCAAAATTAAGCAATAATCTAAGAAACACAATTAACACTTAAGCATATACACTATACAATAGCAAAGTTAAATGACAAAAAATTTATTTCTTCTTCTTGTAACCCTAAACTAATTTTTCCTCTTCTTCTATTTCTCCTCTTCTTCTACTTCTTCTTCTACTTCTACTTCTCATCTTCTTCTACTACTTCTCCTCTCATCTACTTCTATTTTTCCTCTTCTTCTACTCTCCTCCTCTTCTTATTCTCCTTTTTCTTCTTTTCTTCTCCTCCTCTTCTTATTCTCCTTTTTCTTCTTTTCTTCTCCTCCTCTTCTTATTCTCCTTTTTCTTCCTTTCTTCTCCTTTTTCTTCCTTTCTTCCCTTTTTCTTCTTTTCTTCTCCTTTTTCTTCTTTTCTTCTGCTTTTTCTTCCTTTATTCTCCTTTTTCTTCTTTTCTTCTCCTTTTTTTCCTTTCTTCTCCTTTTTCTTCCTTTCTTCTATTTTTCTTCCTATCTTCACCTTTTTCTTCCTTTCTTCTCCTTTTTCTTCTTTTCTTCTCCTTTTTCTTCTTTTCTTCTCTTCTTCTCTTTTTTCTTCCTTTCTTCTCCTTTTTCTTCCTTTCTTCTCCTTTTTCTTCTTTGCTTGTGCTGGCCGGAGTGTTGGGGAGGAGGGGGCGTGGGGCTTACCGGCCGGAGGTGTCGCCGGCGCCCGGCGCGGAGGACGGCGGCGCGCGGCGAGGAGGGTGGCGCGCGGCGAGGAGGACGGCGGCGGCGAGCAGGACGACGGCGACGGCGAGGAGGACGGCAGGCGGCGGCGAGCAGCGTGACGGCGTCGTCGAGTTCATCGCTTGCCGCGCCGGGAAGGAGAACGAGAGGAAGAAGAAGAGAAAATGGACGATTTGGGTTCGAAATTTTCTAACTCCCGCTTATACAGGTGAATCTTTAGTCCCGGTTCGGGGCTCGACCCTAACTAATGACCCTTTAGTCCCGTGTGGAGCCACGAACCGGGACTAAAGGCCCTTTTTCGGCTGACCAGAAGGCGGGAAGTGTTGGGGAACGTCGCATGGGAAACAAAAAATTTCCTACGCGCACGAAGACCTATCATGGTGATGTCCATCTACGAGAGGGGATGAGTGATCTACGTACCCTTGTAGATCGTACAGCAGAAGCGTTAGAGAACGCGGTTGATGTAGTGGAACGTCCTCACGTCCCTCGATCCGCCCCGCGAACAATCCCGCGATCAGTCCGACGATCTAGTACCGAACGGACGGCACCTCCGCGTTCAGCACACGTACAACTCGATGATGATCTCGGCCTTCTTGATCCAGCAAGAGAGGCGGATAGGTAGAAGAGTTCTCCGGCAGCGTGACGACGCTCCGGAGGTTGGTGATGACCTTGTCTCAGCAGGGCTCCGCCTGAGCTCCGCAGAAACGCGATCTAGAGGAAAAACCGTGGAGGTATGTGGTCGGGCTGCTGTGGAAAAACCGTGTCAAATCAGCCCTAAAACCTCCGTATATATAGGTGGGAGGGAGGGGACCTTGCCAAGGGGGTCGGCCGAGTCCAAGGAGGGAGGACTCCCCCCCAAACCGAGTTGGACTTGGTTTGGTGGGAGGGAGTCCCCCTTCCTTCCCACCTCCTCCTTTTTTTTCCTTTCCTCTTGATTTTCTTTTCCTTGGCGCATAGAGCCCTTTTGGGCTGTCCCACCAGCCCACTAAGGGCTGGTGTGCCACCCTCAAGGCCTATGGGCTTCCCCGGGGTGGGTTGCCCCCCCCCCCCCCCCCCCCCGGTGAACTCCCGGAACCCATTTGTCATTCCCGGTACATTCCCGGTAACTCCGAAAACCTTCCGGTAATCAAATGAGGTCATCCTATATATCAATCATCATTTCCGGACTATTCTGGAAACCCTCGTGACGTCCGTGATCTCATCCGGGACTCCGAACAACATTCGGTAACCAACCATATAACTCAAATACGCATAAAACAACGTCGAACCTAAAGTGTGTAGACCCTGCGGGTTCGAGAACTATGTAGACATGACCCGAGAGACTCCTCGGTCAATATCCAATAGTGGACCTGGATGCCCATATTGGATCCTACACATTCTACGAAGATCTTATCGTTTGAACCTCAGTGCCAAGGATTCATATAATCCCGTATGTCATTCCCTTTGTCCTTCGGTATGTTACTTGCCCGAGATTCGATCGTCAGTATCCGTATACCTATTTCAATCTCGTTTACCGGCAAGTCTCTTTACTCGTTCCGTAATACAAGATCCCGCAACTTACACTAAGTTACATTGCTTGCAAGGCTTGTGTGTGATGTTGTATTACCGAGTGGGCCTCGAGATACCTATCCGTTCACACGGAGTGACAAATCCCAGTCTTGATCCATACTAACTCAACTAACACCTTCGGAGATACCTGTAGAGTATCTTTATAGTCACCCAGTTACGTCGCGACGTTTGATACACACAAAGCATTCCTCCGGTGTCAGTGAGTTATATGATCTCAAGGTCATAGGAATACATACTTGACATGCAGAAAATAGTAGCAACAAAATGACACGATCAACATGCTACATCTATTAGTTTGGGTCTAGTCCATCACGTGATTCTCCTAATGACGTGATCCAGTTATCAAGCAACAACACCTTGTTCATAATCAGAAGACACTGACTATCTTTGATCAACTAGCTAGCCAACTAGAGTCTTGCTAGGGACGGTGTTTTGTCTATGTCTCCACACATGTAAATGAGTCTTCATTCAATACAATTATAGCATGGATAATAAACGATTATCTTGATACAGGAATTATAATAATAACTATATTTATTATTGCCTCTAGGGCATAATTCCAACAGTCTCCCACTTGCACTAGAGTCAATAATCTAGCCCTCACATCACCATGTGAATTACATTGTAATAAATCTAACACCCATACAGTTCTGGTGTTGATCATGCTTTAGCCGTGGAAGAGGTTTAGTCAGCGGGTCCGCTACATTCAGATCCGTTTGCACTTTGCATATATTCACGTCCTCTCCCTCGACGTAGTCGCGGATGAGGTTGAAGCGTCGTTTGATGTGTCTGGTCTTCTTGTGAAACCGTGGTTCCTTTGCTAAGGCAATGGCACAGGTGTTGTCACAGAACAAGGTTATTGGATTCAGTGCGCTTGGCACCACTCCAAGATCCGTCATGAACTGCTTCATCCAGACACCCTCCTTAGCCGCCTCTGAGGCAGCCATGTACTCTGCTTCGCATGTAGAAACTGCTACGACGCTTTGCTTGGAACTGCACCAGCTTACTGCACCCCCATTAAGAATAAATACGTATCCGGTTTGCGACTTAGAGTCGTCCGGATCTGTGTCAAAGCTTGCATCGACGTAACCTTTTACGGCGAGCTCTTCGTCACCTCCATACATGAGAAACATCTCCTTATTCCTTTTCAGGTACTTTAGGATATTCTTGACCGCTGTCCAGTGATCCACTCCTGGATTACTCTGGAACCTACCTGCCATACTTATGGCCAGGCTAACATCCGGTCTAGTGCACAGCATTGCATACATGATAGAACCTATGGCTGAAGCATAGGGGACGGAGCGCATATGCTCTCTATCTTCATCAGTTGCTGGGCACTGAGTCTTACTCAATCTCGTACCTTGTAGAATTGGCAAGAACCCTTTCTAGGACTGTTCCATTTTGAACTTCTTCAAAACTTTATCAAGGTATGTGCTTTGTGAAAGTCCTATCAGGCGTTTTGATCTATCCCTATAGATCTTAATGCCTAGAATGTAAGCAGCTTGTCCTAGGTCCTTCATAGAGAAACTTTTATTCAAGTAACCTTTTATGCTCTCTAAAAACTCTACGTTGTTTCCAATCAGTAATATGTCATCCACATATAATATTAGAAACGCCACAGAGCTCCCACTCACTTTCTTGTAAATACAAGATTCTCCAACCCCTTGTATAAACCTAATGCTTTGATCACCTCATCAAAGCGTTTGTTCCAACTCCGAGATGCTTGCACCAGTCCATAAATGGATCACTGGAGCTTGCACACCTTGTTAGCATTCTTAGGATCGACAAAACCTTCGGGTTGTATCATATACAATTCTTCCTTAAGGAAACCGTTAAGGAACGCCGTTTTGACATCCATCTGCCAGATTTCATAATCGAAAAATGCAGCTATTGCTAACATGATTCTGACGGACTTAAGCATCGCTACGGGTGAGAAAGTCTCATCGTAGTCAACTCCTTGAACTTGTGAAAAACCCTTTGCCACAAGTCGAGCTTTATAAACGGTCACATTACCGTCAGCGTCTGTCTTCCTCTTAAAGATCCATTTGTTCTGAATGGCCTTGCGGCCCTCAGGCAGTACCTCCAAAGTCCACACTTTGTTCTCATACATGGATCCTATCTCGGAATTCATGGCTTCCAGCCATTTGTTGGAATTTGGGCCCACCATTGCTTCTTCATAATTCGCAGGTTCATTGTTGTCTAACAACATGATTGATAAGACGGGATTACCGTACCACTCTGGAGCAGCACGTGGTGTCGTCGACCTGCGTGGTTCGACAGAAACTTGAACTGGAGTTTCATGATCATCATCATTAACTTCCTCCTCAACCGGCGTCGCAATGACAGAGGTTTCCCCTTGCCCTGCGCCACCATCCAGAGGGATGATAGGTTCGACAACCTCGTCAAGTTCTATCTTCCTCCCACTCAATTCTCTCGAGAGAAACTCCTTCTCGAGAAAAGCTCCGTTTTTAGCAACAAACACTTTGCCCTCGGATTTGAGATAGAAGGTGTACCCAACTGTCTCTTTTGGGTAACCTATGAAGACGCACCTTTCCGCTTTGGGTTCCAGCTTTTCAGGCTGAAGGTTTTTGACATAAGCATCACATCCCCAAACTTTAAGAAACGACAACTTTGGCCTTTTGCCATACCACAGTTCGTATGGTGTCGTCTCAACGGATTTTGATGGTGCCCTATTTAAAGTGAATGCAGCTGTTTCTAATGCATAGCCCCAAAAAGATAACGGCAAATCAGTAAGAGACATCATAGATCGCACCATCTCTAATAGAGTACGATTACGACGTTCGGACACACCATTACGCTGTGGTGTTCCAGGCGGTGTTAACTGTGAAACAATTCCACATTGTCTTAAGTGAGCACCAAACTCGAAACTCAGATATTCACCCCCACGATCAGACCGTAGGAACTTGATCTTCTTGTTACGATGATTTTCCACTTCACTCTGAAATTGCTTGAACTTTTGAAATGTTTCAGACTTGTGCTTCATCAAGTAGACATAACCATATCTACTTAAATCGTCAGTGAAGGTGAGAAAATAACGATATCCGCCGCGTGCCTCCACGCTCATTGGACCACACACATCGGTATGTATGATTTCCAACAAGTCAATTGCACGCTCCATTGTTCCTGAGAACGGAGTCTTAGTCATCTTGCCCATGAGGCATGGTTCGCACGTGTCAAGTGAATCAAAGTCAAGTTACTCCAAAAGTCCATCAGCATGGAGTTTCTTCATGCGCTTTACACCAATATGACCTAAGCGGCAGTGCCACAAAAATACGGCGCTATCATTGTTAACTCTAACTCTTTTGGTCTCAATGTTATGTATATGCGTATCGTTATCAAGATTCAATATGAACAATCCTCTCACATTCGGTGCATGACCATAAAAGATGTTACTCATAGAAATAGAACAACCATTATTCTCTGACTTAAAAGAGTAACCGTCTCGCAATAAACAAGATCCAGATATAATGTTCATGCTCAACGCAGGCACTAAATAACAATGATTTAAGTTCATCACTAATCCTGATGGTAACTGAAGTGACACTCTGCCGACGGCGATTGCATCAACCTTGGAACCATTTCCTACGCGCATCGTCACTTCATCTTTCGCCAGCCTTCGCCTATTCCGCAGTTCCTGTTTCGAGTTGCAAATATGAGCAACAAAACCGGTATCGAATACCCAGGCACTACTACGAGAGCCGGTTAAGTACACATCAATAACATGTAGATCTAATATACCTAATTTTTCTTTGCCCGCCTTCTTTCTGCCAGATACTTGGGGCAATTGCGCTTCCAGTGACCCATACCCTTGCAATAGTAACACTCCGTTTCCGGCTTAGGTCCAGCTTTGGGTTTCTTCGTCGGATTGGCAACAGGCTTGCCGCTCTTCTTCGAATTGCCCTTCTTGCCTTTGTCGTTTCTCTTGAAACTAGTGGTCTTATTCGCCATCAACACTTGATGCTCTTTACGGAGTTCAGACTCTGCGACTTTCAGCATCGCAAACAACTCGCCGGGAGACTTGTTCATCCCTTGCATGTTGTAGTTCAACACAAAGCCTTTATAGCTTGGCGGCAGTGATTGAAGGATTCTGTCAGTGATAGTTTCTTGCGGGAGTTCAATCCCCAGCTCAGCTAGACGGTTTGAGTACCTAGACATTTTGAGCACATGTTCACTGACAGATGAGTTTTCCTCCATCTTGCAAGCATAGAATTTATCGGAGGTCTCATACCTCTCGATCCGGGCGTTCTTCTGAAAGATAAACTCCAACTCCTGGAACATCTCAAATGCTCCATGACGCTCAAAGCAACGTTGAAGTCCCGGTTCTAAGCCATACAAAACTGCACATTGAACTATTGAGTAGTCCTCCTTACGTGCTAACCAAGCGTTCTTAACATCCTGATCAGCCGTAGCGGGTGGGTCATCTCCTAACGCAGCATTAAGGACATAATCATTCTTCCCAGCTTGTAAGATTAGCTTAAGATTATGAGCCCAATCTACAAAGTTGCTTCCATCATCTTTCAACTTAGCTTTCTCTAGGAATGTATTAAAATTCAGGATGACTGTCGCGTGAGCCATGATCTACAACACAAATATATTCAAAGTGGACTTAGACTATGTTCAAGATAATTAGAGTTTAACTTAATCAAATTATTCGCTAAACTCCCACTCAAAAAGTACATCTCTCTAGTCATTTGAGTGGTTCATGATCCACTTACACTAGCTCAAGTCCGATCATCACGTGAGTTGAGTATAGTTTCAGTGGTAAGCATCCCTATGCTAATCATATCATCTATATGATTCATGATCGACCTTTCGGTCTCATGTGTTCCGAGGCCATGTCTGCACATGCTAGGCTCGTCAAGCTTAACCCGAGTGTTCCGCGTGCGCAACTGTTTTGCACCCGTTGTATGTGAACGTTGAGTCTATCACACCCGATCATCACGTGGTGTCTCGAAACGATGAACTGTAGCAACGGTGCACAGTCGGGGAGAACAAAATTTCGTCTTGAAATTTTAGTGAGAGATCACCTCATAATGCTACCGTCATTCTGAGCAAAATAAGGTGCATAAAAGGATTCACATCACATGCAATTCATAAGTGACATGATATGGCCATCATCATGTGCTTCTTGATCTCCATCACCAAAGCACCGGCACGATCTTCTTGTCACCGGCGCCACACCATGATCTCCATCAATGTGTTGCCATCGGGGTTGTCGTGCTACTCATGCTATTACTACTAAAGCTACATCCTAGCAAAATAGTAAACGCATCTGCAAGCACACACGTTAGTATAAAGACAACCCTATGGCTCCTGCCAGTTGCCGTACCATCGAAGTGCAAGTCGATATTTCTATTACAACATGATCATCTCATACATCCAATATATCACATCACATCATTGGCCATATCACATCACAAGCACACCCTGCAAAAATAAGTTAGACGTCCTCTAATTTTGTTGTTGCATGTATTATGTGGTGACCATGGGTATCTAGTAGGATCGCATCTTACTTACGCAAACACCACAATGGAGATATATGACATGCTATTTAACCTCATCCAAGGACCTCCTCGGTCAAATACGATTCAACTAAAGTTGGAGAAACCGACACTTGCCAGTCATCTTTGAGCAACGGAGTTACTCGTAACGATGAAACCAGTCTCTCGTAAGCGTACGAGTAATGTCGGTCCAAGCCGCTTCAATCCAACAATACCGCGGAATCAAGAAAAGACTAAGGAGGGCAGCAAACCGCACATCACCGCCCACAAAAACTTTTGTGTTCTACTCCAGAAGACATCTACGCATGAACCTAGCTCATGATGCCACTGTTGGGGAACGTCGCATGGGAAACAAAATTTTTCCTACGCGCACGAAGACCTATCATGGTGATGTCCATCTACGAGAGGGGATGAGTGATCTACGTACCCTTGTAGATCGTACAGCAGAAGCGTTAGAGAACGCAGTTGATGTAGTGGAACTTCCTCACGTCCCTCGATCCGCCCCGCGAACAATCCCGCGATCAGTCCCACGATCTAGTACCGAACGGACGTCACCTCCGCGTTCAGCACACGTACAGCTCGACGATGATCTCGGCCTTCTTGATCCAGCAAGAGAGGCGGAGAGGTAGAAGAGTTCTCCGGCAGCGTGACGGCGCTCCGGAGGTTGGTGATGACCTTGTCTCAGCAGGGCTCCGCCCGAGCTGCGCAGAAACGCGATCTAGAGGAAAAACCGTGGAGGTATGTGGTCGGGCTGCCGTGGAAAAACCGTGTCAAATCAGCACTAAAACCTCCGTATATATAGGTGGGAGGGAGGGGACCTTGCCTTGGGGCTCAAGGAGCCCCAAGGGGGTCGGCCGAGTCCAAGGGGGGAGGAATCCCCCCCAAACCGAGTTGGACTTGGTTTGGTGGGAGGGAGTCCCCCTTCCTTCCCACCTCCTCCTTTTTTTCTCCTTTCCTCTTGATTTTCTTTTCCTTGGCGCATAGAGCCCTTTTGGGCTGTCCCACCAGCCCACTAAGGGCTGGTGTGCCACCCTCAATGCCTTTGGGCTTCCCCGGGGTGGGTTGCCCCCCCTGGTGAACTCCCGGAACCCATTCGTCATTCCCGGTACATTCCCGGTAACTCCGAAAACCTTCCGGTAATCAAATGAGGTCATCCTATATATCAATCTTCGTTTCCGGACTATTTCGGAAACCCTCGTGAAGTCCGTGATCTCATCCGGGACTCCGAACAACATTTGGTAACCAACCATGTAACTCAAATACGCATAAAACAACGTCGAACCTTAAGTGTGCACACCCTGCGGGTTCGAGAACTATGTAGACATGACCCGAGAGACTCCTCGGTCAATATCCAATAGCGGGACCTGGATGCCCATATTGGATCCTACAAATTCTACGAAGATCTTATCGTTTGAACCTCAGTGCCAAGGATTCATATAATCCCGTATGTCATTCCCTTTGTCCTTCGGTATGTTACTTGCCCGATATTCGATCGTCAGTATCCGTATACCTATTTCAATCTCGTTTACCGGCAAGTCTCTTTACTCGTTCCATAATACAAGATCCCGCAACTTACACTAAGTTACATTGCTTGCAAGGCTTGTGTGCGATGTTGTATTACCGAGTGGGCCCCGAGATACCTCTCCATTCACACGGAGTGACAAATCCCAGTCTTGATCCATACTAACTCAACTAACACCTTCGGAGATACCTGTAGAGTATCTTTATAGTCACCCAGTTACGTTGCGACGTTTGATAGACACAAAGCATTCCTCCGGTGTAAGTGAGTTATATGATCTCATGGTCATAGGAATAAATACTTGACACGCAGAAAACAGTAGCAACAAAATGACACGATCAACATGCTACGTCTATTAGTTTGGGTCTAGTCCATCACATGATTCTCCTAATGACGTGATCCAGTTATCAAGCAACAACACCTTGTTCATAATCAGAAGACACTGACTATCTTTGATCAACTGGCTAGCCAACTAGAGTCTTGCTAGGGACGGTGTTTTGTCTATGTATCCACACATGTAAATGAGTCTTCATTCAATACAATTGTAGCATGGATAATAAACGATTATCTTGATACAGGAATTATAATAATAACTATATTTATTATTGCCTCTAGGGCATAATTCCAACAGGAAGCAGGGGCCTTTAGTCCCGGGGCGTGGCTCGAACTGGGACAAAGACACCCCTTTAGTCCCGGGTGGAGCCACGACCCGGGACTAAAGGCCCTTTTTCGGTAGACCAGATGGTGGTAAGCAGGGGCCTTTAGTCCCGGGCGTGGCAAGAACCGGGACTAAAGTGTTGCCTATATAAACCCTCGCCCCTGGCCACCATATCCCCTGTTTTTTTGGTTGTTGAAGTGTGACCATGCCATGCTCTTGCCACTCTAGTTCATGCACATGACGTGTTCGATGAAATGCCCGAGCCACTCTACTTAAGCTTTCTCCTCTCCAAGCTCGACCTCCAAGCTCCATTTTCCTTAATATTTGTCTAGGTTTGGACGTGCACCAACTGCGAGCACCACCGTGGTGAGCCTCTTGTTCTTATCTTCTTTTTAAAATCAAAAAAATCTTACTTGTATGATTTAGATACATACTTGTCTAAATTACTCACTTCCATTATTTTTTGTTATTATATAGTGCGATGGTTTTGGTATCCGCCTCTGTCGGCCCTTGTCCTGTCTATGATTCGGATGTGGTATATATTATCTTTTATAACTATCAGTTTTATTTAGTGTTTATGACAATTATGACGACCAATGTGACATATATTTTTTTAATCTAGGAGGTATGTGAACCGGAAATTCCAACCCACATAAAAATTCTTCTCGAGAAGTTAAATTTGGTTGAAAAAGAAAACAAATACTTGAAGAAAAATTGAAAATAATTGAGGATAAGAATATGGAACTGGAGTTGCATGTCGCCGATGTCATCGATGATCGCAAGATGAAGATCGATGCGATGCGGTTTAAGATGGATGCAATGCGCTTGAAGATGGATGAAATGAGCTTGAACATTAGAAATATTAGAAAATATGCCATTGATAAAGAGGCTTGGTATCATTATGCTGTTGGGTCAATTGTTACCTTAGTTGCGATTTTGATCGCGTTTGTTGTTGCATTTAAATGTTTTACATAGTTGTATGTTGTTTTTATGAGAGAACTTTATGTATTTATTTTTTGCAATAATAACATTTGATCACTACTGTTCTTTGGCTTTAATGTGATGATGAACTTGTATTAATTTGGTCATATGTTCTGCAATGGTTTTTTTATATATTTTATTTCATAATAGAGATGAATCGCCAATGATAATATTTAATTTCATAATATGGTTTTTTGAACTCCATACTTTTTGACTTCATTTGGTATATTTCGTGGATTTACTTTTTTTTTTGAGCTAGTTGACCCTAAAATTGAAAAGCACTACAAATGAACTCTGAAAATGTTGAAAGTTGGCATGCTATCATCATTTCACCCACATAGCATGTGTTAAAAAGTTGAGAGGGCTACGCCAAAAACTAGATGCACTTCGTGTACAAAACGGACAATCTCTCTCGAAGTATCAGGGTTTCGAACGAGAACTCATCTCCTACAAAGGGATTTCATTTTTGCGAACTTATTTGAACTCCATACTTTTTGTGTGTTCGAAATGCACCATTCAAAGGCACACCACAAAATTTCAACAATTTCTGACTTCATTTGGTATATTTCGTGGATTTACTTTTTTTTTTTGAGCTAGTTGACCCTGAAATTGAAAAGCACTACAAATGAACTCTGAAAATGTTGAAAGTTGGCATGCTATCATCATTTCACCCACATCGCATGTGTTAAAAAGTTGAGAGGGCTACGACAAAAACTGGATGCACTTCGTGTACAAAACGGACAATCTCTCTCAAAGTATCAGGGTTTCGAACGAGAACTCATCTCTTACAAAGGGATTTCATTTTTGTGAACTTATTTGAACTCCATACTTTTTGTGTGTTCAAAATGCACCATTCAAAGGCACACAACAAAAGTTCAACAATTTCTTACTTCATTTGGTATATTTCGTGGATTTACTTATTTTTTTGAGCTAGTTGACCCTGAAATTGAAAAGCACTACAAATGAACTCTGAAAATGTTGAAAGTTGGATGCTATCATCATTTCACCCACATAGCATGTGTTGAAAAGTTGAGAGGGCCACGACAAAAACTGGATGCACTTCGTGTACAAAAAGGACAATCTCTCTCGAAGTATCAGGGTTTCGAACGAGAACTCATCTCTTACAAAGGGATTTCATTTTTGTGAACTTATTTGAACTCCATACTTTTTGTGTGTTCAAAATGCACCATTCAAAGGCACACCACAAAATTTCAACAATTTCTGACTTCATTGGGTATATTTCGTGGATTTACTTTTTTTTTGAGCTAGTTGACCCTGAAATTGAAAAGCACTACAAATGAACTCTGAAAATTTTGAAAGTTGGCATGCTATCATCATTTCACCCACATAGCATGTGTTAAAAAGGTGAGAGGGCTACGACAAAAACTGGATGCGCTTCGTGTACAAAACGGACAATCTCTTTCGAAGTATCAGGGTTTCGAACAAGAACTCAACTCTTACAAAGGGATTTCATTTTTGTGTGTTCAATAATTTTTGTGTGTTCAAAATGCACCATTCAAAGGCACACCACAAAATTTCAACAATTTCTGACTTCATTTGGTATATTTCGTGGATTTACTTTTTTTTGAGCTAGTTGACCCTGAAATTGAAAAGCACTATAAATGAACTCTGAAAATTTTGAAAGTTGGCATGCTATCATCATTTCAACCACATAGCATGTGTTAAAAAGGTGAGAGGGATACGACAAAAACTGGATGCGCTTCGTGTACAAAACGGACAATCTCTTTCGAAGTATCAGGGTTTCGAACGAGAACTCATCTCTTACAAAGGGATTTCATTTTTGTGAACTTATTTTAACTCCATACTTTTTGTGTGTTCGAAATGCACCATTCAAAGGCACACCACAAAGTTTCAACAATTTCTGACTTCATTTGGTATATTTCGTGGATTTACTTTTTTTTTTTGAGCTAGTTGACCCTGAAATTGAAAAGCACTACAAATGAACTCTGAAAATGTTGAAAGTTGGCATGCTATCATCATTTCACCCACATCGCATGTGTTAAAAAGTTGAGAGGGCTACGACAAAAACTGGATGCACTTCGTGTACAAAACGGACAATCTCTCTCGAAGTATCAAGGTTTCGAACGAGAACTCATCTCTTACAAAGGGAATTCATTTTTGTGAACTTATTTGAACTCCATACTTTTTGTGTGTTCAAAATGCACCATTCAAAGGCACACAAAAAAATTTCAACAATTTCTTACTTCATTTGGTATATTTCGTGGATTTACTTATTTTTTTTTGAGCTAGTTGACCCTGAAATTGAAAAGCACTACAAATGAACTCTGAAAATGTTGAAAGTTGGATGCTATCATCATTTCACCCACATAGCATGTGTTGAAAAGTTGAGAGGGCCACGACAAAAACTGGATGCACTTCGTGTACAAAAAGGACAATCTCTCTCGAAGTATCAGGGTTTCGAACGAGAACTCATCTCTTACAAAGGGATTTCATTTTTGTGAACTTATTTGAACTCCATACTTTTTGTGTGTTCAAAATGCACCATTCAAAGGCACACCACAAAATTTCAACAATTTCTGACTTCATTTGGTATATTTCGTGGATTTACTTTTTTTTGAGCTAGTTGACCCTGAAATTGAAAAGCACTACAAATGAACTCTGAAAATTTTGAAAGTTGGCATGCTATCATTATTTCACCCACATAGCATGTGTTAAAAAGGTGAGAGGGCTACGACAAAAACTGGATGCGCTTCGTGTACAAAACGGACAATCTCTTTCGAAGTATCAGGGTTTCGAACGAGAACTCATCTCTTACAAAGGGATTTCATTTTTGTGTGTTCAATAATTTTTGTGTGTTCAAAATGCACCATTCAAAGGCACACCACAAAATTTCAACAATTTCTGACTTCATTTGGTATATTTCGTGGATTTACTTTTTTTTTGAGCTAGTTAACCCTGAAATTGAAAAGCACTACAAATAAACTCTGAAAATGTTGAAAGTTGGCATGCTATCATCATTTCACCCACATAGCATGTGTTAAAAAGTTGAGAGGGCTACGACAAAAACTGGATGCATTTCGTGTACAAAACGGACAATCTCTCTCGAAGTATCAGGGTTTCGAACGAGAACTCATCTCTTACAAAGGGATTTCATTTTTGTGAACTTATTTGAACTCCATACTTTTTGTGTGTTCAAAATGCACCATTCAAAGGCACACAACAAAATTTCAACAATTTCTTACTTCATTTGGTATATTTCGTGGATTTACTTATTTTTTTTGAGCTAGTTGACCCTGAAATTGAAAAACACTACAAATGAACTCTAAAAATGTTGAAAGTTGGATGCTATCATCATTTCACCCACATAGCATGTGTTGAAAAGTTGAGAGGGCCACGACAAAAACTGGATGCACTTCGTGTACAAAAAGGACAATCTCTCTCGAAGTATCAGGGTTTCGAACGAGAACTCATCTCTTACAAAGGGATTTCACTTTTGTGAACTTATTTGAACTCCATACTTTTTGTGTGTTCATAATGCACCATTCAAAGGCACACCACAAAATTTCAACAATTTCTGAGTTCATTTGGTATATTTCGTGGATTTACTTTTTTTTTAGCTAATTGACCCTGAAATTGAAAAGCACTACAAATGAACTCTGAAAATTTTGAAAGTTGGCATGCTATCATCATTTCACCCACATAGCATGTGTTAAAAAGGTGAGAGGGCTACGACAAAAACTAGATGCACTTCGTGTACAAAACGGACAATCTCTCTCGAAGTATCAGGGTTTCGAACGAGAACTCATCTCTTACAAAGGGATTTCATTTTTGTGAACTTATTTGATCTCCATACTTTTTGTGTGTTCGAAATGCACCATTCAAAGGCACACCACAAAATTTCAACAATTTCTGACTTCATTTGGTATATTTCGTGGATTTACTTTTTTTTTTTGAGCTAGTTGACCCTGAAATTAAAAAGCACTACAAATGAACTCTGAAAATGTTGAAAGTTGGCATGCTATCATCATTTCATCCACATCGCATGTGTTAAAAAGTTGAGAGGGCTACGACAAAAACTGGATGCACTTCGTGTACAAAACGAACAATCTCTCTCGAAGTATCAGGGTTTCGAACGAGAACTCATCTCTTACAAAGGGAATTCATTTTTGTGAACTTATTTGAACTCCATACTTTGTGTGTGTTCAAAATGCACCATTCAAAGGCACACAACAAAATTTCAACAATTTCTTACTTCATTTGGTATATTTCGTGGATTTACTTTTTTTTGAGCTAGTTGACCCTGAAATTGAAAAGCACTACAAATGAACTCTGAAAATGTTGAAAGTTGGATGCTATCATCATTTCACCCACATAGCATGTGTTGAAAAGTTGAGAGGGCCACGACAAAAACTGGATGCACTTCCTGTACAAAAAGGACAATCTCTCTCGAAGTATCAGGGTTTCGAACGAGAACTCATCTCTTACAAAGGGATTTCATTTTTGTGAAGTTATTTGAACTCCATACTTTTTGTGTGTTCAAAATGCACCATTCAAAGGCACACCACAAAATTTCAACAATTTCTGACTTCATTTGGTATATTTCGTGGATTTACTTTTTTTTTGAGCTAGTTGACCCTGAAATTGAAAAGCACTACAAATGAACTCTGAAAATTTTGAAAGTTGGCATGCTATCATTATTTCACCCACATAGCATGTGTTAAAAAGGTGAGAGGGCTACGACAAAAACTGGATGCGGTTTGTGTACAAAACGGACAATCTCTTTCGAAGTATCAGGGTTTCGAACGAGAACTCATCTCTTACAAAGGGATTTCATTTTTGTGTGTTCAATAATTTTTGTGTGTTCAAAATGCACCATTCAAAGGCACACCACAAAATTTCAACAATTTCTGACTTCATTTGGTATATTTCGTGGATTTACTTTTTTTTTTGAGCTAGTTAACCCTGAAATTGAAAAGCACTACAAATAAACTCTGAAAATGTTGAAAGTTGGCATGCTATCATCATTTCACCCACATAGCATGTGTTAAAAAGTTGAGAGGGCTACGACAAAAACTGGATGCACTTCGTGTACAAAACGGACAATCTCTCTCGAAGTATCAGGGTTTCGAACGAGAACTCATCTCTTACAAAGGGATTTCATTTTTGTGAAGTTATTTGAACTCCATACTTTTTGTGTGTTCAAAATGCACCATTCAAAGGCACACAACAAAATTTCAAGAATTTCTTACTTCATTTGGTATATTTCGTGGATTTACTTTTTTTTGAGCTAGTTGACCCTGAAATTGAAAAGCACTACAAATGAACTCTGAAAATGTTGAAAGTTGGATGCTATCATCATTTCACCCACATAGCATGTGTTGAAAAGTTGAGAGGGCCACGACAAAAACTGGATGCACTTCGTGTACAAAAAGGACAATCTCTCTCGAAGTATCAGGGTTTCGAACGAGAACTCATCTCTTACAAAGGGATTTCATTTTTGTGAACTTATTTGAACTCCATACTTTTTGTGTGTTCAAAATGCACCATTCAAAGGCACACCACAAAATTTCAACAATTTCTGACTTCATTTGGTATATTTCGTGGATTTACTTTTTTTTGAGCTAGTTGATCCTGAAATTGAAAAGCACTACAAATGAACTCTGAAAATTTTGAAAGTTGGCATGCTATCATCATTTCACCCACATAGCATGTGTTAAAAAGGTGAGACGGCTACGACAAAAACTGGATGCGGTTCGTGTACAAAACGGACAATCTCTTTCGAAGTATCAAGGTTTCGAACGAGAACTCATCTCTTACAAAGGGATTTCATTTTTGTGTATTCAATAATTTTTGTGTGTTCAAAATGCACCATTCAACGGCACACCACAAAATTTCAACAATTTCTGACTTCATTTGGTATATTTCGTGGATTTACTTTTTTTTTGAGCTAGTTAACCCTGAAATTGAAAAGCACTACAAATAAACTCTGAAAATGTTGAAAGTTGGCATGCTATCATCATTTCACCCACATAGCATGTGTTAAAAAGTTGAGAGGGCTACGACAAAAACTAGATGCACTTCGTGTACAAAACGGACAATCTCTCTCGAAGTATCAGGGTTTCGAACGAGAACTCATCTCTTACAAAGGGATTTCATTTTTGTGAACTTATTTGAACTCCATACTTTTTGTGTGTTCAAAATGCACCATTCAAAGGCACACCACAAAATTTCAACAATTTCTGACTTCATTTGATATATTTCGTGGATTTACTTATTTTTTTGAGCTAGTTGACCCTGAAATTGAAAAGCACTACAAATGAACTCTGAAAATGTTGAAAGTTGGCATGCTATCATCATTTCACCCACATAGCATGTGTTAAAAAGTTGAGAGGGCTACGACAAAAACTGGATGCACTTCGTGTACAAAACGGACAATCTCTCTCGAAGTATCAGGGTTTCGAACGAGAACTCATCTCTTACAAAGGGATTTCATTTTTGTGAACTTATTTGAACTCCATAATTTTTGTGTGTTCAAAATGCACCATTCAAAGGCACACCACAAAATTTCAACAATTTCTGACTTCATTTGGTATATTTCGTGGATTTACTTATTTTTTTGAGCTAGTTGACCCTGAAATTGAAAAGCACTACAAATGAACTCTGAAAATGTTGAAAGTTGGATGCTATCATCATTTCACCCACATAGCGTGTGTTGAAAAGTTGAGAGGGCTACGACAAAAACTGGATGCACTTCGTGTACAAAACGGACAATCTCTCTGGAAGTATCATGGTTTTGAACGAGAACTCATCTCTTACAAAGGGATTTCATTTTTGTGAACTTATTTGAACTCCATACTTTTTCTGTGTTCAAAATGCACCATTCAAAGGCACACCACAAAATTTCAACAATTTCTGACTTCATTTGGTATATTTCGTGGATTTACTTTTTTTTTTGAGCTAGTTGACCCTGAAATTGAAAAGCACTACAAATGAACTATGAAAATGTTGAAAGTTGGCATGCTATCATCATTTCACCCACATAGCATGTGTTAAAAAGTTGAGAGGGCCACGACAAAAACTGGATGCACTTCGTGTACAAAAAGGACAATCTCTCTCGAAGTATCAGGGTTTCGAACGAGAACTCATCTCTTACAAAGGGATTTCATTTTTGTGAACTTATTTGAACTCCATACTTTTTGTGTGTTCAAAATGCACCATTCAAAGGCACACCACAAAATTTCAACAATTTCTGACTTCATTTGGTATATTTCGTGGATTTACTTTTTTTTGAGCTAGTTGATCCTGAAATTGAAAAGCACTACAAATGAACTCTGAAAATTTTGAAAGTTGGCATGCTAACATCATTTCACCCACATAGCATGTGTTAAAAAGGTGAGAGGGCTACGACAAAAACTGGATGCGGTTCGTGTACAAAACGGACAATCTCTTTCGAAGTATCAAGGTTTCGAACGAGAACTCATCTCTTACAAAGGGATTTCATTTTTGTGTATTCAATAATTTTTGTGTGTTCAAAATGCACCATTCAAAGGCACACCACAAAATTTCAACAATTTCTGACTTCATTTGGTATATTTCGTGGATTTACTTTTTTTTTGAGCTAGTTAACCCTGAAATTGAAAAGCACTACAAATAAACTCTGAAAATGTTGAAAGTTGGCATGCTATCATCATTTCACCCACATAGCATGTGTTAAAAAGTTGAGAGGGCTACGACAAAAACTAGATGCACTTCGTGTACAAAACGGACAATCTCTCTCGAAGTATCAGGGTTTCGAACGAGAACTCATCTCTTACAAAGGGATTTCATTTTTGTGAACTTATTTGAACTCCATACTTTTTGTGTGTTCAAAATGCACCATTCAAAGGCACACCACAAAATTTCAACAATTTCTGACTTCATTTGGTATATTTCGTGGATTTACTTATTTTTTTTGAGCTAGTTGACCCTGAAATTGAAAAGCACTACAAATGAACTCTGAAAATGTTGAAAGTTGGCATGCTATCATCATTTCACCCACATAGCATGTGTTAAAAAGTTGAGAGCGCTACGACAAAAACTGGATGCACTTCGTGTACAAAACGGACAATCTCTCTCGAAGTATCAGGGTTTCGAACGAGAACTCATCTCTTACAAAGGGATTTCATTTTTGTGAACTTATTTGAACTCCATAATTTTTGTGTGTTCAAAATGCACCATTCAAAGGCACACCACAAAATTTCAACAATTTCTGACTTCATTTGGTATATTTCGTGGATTTACTTATTTTTTTGAGCTAGTTGACCCTGAAATTGAAAAGCACTACAAATGAACT
Organism: Hordeum vulgare subsp. vulgare; assembly: GCF_904849725.1. Lineage (NCBI taxonomy): Eukaryota > Viridiplantae > Streptophyta > Magnoliopsida > Poales > Poaceae > Hordeum > Hordeum vulgare. The sequence continues at coordinate 317,396,202 of NC_058518.1, forward strand.
CTGAAAATGTTGAAAGTTGGATGCTATCATCATTTCACCCACATAGCGTGTGTTGAAAAGTTGAGAGGGCTACGACAAAAACTGGATGCACTTCGTGTACAAAACGGACAATCTCTCTGGAAGTATCATGGTTTTGAACGAGAACTCATCTCTTACAAAGGGATTTCATTTTTGTGAACTTATTTGAACTCCATACTTTTTCTGTGTTCAAAATGCACCATTCAAAGGCACACCACAAAATTTCAACAATTTCTGACTTCATTTGGTATATTTCGTGGATTTACTTATTTTTTTGAGCTAGTTGACCCTGAAATTGAAAAGCACTACAAATGAACTATGAAAATGTTGAAAGTTGGCATGCTATCATCATTTCACCCACATAGCATGTGTTAAAAAGTTGAGAGGGCAACGACAAAAACTGGATGCACTTCGTGTACAAAACGGACAATCTCTCTCGAAGTATCAGGGTTTCGAACGAGAACTCATCTCTTACAAAGGGATTTCATTTTTGTGAACTTATTTGGACACCATACTTTTTGTGTGTTCAAAATGCACCATTCAAAGGCACACCACAAAATTTCAACAATTTCTGACTTCATTTGGTATATTTCGTGGATTTACTTTTTTTTTTGAGCTAGTTGACCCTGAAATTGAAAAGCACTACAAATGAACTCTGAAAATTTTGAAAGTTGGCATGCTATCATCATTTCACCCACATAGCATGTGTTAAAAAGGTGAGAGGGCCACGACAAAAACTGGATGCGCTTCGTGTACAAAACGGACAATCTCTTTCGAAGTATCAAGGTTTCGAACGAGAACTCATCTCTTACAAAGGGATTTCATTTTTGTGTGTTCAATAATTTTTGTGTGTTCAAAATGCACCATTCAAAGGCACACCACAAAATTTCATCAATTTCTGACTTCATTTGGTATATTTCTTGGATTTACTTTTTTTTTGAGCTAGTTAACCCTGAAATTGAAAAGCACTACAAATAAACTCTGAAAATGTTGAAAGTTGGCATGCTATCATCATTTCACCCACATAGCATGTGTTAAAAAGTTGAGAGGGCTACGACAAAAACTAGATGCACTTCGTGTACAAAACGGACAATCTCTCGCGAAGTATCAGGGTTTCGAACGAGAACTCATGTCTTACAAAGGGATTTCATTTTTGTGAACTTATTTGAACTCCATACTTTTTGTGTGTTGAAAATGCACCATTCAAAGGCACACCACAAAATTTCAACAATTTCTGACTTCATTTGGTATATTTCGTGGATTTACTTATTTTTTTTTGAGCTAGTTGACCCTGAAATTGAAAAGCACTACAAATGAACTCTGAAAATGTTGAAAGTTGGCATGCTATCATCATTTCACCCACATAGCATGTGTTAAAAAGTTGAGAGGGCTACGACAAAAACTGGATGCACTTCGTGTACAAAACGGACAATCTCTCTCGAAGTATCAGGGTTTCGAACGAGAACTCATCTCTTACAAAGGGATTTCATTTTTGTGAACTTATTTGAACTCCATAATTTTTGTGTGTTCAAAATGCACCATTCAAAGGCACACAACAAAATTTCAAGAATTTCTTACTTCATTTGGTATATTTCGTGGATTTACTTTTTTTTTTGAGCTAGTTGACCCTGAAATTGAAAAGCACTACAAATGAACTCTGAAAATGTTGAAAGTTGGATGCTATCATCATTTCACCCACATAGCATGTGTTGAAAAGTTGCGAGGGCCACGACAAAAACAGGATGCACTTCGTGTACAAAAAGGACAATCTCTCTCGAAGTATCAGGGTTTCGAACGAGAACTCATCTCTTACAAAGGGATTTCATTTTTGTGAACTTATTTGAACTCCATACTTTTTGTGTGTTCAAAATGCACCATTCAAAGGCACACCACAAAATTTCAACAATTTCTGACTTCATTTGGTATATTTCGTGGATTTACTTTTTTTTGAGCTAGTTGATCCTGAAATTGAAAAGCACTACAAATGAACTCTGAAAATTTTGAAAGTTGGCATGCTATCATCATTTCACCCACATAGCATGTGTTAAAAAGGTGAGAGGGCTACGACAAAAACTGGATGCGGTTCGTGTACAAAACGGACAATCTCTTTCGAAGTATCAAGGTTTCGAACGAGAACTCATCTCTTACAAAGGGATTTCATTTTTGTGTATTCAATAATTTTTGTGTGTTCAAAATGCACCATTCAAAGGCACACCACAAAATTTCAACAATTTCTGACTTCATTTGGTATATTTCGTCGATTTACTTTTTTTTTGAGGTAGTTAACCCTGAAATTGAAAAGCACTACAAATAAACTCTGAAAATGTTGAAAGTTGGCATGCTATCATCATTTCACCCACATAGCATGTGTTAAAAAGTTGAGAGGGCTACGACAAAAACTAGATGCACTTCGTGTACAAAACGGACAATCTCTCTCGAAGTATCAGGGTTTCGAACGAGAACTCATCTCTTACAAAGGGATTTCATTTTTGTGAACTTATTTGAACTCCATACTTTTTGTGTGTTCAAAATGCACCATTCAAAGGCACACCACAAAATTTCAACAATTTCTGACTTCATTTGGTATATTTCGTGGATTTACTTATTTTTTTTGAGCTAGTTGACCCTGAAATTGAAAAGCACTACAAATGAACTCTGAAAATGTTGAAAGTTGGCATGCTATCATCATTTCACCCACATAGCATGTGTTAAAAAGTTGAGAGGGCTACGACAAAAACTGGATGCACTTCGTGTACAAAACGGACAATCTCTCTCGAAGTATCAGGGTTTCGAACGAGAACTCATCTCTTACAAAGGGATTTCATTTTTGTGAACTTATTTGAACTCCATACTTTTTGTGTGTTCAAAATGCACCATTCAAAGGCACACCACAAAATTTCAACAATTTCTGACTTCATTTGGTATATTTCATGGATTTACTTATTTTTTTGAGCTAGTTGACCCTGAAATTGAAAAGCACTACAAATGAACTCTGAAAATGTTGAAAGTTGGATGCTATCATCATTTCACCCACATAGCATGTGTTGAAAAGTTGAGAGGGCTACGACAAAAACTGGATGCACTTCGTGTACAAAACGGACAATCTCTCTGGAAGTATCATGGTTTTGAACGAGAACTCATCTCTTACAAAGGGATTTCATGTTTGTGAACTTATTTGAACTCCATACTTTTTCTGTGTTCAAAATGCACCATTCAAAGGCACACCACAACATTTCAACAATTTCTGACTTCATTTGGTATATTTCGTGGATTTACTTGTTTTTTTGAGCTAGTTGACCCTGAAATTGAAAAGCACTACAAATGAACTATGAAAATGTTGAAAGTTGGCATGCTATCATCATTTCACCCACATAGCATGTGTTAAAAAGTTGAGAGGGCAACGACAAAAACTGGATGCCCTTCGTGTACAAAACGGACAATCTCTCTCGAAGTATGAGGTTTTCGAACGAGAACTCATCTCTTACAAAGGGATTTCATTTTTGTGAACTTATTTGAACACCATACTTTTTGTGTGTTCAAAATGCACCATTCAAAGGCACACCACAAAATTTCAACAATTTCTGACTTCATTTGGTATATTTCGTGGATTTACTTTTTTTTTTGAGCTAGTTCACCCTGAAATTGAAAAGCACTACAAATGAACTCTGAAAATTTTGAAAGTTGGCATGCTATCATTATTTCACCCACATAGCATGTGTTAAAAAGGTGAGAGGGCTACGACAAAAACTGGATGCGCTTCGTGTACAAAACGGACAATCTCTTTCGAAGTATCAAGGTTTCGAACGAGAACTCATCTCTTACAAAAGGATTTCATTTTTGTGTGTTCAATAATTTTTGTGTGTTCAAAATGCACCATTCAAAGGCACACCACAAAATTTCAACAATTTCTGACTTCATTTGGTATATTTCGTGGATTTTCTTTTTTTTTAGCTAGTTAACCCTGAAATTGAAAAGCACTACAAATAAACTCTGAAAATGTTGAAAGTTGGCATGCTATCATCATTTCACCCACATAGCATGTGTTAAAAAGTTGAGAGGGCTACGACAAAAACTAGATGCACTTCGTGTACAAAACGGACAATCTTTCTCGAAGTATCAGGGTTTCGAACGAGAACTCATCTCTTACAAAGGGATTTCATTTTTGTGAACTTATTTGAACTCCATACTTTTTGTGTGTTCAAAATGCACCATTCAAAGGCACACCACAAAATTTCAACAATTTCTGACTTCATTTGGTATATTTCGTGGATTTACTTATTTTTTTGAGCTAGTTGACCCTGAAATTGAAAAGCACTACAAATGAACTCTGAAAATGTTGAAAGTTGGCATGCTATCATAATTTCACCCACATAGCATGTGTTAAAAAGTTGAGAGGGCTACGACAAAAACTGGATGCACTGCGTGTACAAAACGGACAATCTCTCTCGAAGTATCAGGGTTTCGAACGAGAACTCATCTCTTACAAACGGATTTCATTTTTGTGAAATTATTTGAACTCCATACTTTTTGTGTGTTCAAAATGCACCATTCAAAGGCACACCACAAAATTTCAACAATTTCTGACTTCATTTGGTATATTTCGTGGATTTACTTATTTTTTTGAGCTAGTTGACCCTGAAATTGAAAAGCACTACAAATGAACTATGAAAATGTTGAAAGTTGGATGCTATCATCATTTCACCCACATAGCATGTGTTGAAAAGTTGAGAGGGCAACGACAAAAACTGGATGCACTTCGTGTACAAAACGGACAATCTCTCTCGAAGTATGAGGTTTTCGAACGAGAACTCATCTCTTACAAAGGTATTTCATTTTTGTGAACTTATTTGAACTCCATAATTTTTGTGTGTTCAAAATGCACCATTCAAAGGCACACCACAAAATTTCAACAATTTCTGACTTCATTTGGTATATTTCGTGGATTTACTTTTTTTGAGCTAGTTGACCCTAAAATTGAAAAGCACTACAAATGAACTCTGAAAATTTTGAAAGTTGGCATGCTATCATCATTTCAACCACATAGCATGTGTTAAAAAGGTGAGAGGGATACGACAAAAACTGGATGCGCTTCGTGTACAAAACGGACAATCTCTTTCGAAGTATCAGGGTTTCGAACGAGAACTCATCTCTTACAAAGGGATTTCATTTTTGTGTGTTCAATACTTTTTGTGTGCTCAAAATGCACCATTCAAAGGCACACCACAAAATTTCAACAATTTCTGACTTCATTTGGTATATTTCGTGGATTTACTTATTTTTTGAGCTAGTTGACCCTGAAATTGAAAAGCACTACAAATGAACTATGAAAATGTTGAAAGTTGGCATGCTATCATCATTTCACCCACATAGCATGTGTTAAAAAGTTGAGAGGGCAACGACAAAAACTGGATGCCCTTCGTGTACAAAACGGACAATCTCTCTCGAAGTATGAGGTTTTCGAACGAGAACTCATCTCTTACAAAGGGATTTCATTTTTGTGAACTTATTTGAACACCATACTTTTTGTGTGTTCAAAATGCACCATTCAAAGGCACACCACAAAATTTCAACAATTTCTGACTTCATTTGGTATATTTCGTGGATTTACTTTTTTTTTGAGCTAGTTGACCCTGGAATTGAAAAGAACTACAAATGAACTCTGAAAATTTTGAAAGTTGGCATGCTATCATCATTTCACCCACATAGCATGTGTTAAAAAGGTGAGAGGGCTACGACAAAAACTGGATGCGCTTCGTGTACAAAACGGACAATCTCTTTCGAAGTATCAAGGTTTCGAACGAGAACTCATCTCTTACAAAGGGATTTCATTTTTGTGTGTTCAATAATTTTTGTGTGTTCAAAATGCACCATTCAAAGGCACACCACAAAATTTCAACAATTTCTGACTTCATTTGGTATATTTCGTGGATTTACTTATTTTTTTTGAGCTAGTTGACCCTGAAATTGAAAAGCACTACAAATGAACTCTGAAAATGTTGAAAGTTGGCATGCTATCATCATTTCACCCACATAGCATGTGTTAAAAAGTTGAGAGGGCTACGACAAAAACTGGATGCACTTCGTGTACAAAACGGACAATCTCTCTCGAAGTATCAGGGTTTCGAACGAGAAATCATCTCTTACAAAGGGATTTCATTTTTGTGAACTTATTTGAACTCCATACTTTTTCTGTATTCAAAATGCACCATTCAAAGGCACACCACAAAATTTCAACAATTTCTGACTTCATTTGGTATATTTCGTGGATTTACTTTTTTTTGAGCTAGTTGACCCTGAAATTGAAAAGCACTACAAATGAACTATGAAAATGTTGAAAGTTGGCATGCTATCATCATTTCACCCACATAGCATGTGTTAAAAAGTTGAGAGGGCAACGACAAAAACTGGATGCACTTCGTGTACAAAACGGACAATCTCTCTCGAAGTATGAGGTTTTCGAACGAGAACTCATCTCTTACAAAGGTATTTCATTTTTGTGAACTTATTTGAACTCCATAATTTTTGTGTGTTCAAAATGAACCATTCAAAGGCACACCACAAAATTTCAACAATTTCTGACTTCATTTGGTATATTTCGTGGATTTACTTTTTTTTGAGCTAGTTGACCCTAAAATTGAAAAGCACTACAAATGAACTCTGAAAATTTTGAAAGTTGGCATGCTATCATCATTTCAACCACATAGCATGTGTTAAAAAGGTGAGAGGGATACGACAAAAACTGGATGCGCTTCGTGTACAAAACGGACAATCTCTTTCGAAGTATCAGGGTTTCGAACGAGAACTCATCTCTTACAAAGGGATTTCATTTTTGTGTGTTCAATACTTTTTGTGTGCTCAAAATGCACCATTCAAAGGCACACCACAAAATTTCAACAATTTCTGACTTCATTTGGTATATTTCGTGGATTTACTTATTTTTTGAGCTAGTTGACCCTGAAATTGAAAAGCACTACAAATGAACTATGAAAATGTTGAAAGTTGGCATGCTATCATCATTTCACCCACATAGCATGTGTTAAAAAGTTGAGAGGGCAACGACAAAAACTGGATGCCCTTCGTGTACAAAACGGACAATCTCTCTCGAAGTATGAGGTTTTCGAACGAGAACTCATCTCTTACAAAGGGATTTCATTTTTGTGAACTTATTTGAACACCATACTTTTTGTGTGTTCAAAATGCACCATTCAAAGGCACACCACAAAATTTCAACAATTTCTGACTTCATTTGGTATATTTCGTGGATTTACTTTTTTTTTGAGCTAGTTGACCCTGGAATTGAAAAGAACTACAAATGAACTCTGAAAATTTTGAAAGTTGGCATGCTATCATCATTTCACCCACATAGCATGTGTTAAAAAGGTGAGAGGGCTACGACAAAAACTGGATGCGCTTCGTGTACAAAACGGACAATCTCTTTCGAAGTATCAAGGTTTCGAACGAGAACTCATCTCTTACAAAGGGATTTCATTTTTGTGTGTTCAATAATTTTTGTGTGTTCAAAATGCACCATTCAAAGGCACACCACAAAATTTCAACAATTTCTGACTTCATTTGGTATATTTCGTGGATTTACTTTTTTTTGAGCTAGTTAACCCTGAAATTGAAAAGCACTACAAATAAAATCTGAAAATGTTGAAAGTTGGCATGCTATCATCATTTCACCCACATAGCATGTGTTAAAAAGTTGAGAGGGCTACGACAAAAACTAGATGCACTTCGTGTACAAAACGGACAATCTCTCTCGAAGTATCAGGGTTTCGAACGAGAACTCATCTCTTACAAAGGGATTTCATTTTTGTGAACTTATTTGAACTCCATACTTTTTGTGTGTTCAAAATGCACCATTCAAAGGCACACCACAAAATTTCAACAATTTCTGACTTCATTTGGTATATTTCGTGGATTTACTTATTTGTTTTGAGCTAGTTGACCCTGAAATTGAAAAGCACTACAAATGAACTCTGAAAATGTTGAAAGTTGGCATGCTATCATCATTTCACCCACATAGCATGTGTTAAAAAGTTGAGAGGGCTACGACAAAAACTGGATGCACTTCGTGTACAAAACGGACAATCTCTCTCGAAGTATCAGGGTTTCGAACGAGAACTCATCTCTTACAAAGGGATTTCATTTTTGTGAACTTATTTGAACTCCATACTTTTTGTGTATTCAAAATGCACCATTCAAAGGCACACCACAAAATTTCAACAATTTCTGACTTCATTTGGTATATTTCGTGGATTTCCTTATTTTTTTGAGCTAGTTGACCCTGAAATTGAAAAGCACTACAAATGAACTCTGAAAATGTTGAAAGTTGGATGCTATCATCATTTCACCCACATAGCATTAGTTGAAAAGGTGAGAGGGTTACGACAAAAACTGGATGCACTTCGTGTACAAAACGGACAATCTCTCTCGAAGTATCAGGGTTTCGAACGAGAACTCATCTCTTACAAAGGGATTTCATTTTTGTGAACTTATTTGAACTCCATACTTTTTCTGTGTTCAAAATGCACCATTCAAAGGCACACCACAAAATTTCAACAATTTCTGACTTCATTTGGTATATTTCGTGAATTTACTTTTTTTTTTGAGCTAGTTGACCCTGAAATTGAAAAGCACTACAAATGAACTATGAAAATGTTGAAAGTTGGCATGCTATCATCATTTCACCCACATAGCATGTGTTAAAAAGTTGAGAGGGCAACGACAAAAACTGGATGCACTTCGTGTACAAAACGGACAATCTCTCTCGAAGTATGAGGTTTTCGAACGAGAACTCATCTCTTACAAAGGTATTTCATTTTTGTGAACTTATTTGAACTCCATAATTTTTGTGTGTTCAAAATGCACCATTCAAAGGCACACCACAAAATTTCAACAATTTCTGACTTCATTTGGTATATTTCGTGGATTTACTTTTTTTTGAGCTAGTTGACCCTAAAATTGAAAAGCACTACAAATGAACTCTGAAAATTTTGAAAGTTGGCATGCTATCATCATTTCAACCACATAGCATGTGTTAAAAAGGTGAGAGGGATACGACAAAAACTGGATGCGCTTCGTGTACAAAACGAACAATCTCTTTCGAAGTATCAGGGTTTCGAACGAGAACTCATCTCTTACAAAGGGATTTCATTTTTGTGTGTTCAATACTTTTTGTGTGCTCAAAATGCACCATTAAAAGGCACACCACACAATTTCAACAATTTCTGACTTCATTTGGTATATTTCGTGGATTTACTTATTTTTTGAGCTAGTTGACCCTGAAATTGAAAAGCACTACAAATGAACTATGAAAATGTTGAAAGTTGGCATGCTATCATCATTTCACCCACATAGCATGTGTTAAAAAGTTGAGAGGGCAACGACAAAAACTGGATGCCCTTCGTGTACAAAACGGACAATCTCTCTCGAAGTATGAGGTTTTCGAACGAGAACTCATCTCTTACAAAGGGATTTCATTTTTGTGAACTTATTTGAACACCATACTTTTTGTGTGTTCAAAATGCACCATTCAAAGGCACACCACAAAATTTCAACAATTTCTGACTTCATTTGGTATATTTCGTGGATTTACTTTTTTTTTGAGCTAGTTGACCCTGAAATTGAAAAGAACTACAAATGAACTCTGAAAATTTTGAAAGTTGGCATGCTATCATCATTTCACCCACATAGCATGTGTTAAAAAGGTGAGAGGGCTACGACAAAAACTGGATGCGCTTCGTGTACAAAACGGACAATCTCTTTCGAAGTATCAAGGTTTCGAACGAGAACTCATCTCTTACAAAGGGATTTCATTTTTGTGTGTTCAATAATTTTTGTGTGTTCAAAATGCACCATTCAAAGGAACACCACAAAATTTCAACAATTTCTGACTTCATTTGGTATATTTCGTGGATTTACTTTTTTTTTGAGCTAGTTAACCCTGAAATTGAAAAGCACTACAAATAAACTCTGAAAATGTTGAAAGTTGGCATGCTATCATCATTTCACCCACATAGCATGTGTTAAAAAGTTGAGAGGGCTACGACAAAAACTAGATGCACTTCGTGTACAAAACGGACAATCTCTCTCGAAGTATCAGGGTTTCGAACGAGAACTCATCTCTTACAAAGGGATTTCATTTTTGTGAACTTATTTGAACTCCATACTTTTTGTGTGTTCAAAATGCACCATTCAAAGGCACACCACAAAATTTCAACAATTTCTGACTTCATTTGGTATATTTCGTGGATTTACTTATTTTTTTTGAGCTAGTTGACCCTGAAATTGAAAAGCACTACAAATGAACTCTGAAAATGTTGAAAGTTGGCATGCTATCATCATTTCACCCACATAGCATGTGTTAAAAAGTTGAGAGGGCTACGACAAAAACTGGATGCACTTCGTGTACAAAACGGACAATCTCTCTCGAAGTATCAGGGTTTCGAACGAGAACTCATCTCTTACAAAGGGATTTCATTTTTGTGAACTTATTTGAACTCCATACTTTTTGTGTGTTCAAAATGCACCATTCAAAGGCACACCACAAAATTTCAACAATTTCTGACTTCATTTGGTATATTTCGTGGATTTACTTATTTTTTTGAGCTAGTTGACCCTGAAATTGAAAAGCACTACAAATGAACTCTGAAAATGTTGAAAGTTGGATGCTATCATCATTTCACCCACATAGCATTAGTTGAAAAGTTGAGAGGGCTACGACAAAAACTGGATGCACTTCGTGTACAAAACGGACAATCTCTCTCGAAGTATCAGGGTTTCGAACGAGAACTCATCTCTTACAAAGGGATTTCATTTTTGTGAACTTATTTGAACTCCATACTTTTTCTGTGTTCAAAATGCACCATTCAAAGGCACACCACAAAATTTCAACAATTTCTGACTTCATTTGGTATATTTCGTGGATTTACTTTTTTTTTGAGCTAGTTGACCCTGAAATTGAAAATCACTACAAATGAACTATGAAAATGTTGAAAGTTGGCATGCTATCATCATTTCACCCACATAGCATGTGTTAAAAAGTTGAGAGGGCAACGACAAAAACTGGATGCACTTCGTGTACAAAACGGACAATCTCTCTCGAAGTATGAGGTTTTCGAACGAGAAATCATCTCTTACAAAGGGATTTCATTTTTGTGAACTTATTTGAACACCATACTTTTTGTGTTTTCAAAATGCACCATTCAAAGGCACACCACAAAATTTCAACAATTTCTAACTTCATTTGGTATATTTCGTGGATTTACTTTTTTTTTGAGCTAGTTGACCCTGAAATTGAAAAGAACTACAAATGAACTCTGAAAATTTTGAAAGTTGGCATGCTATCATCATTTCACCCACATAGCATGTGTTAAAAAGGTGAGAGGGCTACGACAAAAACTGGATGCGCTTCGTGTACAAAACGGACAATCTCTTTCGAAGTATCAAGGTTTCGAACGAGAACTCATCTCTTACAAAGGGATTTCATTTTTGTGTGTTCAATAATTTTTGTGTGTTCAAAATGCACCATTCAAAGGAACACCAGAAAATTTCAACAATTTCTGACTTCATTTGGTATATTTCGTGGATTTACTTTTTTTTGAGCTAGTTAACCCTGAAATTGAAAAGCACTACAAATAAACTCTGAAAATGTTGAAAGTTGGCATGCTATCATCATTTCACCCACATAGCATGTGTTAAAAAGTTGAGAGGGCTACGACAAAAACTAGATGCACTTCGTGTACAAAACGGACAATCTCTCTCGAAGTATCAGGGTTTCGAACGAGAACTCATCTCTTACAAAGGGATTTCATTTTTGTGAACTTATTTGAACTCCATACTTTTTGTGTGTTCAAAATGCACCATTCAAAGGCACACCACAAAATTTCAACAATTTCTGACTTCATTTGGTATATTTCGTGGATTTACTTATTTTTTTGAGCTAGTTGACCCTGAAATTGAAAAGCACTACAAATGAACTCTGAAAATGTTGAAAGTTGGATGCTATCATCATTTCACCCACATAGCATTAGTTGAAAAGTTGAGAGGGCTACGACAAAAACTGGATGCACTTCGTGTACAAAACGGACAATCTCTCTCGAAGTATCAGGGTTTCGAACGAGAACTCATCTCTTACAAAGGGATTTCATTTTTGTGAACTTATTTGAACTCCATACTTTTTCTGTGTTCAAAATGCACCATTCAAAGGCACACCACAAAATTTCAACAATTTCTGACTTCATTTGGTATATTTCGTGGATTTACTTTTTTTTTTGAGCTAGTTGACCCTGAAATATAAAATCACTACAAATGAACTATGAAAATGTTGAAAGTTGGCATGCTATCATCATTTCACCCACATAGCATGTGTTAAAAAGTTGAGAGGGCAACGACAAAAACTGGATGCACTTCGTGTACAAAACGGACAATCTCTCTCGAAGTATGAGGTTTTCGAACGAGAACTCATCTCTTACAAAGGGATTTCATTTTTGTGAACTTATTTGAACTCCATACTTTTTGTGTGTTCAAAATGCACCATTCAAAGGCACACCACAAAATTTCAACAATTTCTGACTTCATTTGGTATATTTCGTGGATTTACTTATTTGTTTTGAGCTAGTTGACCCTGAAATTGAAAAGCACTACAAATGAACTCTGAAAATGTTGAAAGTTGGCATGCTATCATCATTTCACCCACATAGCATGTGTTAAAAAGTTGAGAGGGCTACGACAAAAACTGGATGCACTTCGTGTACAAAACGGACAATCTCTCTCGAAGTATCAGGGTTTCGAACGAGAACTCATCTCTTACAAAGGGATTTCATTTTTGTGAACTTATTTGAACTCCATACTTTTTGTGTATTCAAAATGCACCATTCAAAGGCACACCACAAAATTTCAACAATTTCTGACTTCATTTGGTATATTTCGTGGATTTCCTTATTTTTTTGAGCTAGTTGACCCTGAAATTGAAAAGCACTACAAATGAACTCTGAAAATGTTGAAAGTTGGATGCTATCATCATTTCACCCACATAGCATTAGTTGAAAAGGTGAGAGGGCTACGACAAAAACTGGATGCACTTCGTGTACAAAACGGACAATCTCTCTCGAAGTATCAGGGTTTCGAACGAGAACTCATCTCTTACAAAGGGATTTCATTTTTGTGAACTTATTTGAACTCCATACTTTTTCTGTGTTCAAAATGCACCATTCAAAGGCACACCACAAAATTTCAACAATTTCTGACTTCATTTGGTATATTTCGTGAATTTACTTTTTTTTTTGAGCTAGTTGACCCTGAAATTGAAAAGCACTACAAATGAACTATGAAAATGTTGAAAGTTGGCATGCTATCATCATTTCACCCACATAGCATGTGTTAAAAAGTTGAGAGGGCAACGACAAAAACTGGATGCACTTCGTGTACAAAACGGACAATCTCTCTCGAAGTATGAGGTTTTCGAACGAGAACTCATCTCTTACAAAGGTATTTCATTTTTGTGAACTTATTTGAACTCCATAATTTTTGTGTGTTCAAAATGCACCATTCAAAGGCACACCACAAAATTTCAACAATTTCTGACTTCATTTGGTATATTTCGTGGATTTACTTTTTTTTGAGCTAGTTGACCCTAAAATTGAAAAGCACTACAAATGAACTCTGAAAATTTTGAAAGTTGGCATGCTATCATCATTTCAACCACATAGCATGTGTTAAAAAGGTGAGAGGGATACGACAAAAACTGGATGCGCTTCGTGTACAAAACGAACAATCTCTTTCGAAGTATCAGGGTTTCGAACGAGAACTCATCTCTTACAAAGGGATTTCATTTTTGTGTGTTCAATACTTTTTGTGTGCTCAAAATGCACCATTCAAAGGCACACCACACAATTTCAACAATTTCTGACTTCATTTGGTATATTTCGTGGATTTACTTATTTTTTGAGCTAGTTGACCCTGAAATTGAAAAGCACTACAAATGAACTATGAAAATGTTGAAAGTTGGCATGCTATCATCATTTCACCCACATAGCATGTGTTAAAAAGTTGAGAGGGCAACGACAAAAACTGGATGCCCTTCGTGTACAAAACGGACAATCTCTCTCGAAGTATGAGGTTTTCGAACGAGAACTCATCTCTTACAAAGGGATTTCATTTTTGTGAACTTATTTGAACACCATACTTTTTGTGTGTTCAAAATGCACCATTCAAAGGCACACCACAAAATTTCAACAATTTCTGACTTCATTTGGTATATTTCGTGGATTTACTTTTTTTTTGAGCTAGTTGACCCTGAAATTGAAAAGAACTACAAATGAACTCTGAAAATTTTGAAAGTTGGCATGCTATCATCATTTCACCCACATAGCATGTGTTAAAAAGGTGAGAGGGCTACGACAAAAACTGGATGCGCTTCGTGTACAAAACGGACAATCTCTTTCGAAGTATCAAGGTTTCGAACGAGAACTCATCTCTTACAAAGGGATTTCATTTTTGTGTGTTCAATAATTTTTGTGTGTTCAAAATGCACCATTCAAAGGAACACCACAAAATTTCAACAATTTCTGACTTCATTTGGTATATTTCGTGGATTTACTTTTTTTTTGAGCTAGTTAACCCTGAAATTGAAAAGCACTACAAATAAACTCTGAAAATGTTGAAAGTTGGCATGCTATCATCATTTCACCCACATAGCATGTGTTAAAAAGTTGAGAGGGCTACGACAAAAACTAGATGCACTTCGTGTACAAAACGGACAATCTCTCTCGAAGTATCAGGGTTTCGAACGAGAACTCATCTCTTACAAAGGGATTTCATTTTTGTGAACTTATTTGAACTCCATACTTTTTGTGTGTTCAAAATGCACCATTCAAAGGCACACCACAAAATTTCAACAATTTCTGACTTCATTTGGTATATTTCGTGGATTTACTTATTTTTTTTGAGCTAGTTGACCCTGAAATTGAAAAGCACTACAAATGAACTATGAAAATGTTGAAAGTTGGCATGCTATCATCATTTCACCCACATAGCATGTGTTAAAAAGTTGAGAGGGCTACGACAAAAACTGGATGCACTTCGTGTACAAAACGGACAATCTCTCTCGAAGTATCAGGGTTTCGAACGAGAACTCATCTCTTACAAAGGGATTTCATTTTTGTGAACTTATTTGAACTCCATACTTTTTGTGTGTTCAAAATGCACCATTCAAAGGCACACCACAAAATTTCAACAATTTCTGACTTCATTTGGTATATTTCGTGGATTTACTTATTTTTTTGAGCTAGTTGACCCTGAAATTGAAAAGCACTACAAATGAACTCTGAAAATGTTGAAAGTTGGATGCTATCATCATTTCACCCACATAGCATTAGTTGAAAAGTTGAGAGGGCTACGACAAAAACTGGATGCACTTCGTGTACAAAACGGACAATCTCTCTCGAAGTATCAGGGTTTCGAACGAGAACTCATCTCTTACAAAGGGATTTCATTTTTGTGAACTTATTTGAACTCCATACTTTTTCTGTGTTCAAAATGCACCATTCAAAGGCACACCACAAAATTTCAACAATTTCTGACTTCATTTGGTATATTTCGTGGATTTACTTTTTTTTTGAGCTAGTTGACCCTGAAATTGAAAATCACTACAAATGAACTATGAAAATGTTGAAAGTTGGCATGCTATCATCATTTCACCCACATAGCATGTGTTAAAAAGTTGAGAGGGCAACGACAAAAACTGGATGCACTTCGTGTACAAAACGGACAATCTCTCTCGAAGTATGAGGTTTTCGAACGAGAAATCATCTCTTACAAAGGGATTTCATTTTTGTGAACTTATTTGAACACCATACTTTTTGTGTTTTCAAAATGCACCATTCAAAGGCACACCACAAAATTTCAACAATTTCTAACTTCATTTGGTATATTTCGTGGATTTACTTTTTTTTTGAGCTAGTTGACCCTGAAATTGAAAAGAACTACAAATGAACTCTGAAAATTTTGAAAGTTGGCATGCTATCATCATTTCACCCACATAGCATGTGTTAAAAAGGTGAGAGGGCTACGACAAAAACTGGATGCGCTTCGTGTACAAAACGGACAATCTCTTTCGAAGTATCAAGGTTTCGAACGAGAACTCATCTCTTACAAAGGGATTTCATTTTTGTGTGTTCAATAATTTTTGTGTGTTCAAAATGCACCATTCAAAAGAACACCAGAAAATTTCAACAATTTCTGACTTCATTTGGTATATTTCGTGGATTTACTTTTTTTTGAGCTAGTTAACCCTGAAATTGAAAAGCACTACAAATAAACTCTGAAAATGTTGAAAGTTGGCATGCTATCATCATTTCACCCACATAGCATGTGTTAAAAAGTTGAGAGGGCTACGACAAAAACTAGATGCACTTCGTGTACGAAACGGACAATCTCTCTCGAAGTATCAGGGTTTCGAACGAGAACTCATCTCTTACAAAGGGATTTCATTTTTGTGAACTTATTTGAACTCCATACTTTTTGTGTGTTCAAAATGCACCATTCAAAGGCACACCACAAAATTTCAACAATTTCTGACTTCATTTGGTATATTTCGTGGATTTACTTATTTTTTTGAGCTAGTTGACCCTGAAATTGAAAAGCACTACAAATGAACTCTGAAAATGTTGAAAGTTGGATGCTATCATCATTTCACCCACATAGCATTAGTTGAAAACTTGAGAGGGCTACGACAAAAACTGGATGCACTTCGTGTACAAAACGGACAATCTCTCTCGAAGTATCAGGGTTTCGAACGAGAACTCATCTCTTACAAAGGGATTTCATTTTTGTGAACTTATTTGAACTCCATACTTTTTCTGTGTTCAAAATGCACCATTCAAAGGCACACCACAAAATTTCAACAATTTCTGACTTCATTTGGTATATTTCGTGGATTTACTTTTTTTTTTGAGCTAGTTGACCCTGAAATATAAAATCACTACAAATGAACTATGAAAATGTTGAAAGTTGGCATGCTATCATCATTTCACCCACATAGCATGTGTTAAAAAGTTGAGAGGGCAACGACAAAAACTGGATGCACTTCGTGTACAAAACGGACAATCTCTCTCGAAGTATGAGGTTTTCGAACGAGAACTCATCTCTTACAAAGGGATTTCATTTTTGTGAACTTATTTGAACTCCATAATTTTTGTGAGTTCAAAATGCACCATTCAAAGGCACACCACAAAAGTTCAACAATTTCTGAATTCATTTGGTATATTTCGTGGATTTACTTTTTTTTGAGCTAGTTGACCCTAAAATTGAAAAGCACTACAAATGAACTCTGAAAATTTTGAAAGTTGGCATGCTATCATCATTTCAACCACATAGCATATGTTAAAAAGGTGAGAGGGATACGACAAAAACTGGATGCGCTTCGTGTACAAAACGGACAATCTCTTTCGAAGTATCAGGGTTTCGAACGAGAACTCATCTCTTACAAAGGGATTTCATTTTTGTGTGTTCAATACTTTTTGTGTGTTCAAAATGCACCATTCAAAGGCACACCACAAAATTTCAACAATTTCTGACTTCATTTGGTATATTTCGTGGATTTACTTTTTTTTGAGCTAGTTAACCCTGAAATTGAAAAGCACTACAAATAAACTCTGAAAATGTTGAAAGTTGGCATGCTATCATCATTTCACCCACATAGCATGTGTTAAAAAGTTGAGAGGGCTACGACAAAAACTGGATGCACTTCGTGTACAAAACGGACAATCTCTCTCGAAGTATCAGGGTTTCGAACGAGAACTCATCTCTTACAAAGGGATTTCATTTTTGTGAACTTATTTGAAGACCATACTTTTTGTGTGTTCAAAATGCACCATTCAAAGGCACACCACAAAATTTCAACAATTTCTGACTTCATTTGGTATATTTTGTGGATTTACTTATTTTTTTTGAGCTAGTTGACCCTGAAATTGAAAAGCACTACAAATGAACTCTGAAAATGTTGAAAGTTGGCATGCTATCATCATTTCACCCACATAGCATGTGTTAAAAAGATGAGAGGGCTACGACAAAAACTGGATGCACTTCGTGTACAAAACGGACAAACTCTCTCGAAGTATCAGGGTTTCGAACGAGAACTCATCTATAACAAAGGGATTTCATATTTGTGAACTTATTTGAACTCAATACTTTTTGTGTGTTCAAAATGCACCATTCAAAGGCACACCACAAAATTTCAACAATTTCTTACTTCATTGGGTATATTTCTTGGATTTACTTATTTGTTTTGAGCTAGTTGACCCTAAAATTGAAAAGCACTACAAATGAACTCTGAAAATGTTGAAAGTTGGATGCTATCATCACTTCACCCACATAGCATGTGTTGAAAAGTTGAGAGGGCTACGACAAAAACTGGATGCGCTTCGTGTACAAAACGGACAATCTCTTTCGAAGTATCAACGTTTCGAACGAGAACTCATCTCTTACAAAGGGATTTCATTTTTCTGTGTTCAATAATTTTTGTGTGTTCAAAATGCACCATTCAAAGGCACACCACAAAATTTCAACAATTTCTGACTTCATTTGGTATATTTCGTGGATTTACTTTTTTTTGAGCTAGTTAACCCTGAAATTGAAAAGCACTACAAATAAACTCTAAAAATGTTGAAAGTTGGCATGCTATCATCATTTCACCCACATAGCATGTGTTAAAAAGTTGAGAGGGCTAGGACAAAAACTAGATGCACTTCGTGTACAAAACGGACAATCTCTCTCGAAGTATCAGGGTTTCGAACGAGAACTCATCTCTTACAAAGGGATTTCATTTTTGTGAACTTAAGTGAACTCCATACTTTTTGTGTGTTCAAAATGCACCATTCAAAGGCACACCACAAAATTTCAACAATTTCTGACTTCATTTGGTATATTTCGTGGATTTACTTAATTTTTTTGAGCTAGTTGACCCTGAAATTGAAAAGCACTACAAATGAACTCTGAAAATGTTGAAAGTTGGCATGCTATCATCATTTCACCCACATAGCACGTGTTAAAAAGTTGAGAGGGCTACGACAAAAACTGGATGCACTTCATGTACAAAACGGACAATCTCTCTCGAAGTATCAGGGTTTCGAACGAGAACTCATCTCTTACAAAGGGATTTCATTTTTGTGAACTTATTTGAACTCCATACTTTTTGTGTGTTCAAAATGCACCATTCAAAGGCAGACCACAAAATTTCAACAATTTCTGACTTCATTTGGTATATTTCGTGGATTTACTTATTTTTTTGAGCTAGTTGACCCTGAAATTGAAAAGCACTACAAATGAACTCCGAAATTTTTGAAAGTTGGCATGCTATCATCATTTCAACCACATAGTATGTGTAAAAAAGTTGAGAGGGCTACGACAAAAACTGGATGACTTCGTGTAGAAAACGGACAATCTCTCTCGAAGTATCAGGGTTTCGAACGAGAACTCATCTCTTACAAAGAGATTTTATTTTTGTGAACTTATTTGAACTCCATACTTTTTCTGTGTTCAAAATGCACCATTCAAAGGCACACCACAAAATTTCAACAATTTCTGACTTCATTTGGTATATTTCGTGGATTTACTTATTTTTTTGAGCTAGTTGACCCTGAAATTGAAAAGCACTACAAATGAACTATGAAAATGTTGAAAGTTGGCATGCTATCATCATTTCACCCACATAGCATGTGTTAAAAAGTTGAGAGGGCAACGACAAAAACTGGATGCACTTCGTGTACAAAACGGACAATCTCTCTCGAAGTATCAGGTTTTCGAACGAGAACTCATCTCTTACAAAGGGATTTCATTTTTGTGAACTTATTTGAACTCCATAATTTTTGTGTGTTCAAAATGCACCATTCAAAGGCACACCACAAAATTTCAACAATTTCTGACTTCATTTGGTGTATTTCGTGGATTTACTTTTTTTTGAGCTAGTTGACCCTGAAATTGAAAAGCACTACAAATGAACTCTGAAAATTTTGAAAGTTGGCATGCTATCATCATTTCACCCACATAGCATGTGTTAAAAAGGTGAGAGGGCTACGACAAAAACTGGATGCGCTTCGTGTACAAAACGGACAATCTCTTTTGAAGTATCAGGGTTTCGAACGAGAACTCATCTCTTACAAAGGGATTTCATTTTTGTGTGTTCAATACATTTTGTGTGTTCAAAATGCACCATTCAAAGGCACACCACAAAATTTCAACAATTTCTGACTTCATTTGGTATATTTCGTGGATTTACTTTTTTTTTGAGCTAGTTAACCCTGAAATTGAAAAGCACTACAAATAAACTCTGAAAATGTTGAAAGTTGGCATGCTATCATCATTTCACCCACATAGCATGTGTTAAAAAGTTGAGAGGGCTACGACAAAAACTGGATGCACTTCGTGTACAAAACGGACAATCTCTCTCGAAGTATCAGGGTTTCGAACGAGAACTCATCTCTTACAAAGGGATTTCATTTTTGTGAACTTATTTGAACTCCATAATTTTTGTGTGTTCAAAATGCACCATTCAAAGGCACACCACAAAATTTCAACAATTTCTGAATTCATTTGGTATATTTCGTGGATTTACTTTTTTTTGAGCTAGTTGACCCTAAAATTGAAAAGCACTACAAATGAACTCTGAAAATTTTGAAAGTTGGCATGCTATCATCATTTCAACCACATAGCATGTGTTAAAAAGGTGAGAGGGATACGACAAAAACTGGATGCGCTTCGTGTACAAAACGGACAATCTCTTTCGAAGTATCAGGGTTTCGAACGAGAACTCATCTCTTACAAAGGGATTTCATTTTTGTGTGTTCAATACTTTTTGTGTGTTCAAAATGCACCATTCAAAGGCACACCACAAAATTTCAACAATTTCTGACTTCATTTGGTATATTTCGTGGATTTACTTTTTTTTGAGCTAGTTGACCCTGAAATTGAAAAGCACTACAAATGAACTCTAAAAATGTTGAAAGTTGGCATGCTATCATCATTTCACCCACATAGCATGTGTTAAAAAGTTGAGAGGGCTAGGACAAAAACTAGATGCACTTCGTGTACAAAACGGACAATCTCTCTCGAAGTATCAGGGTTTCGAACGAGAACTCATCTCTTACAAAGGGATTTCATTTTTGTGAACTTAAGTGAACTCCATACTTTTTGTGTGTTCAAAATGCACCATTCAAAGGCACACCACAAAATTTCAACAATTTCTGACTTCATTTGGTATATTTCGTGGATTTACTTAATTTTTTTGAGCTAGTTGACCCTGAAATTGAAAAGCACTACAAATGAACTCTGAAAATGTTGAAAGTTGGCATGCTATCATCATTTCACCCACATAGCATGTGTTAAAAAGTTGAGAGGGCTACGACAAAAACTGGATGCACTTCATGTACAAAACGGACAATCTCTCTCGAAGTATCAGGGTTTCGAACGAGAACTCATCTCTTACAAAGGGATTTCATTTTTGTGAACTTATTTGAACTCCATACTTTTTGTGTGTTCAAAATGCACCATTCAAAGGCAGACCACAAAATTTCAACAATTTCTGACTTCATTTGGTATATTTCGTGGATTTACTTATTTTTTTGAGCTAGTTGACCCTGAAATTGAAAAGCACTACAAATGAACTCCGAAATTTTTGAAAGTTGGCATGCTATCATCATTTCAACCACATAGTGTGTGTAAAAAAGTTGAGAGGGCTACGACAAAAACTGGATGACTTCGTGTAGAAAACGGACAATCTCTCTCGAAGTATCAGGGTTTCGAACGAGAACTCATCTCTTACAAAGAGATTTTATTTTTGTGAACTTATTTGAACTCCATACTTTTTCTGTGTTCAAAATGCACCATTCAAAGGCACACCACAAAATTTCAACAATTTCTGACTTCATTTGGTATATTTCGTGGATTTACTTATTTTTTTGAGCTAGTTGACCCTGAAATTGAAAAGCACTACAAATGAACTATGAAAATGTTGAAAGTTGGCATGCTATCATCATTTCACCCACATAGCATGTGTTAAAAAGTTGAGAGGGCAACGACAAAAACTGGATGCACTTCGTGTACAAAACGGACAATCTCTCTCGAAGTATCAGGTTTTCGAACGAGAACTCATCTCTTACAAAGGGATTTCATTTTTGTGAACTTATTTGAACTCCATAATTTTTGTGTGTTCAAAATGCACCATTCAAAGGCACACCACAAAATTTCAACAATTTCTGACTTCATTTGGTGTATTTCGTGGATTTACTTTTTTTTGAGCTAGTTGACCCTGAAATTGAAAAGCACTACAAATGAACTGTGAAAATTTTGAAAGTTGGCATGCTATCATCATTTCACCCACATAGCATGTGTTAAAAAGGTGAGAGGGCTACGACAAAAACTGGATGCGCTTCGTGTACAAAACGGACAATCTCTTTCGAAGTATCAGGGTTTCGAACGAGAACTCATCTCTTACAAAGGGATTTCATTTTTGTGTGTTCAATACTTTTTGTGTGTTCAAAATGCACCATTCAAAGGCACACCACAAAATATCAACAATTTCTGACTTCATTTGGTATATTTCGTGGATTTACTTTTTTTTTGAGCTAGTTAACCCTGAAATTGAAAAGCACTACAAATAAACTCTGAAAATGTTGAAAGTTGGCATGCTATCATCATTTCACCCACATAGCATGTGTTAAAAAGTTGAGAGGGCTACGACAAAAACTGGATGCACTTCGTGTACAAAACGGACAATCTCTCTCGAAGTATCAGGGTTTCGAACGAGAACTCATCTCTTACAAAGGGATTTCATTTTTGTGAACTTATTTGAACTCCATAATTTTTGTGTGTTCAAAATGCACCATTCAAAGGCACACCACAAAATTTCAACAATTTCTGAATTCATTTGGTATATTTCGTGGATTTACTTTTTTTTGAGCTAGTTGACCCTAAAATTGAAAAGCACTACAAATGAACTCTGAAAATTTTGAAAGTTGGCATGCTATCATCATTTCAACCACATAGCATGTGTTAAAAAGGTGAGAGGGATACGACAAAAACTGGATGCGCTTCGTGTACAAAACGGACAATCTCTTTCGAAGTATCAGGGTTTCGAACGAGAACTCATCTCTTACAAAGGGATTTCATTTTTGTGTGTTCAATACTTTTTGTGTGTTCAAAATGCACCATTCAAAGGCACACCACAAAATTTGAACAATTTCTGACTTCATTTGGTATATTTCGTGGATTTACTTTTTTTTGAGCTAGTTAACCCTGAAATTGAAAAGCACTACAAATAAACTCTCAAAATGTTGAAAGTTGGCATGCTATCATCATTTCACCCACATAGCATGTGTTAAAAAGTTGAGAGGGCTACGACAAAAGCTGGATGCACTTCGTGTACAAAACGGACAATCTCTCTCGAAGTATCAGGGTTTCGAACGAGAACTCATCTCTTACAAAGGGATTTCATTTTTGTGAACTTATTTGAAGACCATACTTTTTGTGTGTTCAAAATGCACCATTCAAAGGCACACCACAAAATTTCAACAATTTCTGACTTCATTTGGTATATTTTGTGGATTTACTTATTTTTTTTGAGCTAGTTGACCCTGAAATTGAAAAGCACTACAAATGAACTCTGAAAATGTTGAAAGTTGGCATGCTATCATCATTTCACCCACATAGCATGTGTTAAAAAGATGAGAGGGCTACGACAAAAACTGGATGCACTTCGTGTACAAAACGGACAAACTCTCTCGAAGTATCAGGGTTTCGAACGAGAACTCATCTATTACAAAGGGATTTCATATTTGTGAACTTATTTGAACTCCATACTTTTTGTGTGTTCAAAATGCACCATTCAAAGGCACACCACAAAATTTCAACAATTTCTGACTTCATTGGGTATATTTCTTGGATTTACTTATTTGTTTTGAGCTAGTTGACCCTAAAATTGAAAAGCACTACAAATGAACTCTGAAAATGTTGAAAGTTGGATGCTATCATCATTTCACCCACATAGCATGTGTTGAAAAGTTGAGAGGGCTACGACAAAAACTGGATGCGCTTCGTGTACAAAACGGACAATCTCTTTCGAAGTATCAAGGTTTCGAACGAGAACTCATCTCTTACAAAGGGATTTCATTTTTGTGTGTTCAATAATTTTTGTGTGTTCAAAATGCACCATTCAAAGGCACACCACAAAATTTCAACAATTTCTGACTTCATTTGGTATATTTCGTGGATTTACTTTTTTTTGAGCTAGTTAACCCTGAAATTGAAAAGCACTACAAATAAACTCTAAAAATGTTGAAAGTTGGCATGCTATCATCATTTCACCCACATAGCATGTGTTAAAAAGTTGAGAGGGCTAGGACAAAAACTAGATGCACTTCGTGTACAAAACGGACAATCTCTCTCGAAGTATCAGGGTTTCGAACGAGAACTCATCTCTTACAAAGGGATTTCATTTTTGTGAACTTAAGTGAACTCCATACTTTTTGTGTGTTCAAAATGCACCATTCAAAGGCACACCACAAAATTTCAACAATTTCTGACTTCATTTGGTATATTTCGTGGATTTACTTAATTTTTTTGAGCTAGTTGACCCTGAAATTGAAAAGCACTACAAATGAACTCTGAAAATGTTGAAAGTTGGCATGCTATCATCATTTCACCCACATAGCATGTGTTAAAAAGTTGAGAGGGCTACGACAAAAACTGGATGCACTTCATGTACAAAACGGACAATCTCTCTCGAAGTATCAGGGTTTCGAACGAGAACTCATCTCTTACAAAGGGATTTCATTTTTGTGAACTTATTTGAACTCCATACTTTTTGTGTGTTCAAAATGCACCATTCAAAGGCAGACCACAAAATTTCAACAATTTCTGACTTCATTTGGTATATTTCGTGGATTTACTTATTTTTTTGAGCTAGTTGACCCTGAAATTGAAAAGCACTACAAATGAACTCCGAAATTTTTGAAAGTTGGCATGCTATCATCATTTCAACCACATAGTGTGTGTAAAAAAGTTGAGAGGGATACGACAAAAACTGGATGACTTCGTGTACAAAACGGACAATCTCTCTCGAAGTATCAGGGTTTCGAACGAGAACTCATCTCTTACAAAGAGATTTTATTTTTGTGAACTTATTTGAACTCCATACTTTTTGTGTGTTCAAAATGCACCATTCAAAGGCACACCACAAAATTTCAACAATTTCTGACTTCATTTGGTATATTTCGTGGATTTACTTATTTTTTTGAGCTAGTTGACCCTGAAATTGAAAAGCACTACAAATGAACTATGAAAATGTTGAAAGTTGGCATGCTATCATCATTTCACCCACATAGCATGTGTTAAAAAGTTGAGAGGGCAACGACAAAAACTGGATGCACTTCGTGTACAAAACGGACAATCTCTCTCGAAGTATCAGGTTTTCGAACGAGAACTCATCTCTTACAAAGGGATTTCATTTTTGTGAACTTATTTGAACTCCATAATTTTTGTGTGTTCAAAATGCACCATTCAAATGCACACCACAAAATTTCAACAATTTCTGACTTCATTTGGTGTATTTCGTGGATTTACTTTTTTTTGAGCTAGTTGACCCTGAAATTGAAAAGCACTACAAATGAACTCTGAAAATTTTGAAAGTTGGCATGCTATCATCATTTCACCCACATAGCATGTGTTAAAAAGGTGAGAGGGCTACGACAAAAACTAGATGCGCTTCGTGTACAAAACGGACAATCTCTTTCGAAGTATCAGGGTTTCGAACGAGAACTCATCTCTTACAAAGGGATTTCATTTTTGTGTGTTCAATACTTTTTGTGTGTTCAAAATGCACCATTCAAAGGCACACCACAAAATTTCAACAATTTCTGACTTCATTTGATATATTTCGTGGATTTACTTTTTTTTTGAGCTAGTTAACCCTGAAATTGAAAAGCACTACAAATAAACTCTGAAAATGTTGAAAGTTGGCATGCTATCATCATTTCACCCACATAGCATGTGTTAAAAAGTTGAGAGGGCTACGACAAAAACTGGATGCACTTCGTGTACAAAACGGACAATCTCTCTCGAAGTATCAAGGTTTCGAACGAGAACTCATCTCTTACAAAGGGATTTCATTTTTGTGAACTTATTTGAACACCATACTTTTTGTGTGTTCAAAATGCACCATTCAAAGGCACACCACAAAATTTCAACAATTTCTGACTTCATTTGGTATATTTTGTGGATTTACTTATTTTTTTTGAGCTAGTTCACCCTGAAATTGAGAAGCACTACAAATGAACTCTGAAAATGTTGAAAGTTGGCATGCTATCATCATTTCACCCACATAGCATGTGTTAAAAAGATGAGAGGGCTACGACAAAAACTGGATGCACTTCGTGTACAAAACGGACAATCTCTCTCGAAGTATCAGGGTTTCGAACGAGAACTCATCTCTTACAAAGGGATTTCATATTTGTGAACTTATTTGAACTCCATACTTTATGTGTGTTCAAAATGCACCATTCAAAGGCACACCACAAAATTTCAACAATTTCTTACTTCATTGGGTATATTTCTTGGATTTACTTATTTGTTTTGAGCTAGTTGACCCTAAAATTGAAAAGCACTACAAATGAACTCTGAAAATGTTGAAAGTTGGATGCTATCATCATTTCACCCACATAGCATGTGTTGAAAAGTTGAGAGGGCTACGACAAAAACTGGAAGCACTTCGTGTACAAAACGGACAATCTCTCTCGAAGTATCAGGGTTTCGAACGAGAACTCATCTCTTACAAAGGGATTTCATTTTTGTTAACTTATTTGAACTCCATACTTTTTGTGTGTTCAAAATGCACCATTTAAAGGCACACCAGAAAATTTCAACAATTTCTGACTTCATTTGGTATATTTCGTGGATTTACTTATTTGTTTTGAGCTAGTTGACCCTGAAATTGAAAAGAACTACAAATGAACTATGAAAATGTTGAAAGTTGGCATGCTATCATCATTTCACCCACATAGCATGTGTTAAAAAGTTGAGAGGGCTACGACAAAAACTGGATGCAATTCGTGTACAAAACGGAGAATCTCTCTCGAAGTATCAGGTTTTCGAACGAGAACTCATCTCTTACAAAGGGATTTCATTTTTGTGAACCTATTTGAACTCCATACTTTTTGTGTGTTCGAAATGCACCATTCAAAGGCACACCACGAAATTTCAACAATTT
This sequence comes from Hordeum vulgare subsp. vulgare, assembly GCF_904849725.1. NCBI lineage: Eukaryota > Viridiplantae > Streptophyta > Magnoliopsida > Poales > Poaceae > Hordeum > Hordeum vulgare. The sequence continues at coordinate 317,423,482 of NC_058518.1, forward strand.
CTGACTTCATTTGGTATATTTCGTGGATTTACTTTTTTTTTGAGCTAGTTGACTCCGAAATTGAAAAGAACTACAAATGAACTCTGAAAATGTTGAAAGTTGGCATGCTATCATCATTTCACCCACATAGCATGTGTGAAAAAGTTGAGAGGGCTACGACAAAAACTGGATGCACTTCGTGTACAAAACGGACAATCTCTCTCGAAGTATCAGGGTTTTGAACGAGAACTCATCTCTTACAAAGGGATTTCATTTTTGTGAACTTATTTGAACTCCATACTTTTTCTGTGTTCAAAATGCACCATTCAAAGGCACACCACGAAATTTCAACAATTTCTGACTTCATTTGGTATATTTCATGGATTTACTTTTTTTTTGAGCTAGTTGACCCTGAAATTGAAAAGCACTACAAATGAACTCTGAAAATGTTGAAAGTTGGCATGCTATCATCATTTCACCCACATAGCATGTGTTAAAAAGTTGAGAGGGCTACGACAAAAACTGGATGCACTTCGTGTACAAAACGGACAATCTCTCTCGAAGTATGAGGTTTTCGAACGAGAACTCATCTCTTACAAAGGGATTTCATTTTTGTGAACTTATTTGAACTCCATACTTTTTGTGTATTCAAAATGCACCATTCAAAGGCACACCACAAAATTTCAACAATTTCTGACTTCATTTGGTATATTTCGTGGATTTACTTTTTTTTTGAGCTAGTAGACCCTGAAATTGAAAAGCACTACAAATGAACTCTGAAAATGTTGAAAGTTGGATGCTATCATCATTTCACCCACATAGCATGTGTTGAAAAGTTGAGAGGGCTACGACAAAAACTGGATGCACTTCGTGTACAAAACGGACAATCTCTCTCGAAGTATCACGGTTTCGAACGAGAACTCATCTCTTACAAAGGGATTTCATTTTTGTAAACTTATTTGAACTCCATACTTTTTGTGTGTTCAAAATGCACCATTCAAAGGCACACCACAAAATTTCGACAATTTCTGACTTCATTTGGTATATTTCGTGGATTTACTTTTTTTTTTGAGCTAGTTGACCCTGAAATTGAAAAGCACTACAAATGAACTATGAAAATGTTGAAAGTTGGCATGCTATCATCATTTCAGCCACATAGCATGTGTTAAAAAGTTGAGAGGGCTACGACAAAAACTGGATGCACTTCGTGTACAAACGGACAATCTCTCTCGAAGTATCAGGTTTTCGAACGAGAACTCATCTCTTACAAAGGGATTTCATTTTTGTGAACTTGTTTGAACTCCATACTTTTTGTGTGTTCAAAATGCACCATTCAAAGGCACACCACAAAATTTCAACAATTTCTGACTTCATTTGGTATATTTCGTGGATTTACTTTTTTTTGAGCTAGTTGACTCTGAAATTGAAAAGCACTACAAATGAACTCTGAAAATGTTGAAAGTTGGCATGCTATCATCATTTCACCCACATAGCATGTGTTAAAAAGTTGAGAGGGCTACGACAAAAACTGGATGCACTTCGTGTACAAAACGGACAATCTCTCTCGAAGTATCAGGGTTTCGAACGAGAACTCATCTCTTACAAAGGGATTTCATTTTGGTGAACTTATTTGAACTCCATACTTTTTGTGTGTTCAAAATGCACCATTCAAAGGCAGACCACAAAATTTCAACAATTTCTGACTTCATTTGGTATATTTCGTGGATTTACTTATTTTTTTGAGCTAGTTGACCCTGAAATTGAAAAGCACTACAAATGAACTCCGAAATTTTTGAAAGTTGGCATGCTATCATCATTTCAACCACATAGTGTGTGTAAAAAAGTTGAGAGGGCTACGACAAAAACTGGATGACTTCGTGTACAAAACGGACAATCTCTCTCGAAGTATCAGGGTTTCGAACGAGAACTCATCTCTTACAAAGAGATTTTATTTTTGTGAACTTATTTGAACTCCATACTTTTTCTGTGTTCAAAATGCACCATTCAAAGGCACACCACAAAATTTCAACAATTTCTGACTTCATTTGGTATATTTCGTGGATTTTTTTATTTTTTTGAGCTAGTTGACCCTGATATTGAAAAGCACTACAAATGAACTATGAAAATGTTGAAAGTTGGCATGCTATCATCATTTCACCCACATAGCGTGTGTTAAAAAGTTGAGAGGGCTACGACAAAAACTGGATGCACTTCGTGTACAAAACGGACAATCTCTCTCGAAGTATCAGGGTTTCGAACGAGAACTCATCTCTTACATGGATAATATGAAAATGAAAAGTGTTTGAAATTTAGTACGTTCCATACATGCATTACATAAAAGGTTTAATACATTATTACATTATTGCACCAATATTCCTATCTATTATTTCTGTTTTCTTCTGGGTCGTAGCCATGGAGAATCTTCATCTTTCAGTAGGATGCTTGGGTCAGTTTTCACTTTGAAGGGCGGAATTTCATTAAACTTATTATAATCTTCTGACATGTCTGTCTTGTCATCTACTCCCACGATGTTTCTTTTCCCTGAAAGAACTATGTGGCATTTTGGCTCATCGGATGATATCTTCTTTTGCTGCTTTATTTTTCTCGTTAATGTAGACATGTCCTTCACATAGAAAACCTGAGCGACATCATTGGCTAGGATAAATGGTTCGTCCATGTACGCAAGATTGTTAAGATCCACTATTGTCATGCCGTACTTTTGGTCTACAACTACTCCGCCTCCTGTCAGCTTCACCCATTTGCACCGAAATAAAGGGATCATAAAAGTAGGTCCATAGTCAAGTTCCCATATCTCCTCTATGTACCCGTAATATGTTTCCAAACAATGCCCATTCTCGTCTGTTGCATCAAAGCGGACACCACTATTTTGGTTGGTGTTGTTTTTATCTTGGGAAACCGTGTAAAATGTATTCCCATTTATCTCATACCCTTGGAAAGTAGATATAGTCGAAGATGGTGGCTTGGCCAAACAGTACGTCTCATCTCCAACGGTGTCGTCATTCATAAGATGTGTCTGCAACCAATTGCCGAAAGTCTTCTCGTGTTCCCCTTTAATCCAAGAGTCAGCCTTCCCCGGGTTTTCGGAGCGTAGAATATTCTTGTGTCTCACGATATACGGAGCCACCACGGTGGAATTGTGTAGAACTGTGTAGTGTGCTTGAGAGAAAGAATGCCCGTCCATACATACTTTTTCTTTCCTTCCTAGTGTGCCTTTTCCTGTCAGCCTACCCTCATACCGAGATTCAGGAACACCAATCGGCTTAAGGTCAGGAAGAAAGTCCACACAAAACTCAATGACCTCCTCTGTTCCATAGCCCTTGGAGATGCTTCCTTCTGGCCTAGCACGGTTACAAACATATTTCTTTAAGACTCCCATGAACCTCTCGAAGGGGAACATATTGTGTAGAAACACAGGACCGAGAATTCTAATCTCTTCGACTAGGTGAACTAGGAGGTGTGTCATTATATTGAAGAAGGATGGCGGGAACAACAACTCGATAGACTTTCTCGATCGATTACCTTCTGAGAAATTGCATTGAGGAATGCACATACCTTCACAATTGCCAGGCGAACATTTTCCGGTAGAATTACCCTCAATGCAACCAGAAGCAATTGCGTCATAAGCACGTGGCAGTGATGAGACTTTAGGTTTTGGAATTTTTTGTCTTTCATATTTACGATTCCCTTTATATTCGACGAGAACCCAGTCGGGACCTTGATACTGAACAGGACTTCAAAGAAGATTTCCTTCTTTTCCTTAGTAAGAGCGTAGCTGGCACGCCCTTGAAACTGCCCTGGATGCATGCCATCTCTTCCTTTATGACGTTCCTGGTCCTCCCGTGCTTCCGGTGTATCTTTTGACTTCCCATACAAGCCCAGGAAGCCTGGAATATTCACGCAGAGATTCTTCGTCAGGTGCATCACGTCGATTGCCGAGCGGACCTCATGGACTTCCCAGTAGGGTAGCTCCCAAAATATAGATTTCTTCTTCCACATGGGTACGCGCTTATCAGGGCCATTAGGAACAGGTTGGCTGCCAGGACCCTTTCCAAAGATTACTTTTAAATATTTGACCATATCAAATACTTCAGCATCAGTACGGATGACAGGCTTCCCCCGGGGTTCTGCCTTGCCATTGAAATGCTTGCCTTTTTTCTTTAGGGGATGCTTGGGCGGAAGAAAACTACGATTGTACGGATACACATTCTTCCTACAGTTGTCGAGATATATACTGTCTGATCCAAACAGTGCGTGCATGCATTGTATCCCTTGTTTGACTGTCCTGAAATGTTACTAAGAGCAGGCCAATCATTGATGGTTACGAAAAGCAACGCTCGAAGGTCAAATTCCTCTTGTTTGTGCTCGTCCCACACACGTACACCTGGTTCGGCCCACAGCTGAAAAGTTCATCCACTAATGGCCTTAGGTACACATCAATATCATTACCGGGTTGCTTTGGACCTTGTATAAGCACTGACATCATAATGAACTTCCGCTTCATGCACAACCAAGGAGGAAGGTTGTAGATACATAGAGTAACGGGCCAGGTGCTGTGACTGCAACTCTGCTGCCCAAAAGGATTCATGCCATCTGTACTCAGACCTAACCATAAGTTCCTTGCGTCAGCTGCAAATCTCGGGAACTCTCTCTCGATTTTTCTCCACTGCCGACCATCAGCGGTGTGCCTCAACTTATCGTCTTTCATACGATCTTCCATGTGCCATCGCAACAACTTCGCATGATCTTTATTTCTGAACAGACGTTTCAACCGTGGTATTATAGGAGCATACCACATCACCTTGGCAGGAACCCTCTTCCTGGGTGGCTCGCCCTCAATATCACCAGGGTTATCTTTTCTGATCTTATACCGCAATGCAGTGCATACCGGGCATTTATCCATATTCTCGTACTTCTCACCGCGGTAGAGGATGCAGTCATTAGGGCATGCATGTATCTTCTGCACGTCTAATCCTAGAGGGCAGAGAAGCTTCTTTGCTTCGTACGTGCTGGCGGGCAATTCGTTCTTTCTTGGAAGCATCTTCTTCATCAGTACCAGCAACTTTTCGAATGACGAGTCAGTCACACCGGTCTCTGCCTTCCACTTCAGCAATTCCAGTGTGCTACCCAGCTTCTTCTGGCCATCTTCACAAGTTGGGTACAACAATTTGTTGTGGTCCTGTAACATATGCTCAAACTGCAACCTCTCCTTTTCCGTGTCGCAACCTCGCCGTGCATCAGAAATGACCCGGCCAAGATCATCAGCGGGCTCATCTGGTTCCCGTTCTTCATCCTGCTATTCTTCTTCATTGTCTTCCATTGCGGTATCAGCATACTCAGGGAACATAGATCGGTAGTTGTCATCATCGTTCTCTTCTTCTTCATCGTCGTCTTCCATCATAACCCCTCTTTCTCCGTGCTTGGTCCAAACATTAAAGCCCGACATAAAACCGGACCGAAGCAGGTGGCTCTGAATGACTCTTGAGGAAGTGTAATCCTTCTCATTCCGACATTCAACACATGGACAAAACATATAGCCACCACCATGCTTGTTCGCATTGGCTGGATCTCGAAAAGAATGCACACCTTCTCTGTAAGCGGCTGTGCGTCGATCATCGTACATCCATGGATGGCTCATCTCTGCGTTATACGATAGTATATCAAATACAATCACGATCCTAAAAATTAGTACCGCACGGTCTAAACGAGGAAATATAGTTGCTAACCTTTTAGAATAAGTAGAAATGAAGAGGAAGAGGTTTAAGCATGGCTCGGGCATCTCATATCGTAGTTGTGTTCGGTGAACTGAAGCGCCATCGCTCTAACACTCATTTCAACAAACACCTCTAGTGCATCAAAAAAAGTGGAGAGCAAGCACCCACCCACAATCCTCCATCCAAGAAAAATGCAACGAAGTGGGGAGAGGGGGGTTGTGCTATATATAGGCAGAGGACTTTAGTCCCAGTTTGAGACACAAACCGGGACTAAAGGTGGCGCACATGCGGGCTGCCCACCGCGTAGCCCTTTAGTCCCGGTTTGGGACACGAACCGGGACTAAAGGTTCCTTACGGGCCGGGACTATAGCCTCGAGGGAGGCATTGAGAATTGGGGCGACGTGGCCGGGCCTTTAGTCCCGGCCTAGAGGCAGGCCGGGACTAAAGGGTCCCGGCGAAAGGCCCGTTTCCTACTAGTATGGGTATCTAGTATGATCGCATCTTACTTACACAAAACCACAATGGTGATATGCAAGTTGCTATTTAACCTTCTCCAAGGACCGCCTCCTTCAAATCCGGTTAAACTAAAGTTCAAGAAGCAGAAACCCGCCAGTCATCTTTATGCAACAAGTTACATGTTAGTCGATGAAATCAGCCTCTCGTAAGCATATGAGTAATGTTGGTCCGGACCGCTTAAATCCAACAATATCGCTAAATCAAGAAAAGACTAAGGAGGACCGCAAATTTAATATCAATGCCCATAAACTATTTTGTGCTCTACTCGATATATCATATACGCATAAACTTGGCTCTGATACCACTGTTGGGGAACGTTGCATGGGACAAAAAAATCCCACGCACAAGAAATACCTATCCATGGTGATGATCATCTACGAGAGGGGAGAGTGAATCAACATATCCTTGTAGATCGCTAAGAGGAAGCGTATATAACATGGTTCATGTAGTGGAACATCTTGCAATCTATATCGCAGCCCGTCCCGCGATCTCATCACGATCCGTCCCGGGATCCCATCACGATCCATCCCGATCTAGTGTGGAACGGACGACACCTCCGCGTTCAGCACACATACAGCTCGATGATGATGCCCGCCTTCTTGATCCAGCAAGAGGGGCGGAGGGGTAGATGACTTCTCCAACACGACGACATGGTAGTGGTGGTGGTGAAGCTTATCCGGCGGTGCTTTGCTAAGCTATACCTATCAAATCTAGAGGAGAACTGATCTAGAGAAAGAAGAGGGCAGCACGTCGCAATCAGGGTTACGGGCGGCCCTCAAATTCCCTCAATATATATAGGAGGAAGGGGGGAGGAGGTAGCCTTGGCCTCTACTCCAAGCAGATTCGACCAAACCAAACAAGGGAGGAATCCACCTCTCACAAGGGAGGTGGAATCCTATTAGTGTTGGAAATATGCCCTAGAGGCAATAATAAAATGGTTATTATTATCTTTCCTTGTTCATGATAATCGAGTTTTGTTCATGCTATAATTGTATTAACAAGACACAGTAATACATGTGTGAATAAATAGATCACAATGTGTCCCTAGCAAGCCTCTAGTTGGCTAGCTCGTTAGTCTATAGATGATCATGGTTTCCTGGTTATGGGCATTAGATGTCATTGATAACGGGATCACATCATTGAGAGAATGATGTGATGGACAAGACCCAACCCGAAGCGTCGCAGTAGATCATATTGTTCGTATGCTAAAGCTTTTCTAATGTCTAGTGTCTTTTCCTTCGACCGTGATATTGTGCAACTCCCGGATACCGTAGGTGTTCTTTGGGTGTATCAAACGTCACAACGTAACTGGGTGACTATAAAGGTGCACAACGGGTACCTCTGAAAGTGTCTGTTGGGTTGGTACCAATCTAGATCGGGATTTGTCACTCCGTGTGACGGAGAGGTATCTCTGGGCCCACTCGGTAGAACATCATCATGAGCTCAATGTGACTTAGGAGTTAGTCACACGATGACGTGCTACGGAACGAGTAAAGAGACTTACCGGTAACGAGATTGAACAAGGTATAGGTATACCGACTATGGAATCTCGGCCAAGTTCTATACCGACAGACAAAGGGAATTGTATACGGGATTGATTGAATCCTTGACATCGTGGTTCATCCGATGAGATCATCGTGGAGCAAGTGGGAGCCACCATGGGTATCCAGACCCCGCTGATGGTTATTGGCCGAAGAGGTGTCTCGGTCATGTCTACTTGTCTCCCGAACCCGTAGGGTCTATACACTTAAGGTTCGATCACGCTAGGGTTATAGGGAATTGTTATATGAGGATATCGAAAGTTGTTCGGAGTCCCAGATGAGATCCCGGATGTCACGAGGAGCTCTGGAATGGTCCAGAGGTAAAGATTGATATATAGGACGGATGGTTTCGGACACCGGAAGTGTTTCGGGCGTCACCGATAACGTACCGGGACCATCGGGACAGCCGGAGGTGGCCCCGGGGGTCCACCGGAAGGGGGCAACAACACCGGGACGCTAGATGGGCCAAGTGAAGGAGGGAACCAGCCCCTAGGTGGGCTGGTTCGCCCCCCCCCACACTCAGCCCAAGGCGCAGGAGGTGGAGAGGGGGGGAACCCTATGTGCTGGTGGGCCTAAGGCCCACCTAGGGGTGCGCCACCCCCTCCCCCTGCCCTGGCAGCCACACCTCCCATCTGGGGGGATGCCGCACCACCTAGGGTGGGAACCTAGGGGTGGCACCCCCCTCCCCTCCTCCTATATATAGTAGGTACTTTTGGGCTTTTGGAGACACAGTTTTCCCTCTCCCTCGGCGCAGCCCTGCTCTTCTTTCTCCTCCTCTCTGCCGGTGCTTGGCGAAGCCCTGCCGGGAGACCTCGTCTCTCCAGCGACACCACATTGTCGTGATGCTAGAAATCTTCCCCAACCTCTCCCTCTTCCTTGCTGGATCAAGGTGCGGGAGACGTCACCGGGCTGCACGTGTGTTGAACACGGAGGTGTCATAGTTCGGCACTAGATCGGAATCACACCGCGATCTCAATCGCCGCGAGTACGATTCTATCAACCGTGTTCTAGTAATGCTTCCTCTTAGCGATCTTCAAAGGTATGAAGATGCACTCACCCCTCTCTCGTTGCTGGTCTCTTTATAGGAAGTTTTGAATATGCGTTGGAATTTTTTTGAATTTATGCTACGTTACCCAACAATTCGGACTCCTTCCTAATTTGGAAACTCTTTCCACCTTTTGTATTTTTTCCTTATCTCTCCACTCCAGCTGCATGGGCCCTTAGGGGAGGCTTTGGACAGCCCACCAGGTCCTGGGGTGCCTCCTCTCACAGCCCATGAAGTCCTTGGGTCGTCAAACCCATCCCGCTGGCCCCCTGGTACCCTCTCGGCACTCCAGGTACACTATCGATGAGCCCAAAACTTTTCTGAAGACCAAACCATGACTTCCTATATATCAATTTACCTCCGTACCATTCTGGAACTCCTCGTGATGTCCAGGATCTCATCCGGGACTCCGAACAACCTTCGGTCACCAACACCTATAACTCAACTATACCGAAACGTCACCGAACATTAAGTGTGCAGACCCTGTGGGTTCATGAACTATGTAGACATGACTTGAGACATTCTCCGGTTGATAACCAATAGCAGGACCTGGATGCCCATATTGTCTCCCACATATTCTACAAAGATCTTTATCGGTTGAACCTCTATCTCAAGGATTTAGTTAATCCCATATGTTGTTCCCTTTGTCCTTCGGTATGTTACTTGCCCGTGATTCAATCATCGGTATCTCTATACGTAGTTCAATCTCATTATGGCCAAGTCTCTTTACTCGTTCCATAATACAAGATTCCACGACTAACTCCTTAGTCACATTGCCGAGTGATACCTGTAGAGCACCTCTATAGTCACCCAGTTACATTACGACATTTTACCTGTAGTGATGTTGTATTACCGAGTAGTCCCCGAGAAACCTCTCTGTCACATGGAGTGACAAATCGTAGTCTTGATCCATGCCAACCCAACAGACACCTTTAGAGACACCTGTAGAGCACCTCTAAAGTCACCCAGTTACATTACGACATTTTATACACATAAGGTATTCCTCCGGTGTCCGGGAGTTGCATGCTCGCATGGTCATAGGAACAGATACATTGACATGCAGAAAACAGTAGCAATAAACACTTTTCTATGGCGAGGAAACTTTGACCATGTTTGATCAACGAGCTAGTCAACTAGAGGCTCACTAGGGATAGTATGTTGTCTATGTATACACACATGTTTTTGAGTTTGCAATCAATAAAATTCTAGCATGGATAATAAACAATTATAATGAATAAGGAAATATCATGATAATCAATTTATTATTTCCTCTAGGGCATATTTCCAACAACAGGACCTACCTAGGTTCGCGCCACCATGCAGTTTGATAGCCTACTCCTCCATGTGTTAGATTTCCATGGAGAGCTTGAGATATATGTACATGAAGTTGGGGATAATGTGGGTCAATCCCCTTACACGGGAGTGGTCTGTCCCCCTTTCTAGTGCCTCGGTCCTCTTCCTCAAAAATGAGCGGGAAAGGGAGCCCATAGGGTGGCAATCCAAAGGGGATAGGAGCTTAGTCCTATCATGACAAAAGGTGGTATGCGCATGGTAAAACAATCTTCATGACGCCCTCGCCGACTCTGCGATGACCTCCGCCCCGACGAATCACGTCAGCGGGGTCTCGTTTCACCAATATGGGAATATATTGGGAGCCTGCTTTTGGGATTCCGGCGGACCCTGTGCGTTATTCACCAGAGAGGAAATTCCCACTACTTGTGCCCACAGGAATGACCTCTACTGTGTTCATTGGTGTAGGTGTTTCATCAACATTTTGGGTGCAGAGCCCGCGGCTAGGCACCGTGCATTAGACCTTGTGAGACGCCTTGCAAGGGGAGCCCCCGAGTGCTCCTACGCCAGGCATCTTTGGCCTTACCTATTGTAGAGCCGAGGGGCCAAGCGATGCTATCCCCTCGTTAGGCGGACTCCTCCGAGGCGCCAGCTACCTGACCATGTCGAGCGGGTAGGCCCCAATATCACCTCCTGGGATGGGAGCAGACTGGTCATGGTACCCTGGTTTCCACTGGGACGACAGTAGCCCTCCGGCCATCGTCACACATGTCCCTCCCGTTGGGGAAGAAACAACGAGGGGCCCTTTGAGCTGTTGAGCCCAGGGGTGACGCAGGGAAGTTCTTGTGACCGCGGTGCCTTCACTTCCCATATCGCCTCGAAAACTGTTGTCTCAATGATAAATCCGTCCCACGGGGGGCATAGGCTCACCATTGCATCTTCACTTCCCCCCTTCGCTCCCTCCCAACCGTGTCGTTCGCCTTCTCCTCTGTCCTACTCGCCATTATTCCTTCAGCAAGCTTTGCGACCATGGCTCCCAACAGGAAGCTCCCCGTGATTGAGAAGGGAAGAAGGCATAGAAGAGGCGGTGCCGCCGAAACCTATGTTTGCGAGGGGCATCGAAGAGGGTTCCTCCCGGGGGCCGGACGGGCTCCCCAACCGTCGTGGCAGAGGCCGACCCAAGTGTCCGAGGAACATCCTCCACACGAGGTCACTTCCACGCCTGATGCTCGCGGCCGTGGGAGGCACGACAGAGTGCACAACCCTTCTCCCTAGGGGGAGGCCCACATGGCGGAGTTGGCACACGAGTTCGTCATGGGGCTGCACCGCTGGCCCCGTAGTTGGCTCCTACTCATGGACTCCTTTGCAAGGGGGATGGAGGGCGGTGAGCACCTATGCCTGTGTGTGTAAGCAGGTGGCGTTGGAAACATTCTCTCGTGGGTGGCAGTGAAGTTCTCCTCTCCGTGGTTCATGTTCCTGGACCGTAGACGGAAGTCATTTTCCCGCTCCCATGATCTAAACCATGGCCAGGTCCTGTAGTTCAGGTACGATGGGGCCGCAACCCTCCTCGTGAAGTTCTTCGGGGTGGCCGGTAGCCACATGGAGTGCTACACGGAGAGCGAGAGAGGCTCCAACTCCTTGATTAGGAGCAAGAGCGAGAGGAGCCTCCGGAGCATCAAGAGGGAACACGAGGATTTCCAAGAGGTGGGGGCGTGACTCGTGGCGAACCTCTAAGGATGACTCCGGCCTTTATTTCTACACAATTAGCATAGCCCAGTGGGGCGTGACAAGAGCTTTTATGGCACTACATGCCTAAGTAATTAATGCTTGACATGTGCTTTGTTTTCCTATCGACGTCTTCCTTTTTCCTTTTTTATTGCCTTCGTGCCCTGCATCACTGGTACCCAGCCCCCATAACTGACAACACCGTTGTTGGTAAGCCTAGACCATCCTCTCAGCAAAAGCATAGGGTGTCGGGCTCTCAAGGCTGGTAGGAGTCTCTGAGAGGCGATGTTCAGGGCCCCCCTTGACGCACAGGCGACTCGTTCCAAAGAAATCAGGATACCTCAAGAGGGGAGGAGAGGGAGGAAAACTGGGTGATTTTAGACATAGCTCGCTCAAGGTGTGTGGCTGGGAGAAAGCCCTTTGCAGGGCGCGGCTCGTCACGCACTGTCCCTGGTAAATCACCTGCTCGTGAGGCGCCGCCTATGAGGATCCTCGAGGGAGGCTCCTAAGGCCTTCTCATTCCAAAGAAATCAGGATACCTCAAGACGGGAGGAGAGGGAGGAAAACTGGGGGATATTAAACTTAGCTCGCTCAAGGTGTATGGCTCGGAGCAATTCCTTCACAGGGCGCGACTCGTCACACACTGTCCCTTGCGAAGCCCCCAACACGTGATGCGCCTCCTACGAGGCTCCTCGAGGGAGGCTCCTAAGGCCTTCGATATCCTACACTAGGGAAACTTCCAAGTTTTTGAAAGTAATGCAGCAAAGCACGCTCATGGTGTTGCTTCTGGTTGTTATGCGAGGAGGCAAGAGCACCGAGGACCTGGTAAGGTGACATACACGGGAGCAGGGCCGCGAGCCAGAGCTCAATCTCTTGGATTTCGCACTACTTCAGGGAATGACCCGAGCACAGATATCTTTCCCATGCCCCGCTCATGTGACAAACATGGGGATACTATGAGCGTGTGCACTCCTGAAGCGTACCCAGCTGCAAGGCACATAATTATGAAGGAAATGATATTTACTGATGCATGAAGCTGGTTCATATTATAAAGATACATGTTGTTGTGCTTGACACAAGTATTCTTGAGGATGTGACGACCGAGGGGCCCTCAAATAAGTAGGCCGCAAGCGCGGAGCATGGGTAAACCGCTAGCATGGAGCATGGGGTTTCCGCCAGCGTTGAGCATGGGGCTTCCATGAGAGTGGGAAGGATATCTCACATGCCGAAGGCAGCATGGGTAGTGAGTGCCTCGGAGCATGTACAACACCATCTCTCTCGTACACGTGAGGTCAAGGATATAACTTGCAGAGATGTTGGATGTTCCATGCGTTTGGCACTAGAATACCCGCTGCCATTTTGAGTCGTGCATCACCGGGCGTTGAGATTTGCGTGAGCATAAAAGGGCCCTCCCACATGGGTGAGAGTTTGTGGAGTTCCTCTCTAGAGAGGATCCGACATAGGACAAGGTCGCTCGCCTCGAGGGTGCGGGGGCGTATGTTGCGGTTGTGATAGCGACTTCTACCTTGCCGCGGGAAGGGAAGCCTGGCGACAAGCCCCTTCGTGGAAAAGGTATACCTCCTGCAGGCCACCCTAAAAGGATTCGTCAAAGTCCAAGACCCGCTGGGACCGGTGCTTGACCTTGGCTGGAAGGATCGCCTCTGCCCCGTAGATGAGGAAGAAAGGTGTCTCGCCGGTGGGCTTGGTTGTCGTGGTGTGGATTGACGACATCACTGACTTGAGGTCATCTAGCCAGGACTTGATGCTAGTTGTGAGTTGTTTCTTGAAGCTTCCTGTCTTGAGGCCCTTGAGGACCTGTCCGTTGACACAATCAGGCTGGCCATTGCTTCGACGATGGGTCGTGGAGGCGAAGAAGATCTGCGTGCCGATGGTGGCGCAGTAGGCCTTGAAGAGATCATTGGTGAACGCCATGCCGTTGTCGGTGCTAATGCGGTTGGGGACGCCGAAGAGGATCCCGGGCCCTTGATGAACATCACCATAGACCCCGTGAGTATGGTTCCGATAGTCTCCACCTCCACCCACTTGGTGAACTTGTCAATGGAGACATAGAGGTAGCAATAGCCGCCGACCGCGCAGTGGAATACCCAGAGGTTGTGCAGCCACAAGACCATGAAATCCCATGAGAGGTGGATGGTCTGGAGCCCTTGCGCTGGTTGATGAATCTCCTTGGCTTGGAACTGGCAAGCTTCGCATGCCTGGACCAGCTCCATTACATCCTCGAGCACTTTGAGCTAGTTGAAACCACTTTGGAATGCCTTACCTATGAGGGTGCACGAGGACACGTGGTGGCCGCAGTCTCCCTCGTGGATGTTGGCAAGCAGCTCGCGCCCTTGCTCCTTGGATATGCACCACAACGCGACTCCGTTTGGGCGGTGCCGGTTTAGGCCTCCCTCCTTCAGGTTGTAGAGTGCAGCTTGGCAGACCTCATGCTCGATTTCAGCATGGACCTTCGGGTGGATGTCATCTTCCAGGGAGGCCCTGATGTCCATGGTTAACCTCTCAGGTTGTGACTCGAGTGCTAGCAGAAGGAGAGTGTCCGAGGCTGGTCCGTAGTCTAGTGCGCCCACGGGTGATGTGGAAGGGAGCTCCTCATGAGGCGTCGCTGGTGTGATGACCACACGTGTGAGACCCTGTTTTTCACCACCAATGTTTTAAGTTGCAAAAATCAGGGCTTGTTAAAACTTTTTCTAATGATGTTGAGAATGCTATGAATGCTTGTATGAATGTATGCTTGTTTGCTTGTTGATCCAAACACATGGCAAAATTATTTATTTTTAAAATGAATTTCCAAAACTCTTTTCTTTGACATCAGATCACCTCTACCTTGCTTGGCTTACACTACTAGCTCATGATGCCTAGTAGCACTCCCAACCAAAGTTGGTGATCTGAACTGAAATACTATTATTATTTGCCAAAAACATTATTTAATGATTTAAAACATTATTTTTCTATTTTAAATGCATGTCTGTTTCTAAGGCCAGGAATGATATTCCCACAAGGAAAAATGCTTCTCTGCCTTAGAAAATTCTGAGTAAAATCATGGAAACTCAGAAGGACATATATTTTGCATATATAAGATTTTCAACCCTATTTTATATTATAATTATTTGAGTAGAACCCTGAAAACCATTCCTGTCTGTTTTAACCTTTTGAGATATTTCCAAAGGAAATATTCTCAATAAAATCCCATTAAATTACATGAGCCTCCCCAAGCCATATTTGGTTCCCCCATAAAATCTCAGCTTGATCCAAGGTGGGGAAGGTCACCAAATCAGCCTAAAACCCGCTCTGTCCAGAATAGAGTTGGAATAACTCTAAATATCAAAGTTTGTCCAATGGGGCTGAAACTTTGCAGTTGTGTTTGGCACCTCAAATGAGGACTACACCCCAAAAATGAGATTTGCTAGACTCTGTTTGGTCACACTCCCTTTGGAGAGGACAGATCTGGCCACTTTGATGCATTTTCAAGTTTACAAAGCTAAACTTGTTCAATGGAGCTCAAAATTGGTGGAAACCCCTACTTTAACCCCAAGACCAAACCTGTTAAGTTGAAGTTCCAGTGGTGGAGTGGAAGCACCCCAAACCACTGTCGAACACCTTCTGACAGCAAGGTAAAAACCCACCTAGCCACTGTTTTACCCAATGTCAGAGCCTCAAACTTGGTGTATTAGTGCCTCAGATCAACCTAAACAACCAGTCGACTGGCCCCTCCCCAGTTCAAAGCACAAGTGAAAAGAACTCCAATTTGTCCCACAGATCAGGACTGAAAGCACTAGTAAAACCTATCCCCCTTGACCAGCTAGTGCTCACACTAGCACACAACGGCTAGTTACACTCCCAGCAACACCGAGGACATGAGGGACACGTCTGAAGGCCGAAATCAAGGACTTGATCCTGCAAGAGTCCCATGACACGCCATACTCCATCCATCCCGGTGGTACCAAGATGTATCAAGACCTCCGAGAATGATTCTGGTGGCATGGCATGAGGAGAGAAATAGGCACCTACGTCCCTAAGTGCAATGTATGCCAGCGGGTCAAGGCTGAGCATCAATGACCTGCTGGGCTGCTACAACCTCTTCAAGTGCCAGAATGGAAATGGGACAAGGTCGGCATGGACTTCATTACTGGACTACCATGGTCAAGCAGGGGTCATGACTCCATATGGGTCATTGTCGACCATTTAACCAAGGTGTCTCATTTCATTCCGGTCAACACCAACTACGGGGGCGACAAGTTGGCTAGCCTCTACATTGAGCGCATCGTTAGCCTTCATGGAGTTCCTAAGTAGATCGTGTCCGAACGCGGTACGCAGTTCACCTCAAGATTCTGGAAGAAGTTTCAAGAAGGTCTCGGAACCAAGCTCTCTTTCAGCACGGCTTTCCACCCGCAGACGGGCGGACAGACCGAGAGGGTAAACTAGATACTCGAGGACATGCTCCGTGCATGTGTCCTTGCTCATGGTGCCAAATGGGAAGATTGTCTGCCGTTTGCTGAGTTCTCATACAACAACAGCTACCAGTCCAGTCTTCAAATGACTCCATTCGAGGTGCTATATGGGCGAAAGTGCCGCACCCCACTCAATTGGTCAGAAACCGGTGAAGGACTAGTTTTGGGGCCACAAGCGATGCAGGAAGTGGAGAGGAAGGTGCAGCTTGTCCAAGAAAACCTAAAGGCAACTAAGTCACGACAGAAGAGCTATGCTGACTCCCACTGCAAGGATGTGGAGTTCATTCCCAGAGACCAGGTGTACCTGCGCGTTACGCCTCTCAAGGGAACCACGCGTTTCCACGTCAAGGGAAGCTAGCCCCAAGGTTTATTGGACCCTTCAAGATCGCGGCAAGGCGTGGGGAAGTGGCTTATCAGTTGGAGCTACCCCCAGAACTTTCGCGTGTGCACAACGTGTTCCACATGTCACAATTCTGGAAGTGCTTACAAGCGCCGAACCGTTCCGATCATTGCAAGGACATTGATCACCAAGCTGTTGACCTTCAACCGGACCTTACCTATCGCGAGAAGCCGATTCGCATTCTGGATAAAGAAGAGCGTTGCACCAGAAGCCGCACCATCAAGTATTTCAAGGTTCAGTGGAGCAACCATACCGAAGCAGAAGCAAGATGGGAACGTGAAGACTATCTCCGATCAGAATTTCGAGAGCTATTTAACGCCTAGCTTAGGAATCTCGGGGACGAGATTCTTGTAAGAGAGATAGGTCTGTCACACCCTGTTTTTCACCACCAATGTTTTAAGTTGCAAAAATCAGGGCTTGTTAAAACCTTTTCTAATGATGTTGTGAATGCTACGAATGCCTTGTATGAATGTATGCTTGTTTGCTTGTTGATCCAAACCCATGGCAAATTTATTTATTTTTAAAATGAAGTTCCAAAACTCTTTTCTTTGACATCACATGACCTCTACCTTGCTTGGGTTACACTACTAGCTCATGATGCCTAGTAGCACTCCCAACCAAAGTTGGTGATCTGAACTCCAATACTATTATTATTAGCCAAAAACATTATTTAATGATTTAAAACATTATTTTTTATCTTAAATGCATGTCTGTTTCTAAGGCCAGGAATGATATTCCCACAAGAAAAAATGCTTCTCTGCCTTAGAAAATTCTGAGTAAAATCATGGAAACTCAGAAGGACATATATTTTCCATATATAAGATTTTCAACCCTATTTTATATTATAATTATTTGAGTAAAAGTTGAAAACCATTCCTGTCTGTTTTAACCTTTTGAGATATTTCCAAAGGAAATATTCTCAATAAAATCCCATTAAATTACAGGAGCCTCCCCAAGCCATATTTGGTGCTCCCATAAAATCTCACCTTGATCCAAGGTGGGGAAGGTCCAGAATAGAGTTGGAACAACTCTACATAGAAAAGTTTGTCCAATGGGGCTGAAACTTTACACGGGTGTTTGGCACCTCAAATGAGGACTCCACACCAAAAATGAGATTTGCTAGACTCTTTTTGGTCACACTCCCTTTGGAGAGGACAGATCTGGCGACTTTGATGCATTTTCAAGTTTACAAAGCTAAACTTGTTCAATGGAGCTCAAAATTGGTGGAAACCCCTACTTTAACCCCAAGACCAAACCTGTTAAGTTGCGCTTCGAGTGGTGGAGTGGAAGCACCCCAAACCACTGTCGAACACCCTCTGCCAGCAAGCTAAAAACCCACCTAGCCACTGTTTTACCCAATGCCAGAGCCTCAAACTTGGTGTATTAGTGCCTCGGACCAACCTAAACACCCAGTAAACTGGCCCCTCCCCAGTTCAAAGCATAGGTAACAAGAACTCCAATTTGTGCCATAGATCAGGACTGACAGCACTAGTAAAACATGTCCCCCTTGACCAGCCAGTGCTCACACTAGCACACAATGGCTAGTTACACTCCCAGCAACACCCAGGACATGAGGGACACGTCTGAAGTGCCCCAGAGCGCGCCAGCATGCCGTGGCATGCCAAAACTGCGCTCTGGATGCGCTACAGGGAGCAACCGAGAAGAGGACGACGCTCCCGGCCGGTTCCAACCTCCCCCGAAGTGTCCAAGACCTCCCCCGACAACCCCTCAGTGTAAAGCAGCCGCCAGGGACCCTCCTCCCCCACGCTAGAGCTCGGGCAACGCGTGCCCGCGCGCACCCGACTTGGCCGAGCATGCACGGACGCTGGAGCTCGACCACACGCCTTCTCCCTCTCCGGCCGATGCTTCAGATGGTCCTAAACCATGTCCGAAGACCGTGGTTTTGCAGCCAGCTCCTCACTGTGCACGCACGCGCGCCTCAGTGAGTCACCGGCGCATCGAGTTCGGCTCACCCTCGCGAGCCTATAAATAGGCCTCCCCGGCACCTCAGCACCCCTATAGCAGCCTCTGCACGACCATTAGCTCCCCCTAGCCACCCAATCGAGCTCACAGAGCTCCGGTGCTCGAGATCGACCGAGGCCCCTCCGCCTTGAAGCTCCGGTCGATCTACGGCTACACGCCGGCGCCTGCGACACTTGACCCACCAGAGCACTCCCCTCGACACCACGAACATTCCCGCAACAGCCCCGAGCTTTTCCGTGCCCCTAGCTACGAGTTCAACCACATCCTGAAACCCCTCCACCATGGCCACCTCGTAGCCGGTGACTCCGAGCCTCTCCGGCGCTGTCCCGACCACTTGCAGGTAGGCGGAGGCATGCTGAACCCATTGCTGCCCTTAGCTAGGCCTATGGACGACGGTAGCCTCACCGGAGTTCGTCTCCTCCTCCCTGGTCGGAGGTAGGGAAGAACCCGACAGGTGGGCTCCACATGTCGGCGTACTGGAGCTGCCCCGCGCGCAGCCACAGCCGCTGACCCGAGGGGCCTGCACGTCAGGTTCAAACCTGGTGCGCGCGCGCCTGGCAGCCTGCTGGCTGGCTGGGCCGGCGTGCTTCCTAGGCTAGGCTTTGGCCTTTTTCTTTTATTTTTAAACATGAGACTAAAATGATTTTTGTAAAAATAACTACCCGGTGGAAAAATAAAATTCTTCCACTGATATTTTTCTAAAAATGAGTAGTATTTGATTCTGCCATTGTTGATATTTTTCAAAAATAGAATCTATTTTATAATAATATAAAGGCATTAAAAGCAATAGTTTGCATCTGTTTAGTAATTATTGAAAATGCTTAGCTAGTAAAAACTAAGAGAAAACATTTTTCAAAGTAACAACCTGAATTTAACCATGTTTTGCAACATTTTCAAAAGTGATTCGTGCTCTGTTTTTGTGTGAGCTATTTCTTATTTATTCTATTCTCGACGTTAGAATTACTGAGTGACGAAGGATTCGGAGCGGAAGACCTCGGAGACCCCGGATACATAGCTGACCAAGGCAAGCAACCCTTTGACCATGACTTGAGCTTATACATTGATGCATGCTAGAATAGCAAGTACCTTTCCGTTGCATGTGATCATAATGCCGGTTCATCATTGGTGTGATGGTACCGAAGGCTTCTTCGAAGCACTTGCAGGATGGTGATGTTATACATATGGCTCCTCGGAGCACAAGCACGATGAGCTTGACCCTACCATCTATGAGGGTCATGCTACTATCATGTTGGCTAGTAGAGTTAGAGAACCATTGCATTGAGCTTGACCCTACCCCTTGAGGGTCATGCTAATACCATGTTGACAAGTAAAAGTATATTATCATGCGCATGATGATGGGTTAAATAAAGGTTTATTAAAACCCCGTCGGGTGCCACTAATGCCCGAGGGTGATGATGAGTTGGTGGTCACTTTTGGTGAAGTGATGCACCGGTGTTTTGTGTGAGTATGGTTTCGGAAATGGGATTAGATTTATGATGTGTCGACCGTCCCAACATTACCAGTACGACCACGATACACCCTTATGGGACGGTGGTTTGTTGATTACTCTGGTCGGTACTAGCAAAGAGCCACATTACTAGTGGCGGGAGTGATTGTCGTCACTCTCGTGATGGCGTCGTGCCAGGCAGGACGACTATGCCATTATTATGAGTTCTAGGCACACCGTTGGTCCCCGCATAGTTGATACTGTCCAGAGTCGATGCTCGTAAGACGTACACCATGTGGGCTGGGTACCAATCAAGTGGACCTCTTTGTCTAGTATCGTCAGGGGAAAGATGATGATCGGGTACTTACCTTGGGTATATGTGATATACCGCGAGTCGTGGATGACACGGAAGTTTCCCGAATCTCGTGGGTCCAGCGTACTACCTCTGCAGAGTGTCAAACTATTAGAATAGCCGTGTCCACGGTCAAGGACAATTGGGTAGTCCTGCTTAAACTACGTCCAGCGTTTTCGCATAAACCAAGTATGAGTGAGTGTGTGTGAGTCAAGGACAGTTGGGTTTTCGCATAAACATAGCATATAGGGTAAACTTGGATGGTTTAGCCCTGAATTGATACATTGAGATTATGACAAGTCCGATGACTTGGCATATAGGGTGAACCCGGTTGGTTTAGCCCTTAGCAGATATGTTGATATATGTAACCTGTTCTTCAAGAGTAATTCTTTAACTTAATGCATATTCATGAGCATACCACCCAGATGAGTTATACTAGTAATGCCTGATATTGTCATCCTTCGTTTTCATTATTCATATCATGGGCTGTTTGCGAGTACATTCCATGTACTCATTGGCTTGCCACTGGTTATATTATTGACCAGACAAGGAAGGACCGGAGTCTGGCAATGAGTACGTCTTCGGAGACGGACCTGCGATCTAGGACGCTTCCAAGTCAGAATACCTGTCGGTGTAGGCTTGATGACATGGGCACCCGCTTAGCCCTTATGAGTTTTAGCTACCCGTTGTACCCCTTTTATTGGCCTTAGGCCCTGTTTGTGAACCTAACCCTTTGGTTATTTTATGTAATATTCGGTATTTGGATGTAAGACTCTATTATGCAGTATCCGTGTTCAGTGAGCATTGATCCTTGGGATCACTGGGCACGGCGATCTCGACTTACCAGTCGAGGTCCCCACAACAGGAGCCACGGAAGGTTTCAGAAGTTGCTCTTCACAAACGCCAATATTCTAGGGCTCGCGGTGAGAGGCGCGCTTGGCGATTTCGTCTGCCTCGGTATAATCACCGTGAGGGATGCGTTGGAGCTCCATGCCCATGAAACACTTCTCAAGCTTGCGAACCTCCTCCAGATAGGCCGCCATATGCACGTTCCACAATTTGACTTCACGAGCAAGCCCTCGCGAGGGCCCGTGCCTCGCGAGGTGCATGTGAGGAAGCATTGTCAGGAGCCACGTGCAGCCCCCCTCACCAGTGAGGGAGTGTAGGATTAAGGGGCCCCGGGGAGCCGGCCAATCGCTAGGCGGGCCGACCGTGTGGGCCCTAACACTTAAGTCACACGATGACGACCTCGTGCTCGTGAAGGAAGCCTCCAAAGATTAGCGTGTACTCCAAGTCGAACAGGGCTAAATCGGCCCGTCTATCCCCGGCTAAAGATCGGTAACTTGTAAACCCTAGGGTCCCTGGTGTATATATACACCAAGGATCCTTACCTGTGTAGAGAGGCTAAATCATCTCGGGTTTAGACTATACGATCTCGAGGTAGATCTACTCTGTAATCATCTTCATAAATAGAATCAAGCAAGATGTAGGGTATAACCTCCATAGGAGGGACCGAACTTGGGTAAACTACTATCTCCAGCTTCTTCCTGCAACCCATCGATCCAAGGTCCACAGTTTGGGACCCCCTACCCGAGATGTACCGGTTTTGAGACCGACATTGGTGCTTTCACTGAGAGTTACACTGTGGGATCGCCAAAAGGTTCGATGGCACGCTTAGTGATCAGAGAGGAGATGTGCAATTGGGACTTGTTCGCCCCCGGGCAAATTTTCACGTTCGGAAGCATTGTTCTGCACGCCGATCCGGCCGGCCACCTCGGTCAGGTCATAAATACGATGGCGTCTCCCTCCCACCTCCCAGGGCGGCGACCCAATGGCGATCTGGAACTCTAGCCGACACATCCTCCATCCTCGCCACCCCTTTGCTCAGGTGAACCTCCCCGACCCTTCTCTCGTGGTCGTGCATGACCTGCATGGGTGGTTCTACGTTGGATCTGGATTTCTCACACGGCTTGGCTTTCTCTCATGAGGTTTATCGCCACTCGGGTTTTACGGTGCACCCTATGAAGCATCGTCGCCCTTTCATTATGGTGATTTCCTTTGGTCATCACGTGTTACGGCTCTCGCCTGACACAGTCGCTGCAGCTCTGGAATCGGTGATTGGAGGATCGGCAATCGAGTTTCGGGTTTCTCAAATCACAGATTTGGTTTTCTCCTTCAAGGTCTCCTGCATGCAAGTTGGTTTTCACATTCTGGAATTGCGTTCTTTCAAGTGCTCAAGTTTTAAGTGTTTCTTCCATCTTTGGGGACATGGAGGTCCTAATTGGCGTCGGGAATTTTCTCTTTGGAAGAAGCAATGTGATGCAGAGTGGATTATTGTGAGCCCCTCTAAGAGGAGAGCCTCTTTAGGTCTGATGGCCATGCATTCCAGACCAATTAAGTCTTCTCTCAAATCTGGATCTTCTGTTCGTAAGAAGCTATGTTTTGCATCCCTTCAGCAATATGAGGTTTGAAAGGGCTATAGGTATCCTGTTTCCCATGATGAGCTAGTCACTCTTGAGCAGGGTGGTTATTCGGTGCCTTCCCCCGAATGTGTCATCATTTCTGCACCACCGCCGGCGGAACTCCAGTGGACGGCAGCCACGCCGCATATTACGTTTGGTACAGTTTCTTGCCAAGTTTCATCTCCCGGTTCTTCCGGCGAGGATTTTCAAACTGCCAAAATTTTCGGAACTTCCCACTTGCAGCAACAAGCCACAACTGATCCAGCCGAGATTCATGGTACTTTGAATGATGGGAGTCAATTTTCGGTGGCAAGTTTGGATTCTGGCAAATTTCCTCTCGCATTAATGAGCCTGCTGAGGTTTTTTCTTCCCCTCGGCCCGAACCTAATTGCACGATGGATATTCCTTCCTCTCAGGAGGCCCATCTGGCCTTTGACGAACTCATTAATAGTATGGTTGAGGATATCTTTTCTTGCTCTATTTGCAACCCTCGGGGCCATCTAGCTGCAAACTGTACGGCTTCGCTTGGATGCTCTGACAACACGGTGGGCCACACACGATCTAGAGGAGCCTATTTTATGCGTAATAATTGTCTTACTTGGAACTGTAAGAGACCCACCACCTACCCTGTCGCTGATATCTCGGGAACTGCTGATACTCTTGGCGAAACAGCAACCCCTGCGGCACAGTTCCATCCTGTCTCATCGCCGTCGCCTCCTCGAACTCCCTCAGAGACACCACCGGTTACTCCGCCACCGCCTCCAACAATGGCGAACTTTGAGCTTGATCCCGAGTTCTTCCTCCTGCCTGGTCACAATATCATTGATGGAGGGGTCGACCGGCTGCCTCGGACTTACACCACGCCGGCAGTACCCATCACCAGACGTCACGAGCGCTTCGTCATCGCTGCCGTCCATCCAGCGCCGCCGGCTGACGAGGTGATTCAGGTACGGCAAGAAGTTGCTGCTCTTCTCTTGCATCAAGGGTTACATGTCCGGTCTGCTCAACCTTGGATTGAGGGAGTTGGTTTGTTTGAGATCCGGGATGCTGCTGAGAGTTATGCCGCGGTCCACATGGTTCCGCAGCCAGTTGCTCAAAACTCTGTTGTGCGCTTCATGCGTCATGATCAGGGCCTTGGGTTCCGCGGCCAAGAGGGTTTTCGTCAGGGCTGCCTCATGCTTTTGGGGGTCCCGTTGGACTTCCGCAATACTGAAGATCTCAGGGCGGCTGTTAACACCTTCGGGTAGTTTCACCATTGGGTCAGTGATGACCCATATTTGGTTCGTTCTATTGTGTTTGCTGCCTTCCCAGATGACCGACTGGTACCTCGCAGTATTAGTTTTTCTGAATATTCTGCTTGGGGTGGCGCAAAGGTTTCCTGGTCTGCTCCTGTGTACATTCTGGGTACGGCGGCTGTAGAGATTCTTCCTAATGATGAGGACCCGATGCCCCTCAATGGCAACCCTCATCCGCTCCCTGGACAGCTTGTTCACGACAATCTGCAGTTTGCTTTGCCCCCATATCCTGCACTGGGTTGGAATGCGGTTCCGCTCGCACCTGGAGATCCTGGGCCTGCTGCTGCTGCTGCTGACGATGGAGGCTGGGGGCAGCCGCCTGCTGATGCTGATGATGGAGGCTGGGGTCAGCCGCCTGCTGCTGGAGGAGGTTGGGAACCTGATGCGGCACCAGTTGCACCTGCTGCTGATCCGGTTCAAGAACAAGAATCTATGGTGATTGATCAGCCGAGTCCCTCTTCCTCGGACTCGGTTCACGAGTTTGTGGACCTTGATCTGCCGCAGGGTGATATGGAGGCGGAACCGGCTGCTCAAGAACCACCAATACATAATCCTGACGCTGCTGATGCTGATGTTGATGTTCCTGATGCTGCCCCGGACAATGCTGCTGAGCCGGAGGATGATGCTAATGTTGATGTTCCTGATGCTGCGCCGGACAATGCTGCTGAGCCGGAGGAGGAAGCGCCCGTGCTGGAGGAGGTGCATGATGAAAACCCTCTGGCAATGGTACTCTACAAACCCCCTCCACCCACTCAGTGTGGCAACCTCTTTGTTGGGGCCGCTAGGGTTTTATATGGGCCTCCTGTCCTGGGCATGCACTTTTGATGCTCTGATGGGCCCTGCTGCTGCTATGCATGTACCTCGTCAATTACAGCTACCAATCTTTGAGCCCATTCTGATCCCCAAGCGATCCTGGGATGTGGCTTTCGATGCCGAAGCTTCAAAGCCTTCTCTGTCGGAACCTTCTTCTGCCTCGCTCTCACTGCAGGAGGTAATCCCACTCAGTCCTACTTCTTCATCAGAAGACTTATCTTTTCGCTCTCCTCCTCCATCCAAGAAGGGGACCCGCAAGAAGGCCACCCCGGTGGTGGACTCCTCGGTGAGACGGTCTACTCGTGGCTCCATCAAGCGTGATGGCTTCAAGCCAATCCTGCAAGAGCTACCTGCACATGTCCCCAAGAAGAGGAAGCCCAAGGCCAAGCCTATGTCCTCTACGTCCCAAGAAACTAAAGATGCTCAAGTACCTCCTGCCACTCCTATCCCAGTGATTCAGGAGGTAGGGCAGTCACTTGGCATAGCCCCTGAGAAGCTTACGGTGGATCGACTTATGGAAGATCCTGCTGACTCTGCGCCATCGTCTTCTGATGTTTAATCCATCCATGTTTAGCTATTACTGTACTGGTTCTATGTACTGTCGAACTTCTGCTTGCACTGTCTTTTGGTGGGTGGAACTTTGGTTGCAGTGGCTATTACATAGCCTTGCTTTTGCCATATCTATGATCTGCAATGGATAGTCGTTCCACGAGAAGTTGGCGAGTGTTGTGCTGGAATGTGCGTGGCCTAAATTCGGATCATAGGCAACGGGCAGTCCGTAACAAGATTGATGAGAGCCTTGCTGCGGTGGTCTGTTTGCAGGAAACAAAAATGCAGTCTATTGAGTTTCGCGCAGTTAAAGGTTTCTGCCCAAACACTTTGATCAAATTGCTTACTCCCCTTCCAGGGGTGCATCAGGAGGGCTCATCACCCTTTGGAACTCATCCATTCTCACTGGTCATTTAGTAGAATGCACCCCATACGGCTTGATCATCTCCTTTACCTCAAATGACACGGGTGAATCATGGACTTTAGTTAATGTCTATGGGCCATGTCAAGGGGAGGCCCGCGATCTTTTTGTGAGCTGGCTTTACAATCTTGATATTCCCATTGGGGCTAATTGGTTGCTTCTTGGGGACTTTAATTTCATTAGATCTCCTAACAATAGAAACCTCCCTGGGGCTGATGTGAATGACATGTTCATCTTCAATGAAGTTATTGGGCATCTGGGATTGTTGGAGCTTCCCATCAAAGGAAGATCTTACACTTGGTCCAATATGCAGGACACCCCTCTTCTGGAGCAACTGGACTGGTTCTTTATATCAACCAACTGGATCTCCTCCTATCCTCTTACCCAAGTACTTCCTCTGGCAAAGACTGCATCTGATCATGTGCCCTGTGTAGTCACTGTTAACATCTCCATCCCCAAATGCAACTTATTTCGCTTTGCAAATTACTGGGTTGAAATGGAGGGCTTCACAGAATGTGTACAACAATCCTGGCTCATTCCTTCAAGAAAGACACACATCTCTGCTGTTATCATGGATAAGATGAAGCATCTTTGACAGGCTCTGAAGAAATGGCAGACGTCTCTGTCTCGGTTAAATTTTGTTATTTCCAGATGTAATCAAGTGGTGCTATGCTTGGATGAGCTTGAAGAGTTGAGGTCCCTCTTCAGACCAGAAGCTAACTTCAGGAAAATTGTCAAACTACATTTGGAACATCTTCTACACCTTGAGTGCCTATACTGGAAGAAGAGGGCAACTATCAGATTTGTTAAGGTTGGTGAGGAAAACACTAAGTTCTTTCATGCTATGGCCACTGAGAGATATAGGAAGAATTCCATTGCCTCTCTCAAGTTAAATGATGGTTCTATCATCTCTAATCATGATCAAATTGTTGCATGCTTCTAGGCATCTTTCAAGGATAGAATGGGAACTTCTCTTGGAATTAATATGGCATTTGACTTACAATCCCTGCTGAATGAGGTGGAGGGCCTAGACATTCTCACCGAACCTTTTTCAAAGTCTGAAATGGATAAGACTGTGCAGGATATGCCTATTGATAATGGTCCAGGGCCTGATGGTTTCAATGGGCTTTTTTTCAAGAAATGCTGGCACATTATCTCCCCTGAGTTTTACCAGCTTGCTGCTGAATTTCATGCTGGACAGGCCCAACTGGTAAACATGAACTCTTCCTATATTACACTCATTCCAAAGAAGAGATCACCTGAACATGTGGGAGATTATAGACCAATATCCCTTACTGGAATGGGAGTCAAATTTCTGTCAAAAATGCTTGCTAATAGGCTACAGTTGCAGATTGTGAAATGTCTTCACAAGAATCAATACGGTTTTATCAAATCTAGGACCAGTCAAGATTGTGTGGGTTGGACTCTTGAGTATCCGCACCAATGTCATCAATCCAAGAAGCCTATAGTTATTCTTGAGCTGGATTTTGAAAAGGCATTTGATTCTCTGGAGCATGAATTCATCTTCCAGATTTTTAAGCACAAGGGTTTCAATGATAGATGGATCCTTTAGGTTAGGCAGCTACTAACCTCTGGATCTTCTTCAGTACTGATCAATGGTGTGCTTGGAAGGAAGATCATGTGTAGGAAAGGTGTCAGGTAGGGAGATCCTATGTCCCCACTGCTTTTTGCTATTGCTGCTGATTTTCTGCAAACTCTGGTTAATCAACTGCTGGTGGAGGGACTGATACAGCTGCCTATACCTTGTCATGATAAGGATTACCCTATAGTGCAATATGCTGATGATACTCTTATCATCCTACCAGTTGATAAATCACAATTGCTACAGTTTAAGAAAATGCTCTTGCTTTTCTCCCAGTCCAGTGGATTACATGTGAATTATCACAAATCTGCACTCCTACCTGTCAACACTTCTCCTCAGCATCTGCAGGACCTGGCAGACTCCATTGGTTGCAAAGTGGGTTCTCTACCCTTCACATATCTGGGACTGCCTGTTGGGACAACTAAACCTAGAATCATTGATCTCATGCCTCTGGTGGATAACATGGAAAGAAGAATCAGTGCTAGTTCCTCTTTTCTTTCTCAGGGGGGAAGAATGCAATATGTAAACTCAGCACTGTCTGTTGTTCCCATTTTCTTTCTATGCAGCCTCGATATACCACCAGGTATACTGAAGCAATTGGAGAGGATTCAAAGGCAATGTCTATGGAGAAGAAATGGGAATGATCATGCACCCTCTCTTGCTGCTTGGCCTCTGGTGTGCAGGCCTAAAAATAGAGGGGGATTAGGGATTATGAATTTAGCAGTTCAGAATGAAGCACTTCTGCTCAAACATGCTGATAAATTCCTCAATCATGTTGATATCCCTTGGGTTCATCTGATTTGGAACACTTACTATCATAACACTGTACCTCAGGGAACTGCACTTTGTGGTTCCTTTTGGTGGAAGGACATCTGCAAACTTCTTGACAAATTCAGATCTGTTACCTATGTTCTGCCTAACAAGGGTGACCCCTTCCTGTTTTGGTCTGACTCCTGGTTAGTTGGAAACTCCATTATGCCATTGGCAGCCAGATACCAAAGATTGTTCTCCTTTGAGGCTGACTCTTTCTGCACAGCTCAAGAGGTTTTTGCTGCTTTTTCTGATGACAGTATGCTTTCCGTGTTTCACCTCCCACTGTCTGCCCAAGCTTATCAGGAACTGACTTCGGTCCAATATTTGGTTCTGGACCTGGACCCTGATCATCAGGCCTCTGACAGATGGGTATGGGGTAAGGATGCTAAGGTCTACACAGCCAAGGCATACTATGCTCATGTTCATAGCAGTATTGTATCTAATCCTTTGCTCAACTGGATCTGGAAAAGCTGCTGTACTATGAACATTAAGATGATTGCCTGGATGCTTATCATGGACAGGCTGAACACTCAGGATATGCTGGAAAGGCGTCACTGGAAGGTCTCTGATTCTAACCTTTGTGTTTTATGCCATGCTCGAGTCAAGGAAGACAGAGATCATTTATTCTTCAACTGCCTATTCAGCACCAGGGTCTGGAATTACCTGCAGATCACTTGGCAGGGGTCATCTATGTGGAGTGCTACTGTTGCGGCTAGAAGGGACTTCCCTAACCCTTTCTTTGCTGAGGTAGTCTTCACTGCCTGTTGGAATATCTGGACTACCAGAAATGCAAAGGTCTTCAACCAGGAGCAGCCAAAGTTCAGAAATTGAGATCTGGATTTATTCATGATATTTCTGTGTTAGCTCATGGAATTAAGGCTAGTTTCAGGGATGATCTCCTTAAATGGATTTCCTTTTTGCCTCCTTGAGGTTTGTATTCCTTTGCTCCTCCCCCCTTTGTACATTCTACAACTCCTCTTGTACATACAGCTTTCATAGTTGGGAATACAAAAAAATGGCTGTGGGGGGTTTTCCCTACAGTAGCCGGTAAAAAAAAATTGTCCCTGGTCAGGAAGTCGGGTTCGGGAGACTAGAGTTCACCGCCGACCCTTGGGGGGGCTTGTGTTAATAGAGCTTTATGCTCCATTGAAGGAGCGCACAATCTTCGACGCTTCACCCTCTAAGGCCTTCAACCCAATTATCGAGAACAATTTCACCCCTTGTCTGACCTCAAAGCCTGATGTGCTCCGCATGTCCGAACTCGCGTCACCCGAGCTCTTCCCAGAGGTGACTTCAAGCGCCACCGAGGGATTAGTGACACAAGTCCACCCCGAACACACAAGTGGAACAAGCTCCATCGAGATGCCAATATTACATAAATTACTCGATCAGATCCTACGAAAAGTCAGGACATGATCTACGATCGGATCGGGATCAAAACTAATGACAGCGAACATTATGTCCCGCCCATAACGCATCAGATCAACACTATTGAGTGTCTGGTCAAGGACTCCCGGCATCAGTTGCTGGAACCTAGGACGCTATGCGTCCCGGTCGCTTGTTATCCGGACTTACCTAATAATCTGAAGACGTCACCTCACCCCAGGCACAACCCGGGGCCAATGGTCAATCCAATTCGCGCTCTTGTCAAGGACGCAGCGGCCGAAGTCCCCAGCTCATAGCCATAGGGAAACCAAAATTCAATCCCACCCACCGCCCAACTCGAGCATCTATCGAGAACATGGTTCAGTCTAAACCCGCATGCGGTCATCCAATGGCCAAGCGAGTCAGTGCGCCACTTTTGGGCCAGATTCGTCCTTCTTCAAAGGAGGGAAGACTGTACTGACCATGATATAATAAGCGCCTTTCGGATGCGTTGTAGGGGCGAGGGCATTCTCAACACCCTAGTATCTTGTCGGGTTCAAACCTTTGCCGAACGATCAAACCTTGTGCTGAAGTACTACGGCATGGAGAGCACCTGGCAAATGTAGAAAATGTGCATCGATCCTAGTTACGTAGAGCACAACACACAAATTTAGAGAAGGCACTTACCCCCAGTAACGGGGCAAGTCATCTCTGGACATGCAGAAAAGAGAAACAAGTCGCAGTCAAAGGGAAAGTCGGTCCTCGAAACACTACTGGATAAACCATGCCCCATACACTTCGCTCCGCCGGACTCACCTTCCACTCACAGCCTTCGACCTTGTTGGGTCATCTAACAAGTCACGAAAAGTGGGGAAACAATACTTTAGACACCACGAACCAAAGAGCCTGAGGCTTTATCGAGCACTAGTACGGAGCTCCTAATGATCTACGAAACATTACCCTCTGCAAGGGAGTGAAAGAGAGCCTTTTGAGATCTCCATCAAATCAACCATGTGGTGGCGGAAAACCGATGGTCGAACACACCTATCACTTTCGACCAAGGCGATGAGCCACTGACATATATTGGCCAGACACCTGCCACCATAGTTCTGAACCCCATTATGGACGGTTTCAGACTAAGCAAAGTACTAGTGGACTGGGGCAGGGGCCTCGACCTTATCTACGAGGATACGGTTGAGAAAATGCAATATGACCGATCCCGAATCGAGCAAAGTTCAACCACCTTCCGGGGCATTGTCCCCGGGAAAGAGGCCCGCTGTACTGTGGGGACCCCGACTTACGAGTCGAGATCACCGAATGATCGTGCTTAGTGATCCCAGAGATCAATGCTCACCGAACAGACACATACTGAATATTAAGAGTCTTACATCCATACATACTGTTTGGTACAACAAATGACCATCATGGTCCAGTCTCACATCGGTAGGGCCTATAAGGCCAATCACACCAATACATCTACTAGCAAAAAACCTGGCAATAAATGGGAACCCATGCCATCAGCCTTCACCAACACGCATTCTGACTAGGAAGTGTCCTAGTTCGCCTGTACGTCTTCAATGACGAATTCTTCTCCGAACTCTGATTCCTCCATGTGTGGTCAATAACAAAACCAGTGGCAAGCGAGTGAGTACTTTGAATGTGCTCGCCAATAGTCCACGATGTGGATAATGTAGTTGGTACGGCAATAAGTAACATCCATACTTTGTGGAAAGCAAGTTTTACTTAAGAGTATGCATGGTCAATTGTTTGTATAGATATGCATCATAAGCTGGATGGTAAACATAAGAACAGGTTACAGATATCAACATATCTCCTCAGGGCTCAATCTTCGGGTTCTCCCGATATGCCAAGTCACCGAACTTGACCATATCACCTCTTTCACACAACACTTATGAACACACACACACACACACACACTCGGTTTATGCGGAAACGACTTGACGTACTTTAAGTAGGATTACCCAACTATCCTTGACCATGGACACGGCTATTGGAATAGTTTTACACTCTGTAGAGGTTGTACGCTGTACCCACGACATCCAGGAAACTTCTGTGTCATCCACGACTCGCGGTATATAACATACCCGAGGTATGTACCCGATCATTGCCTTCCCCCCGACAACACTCGACAAAGAGCCCACTCGATTGGTACCCAACCCACATGATGTACGTCTTACGAGCACCGACTCTAGACCATATCATCCATGCGGGGACCAAC
Organism: Hordeum vulgare subsp. vulgare; assembly: GCF_904849725.1. Lineage (NCBI taxonomy): Eukaryota > Viridiplantae > Streptophyta > Magnoliopsida > Poales > Poaceae > Hordeum > Hordeum vulgare. The sequence continues at coordinate 317,455,521 of NC_058518.1, forward strand.
GATGTGCCCAAAACACATAAAAATGGTATAGTCGACCTACCTGGTACGACCCCGTCACGAGAGTAACCACATCTCACTCCCTCCACTAGTAATGCGGGCTCTTTGCTAGCACCTACCAAAGTAATCGTCCCATGAAGGGGTATCATGGTCGCACATTTAAGGTTGGTACAGTCGATACATCATAAATCTAATCCCATTTCTGAAACCACTCACACAAAATCTTTCGTAAAACCTTTGATATCAACTCTGTGTTACCATCATCATGCACATGCTCTTTCTATGCATAGGTCTATTTTCTATTTGTCAACATTTATCAGCGTGACACTCATAGATGATAGTGTCATGCTCAATGCAAGTGCTACAGAGGAGCTATCGGCAACACAATGCTGGGGTGCACTGATTGACCTTAACTATATGCATCGGGCTAGAGTAACCAATGTGTCATGCATAGAAGTATTTTCTTAGACATCGTCAAAGGGTTGCTTGCCTTGATTAGCTAGGTATCCAGAGTCTTCGGGGTCTTCGGGTCCAAGTCCTTTGTCGAATGCGTGATCTATCATCGTAATAATAGTCATGATAATAAGAATCATATTCAAAAACAAAGCACAAACTCACTTTAAAAATGTTAACCTATTCTAAGAAATCTTAACTACAGTTTTAAAAATGTTTGTCTCTGGTTTTGATGTAAAAACGTATTTTTTAAAACCTATTTAACACGAGCTAAAATATTTAAACTAGGCGTTTTAATTAAAGCTATGTATAAAAGTTTTTACAAAAAATAGTACAACAACACTAATAAATTCTTCACATTTTTAGCAGAATTTCGGTGGAAAAATATTTAAGTTTGATTAAATATTTAAAAGAAAAAGAAAATGGGCTCAACCGTGGCCTTGGTCAGCCAGTGGCTGGGCCGGCCCAATTGGTCAACCAGCTAGTTAGCCAGCCATCTGGCCCAAGTGCGTGCGGGCCATCAGGTTTAAACGTGACGCGCGGGCCGCTACGGTTAGCGGTAGAGAGAGGAGAGAGGGGGAGAGACTGGGCACCGACAGGTTGGTCATGCCTGTCGGGCTCTTCTTCCTCCTCAGAGAGGAGGGGAGCACGCCGGCGCCGGCTCCGACGCCCTCGTGGACAGGAGATAGAAGGAATGACACCATGGCATCATCGCCTACCTGCTGGTGGTCAAATGAACGACGCGGATGTCCTAGGTCACCAGCGACGACGTGGCTACGGCGGAGATGATTCGAGTGGTGGTGGGGATGGGTGCTACGGGCATGGAAAGGCTCGGGGAAGAGGTGAAGAAGCTTCCTGAGCTCATTACGGTCACGGAGGAGGTGAGACGAGCGCTAGAGCTGGCCTGTAGCCCGAGATCGACGGAGCTCCGAAGCGGCGGGGCCTCGGTCGATCTCAAGCATTACATCTCTTCTTTCTCACCTAGAGTGGCTAGGGGCTGGATTCAGGGTCTCGAGGAGTGGGGTGAGGTGCTGGAGTGAAGGCTGAGGGACTAATTATAGGCTGGCAATGGTGCACCGAGCGGGGGTGCGCCGGTGGTTTCACCACGACTTCACGAGAGGGAGAGAGAGTTCGGGGTTGATACTGTTGGAAATATGCCATACAGGCAATAATAAATTAGTTATTATTATATTTCCTTGTTCATAATAATCATTTATTATCCATGCTAGAATTGTATTGATTGGAAACTCAAATACATGTGTGGATACATAGACAACACACTACCCCTAGTGAGCCTCTAGTTGACTAGTTTGTTGATCAAAGATGGTCAAGGTTTCCTAGCCATAGGCAAGTGTTGTCGCTTGATAACGGGATCACATCATTAGGAGAATCATGTGATGGATTAGACCCAAACTATGTACGTAGCATATTGATCGTGTCATTTTATTGCTATTGTTTTCTGCGTGTCAAGTATTTATTCCTATGACCATGAGATCATATAACTCACTGGCACCGGAGGAATACCTTGTGTGCATCAAACGTCGCAACATAACTGGGTGACTATAAAGGTGCTTTACAGGTATCACTGAAGGTGTCTGTTGAGTTAGTATGGATCAATACTGGGATTTGTCAATCCATGTGACAGAGAGGTATCTCGGGGCCCACTCTGTAGTACAACATCACACATAAGCCTTGCAAGAAATGTGACTAAGTGTAAGTCACGGGTTCTTGTATTACGGAATGAGTAAAGAAACTTGCGGGTAACGTGATTAAAACAAGTATGCGGATACCGACGATCGAATCTCGGGCAAGTAACACACCGAAGGACAAAGGGAATGACATACGGGATTATATGAATCCTTGACACTGAGGTTCAACTGATATGATCTTTGGAGAATATGTAGGATACAATATGGGCATCCAGGTCCTGCTATTGGATATTGACCAAGGAGTGCCTCGGGGCATGTCTACATAGTTCTCGAACCCGCAGGGTCTGCACACTTACGGTTCGGCGACGTTTTAGTATAGTTGAGTTATATGTGTGGTAACCGAATATTATTCGGAGTCCCGGATGAGATCACGGACATCACGAGGGTTTACAGAATGGTCCAGAAACGAAGATTGATATATAGGATGGTTTCCTTTGGTGACCGGAAATTTCGGGCAATTCCGGCAGTGTACCGGGAGTGACGAATGGGTTCCAAGTATTTACCGAGAGGGGCCCACCCACCCGCGAGTGAGCCCAAGGCCCTAGTGTGGCGCCAGAAGTCCTTATTGAGCTGGTGGAGTCATCCCAAGAGGGCTATGGTGCTACATAAGAAAATACCTAAAGAAAAGAAAAAGAAAAAGGAAAGAGAGAGGTGGGAAGGAAGAGGAGGACTCCTCCTTCCCAAACCGAATTGGAGGAGTCCTCCTCCTACCTTGGACAGTGCACCCTTGGGGCCTTGTGCCTCAAGGCTAGCCCTCCCCCTCCCTCCTATATATATTGGTGGTTTAGGGATGATTTGAGACACAACTTTGCCACGTGCAACTCAAACCTATACCACGTAGTTTTACCTCTAGATCGGATTTCTGTGGAGCTTGGGCGAAGACCTAAAGGAGTAGATCATCACCACCACCGGATCACCGTCACGCTGCCGGAGAACTCATCTACTTCTCTGTCTTGCTTGCTGGATCAACAAGGTCGAGATAATTGTCGAGCTGTACGTGTGCTGAACGCGGATGTGTCGTCCGTTCGGCGCTAGATCGGGATGGATCGTGGGACGGATCATGGGACGGTTTGGGGATGGTTCGAGAGACGTGAAGACGTTCCAGTACATCAGCCGCGTTTCTTAACACTTCCCGCTGTGCGATCTACAAGGGTACGTAGATGTAATCTCCACTCATAGATGGATATCACCATGATAGGTCTTCGTGTGCGTAGGAATTTTTTTGTTTCCCGTGCAACATTCCTCAACAGTGGCATCATGAGCTAGGTCCATGTCTAGATGTTATCTCGAGTAGAACACAAAATTTTTTGTGGATGGTGATGTTCGATTTTCTACCCTCCTTAGCTTTTTCTCGATTCGGCGGTATTTTTGGATTGAAGTGGCCCGGACCGACAGAACTTGTACGCTTACAAGAGACTGGTTTCGTCGATTGACATGCAACCTCGTTGCATAAAGAATACTGGCGGGTGCCTGTTTCTTCAACTTTAGTTGAATTGGTTTTGACCGAGGCGGTCCTTGGAGAGGTTAAATAGCAATTTGCACATCTCCGTTGTGTTTTTTGCGTAAGTAAGATGCGATCATACTAGATACCCATAGCGGCCACGTAAAACATTTAACAACAAATTAGAGGACGTCTAACTTATTTTTGCACGGTATGCTTGTGATATGATATGGCCAATGACGTGATGTGTTATATTGGATGTATGATATGATCATGTTGTAATAGTTAATATCGACTTGCAGGTCGATGCTACGAGAATGGCAGGAGACATAGGGCTGTCTTTAAACTAACGTTTGTGTTTGCAGATGCGTTTACTATATTGCTAGGTCGTAGCTTTAGTAGTAATAGCATAGATAGCACGACAACCTCGATGGCGACACGTTGATAGAGATCCTGATGATGGAGATCATGGTGTGGCGCCGGTGACAAGAAGATCATGCCGGTGCTTTGGTGACGGTGATCAAGAAGCACAATATGATGGCCATATCATGTCACTTAGGAATTGCATCTGATGTTAATCCTTTTATGCACCTTGTTTTGCTTAGAATGATGGTAGTATTATGAGGTGATCTCTCACTAAAATTTCAAGACAAAATTGTGTTCCTCCCCGACTGTGCACTGTTGTGACATCTCATCGTTTCGAGACACCACGTGATGACCGGCTGTGATAGACTCAACGTTCACATACAACGGGTGAAAAACAGTTGCACACGCAGAACACTCGGGTTAAACTTGATGAGCCTAGCATGTGCAGACATGGCCTCGGAACACACGAGAGCAAAAGGTCGGTCATGAATCATATAGTTGATATGATTAGCATAGAGATGCTTACCACTGAAACTATTCTCAACTAATGTGATGATCGGACTTGAGTTAGTGGATTTGGATCATGTACCACTCAAATGATTAGAGAGATGTACTTTTTGAGTGGGAGTTTATTAATTAATTTGATTAGTTAAACTCTAATTATCATGAACATAGTCAAAAGGTCTTTGCGAATTATGATGTAGCTTGCGCTATAGCTCTACTATTTTTTATATGTTCCTAGAGAAAATTTAGTTGAACGATGATAGTAACAACTTTGCGGACTGAGTCCGTAAAACTGAGGATTGTCCTCATTGTTGCGCAGAAGGCTTATGTCCTTAATGATCCACTCGGTGTGCTGCACCTCAAGCGTCGCCTGTGGATGTTGCGAACATCTGACATACACGTTCTTGATGACTACGTGATAGTTCAGTGCGTAATACTTAGTGGCTTAGAAGCAAGGAACCGAAGACGTTTTGAAACGTCACATAACATAAAAGATGTTCTAAGAGATGAAATTGAGATTTCATGCTAGTGCCCTTATCGAGAGGTATGATACCTCTGACAAAATTCTTTGTCTATAAAGTAGAAGAGAAAAGCTCACTCATTGATCATGTTCTCAGATTGTCTGAGTACAACAATCACTTGAAACAAGTGGGAGTTGATCTTCGAGATGAGATAGTGATGGTTCTCCAAATCCACTGCCACCAAGATGCTAGAGCTTCGTGATGAACTATAACATATCAAGGATAGATATGATGATGCTTGAGCAATTCGCAATGTTTGACACTGCGAAAGTAGAAATCAAGGAGCATAAATTGTTGATGGTTAGTAAAACCACTAGTTTCACGAAGGGCAAAGGCTAGAAAAGATACTTCATGAAAGGGCAAATGAGTTGCTGCTCTAATGAAGAAACCCAAGATTGAACCCAAAGCTGAGACTAAGTGCTTCTGTTTATGAGGGGAACGGTCACTGAGGCGGAGCTACCATAGATACTTGGTAGATGAAAAGGCTGGCAATGTCAATAGAAGTATATTTGATATACATGTGTACTTTACTAGTACTCCTAGTAGCACGAGGGTATTACATACCAGTTCGATTGCTAAGTGATTAGTAACTCAAAATAAAAGCTACGAAATAAACGAAGACTAGCTAAAGGCGAGGTGACGATAAGTGTTGGAAGTGTTTCCAAGGTTGATGTGATCAAACATCGCACGCTCCCTCTACCACCGGGATTGGTGTTAAACCTAAATAATTGTTACTTGGTGTTTACGTTGAGCATGAACATGATTGGATCGTGATTATTGCAATACGGTTATTCATTTAAAGAGAATAATTTTTACTCTACTTGCTTGAATAATTACCTTCAATGGTTTATTGAATCTCCATCGTAGTGTTACACATGTTCATAATATTGGTGCCAAAAGATACAAAGTAATAATGTTTGTACCACTTACTTGTGGCACTAGCACTTGAGTCATGCTGGTGTAAAATGCATGAAGAAGCTCCATACTGATGGATCTTTGTACTCACTCATTTTTGAAATGTTTGAGACATGCAAACCATACATGTTGGTATAAACGCATGAAGAAACTCCATGCAGATGGATCGTTTGGACTCACTTGATTTTGAATCACTTGAGACATGCAAAATCATACCACATGGAACAAGAAAGTAACTTGTTGGATGCATACATTTTTTATGTGTGCATTCCAATGAGTGCTCAGGCACGCGGTGGATATCATTTTGGTCTTACTTCACTTATGATTTGAGTAGATACACGAGTATTTACTTGATGAATCACAAGTCTGAAATATTGAAAAGTTCAAAGCTATTTCAGAGTGAAGATCGACGTGACAAGAGGATAAACTGTCTTTGATATGATCATAGAGATGAATATCTGAGTTGCGAGTTTTGGTACACATTTAAGACAATGTGGAAATTGTTTCGTAGTTCATGCCACCTAGAACACCATAGTGTGATGGTGTGTCTGAACGTCATATTCGCACCCCACTTGATATGGTGCATACTATCGTGTCTCTTATCGAATTAACACTATCGTTTATGGGTTATGCATTAGAGACAACCACATTGACTTTAAATAGGGCACCGCATATTTCCGTTGAGATGACACAGTATAAACTATGGTTTGGAGAAACCTAAGCGGTCATTTCATAAAAGTTTGGGGCTGCGATGCTTATGTGAAAAAGTTTCACTCTGATAAGCTCGAACCCAAAGCGTATAAATGCGTCTTCAAAGGATATCGAAAACAGTTGGGTACATCTCCTATCTGAGATCCGGAAGCGAAGTGTTTGTTTCTAGAAATAGGTCCTTTCTCGAGGAAAGCGCCTACACCAATTGAAGTGGAAACTGATGATGGTGATCATTGAGCTTCAGATCAAGTTACTACAAACCTCGTAGCTCGACAAGGTCGCGTACTGCTACAGAGTGGTAAAATAACCTTGTCTCTGAGGTCATGTTGTTGAACAACAATGAACCTACGAGCTATGGAGAAGCGATGGTGGGCCCGGATTCCGACAAATGGCTGGAGGCCATGAAATCCGAGAGAGGATCCATGTATGAAAACAAAGTGTAGACTTTGGAAGAACTACTTGATGGTCGTAGGACTGTTAAGTAAAGATGAATCTTTAAAGGGAATATAGACGATGATGGTGAAAAGTCATCATTAAGAAAAGCTCGACTTATCTCAAAGATGTTTCTGACAAGTTCAAAGAGTTGACTCTGATGAGACTTTCTCACTCATAGCGATGCTAAAAATCTGTTAGAATTATGTTAGCAATTGCTGCATTGTTTTTGAAATATTGCACATAGGATGTCAAAGCATTGTTTCCTCGACAGTTACCTTGAGGAAAAGTTGTATGTGATACAACCAGAAGGTTTTGTCAATCCTAAGGATGCTAACAAGTATGCAAGCTCCAGCGATCCTTCTATGGACTGGACCAAGCATCTCGGAGTTGGAATATACGCTTTGATGAGATGATCAAAGCTTTTGGGTTTGTACAAGGTTTATGAGAAACTTGTATTTCCAAAGAAGTGAGTGGGAGCACTATAGAATTTTTGATAAGTATATGTGGTTGACATATTGTAGAACGGAAGTAATTTAGAATTTCTATGAATCATAAAGGGTTGTTTGAAAGGAGTTTTTTAAAGGAAAACCTGGATAGAGCTACTTGAACATTGAGCATCAAGATCTACAGAGATAGATCAAAACGCTTAATAGAACTTTCAATGAAATGCATGCCTTCACAAGTTTTTGAAGGAGTTCAAAATAGATCAGCAAAGAAGGAGTTCTTGGCTGTGTTGTAAGGTGTGAATTTGAGTAACACTCAAAGCCCGACCACAGCAGCAGAAAGAGAAAGGACGAAGGTCGTCCCCTATGCCTTAGCTGTAGGATCTAAAGTATGCCAAGCTGTGTACCGCACCTGATGTGTGCCTTGCCATGAGTCTGTCAAGGGGTACAAAAGGTGATCCAGGATTGAATCACTAAACAGCGGTCGAAGTTATCCTTAGTAAACTAATGGACTAAGGAATTTTTCTCGATTATGGAGGTGGTTGAAGAGTTCGTCGTAAAGGGTTGCGCTGATGCAAGCTTTGACACTAATCTGAATAACTCTGAGTAGTAAAACGGATTCATATAGTAGAGTAGATATTTGGAGTATTTCTGAATAGCACGTAGTAGCAGAATCTATAAGATGACATAAAGATTTGTAAAGCACACACGGATCTGAAAGATTGAGAATCGTTGACGAAAACCTCTCTCACAAGCAAGACGTGATCAAACCCGAGAACTGTATGGCTGATGGAATCCTTAAAATCACATAGTGATGTGAACTACATTATTGACTCTAGTGCAACTGGGAGACTGTTGGAAATATGCCCTAGAGGCAATAATAAATTAGTTATTATTATATTTCCTTGTTCATAATAATCGTTTATTATCCATGCTAGAATTGTATTGATTGGAAACTCAAATACATGTGTGGATACATAGACAACACACTGTCCCTAGTGAGCCTCTAGTTCACTAGTTCGTTGATCAAAGATGGTCATGGTTTCCTGGCCATAGGTAAGTGTTGTCCCTTGATAACGGGATCACATCATTAGGAGAATCATGTGATGGACTAGACCCAAACTATGTACGTAGCATATTGATCGTGTCATTTTATTGCTATTATTTTCTGCATGTCAAGTATAATTCCTATGACCATGAGATCATATAACTCACTGGCACCGGAGGAATACCTTGTGTGCATCAAACATCGCAACGTAACTGGGTGACTATAAAGGTGCTTTACAGGTATCTCTGAAGGTGTCCGTTGAGTAGGTATCGATCAACACTGGGATTTGTCACTCCGTGCAACGGAGAGGTATCTCGGGGCCCACTTGGTAATACAACATCACACACAAGCCTTGCAAGCAATGTGACTAAGTGTAAATCATGGGATCTTGTATTACGGAACGAGTAAAGAGACTTATTCGTAAGGAGATTGAAATAGGTAAGCAGATACCAACGATCGAATCTCGGGCAAGTAACATACCGAAGGACAAAGGGAATGACATACGGGATTATACGAATCCTTGACACTGAGGTTCGACCGACAAGATCTTCGGAGAATATGTAGGATCCAATATGGGCATCCAGGTCCCGCTATTGGATACTGACCGAGAAGTGCCTTGATACGTATCCAACGTATCTATAATTTTTGATCGTTCCATGCTATTATATTATCAACTTTGGATGTTTTATATGAATGAATATGCTATTTTACATTATTTTTGGGACTAACCTATTGACCTAGAGCCCAAAGCCAGTTTCTGTGTTTTCCTTGTTTTTGACCTTTTTCAGAATGGAATATCAAACGGAGTCCAAATGGAATAAAACTTTTGACATGATTTTTTATGGAAAATATCATCAATAATAGAAGAAAAAGATACCGGAGAGGGCTCATGAGGAAGCCACGAGCGAGGGAGGCGCGCAAAACCCTGGGCGCGCCTGGGGGGCTCGTGACTCCCTCGTGGGTCCCCCTGACTTGTCCTTGATGCCATCCGGGCTTATAAATACAGAAACCTCCAGAAATAAACATAGATCAGGAGTTCCACCGCCGCAAGCCTCTGTAGCCACCAAAAATCAATCGGGAGCCCGTTCCGGCTCCCTGCCGGAGGGGGAATCCATCTCCGGTGGCCTTCTTCATCATCCAGGCGATCTCCATGACGAGGAGGGAGTAGTTCTCCCTCGGGGCTGAGGGTATCTACCAGTAGCTATGTGTTTGATCTCTCTCTCTTGTGTTCTTGAGATGTCATAGTCTCGATGTACTGCGGGCTTTGCTACTACAGTTGGATCCTATAATGTTCTTCCCCCTCTCCCTTATTGTAATGAATTGAGTTTCCCCTTTGAAGTTATCTTATCGGATTGAGTCTTTAAGAACACTTGATGTATGTCTTGCACGTGTCTATCTGTGGTGACAATGGGATATTCATGTGAGTACTTGATGTATGTTTTGCTGATCAACTTGCGCGTTTCGTGACATCGGGAACCTATGCATATGGATTGGCACATGTTTTGACTCTCCGGTAAAAACTTTGGGGCACTCTTTGAAGTTCTATGTGTTGGTTGAATAGATAATTCTGAAATTTTGTGATGCATATCGTATAATCATGCCCACAGATACTTGAGGTGACAATGGAGTATATAGGTGACATTAGGGTCTTGGTTGATGTGTGTCTTAAGGTGTTATTCTTGTATGAACTTGTGGGGACCCCGACTTACTAGTCGAGAATCGCCGTGCTCAGTGATCCCAGAGATCAATGCTCACCGAACACAGATACCGAATAAAGAGTCTTACATCCAAGTACCGATTATTACAACTCGTGATCGAAGGGTCAAGTTCACAAGACAGGTCCTAAGGCCAAATCACATGAGTACACTAATAGCGGAAAACACACGGGCTATGCGGGCGCCCATGCCATTAAGCCTACACCGACAGGCATTCTGACTCGAAAGCGTCCTAGTTCGCAGGGGTGTCACCGAAGACGTACTCATCTCCAAACTCCGGTCCTTCCATGTCTGGTCAATAACATAACCAGTGGCAAGCCAATAAGTACTTTGAATGTACTCGCAAACAGCCCATGATATGAACAATGAAAGTGAAGGATAACAATATCATGCATTTTTAGTATAACTCATTGGGGTGGAATGATCATGAATATGCATCACGTTAAAGAATTACTCTTGAAGAACAGGTTACGTATATCAACATATCTGTTGAGGGCTGAACCATCCGGGTTCACCCTATATGCCAAGTCACCAAACTTGAACATAGCATTGCTATCATAGCAACACTTCTCTTATCACCATACACATACTCACTCTTACGCACACTTGGTTTATGCAGAAATATCAGGACGTAGTTTAAGCAGGATTACCCAACTATCCTTGACCGTGGACACGACTATTCGAATAGTTTACACTTTGAGAGGTAGTACGCTGGACCCACGAGATCTGGGAAACTTCCGTGTCATCCACGACTCACGGTATATCACATACCCGAGGTAAGTACCCGATCCATGCCTTTCCCCTGACGATACTAGACAAAGAGGTCCACTCGATTGGTACGCAGCCCACATGTCATACGTCTAACGAGCCCCAACTCTGGACCGTACCTACCATGCGGGGACCAACGGTGTGACTCGAACTCAAGAAAATGGTATAGTCGTCCTACCCGGCACGACCGGATCACGAGAGTGACTACAATCACTCCCGCCACTAGTAATTTGGCTGTTTGCTAGCAACGACTAGAGTAATTAACATAGCCCCATCCCATAAGGGGTAATGTGATCGTACTGGTAAGGTTGGGACGGTCGACAAATCATAAATCTAATCCCATTTCCGAAACCTTACTCACACAAATACCGGGTGCATCACTTCACCAAAAGTGACCACCAACTCATCATGACCCTTGGGCATTAGTGGCACCCGATGGGGTTTTCATAAACTCTTGCTCTATGAAAACATCATGCTCATGAATAATACTACTTCTATCTTTACATGTCAACATGGTATTACCATGACCCTCAAGGGGTAGGGTCAAGCTCAATGCATGTGCTCCGGGGGAGCCTTCGGTAAAATCATATCATATGATTACCGACACTTATGATCATATGCAACAGGAATAGCTTGCTATCGTAACATGCAAATTAACATGTGCTCGGTCATGGTCAAAGGGCTTCTTGCCTTGGTCAGCTAAGTATCCGGGGTCTTCGAGGTCTTCCGCTTCAATTCCCTCATCACACGAGTTTTCTATCATCGACAAAACAATAAATAAGAAATAGCTCACACAGAAATAGTCCACAAAGTCATTTTAAAAATGTTCCCTATTTCTGATAAATCTAAGATATCATTTTAAAAATACTTGCCTTAATTTTCCTTGAAGGAATATTTTTAAAACAACAAAGCAGAAGCAAAACTATTCCATGTTAGCCCTTTTTAATATTGTAAAATAGATTAGTTGCTGGAAAAATTCATCTAAGCCTATCATTAAATACAACATATTTTTAGAACAATAACATTGGACGAATTATATTTTTATACTGGTTAAATGTTTTTATAAAAATCTTAGAAATCCAGGTTTTTAAAAATAAAAGAAAAACAGGCCAGCTCCTGGTCTGGCTCGGCCCAGAGCTGGGCTGGCCCATGGCCAGCTGACGGCCTGCCCAGGCGCGCGCGCCGTCAGGTTTGAACCTGACGCGTGGGGCCCTGCGGTCAGCGACCGAGGCCAGCGCGGGGGAGAAGGCTGGGCCACCGAGAGTTGCGGCACACCTGTCGGGGTCGTCTCCTACCTCCAACCAAAGAGGAGGAGGAGGACGCCGATGTCTTTGCCAACGTGCTGAAGCTCCAATGAGCACGGGAATGGGTTCGCCTGACGGTCGCCTACGTGCTGGTGCTCGAAACAATGATGGGGAGGTAGGGGTTCGCCGGCGACGAGGAGGCCATGGCGAATGGGTTTCGGGAAGTGATCGAGGAGGTGGCTAGAGACACGGAAAATCTTGGGCGAGTTAGGGGAAAGCTTCCTGGGGTCAAGGGGGTCAGTTTGGTGGGTCAAGGGCGCACGATCCATTGTGTAGCCGGAGATTGACCGGAGCTCCGAGGCGGAGGGGCCTCGGTCGATCTCGAGCACCGGGGCTCTGCTCGTTTGCTGGGGTGGCTAGGGAGGTGCTAGTGGCTACGAGGAAGCTATCTGAGGGGTGCTAGAGCGAGGGGAGGGCTATTTATAGGCCCGCGACACTGAGCAGACTCGGGTGCGCCGCTGACTCACCATGGCGCGCATGGGGGTATAGAGAGACGTTGGGGTTGAAACCACGGTCTCAGGACGTGGTATTGGACTGCCCGAACCGTCTACTGGAGAGGGAGAGAGTGGAGAGCCGAGCATTCATGGCTGCGCAAGCTTGGCCGAATCTGGAGCGCGCGGGCACGCGTCGCGCGAGCTCTAGCGCGAGAGAGGATGGGCCCTGAGGCTTGCCAGATGCAGAGGGGCTATCGGGGAGGAGGTTGGACATCTCTGGGGAGGCTGGAACTGGCCGAGGGCGTCGCCCCCACCTCGGTGACTCCCTGTAGCGCGCCCAGAGCGCATTTTTGGCATTCCACGGCATCTTGGTGCAATCTGAGGCACTTTGGACGTGTCTAGCATGTCCTGGCAATTGCTGGGGGTGTGGCTAGCTGTCTGGTTTTAGTGGGAGCTCCGGCTGGTCAAAGTAGGCAAGAAATACTGGTGCTGTCAGTCATGAACTGCGGTCTAAATTGGGGTTTTTGGCCTTTCCACTTTGAACCAGTGAGGGGCCAGTTGACTGGGGTTAGATATAGGTGTTGGCTACTTAATCTAAGAGTTTGAAGCAAAGGAGTTTGGTTTAGCTGTGGCTAAGGTGGCTTTTTCCTATCGGTCATAGGTGTTCGACACTGGTCACAGGGGGTTGCACCCCACCACTGGTGCTGAGACTTAACTGGTTTGGTTTTGTTGATAAACCATGGAGTTCCACCAAATTTGAGCTCCAATGGACAAGTTTAGCTTTGTAAACTTGAAATCACTCCATTATGACCAGATATGTTCCTTCCAAAGGGAGTGTGGGCAAACTAAGTCCCACAAATCCCATTTTTTGTGTTGAACCCTCATTTGAGGTATTAGGCACTCCTGCAAAGTTTTAGCCTCATTGGACAAACTTTGCTATGTAGAGTTGCTCTAACTTGATTCTGGACAGACAGGGTTTTTGGGTTATTTGGGGCCCTCGTCCACCTTTAATCAAGGTGAAACTTTATGGGGAGACCAAACAAGGCTTAGGGACATCACTGGAATTTTCTAGGAATTTATTGAGAATATTTCCTTTGGAAATATTTCAAAATGCCAAAATAGATAGAAATAGCTTTTATAGTTTTAATCAATAAATATAATATAAAATGGGGTTTAAAATCCTATGTATGGAAAATATATGTCCTCGTGATCATCTCTAAATTTAATCAGATTTTTCCAAAGCAGAAAAGTATTTTTCCATGTTGGAATATCAATTCTAACCTTAGAAATGGACAGGTTATTTAATTAGGAAAATACTCACAAAAATAATTATTTTTGTGGTTTTGAAATATAAAGATGGGTAAAAATCAGTAGTGCACCTCAAGGTGGTTTTACTTTGGTTATCAAAGGTTTTTCGAAATTAGTATAATACCAAAAGGAATTTTTGGGGTTTTGAAACCTCACATGATCAAGAATACAAGCATACAATGTCAATCATGACACTCACCACATTAGTTTTGAAAAAAAATTAACAAGCTCAGAATTTTACAACACAGACAGGTGATAGCAAAAAGAGGGTGTGACAGAACTCTAGCTTCGTGTTATTTTATTACGGACTCTTGAATAGATCGATCAGAAAGAATATCTTTGTGGTGGTTTCGTACCCGACAATAATTTCTTCGTTTGTTCTCCGCTATTAGTGACTTTGGAGTGACTCTTCGTTGCATGTTCAGGGCTAGTTATATGATCCAATTATGTTATCATTGTTGAGAGAACTTCCACTAGTGAAAGTATGAACCCTAGGCCTTGTTTCCACGCATTGCAATACCGTTCGTGCTCACTTTTATTATCAATTACCTTGCTGTTTTTATAGTTTCAGATTACAAAAACCTATATGTACTATCCATATTGCACTTGTATCACCATCTCTTCGCCAAACTAGTGCACCTATACAACTTACCATTGTATTGGGTGTGTTGGGGACACAAGAGACTCTCTCTTATTTTGTTGCAGGGTTGCTTGAGAGAGACCATCTTCATCCTACGCCTCCTGCGGATTGATAAACCTTAGGTCACCTACTTCAGGGAAAATTGCTACTGTCCTACAAACCTGTGCACTTGGATACCCAACAACGTCTACAAGGAGAAGGTTGCGTAGTAGACATCAAGCTCTTTTCTGGCGCCGTTGCCGCGGAGGTTAGGGCTTGAAGGTATATCTTTAGATCTTGCAATGGAATCTTTTAGTTTCTTTCTGTATCATTAGTTTGGTTTATTAAAAGAAAACTACAAACTAAAAAAACGACATTAAGGTTGCCTCATATGCTTCACCTTTTTAATGTCTTTCGTGAAAATGATGGAAATCAAAATTGTGCTCAAGTGCTATAAGAAGAATTACATAGAATGCTTGACATGAAATTTCTGAATGATGAGAATGATTGCAATGTTGTTAGTATGAATTCTTTGAATACCCATGGTGCTAATGATATGCAAAGCCACAAGCTTGGGGATGCTATGTTTCATGAAGATGATCTTTTAGTTCCCCCACTTTGAATGATCAAAATTATTATGATGAAAGCATGCCCCCTATCTATGATGATTATTGTGATGAGACTTATGCTATAAAGAAGAATGATAATAAAACTTGTCACAATTATGAGTACCCTCTTACTGAACATTATTCTTTTAATGTGGAAACAATTTGTAGTGTTCAAGTCTTTTACAATACTCCCACTACTATTGATGAGAATAAATTTCCTTATGTGGAGAGTAGTAAAATTTCTATGCTTGCAGATCATGAAAAGAATGCTTTAGGTGCTGGTTATATTGTTGAATTCATTCATGATGCTACTGAAAATTATTATGAGAGAGGATCATATGCTTCTACATATTGCAATAATATCAAGCTTCCTCTCCATGTGCTGTAACTTTTGAAGTCATGCTTGTTTTATCTGCCTATGCTAGTTTATTCTTATTCCAATAAATTGTTTGATCACAAAATCACTATGCATAGGAAGTGGGTTAGACTTAAATGTGCTAGTCATATGCTCCATGATGCTTCCCTTATGTTTCAATCCTTATCTTTTATATGAGCATCATTGAAAACATCATGCCTAGCTTGAAAGGCATTGAAGAAAAGTGCTTGTTGGGATACAACCCAATACGTATCCTTACTATTTTTGTGTGTTCACATGATTAAGCTAATGTATTAATCATGTTTTATTTCCTTAGTTTCAACAAAGTGCCAAGTAAAGCCTTTATGATTAGTTTGGGTGATAGTTGTTTGATCATGCTGAAAAAGACAGAAACTTTGCACTCCCGAAATCATTTCTAATTTCTATCCAGATAGTGCTTTTAGGTTGATTCTTTTTTTCCTGATTGATATACAAATTGCCTTAATTTTCGTAATTGTTTCAGAATTTTTGGAAGTGCAGAAATATGGTTATCATTGAGATCATTACAGACTGTTCTGTTTTTGACAGATTCTGTTTTTCAATGCATAGTTTGCTTGTTTTGGTGTTTCCATAGATTATATTGAGTAATATAAATTGTGGAAATAGGAAGATACATTAGGAATTGTGTGAAAATAATTATGAGTCTTGTTCTGACAGTACCTAAGTGATTGATTTGCTCGTTATCATACTAACCCATCTCACGAAGTTGCGTTAAGTTTTGTGTTGTGAAGTTTTCAAGTTTTGGGTAGAGTTTCGATGGACTATGGAACAAGGAGTGGCAAGAGCCTAAGCTTGGGGATGCCCCGGGAAGGCATCCCCTCTTTCGTCTCCAATCCATCGGTAACTTTACTTGGGGCTATATTTTTATTCACCACATGATATGTGTTTTGCTTGGAGCGTCATTTTCTTTTATTAATACTTGCTTGCTGTTATTTAGATTAATGTTATGCATCATTTAGTTCAAAAAAATGTCAAGGATAGCCTTTACCATGCTTAATTTGCAAGTATAGGAGTTGCTGTTCCAAAACAGAAAGTTTTCTTGTAGTGCAAAAATTCCGTAGAATTTTCTCTATTTCAGAATAACTTGAAATTTGGACACAGTATGCTCTTATAAATTCTCTACAGCGTGGATCGTTTTCAGATTTTTTGGAGTTAATTAAGTGTGGATATTGCTGCATTCTTCACAGAATGTTCTGTTTAGGTAGATTGCTGTTATGTTTGCATTGTTCGCATATGTTTGCTTGTTTAATGATTACATTTGAGGATGGGAGTTTTAAATATGCAGAGGCATTTAGTATGCAATGTCAAATAATGCTTTTAGTGATTTGCTAGAGTAGAGGATGATAAATTTTTGCATTGATTTATACTAACCTATCTCACGAGTTCTTGTTGTGTTTTGTGTGGATGAAGTTTTTAAGATTTCGGAACCGTCATATGAGAGGAATTAAGGACACACAAAAAGCTCAAGCTTGGGGATGCCCAAGTCATCCCTAATCCATATTTCAAGAAGTTTCAAGCGTCTAAGCTTGAGGATGCCCCGGTTGGCATCCCACCTTTCTTCAACAACAATTATCGGTTAGTATCGGTTGAAACTAAGTTTTTGCTTCTTCACATGTTTCGTGCTATACTTGAAGTTTTTTTATTTTGTTTGAATAAGGTACTTAGGATTTGAAATTCTTAGATGGGAGAGTCTTCACATAGCCATATAATTATTCAACTACTCAGTGAGCTTCACTTATATCTTGTGGAGTAGTTTGTCTTTTGCTCTGGTGCTTCATTTATATCTTTGTAGATTATTGAAATGGTTTTATTTTATAGAAATAGTTGAACTCTCATGCTTCACTTATATTATTTTGAGAGTCTTAAACAGCATGGTAATTTTCTTAGGTTATGAATTTAGTCCTAATATGGTGGGCATCCAAGAGGGATATAATAAAAACTTTCATATAGAGTGCACCGAATACTATGAGAACTATGATTCTTTGCACGTAGTTTTGAGATATAAGGATGGTGATATTAGAGTCATGCTAGTGAGTAATCGTGGATTGATAGAAATACTTGTGTTAGAGTTTGTGATTCCCGTAGCATGCACGTATGGTGAACGTTATGTGATGAAATTGGAGCATGATTTATTTATTGAGTGTCATCCTTCGTGTGGAGGTCGGGATCACGCGATGGTTAACTCCTACCAGCCCTTCCCCTAGGATTATGTGTTTAACACTTTGTTTTAATTACTAAAAAACTTTTGCAATAAGTATGTGAGTTCTTTATGACTAATGTTGAGTCCATGGATTATACGCACTCTCACCCTTCCACCATTGCTAGCCTCTCTAGTATCGCGCAACTTTCGCCGGTGCATATACCCACCATATATCCTTCCTCAAAACAGCCACCATACCTACCTATCATGGCATTTCCATAGCTATTTCGAGATATATTGCCATGCAACTTCCACCGTTCCGTTTATTATGACATGCATCATCATTGTCATATTGCTTTGCATGATCATGTCGTTGAAATCGTATTTGTGTCAAAGCCACCGTTACCTTTCATACATGTCACTCATGAGTCATTGCACATCCCGGTACACTGCCGGAGGCATTCATATAGTGTCATATCATTGTTCTAAGTATCGATTTGTAAGTAAATAAAAGTGTGATGATCATCATTATTAGAGCATTGTCCCATGTGAGGAAAGGACGGAAGCTATGATTCCCTCACAAGTTGGGATGAGAGTCCGGACTTAAAATAAAAAGAAAATAAAAGAGGCCAAAAAGCCCACCAAAAAAATGAATGAAAAAAAAATGAAAAAAGTGGCCAAAGAGTCCAAACAAAAAAAAGAGAGAAAAAGAGAGAAGGGACAATGTTACTATCCTTTACCACCATGATCTTCATGATAGAGAGTCTCATATATTGTCACTTTCATATACTAGTGGGAATTTTAGTTATAGAACTTGGCTTGTATATTGCAATGATGGGTATCCTCAATTTCCCTAGGTCTTCGTGAGAAAGCGAGATGGATGCACACCCACTTAGTTTCTTTTTGAGCTTTCATAAACTTCTACCTCTTGTGCATCTCTTGCATGGCAATCCCTACTCACTCACATTGATACCTATTGATGGGCATCTGCATAGCCCGTTGATACGCCTAGTTGATGTGACCATCTCCTTGATTTTACCTCACAACCACCACCATATTCTATTCCACCTATAGTGCTATGTCCATGGCTCACGCTCATGTATTGCATGAGAGTTGAAAAGGTTTGAGAAAGTAAAAGTGTGAAAACAATTTCTTGACTAATACCGGGGTTGTGCATGATTTAAATACGTTGTGTGGGGAAGATGGAGCATAGCCAGACTATATGATATTGTAGGGATAACTTTCTTTGGCCATGTTATTTTGAAAATACATGATTGCTTTGTTACAACGCTTGAAGTATTATTATTCTTATGTCAATATTAAACTTTTTGTATTGAATCATATGGATCTGAATTTTCATGCCACAATGTATGTTAGGTAGCATTCCATATTATTATTCTTATGTCAATATTAAACTTTTTGTATTGAATCATATGGATCTGAATATTCATGCCACAATGTATGTTAGGTAGCATTCCACATCAAAAATTCTGTTTTTCTCATTTACCTATTCGAGGACGAGCAGGAATTAAGCTTGTGGATGCTTGATACGTCTCCAACGTATCTATAATTTTGGATCGTTCCATGCTATTATATTATCAACTTTGGATGTTTTATATGCATGAATATGCTATTTTTATTATTTTTGGGACTAACCTATTGACCTAGATCTCAGTGCCAGTTTCTGTTTTTTCCTTGTTTTTGACCTTTTTCAGATAGGAATATCAAACGGAGTCCAAAAGGAATAAAACTTTCACCGTTATTTTTATGGAAAATTTCAATAATACCAGAAGAAAAAGATACCGGTGAGTAGTCCCGAGAAAGCCACGAGCCAGGGAGGCGCGCCTGGGGGGCTGTTGACTCCCTCGTGGGTCCCCCTGACTTGTTCTCGATGCCATGTGGTCTTATAAATACAGAAATCTCCAGAAATACACCTAGATCGGGAGTTCCGCCGCTGCAAGCCTCTGTAGCCACCAAAAACCAATCGGGGGCCCGTTCCGGCACCCTGCCGGAGGGGGAATCCATCTCCGGTGGCCTTCTTCATCATCCCGGCGATCTCCATGACGAGGAGGGAGTAGTTCTATCTCAGGGCTGAGGGTATGTACCGGTAGCTATGTGTTTGATCTCTCTCTCTCGTGTTCTTGAGATTTCATGATCTCAATGTACCGCAGGTTTTGCTACTATAGTTGGATCCTATGATGTTCTTCCCCCTCTCCCTTGTTGTAATGAATTGAGTTTCCCCTTTGAAGTTATCTTATCGGATTAAGTCTTTAAGAACACTTGATGTATGTCTTGCACGTGTCTACCTGTGGTGGCAATGGGATATTCATGTGAGTACTTGATGTATGTTTTGGTGATCAACTAGCGGGTTTCGTGACATCGGGAACCTATGCATATGGGTTGGCACACGTTTTGACTCTCCGATAGAAACTTTGTGGCACTCATTGAAGTTCTATGTGTTGGTTGAATAGATGATTCTGAGATTGTGTGATGCATATCGTATAATCATGCCCACGGATACTTGAGGTGAAAATGGAGTATCTAGGTGACATTAGGGTCTTGGTTGATGTGTGTCTTAAGTTGTTATTCTAGTACGAACTCTAGGATAGATTGAACGGAAAGAATGGCTTCGTGTTATTTTACTACGGACTTTTGAATAGATGGATCCGAAAGAATAACTTTGTGGCGGTTTCGAACCCGACAATAATCTCTTCGTTTGTTCTCCGCTATTAGTGACTTTGGAGTGAATCTTTGTTGCATGTTCAGGGCTAGTTATATGATCCAATTATGTTATCATTGTTGAGGAAACTTCCACTAGTGAAAGTATGAACCCTAGGCCTTGTTTCCACGCATTGCAATACCGTTCGTGCTTACTTTTATTATTAATTACCTTGCTGTTTTTATAATTTCAGATTACAAAAACCTATATCTACTATCCATATTGCACTTGTATCACCATCTCTTCACCGAACTAGTGCACCTATACAACTTCCCATTGTATTGGGTGTGTTGGGGACACAAGAGACTCTTTGTTATTTGGTTGCAGGGTTTCTTGAGCGAGACCATCTTCATCCTACGCCTCCTGCGGATTGAAAACCTTAGGTCACCTACTTGAGGGAAAATTGCTACTATCCTACAAACCTCTGCACTTGGAGGCCCAACAACGTCTACAAGGAGAAGGTTGCGTAGTAGACATCATGCCTCGGGACATGTCTACATAGTTCTCGAACCCGCAGGGTCTGCACACTTAAGGTTTGGCGATGTTTTATTATAGTTGAGTTATATGCGTGGTAACCGAATATTGTTCGGAGTCCCTGGTGAGATCACGGACGTCACGAGGGTTTCCGGAATGGTCCGGAAACGAAGATTGATATATAGGATGGTTTCATTTGGTCACCGGAAAGTTTCGGGTAATTCCGGCAGTGTACCGGGAGTGACGAATGGGTTCCGGGTGTTTACCGGAGGGGCCCACCCACCCGGGAGTGAGCCCAAGGCCCTATGGTCGCGCCACAAGTCCTTATTGGGCTGGTGAAGTCAGCCCAAGAGGGCTATGGCACCACATAAGAAAATACCAAAATAAAAGAAAAAGAAAAGGGAAAGAGGGAGATGGGAAGTAAGAGGAGGACTCCTCCTTCCCAAACCGAATTGGAGGAGGAGTCCTCCTCCTCCCTTGGCCGGCGCACCCTTGAGGCCTTGTGCCTCAAGGCTAGCCCTTCCCCTCCCTACTATATATATTGGTGGTTTAGGGATGATTTGAGACACAACTTTGCCACGTCGAACTCAAACCCATACCACATAGTTTTACCTCTAGATCGGATTTCTGCGGAGCTTGGGCGGAGCCCTGCAGGAGTAGATCATCACCAACATCGGAGCGTCGTCACGCTGTCGGAGAACTCATCTACTTCTCTGTCTTCCTTGATGGATGAAGAAGGCCGAGATCATCATCGAGTTGTACGTGTGCTGAACGCGGAGGTGCCGTCCGTTCAGCGCTAGATCGGGACGGATCGTGGAACGGATCACGGGACGGTTCATGGGACGGTTTGAGGGACGTGAAGACATTCCACTACATCAACCGCGTTTGTTAACGCTTCCCACTGTGCGATCTACAAGGGTACGTAGATCTAATCTCCACTCGTAGATGGACATCACCATGATAGGTCTTCGTGTGCGTAGGAAATTTTTTGTTTCCCGTGCAACCTTCCTGAATAGATACCAGGGTTTCACGGACGTGGTTTGAGACTCCACAGACTCAACAAGATGAATAGGGGGCTTACTGTGCGCGTGCTGCGGGGCCGTGAACAACTGACCGAATCGGGCACACGCGGGTACGTGTCGCCTGGGTAAGTAGAGAGGGACAGAAGGGGCCCTGAGGCTGCACTGAGTCAGGTGGTTTGTCGGAGATGTGGAGGGACACCGAGGGGAGGTGAGAACTGGCCGGGGCTGGCCTCCTTTGCCTTGGGTGCACCCTGTAGCACACCCAGAGCGCAGATTTGGCATCCCACATCATGCTGGCGTGCTCTGGGGTGCTTTGGTGTCGGGAAATTGGATTAGATGCCCCTCGGCTACTAGGAGCCGAAAGATGGATTGTTGGTCAATAGGAAGTGCTTTGGGAGATGTTGTCAGCTTTGAATCAGAGACTAAATTGGTGATTTCGGCTTACCAGCTTGGGACCAAAGAGGGGCCACCCGTCTGCAGTCCAGACGTGGTGCTGGCAGGATGTGCTAAGAGTTTAATGAGAAGGGTCTGGATGAAGATAGTGCTAGGTGTTGTTCGACCACTCTGGTTGAAGGTGTTTGATATGGGTTTGGAGTAGCTAACCTCCACCAATGATGATGCAAGTTAACAGGATTGGGTTTTAAGCAAAAGTAGGATGCTCTACTAAATTTGAGCTCCATTGGGCAAGTTCGAAAGTGTAAACTTGAAAACACCCCCAAATGGACAGTTCTGTCTTACTAACAGAGAATGTGGTTAAATTAATCTCCACAAATCCAATTCGTGGCAGGGTCTCCTCATTGGGGGTATTGAGCACTCGTGGAAAGTTTCAGGCCATTTTGACAAACTTTGCTATGTAGAGTTGCTACAATTTGCTTCTCGACAGGAAGGGTTTTAGGATTATTTGGTGAACCAAACCACCTAGGAAATAGGAGAAACTTGGCTTGATCACCAGATATAGCTTGGGAAGCATGCTAGAATTTTCTGAGAATTTACTAAGAACATTTCCTTCGGAAATATTTCAAAAGGTCAAAACAGACAGAATAGGTTTTCAAAGGTTTAATCAAATATTTTTAACATAAATAGGGGTTTAAAATCTTATATATGGAAAATATATGTCCTCTAAGTATCTCCAAATTTTCTCAAATATTTCTAAGGCAGAAAAATAATTTTCCATTCAGAAATATCATTTCTGGCCTCAAAAAAGGACATGCAAATAAAATAGAAAAATATTTTATAAAATAATTATTTTATGATTTTGGGGAGATATAATAGTGCCAAAATTAGAATACAATCTTTGGGTGAAGGCACCCCGTTCTAATGAGGGACTTGTAGCGCAATCCCCAAAGCAAGGTTTTGAATTAATCAAAATGAAAGAAAGGATCTTTTTGGAAAAAAAATTGTTTCTAGATCCACACACTCAAGCATACACACAAATAATGATAATAATGGAACTCTTAACATTTTCCTAAAAGTTTTAATAAACTCCAAATTTGAAAAGACTATAGTTGAAATCAAGTGAAAACAGGGTGTGACAGACCTATCCCCCTTACAAGAATCTCGTCCCGGAGATTCCTAAGCTAGGTGCTAAAAAGGTACGGAAATTTGGATTGAAGATAGTCTTCACGCTCCCAAGTTGCTTCTGCTTCGATGTGGTTGCTCCACTGAACCTTGGAGTACTTGATGGTGCGGGATTGGTCATTCGCGATAAGTGAGGTTAGGTTGAAGGTCAATGGCTTGATGGTCGATGTCCTTATAATGATCCAGATGGTTTGGATCTTGAAGGCACTTTCGAAGTTGTGACACGTGGAAGATGTTGTGCACACCATAAAGTTCCAGAGGTAGCTCCAACTTGTAAGAAACTTCTCCACGCCTTGTCGTGATCTTAAAAGATCCAATAAACCATGGAGCAAGTTTCCCCTTTACGTGGAAATGGTTAGCTCCTTTGAGAGGTGTGACGTAGAGGTACACTTGATCTCCGGGGTTAAACTCCACTTCCCTGCGGTGAGAATCCGCATAGCTCTTCTGTCGCGACTTGGCAGTTTTAGGTGTTCCCAGACAAGTTGCACTTTGTCTTCAGCTTCACGGAGAATGTCCGGCCCGAAAATCAACCCTTCGAAAGTTTTGGACCAGTTGAGCGGGGTGCGACACTTACGTCCGTATAGCACTTCGAATGGGGCCATCTAGAGACTAAACTGATAGTTGTTGTTCTATGAGAACTCAAGGAATGGCAGACAGTCTTCCCATTTGGTCCCATGTGCTACAACACAAGCGCAGAGCATATCCTCAAGTATCTCATTCACTCGCTCTGTTTGCCCGCCCGTCTATGGGTGGAAGGCAGTGCTGAAAGAGATCTTGGTTCCCAGAGCTTCTTGGAACTTCTTCCACAATCTTGAGGTGAAATGCGTGATTCGGTCGGACACAATTTCCTAGGGAATTCCGTGGAGGCTCACAATACGTTCAATGTAGAGACTAGACACCTTGTCACCACCATAAGTGGTGCTGACAGGAATGAACTGTGAGACCTTGGTCAGGTGAACGACAATGACCTACATGGAGTCATGGCCTCTGCTGGACCTAGGTAGCCCGGTAACGAAGACCTTGTTGACTCTGTCCCAGTTCCATTCGGGCACATGGAGTGGTTGCAACAGCCCAGCAGGTCGCTAGTGCTCACCCTTGACCCGCTGGAAAATGTCACACTTGGTGTCGGCGATGCTAGGTCGACACCTATGGGAATCAACGTGAAACCCTTGTGATCGTAGGGCGGGTAAAGACGACGTTAAGAGCAGAGCTAACGATCAACACCCGGCAAGCCTTTTTACCCAGCTTCGGGACGCTTACGCGTAAATCCCTACGTCCTACTTGTGTGATCGTATTAAGCGTTTTGTTGTTCGTTACGGTAACTGATGATAACCATCTTCTTGCCAATGTCCAAAGAGTCTAACACCTTGTGAATGAGCTAAGGGCCTCCTTTTAGAGGCAAAGGGGTCACCTACAGTTCTTGGTGGTAGGTTCACGAGAAGTTACAGTGAACCTAGAGTGGTGCTTATCCATCTAACGCTGTCAGGTGCCTTAAATGCACGTCTCGTCCTTGTCAGCAATGTGCTGGTGAAGACATGTGTCTAGGCATTTCGACACCTGGACCCCTGCGCTGGACCATGCGGAGTGCGCTAGAACTTGGGGGCGGTGGCACTGTGGCAAGGGCGGTTGCCCTCCAATGCCCAGCCTGTCATCCCGGCAAAGGAGCTTGCCGGGGCCTTGGGTCATCGCCCCGGCAAGGAAGGTTGCCGGGGGGCTTTGGTAGTCGTCCCGGCAAGGGACGCTTGCCGAGGTCTTGTACTTTGGTGAGTTCATCACGCCCGCTAAATGGCGTGGCCGTGGTTATCTTCTCGGCGAGGCACGCTTGCCGGGCCCTTGGTAATCTCGGGGGTGCATCTTGTTTGGGACCCGCCATGTTCTACCGTCAAGGGTCCTTTGCGCCCGTGCACAAGTCTAGGGCACAAGGGACAACAGTATTTAGTGCATCAACAGGAGCCTCCGGGTCTGGGCCCCACACACGTGCGGAGCGTTGTTGGGCCAGGCCCAAAGAATTGCACGGGCCTTCATGGTCGGATCCGCTGGTGGTTGCTTTCCCCACGCCGGGCATCGGATGCGCAAATTGGGAGGTTGTGCGCCGAGTGGACCCTCCTCCTCCTGAAACGCCTTTGCCACGCGCATGGCATGCGTAGTTATGTATGGACATGTGGCAGACGAGGCACAGTAGTGGCTGGGCCCGCCCGTGCATGCATAGGCGCATGAGGGTGGTTCTCTATTCTCCCGTGAGCTCAAGCGATTGGGTGCAAGGGGTGGTGGATTCTGGAGCAAAATAGGCTAGCCCCCGTGCTCCGTCCTATCAATTGGGAGGGTTTGCGAGGGGTTTTGTTCACCCAACTCCCTCTGAATCCACCAACTCCTCGATCTTGGCCTTCAGAATCTTCTTATGTCTGTAGGTGGCGCTTGCCAACGTCAACCGCCAGGGCGGCGAGGGGATCCCATTCAGATCATGCCACAGCTTCTGGGGGTGCCGCGACGGAAGACGGCCCGAACGCCCGTGGCAGAGGAAGGGAGAGGGGCCATGGTCTCTGCACAGGTCGGGGCCGGGGGAGGCAGACCGCTACTCCAACGTCTCCGCCTTCCCCAGGGCTTGCTCCTATGGCGGCCCTACATGTTGCTTTAGGGGCCCCCACATATGCTTCTCGACTACTGCGAAGCTCTGCTTTGAGCGACGGTGACGAGGGGGATGGCGGCGGTGAGGGTGCCGGGCCTAGTCAGATGCCCGGGGGAATTGAATCGGATGGCGATTCCCCCGGCTGGGACTCAGTGCTTGCTGCACTGACATGGCCCGGTCACGCCTCTCCCTCGCCTCGGACGGGGGGATCTCAACCGGATCTATCGCCCCCTTCTCGCGGCTTGACGAGGCTGGACCCGCTTCCGTCGGTACAGCGTTGGGGGAGCTAGCGTGGATATACCGTGAGCCTTGCCGCGTCTTTTATGCATGAACTCCAATTCCTCCGCGTAGGTTGATCCTCGTCAAAAGACAGAGTCTTTAGGTTAGGATAACTATGCTATGTAAGCTAAGTCCAATGTATCCATTCGGATGAATGAAAAGACTGTTTTCCCCTTTTCCGATACTGTTCTTTGTATGATTCGTTTTTACATAATCTGGGAGCATGCCGGCATCTACCGGCAAGGCTCCTTGCCGCGTTCAGTGCAACCATGGAAATCGCCAAGCGCAGCTTGAGATGAAATCGGGTGCTACGTAGCAGCTTGCTCCGTTGATCAGGTTCGCAACTATTTGAAGGCACTCTGTGGCTATTCAGGTCATTTGAACGAGTTCGAAAAAAAGACAAGGTGCACCAAACTTGAGGAAGGTCCAAGTATGCGCAAACTCCACACACAAAGACTGGAAACTTTCAAAGGGAAAAGGCAGAGAATCTATCTACCTCAGATCTGAATCTTAAACTTAAAAACTTCTCTGCTCACGCCGCGGTTGCAGGGCATCTGAGTCTTTTGCCAGGACGTCGGGGCCCTCGGCAAGCAGGGAATCACCGCTCCCGGCGGCTTTTTCCTCCAGAAAGTCTTCTTGCCGACGGTCCTTGACCGTCGTTTGGAGGAAAAGCCGGCCAGGGTGTAACCCCTTTGCTTTTCTCTTGCCAGTTTGTGCTTGCAGATCCCCCGAGCGTATCTTTGGGCGACGATACGACGCTCTCAAGGGTGCAACACTCGCATTGGAGCGCTCGCCAGGGCTTCGGGGACCATGTGGCGCATCCTCGAGGAGTATGCATCGCTCCGCGAAGGTGCGTCCGCCGGAGTATGCGCTGGGGCCTCTATGAAGCGCCCAGGCACGCCCTCGATAGCTGTGCGTTGGCCCCCGAGCGACGCATTGGCCTGATGAAGTTTCTCTTCGAGCCTCCGCCTCCCTGCCTCGTGCACGCGTGTAGCAACGCACGCAAGCCTTGGGAAGCCGTAGCAGAACAGAGTGTCTGCCGCGCTAAACCATTTCCGGGGGAACGCGGTGTGGCGCCCAAACTTCAAAGAATTCGATGCTGAGTGTGTGATGTCAGTTGTGCTTCCCCTAGCAACGGCACTAGAAGAATGCTGCTAGCACTCTCCGACAATCGAAACTAGAAGAATGTTGTTGACGTGTGCTACTGCAACAAAAGACCTTCCAATGGCGCCAGAAATAGGCACGTCGACGGGAGAATACTTGGCTTGATCCTTCTGCTGCGGCTACGCCTTAAGGGACTTCCTAGGCAAGTATGCAAAGGATTTCCCCCGTGGCCTTGGAGCCTTGCGTTGGTGTTCCCTCGAAGTGGAAAGGGTGATGTAGCGTAGCGGTGGTAAGTCCTTCCCTCAGTTTGAGAACCAAGGTATCAATCCAGTGGAGGAGTATCTCAAGATCCTGCACAAACACAAAAACTTCCTCCCAACACTATGAAGGGGTTGTCAATCCCTTATAGATTGTTTGCTAAGTGACAACTAAAAGCAACAAAGTAACAAAGCAAAGTAAAAGCGGAGGTGTAAACGATGGATGTGAATAGACCCGGGGGCCGTAGTGTTTACTAGTGGCTTCTCTCATGAAAGCAAGTAGACGATGGGTGAACAAATTACTGCCGAGCAATTGATAGAACCGCGCAAAGTCGTGACGATATCTATGCAATGATTGTTTCTATAGGCATCACGTCCGAAACAAGTAGACCGATACTTTCTGCATCTACTACTATTACTCCACACGTCGACCACTATCCAGCATGCATCTAGGGTATTATGTCCATAAGAACAGAGTAACGCCTTAAGCAAGATGACATGATGTAGAGGGATAATCTCAAACCAATGATAAAAACCCCATCTTTTTACCCTTGATGGCAACTACTTGATGTGTTCCTTGCTGCCCCTACTATCACTGGCAAAGGTCACGACATGGTAGAACCCAAAACCAAGCAGTTCTCCCATTGCTAGAATCATATATCTAGTTGGCCAAACAAAACCCAAGACTCGGAGAGACTTACAATGATATAAAATCATGCATGTAAGAAATCACCAAAGACTCAAATATATATCATAGATAATCTGATCACAAATCCACAATTCATTGGATCTCGACAAACACACCACCAAAGAAGATTACATCGGATAGATCTCCATGAAGATCATGGAGAACTTTGTATTGAAGATCCAAGAGAGAGAAGAAGCCATCTAGCTACTAACTACGGACCCGTAGGTCTGAAGTGAACTACTCACGAGTCATTGGAGGGGCGATGATGATGATGAAGAAGCCCTCTAACTCCAAAGTCCCCTCCGGCAGGGTGCCGGGAAGGGTCTCTAGATGATTTCTCGCGGAAACAGAATCTTGCGGCGGCGGAAAAGTATTTTCGAGGCTCCCCTGATTTTTTGCGGAATATTTGGGAATTTATAGGTCAAAGAGCTAGTTCAGGGGGCGTCCAGGGAGGCCACAAGCCTGCCCGCCGCCGCCTCCCGCTTGGTGGCGGAGTGGGGGCTTGTGGGCTCCCTGGAGCCCACCTGGCTTGGCCCAAAAGCCCCCTGGTCTTCTTCCGTTCGGGAAAAAATCATTTCGGGTTTTTTCTTCCGTTTGGACTCCGTTCCAAAATCAGATCTGAAAAGAGTCAAAAACACGGAAAAAACAGGAATTGGCACTTGGCACTGAATTAATAAGTTAGTTCCAAAAAGACATAAAAGGTACATAAAACAACCAGAGAAGACAAGATAACAGCGTGAAACCATCAAAACTTATAGATACGTTTGAGACGTATCAACGGCCCACTAGCGTGTGGGATCGTAGCTGTTTTCGATGGTAGAGTATTCAACCCAAACTTGTTGGTTCGCACGACGGGAGGTGAGAGAATACTCTCAAGTATTAGCAGCTGAATATGTCAGATTCAACCACACTTGAATATGTCAGTATCTGCAAGAAAAGTAGTAACCGCAAAGTAGCGAGTAAAGGCAGTGGCAAGGAACAACAGTAGTGACAGCAGTAGCAAGTAGCAACAGTAGCAAGCGACAGTAGTAGCAACAGTAGCAGCAGAGCAAGACAAGTAACAGCAACGGAGCAAGACAAGTAACAGCAGCAGCAAAAGTAGTAACAGCAGCAGTAGGACAAACTCGTAGGCAATGGGTCGGGGATTTGTTTGGATGATATTCATCATGCAAGAGTTATAACACGGAGAGATATGTGGCTAGCTCCCGTTCGTCAATGTGATGTAGGCATGCATTTCGTGTGTCGTCATACGTGATTAGGGAAAAGTACTTGCATGACATCTATTGTCCATCCTCCCGTGGCAGAGGGGTTCAAAAGGAAACTACGGGATATTAAGGTTCTCCTTTTAATAAAGAACCGGACCAACGCATTAGCACTTCGTGAACACATGAAATCCTCAAACTATGGTCATCACCAGGAGTGGTTCCGGTTATTGTCACTCCGGGGATGCCGGATCATAACACATAGTAGGTAACTACAACTTGCAAGATCGGATCTAAAACACACATATATTGGTGACAACATAAAAATTTCAGAACTGAAATCATGGCACTCGGGCCCTAGTGACAAGCATTAAGCATGGCAAAGTAGTAGCAACATCAATCTCAGAACATAGTGGATACTAGGGATCAATCCCCATCAAAACTAACTCGATTACATGATAGATCTCATCCTACTCATCACCGCCCAGCGAGCCTACGAATAGATTACTCACGAACGACGAAGAGCTTCATGGAATTGGAGAGGGAAGAAGGTTGATGATGACGATGGCGATGATTTCCCCTCTCCGGAGCCCAAGACGGACTCCACATCTGCCCTCCAGATGAAGAACAGGTTGTGGCGGCGCCTCCGTATCGCAAACGCGACGAAAACTTCTCATTTTTATTTTTTCTGGGACGAATGTGAACTTATAGACCTGAGATTGGGGGCGGCAGAGCTGTGTTGGCCCCACAAGCTTGTCCACCGCCACTAGGGGGTGGCGGAGCCAGGGCTTGTGGCCCACTGGCCCACCCCCCTCGGTTGGAACTTGGCGCAGATATTTTTCATATTTTCCAAAATTGCTCCCCGTAAATTTTCAGGACGTTTGGAGAACTTTGATTTCTGCACAAAAATAACACCAAGGCAATTCTGTTGAAAACAGCGTCAGTCCAGGTTAGTTCCATTCAAATCATGCAAATTAGAGTCCAAAACAAGGGCAAAAGAGTTTGGAAAAGTATTAAGCGATTTGTTGTTCGTTAAAGTGAGAGATGATAACCGTCTTATGGCCAATGTCCAATTAGTACAACCCCTTGTGAATGAGCTAAGGGCCTCCTTTTATAGGCAAAGGTGTCACCTACAGTGCTCGGTAGTAGGTTCACGAGAAGTTATAGTGAACCTAGAGCGGTGCTTAACCATCTACCACTGTTAGGTGCATTAAATGCACGTCTTGTCCTTGTCAGCAATGTGCTGGTGAAGACATGTGTGTAGGCGTTTCTACACCTGGACCCCTGCGTTGGCGCATGCGGAATGCGCTGGAACTTGGGGGCGGCTGCCCTCCAGTGCCCAGCCCGTCATCCCGGCAAGGAAGCATGCCGGGGCCTTGGTTCTTCGTCCTGGCAAGCAGTAGTCGTCCCGGCAAGTGAGGCTTGCCGAGGTCTTGTACTTTGGTGAGTTCATCACGCCCACTAAATGGGCGAGGCCTTGGCTATCTTCCCAGCAAGGCAGGCTTGCCGGGGCCTTGGTAATATCGGGGGTGCATCTTGTCTGGGACCCGCCATGTTCTGCAGTCAAGGGTCCTTTGCGCCCGTGCACAAGTCAGGGGCACTAGGGACCCCAGTATTTAGTGCATCGACGGGAGCCCCCGGGCCTAGGCCACACACGCGTGCGGAGCGTTGTAGGGCCAGGCCCAAAGAAGTGCACGAGCCTTCATGGTCGGATCCGCTGGCGGTTGCTTTCCCCACGCCGTGCATCGGATGCGCGAAGTGGGAGGTCGTGCGCCGAGTGGCCCCTCCTCCTCCTGAAACACCTTTGCCATGCGCATGGCATGCGTAATTATGGATGCACAGGTGGCAGACGAGGCCTTGAAAGGCGTAGTAGTGGATGGGCTCGTCCGTCAATGCATTGGCGCATCAAGGTGTTTCTCTATTCGCCCCGTGAGCTCGAGCAATTGGGCGCAAGGGGTGGTGGATTCTGGAGCAAAGGAGGCTAGCCCCCATGCCCCGTCCTATAAATTGGGAGGGTTTGCGAGGGGTTTTGCTCACCCAACTCCCTCTGAATCCACCAACTCCTCGATCTTGGCCTTCAAAATCTTCTTCTATCTGTAGGTGGCGCTCGCCCCTGACCATGGTTTGGGAACGAGGTCGGCCTCGGTCGGCCGCCAAGGTGGCGAAGGGATCCCATTCGGATCATGCCACAACTTCTGGGGGTGCCGCGGTGGAAGACGGCCCGAACGCTCATGGCACAGGAATGGAGAGGGGCCATGGTCGTTGCGGAGGACGAGGCCGGGGGAGGCGGAGCGCTACTCCAACACCTCTGCCTTCCCCAGGGCTTGCTCCTATGGCGGCCCTCCATGTTGCTTTAGGGGCCCCCACATGTGCTCCTCGACTGCTGTGAAGCTCTGCTTTGAGCGACGGTGACGAGGGGGATGGCGGCGGTGAGGGTGCCGGGCCTAGTGACAAGCCCGGAGGAATTGAATCGGATGGCGATTCCCCCGGCTAGGACTGAGTGCTTCCTGCACTAACACGGCCCGGTCACGCCCCTCCCTCGTGTCGGAGGGGGGATCTCAACCGGATCCGTCGCCCCTTCTTGCGGCTTGACGAGGCTAAACCCGCTTCCGTCGGTACATCGCTGGGGGAGCGAGCGTGGATATACTGTGGGCCTTGCCGTGTCTTGTCTTCATGAACTCCAATTCCTCTGCATAGGTTTATCCTCGTCAAAAGACGAAGTCTTTAGGTTAGGATAATGATGCTATGTAAGCAAAGTCCAATGTATCCATTCGGCTGAATGAAAAGATTGTTTTCCCCTTTTCCGATACTGTTCTTTGTATGATTCATTTTTGCATAATCTGGGAGCTTGCCGGCAACTACCGGCAAGGCTCCTTGCCGCGGTCACTACAACCATGGAAATCGCCAAGCGCAGCTTGAGACAAAATCAGGTGCTACGTAGACGCTTGCTCTGTTGATCAGATTCGCAACTGTTTGAAGGTGCTCTGTGGCTATTCAGGTCATTTGAACGAGTTCAAAAAAAGATAAGGTGCACCGAACTTTGGGAAGGTCCAAGTACGTGCAAACTCCACACACAAAGACTAGAAACTTTCGGAGGGAAAAAGTAGAGAATCTATCTACCTCATATCTCAATCTTAAACATAAAAACTTATGTGCTCACGCCGCGGTTGCAGGGCCTCTGAGACTTTTGCCAGGGCGTCGGGGCCGTCACCAAGCAGGGAATAACCGCTCCCGGCGGCTTTTTGCTCCAGGAAAGTCTTCTTGCCGACGGTCCTAGACCGTCGTTTGGAGGAAAAGCCAGCCAGGGTATAAACCCTTTGCTTTTCTCTTGCTAGGTTGTGCTTGCGAAGCCCCCGAGCGTGTCTTTCGGTGATGATGCGACGCTCTCAAGTGCGCAACACTCGCACTGGAGCACACGCCGGGGCGTCGGGGACCGTGTGGCACATGCTCAAGGACTAAGCATCGCTCCACGGAGGTACGTCCGCGGGAGTATGCACTGGGGCCTCTGTGAAGCGCCCAGGCATGCACTCGACAGCTGCACATTGGCCCCCGAGCGATGCATCGGCCCGACGATGCTGCTCTTGGAGCCTCCGCCTCCCTGCCTCGTGCGCGCGTGTAGCAACGTGCTCGCGCAGGCCTTGGGAAGCCGTAGCAGAACAGAGCGTCTGTCGCGGTACCCCATTTCCGGGGGAACGCGGTGTGGTGCCCAAACTTCGAAGAATCCGATACTGAGTGTGCTCTGACCTGTGCACAACTCCGCACCCCGTACTGTCACACCCTGTTTCTCACCACCAATGTTTGAAGTTGCAAAAATCAGGGCTTCTTAAAACTTTTTCTAATGATGTTATGAATGCTATGAATGCCTTGTATGAATGTATGCTTGTTTGCTTGATGATCCAAAACCCATGATAAATTTATTTATTTTTAAAATGAATTTCCAAAACTCTTTTCTTTCACATCAGATCACCTCTACCTTGCTTGGGTTACACTACTAGCTCATGATGCCTAGTAGCACTCCCAACCAAAGTTGATGATATGAGCTCTAATACTATTATTATTTACCAAAAACATTATTTAATGATTTAAAACATTATTTTTTCTATTTTAAATACATGTATGTTTCTAAGGCCAGGAATGATATTCCCACAAGGAAAAATGCTTCTCTGCCTTAGAAATTCTGAGTAAAATCATGGAAACTCAGAAGGACATATATTTTCCATATATAAGATTTTCAACCCTATTTTATATTATAATTATTTGAGTAAAACCTTGAAAACCATTCCTGTATGTTTTAACCTTTCGAGATATTTCCAAAGGAAATATTCTCAATAAAATCCCATTAAATTATAGGAGCCTCCCCAAGCCATATTTGGTGCCCACATAAAATCTCACCTTGATCCAAGGTGGGGAAGGTTACCAAATGAGCCTAACACCCTCTCTGTCCATAATAGAGTTGGAACAACTCTACATAGCAACATTTGTCCAATGGGGCTGAAACATTGCAGGGGTGTTTGGCACCTCAAATGAGGACTCCACACCAAAAAAGAGATTTGCTAGACTCTGTTTAGTCACACTCCCTTTGGAGAGGACAGATCTGGCCACGTTGATGCATTTTCAAGTTTACAAAGCTAAACTTGTTCAATGGAGCTCAAAATTGGTGGAAATCCCTACTTTAACCCCAAGACCAAACCTGTTAAGTTGCAGTTCCAGTGGTGGAGTAGAAGCACCCCAAACCACTGTCGAACACCTTCTGACAGGAAGGTAAAAACCCACCTAGCCACTGTTTTAAGCAATGTCAGAGCCTCAAACTTGGTGTATTAGTGCCTCAGACCAACCTAAACACCCAGTCAACTGGCCCCTCCCCAGTTCAAAGCACAAGTGTCAAGAACTCCAATTTGTGCCATAGATCAGGGCTGACAGCACTAGTGTAACATGTCCCCCTTGACCAGCCAGTGCTCTCACTAGCACACAACGGTTAGAAACACTCCCATCAACACCCAGGACATGAGGGACACGTCTAAAGTTCCCCAGAGCGCGCCAGCATGCCGTGGCCTGCCAAAACTACGCTCTAGGCACGCTACAGGGAGCAGCCGAGAAGGGGACGACGCTCCCGGCCGGTTCCAACCTCCCCCGAAGTGTCCAAGACCTCCCCCGACAACCCCTCTGTGTAAAGCACCCGCCAGGGACCCTCCTCCCTACGCTAGAGCTCGGGCGACGCGTGCCCACGCGCACCCGACTCGGCCGAGCATGCACAGACGCTACAACTCGACCCCATGCCTTCTCCCTCTACAGCCGATGCTTCAGAGTGTCCCGAACCACGTCCGGAGACTCTGGTTTCGCAGCCAGCTCCCCACTGTGCATGCACGCGCGCCACGGTGAATCACCGGCGTACCGAGTCGGCTCAAAGTCACGAGCCTATAAATAGTCCTCCCCGGCACCTCAGCACCCCTCCAGCAGCCTCTGCACGACCACTAGCTCCCCCCTAGCAACCCAATTCAGCTCGCAGAGCCCCGGTGCTCCAGATCGACCGAGGCCCCTCCGCCTCGGAGCTCCAGTCGATCTCCGGCTTCACGCCAGCTCCCGCTACACTCGACCCACCAGAACACTCCCCTTGACACCAGGAACCTTTCCCCCAACTGGCCCGAGCGATTTCTTGCCCCTAGCTACCAGTTCAACCACGTCCCGAAACCCCTCCGCTGCGGTCACCTGGTCGCCGGCGACTCCGAGCCTCTCAGGCGCTGTCCCGACTACCTGCAGGTAGGCGGAAGCACGCTGAACCCATTCCTGCCCTTAGCTAGGCCCATGGACGATGGTAGTCTTGCCAGAGTTCATCTCCTCCTCCCAGGCCGGAGGTAGGGGAAGAACCCGACAGATGGGCTCCACCTGTCGGCGTCCTGGAGCTGCCCCGCGCGCAGCCACAGCCGCTGACCCCAGGGGCCCGCACGTCAGGTTCAAAACTGGCGCGCGCGCGCCTGGCAGCCTGCTGGGTGGTTGGGCCAGCCTGCTTCCCAGGCGAGGCTTTGGCCTTTTTCTTTTATTTTTGAAACAGAGACTGAAATGATTTTTGTAAAAATAACTACCCGAGTGGAAAAATATAATTCTTCCACTGATATTTTTCTAAAAATGAGTAGTATTTGATTCTTCCATTGTTGACATTTTTCAAAAATAGAATATGTTTTATAATAAAATAAAGGCATTAAAAGAAATAGTTTGCCCCTGTTTATTAATTATTAAAAATACTTAGCTAGTAAAAACTAAGAGAAGATATTTTTCAAAGTAACAACATGAATTTAACCATGTTTTGCAACATTTTTAAAAGTGGTTTGTGATCTGTTTTTGTGTGAGCTATTTCTTATTTATTCTATTCTCGACCTCGATCTGTGGTTTGTGATAGAATTACCGAGTGACAAAGGATTCGGAGCGGAAGACCTCGAAGACCCCGGATACCTAGCTGACCAAGGCAAGCATCCCTTTGACCATGACTTGAGCATATAAATTGATGCATGCTAGAATAGCAAGAACTTTTCCGTTGCATGTGATCACAGTGCCAGTTCATCATTGATGTGATGGCACCAAAGGCTTCTTCGCAGCACTTGCATGATGGTGATGTTATACATATGGCTCCTCGGAGCACAAGCATGATGAGCTTGACCCTACCATCTATGAGGATCATGATACTATCATGTTGACTAGTAGAGTTAGAAGAACCATTGCATTGACCTTGACCCTACCCCTTGAGGGTCATGGTAATACCATGTTGACAAGTAAAGATAGAAGTATTTTATCATGAGCATGTTGTTGTCATAAAATAAGAGTTTATGAAAACCCCGTCGGGTGCCACTAATGCCCGAGGGTGATGATGAGTTGGTGGTCACTTTTGGTGAAGTGATGCACCGGTGTTTTGTGTGAGTATGGTTTCGGAAATGGGATTAGATTTATGATGTGTCGAACGTCCCAACCTTACCAGTACAACCACATTACCCCTTTATGGGACGGGGCTTTGTTGATTACTCTGGTCGGCACTAGCAAAGAGCCACATTACTAGAGCCAGGTAGGACCACTATGCCATTATTATGAGTTCCAGGCACACCGTTGGTCCCCGCATGGTTGATACTGTCCAGAGTCGGTGCTCGTAAGACGTACAACATGTGGGCTGGGTACCAATCGAGTGGTCCTCTTTGTCTAGTATCGTCAGGGGAAAGAGGATGATCGAGTACTTACCTCGGGTATATGTGATATACCGTGACTCGTGGATGACACGGAAGTTTCCCGGATCTCGTGGGTCCAGCATACTACCTCTGCAGAGTGTAAATTATTCGAATAGCCGTGTCCATGGTGAAGGACAGTTGGGTAATCCTGCTTAAACTACGTCTAGCGTTTCCGCATAAACCAAGTGTGAGTGAGTGTGTGTGTGGTGTTAAAAAGGTGTTGTTATAATAATAAAAATAATATGACCAAGTTCGGTGACTTGGCATATAGGGTGAACCCGGATGGTTTAGCCCTCAACTGATACATTGAGGTTATGACCAAGTTTGATGACTTGGCATATAGGGTGAACTCGGATGATTTAGCCCTTAGCAGATATTTTGATATCTGTAACCTGTTCTTCAAAAGTAATTCTTTAACTTGATGCATATTCATGATTAGTCCACCTAGATGAGTTATACTAGAAAATGCATGATA
Source organism: Hordeum vulgare subsp. vulgare (assembly GCF_904849725.1). Classification (NCBI taxonomy): domain Eukaryota; kingdom Viridiplantae; phylum Streptophyta; class Magnoliopsida; order Poales; family Poaceae; genus Hordeum; species Hordeum vulgare. Next base: position 317,493,007 of record NC_058518.1, read on the forward strand.
TTGTTATCCTTCACTTTCATTGTTCATATCATGGGATGTTTGCGAGTACATTCAAAGTATTCATTGGCTTGCCACTGGTTATAGTATTCACCAGACAACGAAAGACCGGAGTTTGGCGATGAGTACATCTTCGGAGACGGACCTGCGATCTAGGACGTTTCCAAGTCAGAATGCCTCTAGGTGTTGTCTTGATGGCATGGGCACCCGCTTAGCCCTTATGAGTTTCCGCTACCCGTTGTACCCATTTTACTTGGCCTTAGGCCCTGTTTGTGTATCTGACCCTTCGGTCATTTGATGTAATATTCGGTATTTGGATGTAAGACTCTATTATTCAATATATGTGTTTAGTGAGCATTGATCCTTGGGATCACTGGGCACGGCGATCTCGACTTACCAGTCGGGGTCCCCACATAACTGGTATCAGAGCCATCCTGACTATTGGAAGCCTTAGGTAGCATGGACGTTAGCCGAAAGCGATTAGTACACCAGCCTTACACGACTTTGCACCTAAAACCTTCTGATTCCCTCTCTCTCCTATATCTTGTAGATGGCCGCTGTACCTGAGACGCTTCTGTAGACTGGCTTTCCCCTACTCCTGGTGGATAGTCTCGAGAAGTGCCACATACGCCGCACGCCTATCTTCCTCTACCACGAGCACTGGGTCAACGCCGACACCAAGGAATATCACGTGGACGTGATAGTGAAGCCTAATGACTCCCCGCCTAGTTGGTTCTTTGAAGGACCACAAATGGAGACAGCCGCACGAGAGGCGCTCGTGCATGTTCGCGATGTCCTCCCTGAGATGGCTGATGAGCCCACTACTCGTCACCTACCTTTTCTTAAGAAAGGAGTGGACAGGAGTTGGACGCTCACCCCATCGTTTGAGGATGGGATGCCATTAAGGTTTCAGACCTACTTCAGTCTCTCATCCGACACCCTGACGCACCTTCTGGTTAAGGAATCGACGAAGCTTCGCCAAGAACTGCACCAAGTCAAGGGCCTACTTCACACCGAGAAGATGAAGAATCGCAAGGTGAAGAAAGGAGGCGCACCTGAAGGAAGGGCCGGTGTTGCTACCAGGGGTGGTATGCTACCGATCCGGGCTGTCCCTCTTCAGAGTCGCCACCTAACAGCGGAAGAGTATACTGAGCTCTTCGCCGCCTCACCTAAGAGACGCCGTGATGTACTGCTTCTTTCTTCCACTCCTTTGAAGGAAGAAGACACCGACAAAGATGAAGATCCTACCGAACCCACCTATGAGACCGAGCAGTCCGCCGCATAGGATTTCAGCGTAGGTAATTAGGAGTACCCCTAAGCGTAGGGTATCCACGTATCCGATCTTTCAAATTATGAGTGTGTATGATGTAAGCCGTATTCTGCATTAGGCAGCCTGTAAGCGACTATGTCACTTGTTTTCAACGAATGCAAATTCCGTTTCCAGGATTTGGTTTTAAAAACGTGCACTAGCGCACATTTAGACCCCCCACTTACTAGAGCAAACCCTTGTGGTTTCAAGCAAGGTGGAATATCGACCTGTCTGTTTCCATGACAGGATGGTGAACGCAACCCGCAACAGCACCTTCGGCAACTCTGGCACCGCCTCCTTAGGTCAGCCGCAGGGAACCGAAGGAGAAGCTCACGCTGGAGATCACCATAAGCAACCTGGCAATGTTCCTCCGCCACCTCCTCCCGAGAACTTGACTATGGCTCAGTTCCTTCATGCTCTTCACGAGGAGCGTCAAGCCAGCAATGCCGCTATTCTACAGCTGGCTCAAGTCCTAGTGAACAACCCGCCGCAGAACGGGAATGGCAATGGCCGCTCTACTCTCTTAGAGTTTATGCGGACTACTCCTCCCATATTCACAGAGACGACTGAACCATTGGGTGCCAATGACTGGATTCGCACTATTGAGGACCTCCTTGCGCTGGTCAAGTGCACCGATGAACGTGAGAAGGTCCTTTATGCCTCTCACTGTCTCGGAGGCACCGCCAGTGCTTGGTGGGATGGTTTCCAGATCATGCGAGCTGGGCAAGTCATCACTTGGGCAATGTTCAAGGAAGGATTCCGCGTGGCTCATATTCCGCCAGGAATGATGACCATCAAGAAGCGGGAATTCCGAGCCTTGAGGCAGGGTAGTGGAACTGTTAAGGAATATCTGCAAAAGTTTAACCTCTTGCCGAGGTATGCCCCTGAGGATGTTAACACTTAGACTCCTAAGGTGGAACGCTTCATGGAAGGATTGCAGCAGTCCATGCAATACCAGTTGGTAGTTTGAGACTGCAAGAACTTCAGCGACCTGGTTAACAAGGCACTTATGCTGGAAGACAAGCGTCGTGCAATGGACGATACCCGCAAGCGCAAGCTGATAGGCAGTGGAGGACCCACTAATGCAAGACCAAGACCATGGCATTCAGCACCTGTAAGGCCCAACTATCAGCAACAGCAGTACAAGACCCCGGTATTCCGTCAGAATTATCACCCTCAAGTCAACACCAATCCAGTTTCCAACCCGCCGAATAACAATGGAGTCAAGACGAACCGTCCGGGTTAGGTCACCTGTTTTGGGTGTATCAAACCGGACACTATTCCACGCAGTGTCCCAACAAGATGCCCGATTCACCGCGTCCCAATGCACCCAATCCAGGTCAAGGAGCACCAGGAAGAAACCAGGTTCCCCGCAACCAGCAGTTCAATAGTAGGGGGCGGATCAACCACATTACCGCCGAAGAGGCGCAGGAAGACTCGGAATGCATTCTGGGTACGTTCCTCGTCAATTCCACCCCAGCTACAGTGTTGTTTGATTGTCGTGCTTCACATTCTTTTGTTACTCAAAGGTTTGCGGATAAGTGTGGTTTGAAACCCACTCTGCTTCGTGGGCAGATGGCAATTCAAACCCCGGGAGCAGTGTTGAGGACCAATCTAGGGTGTAGAAGGGTCGAGATAGTTATCAATGGGACGAGCTTCTTGGCAGACCTCATTGTGCTTAAGTCGCAAGGTTTAGAAGTAATTCTCGGCATGTATTGGCTGGCCAAGCACCAGAGTCTCTTGGACTGTGCCAACAAGGCCATTACCATGACAAGCGACCAAGGGGTCAAGGTCAAGTATGTCTCTGAGCCGGTATTAGCTCAAGCACCTCGAATCAACAGCCTCTCCGAGGTAGAGCTCGACCATGTGTTTGTAGTCTGTGAGTACCCGGATGTCTTTCCTGACGAGCTACCTAGAATGCCTCCTGACCGAGACATCCAGTTCATCATCAAGCTCGTGCCCGGGTCAAGGCCTATTTATAAGAAGACTTACAGGATGGGATCCGAGGAGCTAGCAGAGCTGAAGAAGCAGCTGGATGAGCAACTTAGGAAAGGATTCATTCGTCCGAGTGCATCACCTTGGGGATCACCTGTTCCATTTGTATCAAAGAAGGATTGTACCATTTGACTCTGTGTCGATTACCGTTCTCTCAACGAAGTCACAATCAAGAACAAGTAACCACTCCCCAAGATAGAAGATGTGTTAGACCAGTTAAATGGAGCTAAGGTATTCTCCAAGATCGATCTTCGATCCGGATATTACCAGTTGAAGATTCGACCCGAGGACATACCCAAGACTGCATTCCTGACCCGATACAGTCTCTATTAGTGCACTGTCATGCCCTTCGGATTGAGAAATGCCCCAGCCTAATTCATGTACCTCATGAACAAGGTCTTCAAGGACTATTTGGACAAGTTTGTCATCGTATTCATTGATGACATATTAATCTTCTCAAAATCCTAAGAAGAGCATGAGCAATACTTGAGGATAGTCCTAGGAAAGCTTCGAGAGCACCAACTGTATGCCAAGTTCAGCAAGTGTCAATTATGGCTGAATGAAGTTGGATTTTTGGGTCATATCATGACGGCAAGCCGATTGGCAGTAGATCCATCCAAGATTACCACAGTGACCAACTGGGAATCGCCGAGGGACGTGAAGGATGTCAGGAGTTTCCTCGGACTCGTGGGATACTACTGCAAGTTCGTAGAGGGATTCTCCAGCATCGCTTGAACTATGACTCAGCTTTTGAAGAAAGGCTGGAAGTTCGAGTGGGCACCAGCGTGTGAAGTGAGCTTCCAAGAGTTGAAGAAAAGACTGACTACCTCCCCGGTACTAGCTACCCCGGACATCAACAAGGAGTTTGTGATTTACTATAATGCCTCCGGACTCGGTGGAGTCTGAATGCAAGATGGCAGAGTCGTGGCGTACTTGTCATGGAAATTGCGTCCCCGTGAGGAGAACTATGCCACCCATGATCTCGAGTTAGCAGTCGTAGTGCATGTTTTGAAGACATGGGGACATTACCTTCTGGGGAAGCGATGTGAAATATACACGGACCACAAGAGTCTATAATATATCTTCACCCAAATGGAACTGAATATGAGGCAACGAAGATGCTTGAGTTAATCAAGGATTATGACCTCAGCATTCAGTACCATCCCGGTAAGGCAAACGTGGTAGCCGATGCTTTAAGCCGGAAGGCCGGCACCTTGAACGTCATGCTCAAGGAAAGGTTGCCCGCCTTGTATGAAGAGATGGAAAGCTTCGGACTGGAGTTAGTCGAACCAGGATACCTGGCCAACCTCGAAGTCAGATCGACTCTGGCTGACGATATCAAGGAAGCCAGAAGGGACACAAGAGTATTGAAGCCCTCAAGAGGAAGATACGGGAAGGCAAGGCCCCAGGGTTCTCGGTTGATGATCAAGGAGTGGTGTGGTACGGGAAACGCTTATGCGTGCCCAACAAGGCCGAACTCAAGGACTTGATCCTGCAAGAGTCCCATGACACACCATACTCCATCCATCCCGATGGTACCAAGATGTATCAAGACCTCCGAGAACGATTATGGTGGCATGGCATGAAGAGAGAAATAGGCTCCTACGTCGCTAAGTGCGATGTATGCTAGCGGGTCAAGGCTGAGCATCAGCGACCTGCTGGGCTGCTACAGCCTCTTCAAGTGCCAGAATGGAAATGGGACAAGGTCGGCATGGAGTTCATCACCGGACTACCCCTATCAAGCAGGGGTCATGACTCCATATGGGTCATCGTCCACCTTTTAACTAAGGTGTCTCATTTCATTCCGGTCAACACCACCTACGGGGGCGACAAGTTGGCTAGCCTCTACATTGAGCGCATCGTTAGCCTCCATGGAGTTCCTAAGGAGATCGTGTCCGACCGCGGCACGCAGTTCACCTCGAGATTCTGGAAGAAGTTTCAAGAAGCTCTCGGAACCAATCTCTCTTTCAGCACGACTTTCCACCCACAGATGGGTGGACAGACCGAGAGGGTAAACCAGATACTCAAGGACATGCTCCGTGCGTGTATCTTGGCTCATGGTGCCAAATGGGAAGACTGTCTGCCGTTTGCTGAGTTCTGATACAACAACAGCTACGAGTCCAGTCTTCAAATGGCCCCATTCGAGGTGCTATATGGGCGAAAGTGCCGCACCCCACTCAATTGGTCCAAAATCGGAGAAGGACTAATTTTTGGGCCAGAAGCGCTGGAGGAAGCGGAAAGAAAGGTGCAGCTTGTCCAGGAAAACTTGAAGGCAGCTAAGTCACGACAAAAGAGCTATGCCGACTCCCACCGCAAGGATGTGGAATTCGTTCCCGAAGACCAGGTGTACCTGCGCGTTACGCCTCTCAAGGTAACCAAGCGTTTCCACGTCTAGGGGAAGCTAGCCCCAAGGTTTATTGGACCCTTCAAGATCGCGACAAGGCGCGGGGAAGTGGCTTATCAGTTCGAGCTACCCCTAGAACTTTCGGGTGTGCACAACGTGTTCCACGTGTCATAGCTCCGGAAGTGCTTACAAGTGCCGAACCGTTCCGATCATTGTAAGGACATTGACCACCAAGATGTTGACCTTCAACCGGACCTTACCTATCGCGAGAAGCCGATTCGCATTCTGGATGAAGTAGAGCGTTGTACCAGAAGCAGCACCACCAAGTATTTCAAGGATCAGTGGAGCAACCATATCGAAGCAGAAGCAACATGGGAACATGAAGACTATCTCCGATCAGAATTTCCAAGGCTATTTAACGCCTAGCTTTGGAATCTCGGGGACGAGATTCTTATAAGAGGGATAGGTGTGTCACACCCTGTTTTTCACCACCAATGTTTTAAGTTGCAAAAATCAGGGCTTGTTAAAACTTTTTCTAATGATGTTAGGAATGCTATGAATGCCTTGTAGGAATGTATGCTTGTTTGCTTGATGATCCTAAACACATGATAAATTTATTTATTTTTAAAATGAATTTCCAAAACTCTTTTCTTTGACATGAGATCACCTCTACCTTGCTTGGGTTACACTACTAGCTCATGATGCCTAGTAGCACTCCCAACCAAAGTTGGTGATCTGAACTCTAATACTATTATTATTTACCAAAAACATTATTTAACGATTTGAAACATTATTTTTTCTATTTTAAATACATGTCTGTTTCTAAGGCCAGGAATGATATTCCCATAAGGAAAAATGCTTCTCTGCCTTAGAAAATTCTGAGTAAAATCATTGAAACTTAGAAGGACATATATTTTCCATATATTAGATTTTCAACCCTATTTTATATTATAATTATTTGAGTAAAACCCTGAAAACCATTCGTGTCTGTTTTAACCTTTTGAGATATTTCCAAAGGAAATATTCTCAATAAAATCCCATTAAATTATAGGAGCCTCCCCAAGCCATATTTGGTGCCCACATAAAATCTCCCCTTGATCCAAGGTGGGGAAGGTTACCAAATGAGCCTAAAACCCTCTCTGTCCAGAATAGAGTTGGAACAACTCTACATAGCAAAGTTTGTCCAATGGGGCTGAAACTTTGCAGCGGTGTTTGCCACCTCAAATAAGGACTCCACACCAAAAATGAGATTTGCTAGACTCTATTTAGTCACACTCCCTTTGGAGAGGACAGACCCGGCCACTTTCATGCATTTTCAAGTTTACAAAGCTAAACTTGTTCAATCGAGCTCAAAATTTGTGGAAACCCCTACTTTAACCCCAAGACCAAACCTGTTAAGTTGCAGTTCCACTCGTGGAGTAGAAACACCCCAAACCACTGTCGAACACCTTCTGACAGGAAGGTAAAAACCCACCTAGCCACTGTTTTACCCAATGTCAGAGCCTCAAACTTGGTGTATTAGTGCCTCGGACCAACCTAAATAGCCAGTCAACTAGCCCCTCCCCAGTTCAAAGCACAAGTGACAAGAACTCCAATTAGTGCCACAGATCAGGGCTGACAGCACTAGTGTAACCTGTCCCCCTTGACCAGCGAGTGCTCTCACTAGCACACAATGGCTAGAAACACTCCCAGCAATACCCACGACATGAGGGACATGTCTAAAGTGCCCCAGAGCGAGCCAGCATGCCGTGGCATGCCAAAACTGCGCTCTGGGCGCGCTACAGGGAGTAGCCGAGAAGGGGACGACGCTCCCGGCCGGTTCCAACCTCCCCCGAAGAGTCCAAGACCTCCCCCAACAACCCCTCTGTGTTAAGCAGCCGCCAGGGACCCTCCTCCCCCGCGCTAGAGCTCAGGCGACGTGTGCCTGCATGCACCCGACTCGGCCGAGCATGCACCGACGCTACAACTCGACCCCACGCCTTCTCCCTCTACGGCCGATGCTTCAGAGCATCCCAAACCACGTCTGGAGACCGTGGTTTTGCAGCCAGCTCCCCACTGTGCTCGCACGCGCGCCACGGTGAGTCACCGGCGCACCGAGTTGGCTCACCGTCGCGAGCCTATAAATAGGCCTCCCCGGCACCTCATCACCCCTTCAGCAGCCTCTACATGACCACTAGCTCCCCCTAGCCACCCAGTCCAGCTCGCAGAGCCCCGGTGCTCGAGATCGACCGAGGCCCCTCCGCCTCGGAGCTTTGGTCGATCTCCGGCTACACGCCGGCTCCTGCGACACTCGACCCAACAGAACACTCCCCTCGACACCAGGAACCTTTCCCCCAACTGCCTCGAGCGATTTCGTGCCTGTAGCTACCAGTTCAACCACGTCCCGAAACCCCTCCGCCTCGGCCACCTCGTCGCCGGCGACTCCGAGCCTCTCCGGCGCTGTCCCGACCACCTACAGGTAGGCGGAGGCACGTTGAACCCATTCCTGCCCTTAGCTAGGCCCATGGACGATGGTTCCTCACCGGAGTTCATCTCCTCCTCCTTGGCCGGAGGTAGGGGAAGAACCCGATAGGTGGGCTCCACCTGTCGGCGTCCTGGAGCTACCCCACGCGCAGCCACAGCCACTGACCCCAGGGGCCCGCACTGACCCCACTGCTGGCTGGGCCGGCCTGCTTCCCAGGCCAAGCTATGGCCTTTTCTTTTATTTTTAAAACAGGGACTAAAATGATGTTTGTAAAAATAACTACCAAGTGGAAAAATATAATTCTTACACTGATATTTTTGTAAAAATGAGTAGTATTTGATTCTGCCATTGTTGGCATTTTTCCAAAGCAGAATTTGTTTTATAATAAAATAAAGGCATTAAAAGCAATAGTTTGCCCCTGTTTAGTAATTATTGAAAATACTTAGCTAGTAAAAACTAAGAGAAGATATTTTCAAAGTAACAACCTGAATTTAACCAAGTTTTGCAACATTTTTAAAAGTGGTTTGTGATCTGTTTTTGTGTGAGCTATTTCTTATTTATACTATTCTCGATGATAGAATTACCGAGTGACGAAGGATTCGGAGCAGAAGACCTCGAAGACCCCGGATACCTAGCTGACCAAGGCAAGCAGCCCTTTGACCATGACTTGAGCATATAAATTGATCCATGCTAGAATAGCAAGTACTTTTCCGTTGCATGTGATCACAATGGCGGTTCATCATTGATGTGATGGCACCGAAGGCTTCTTCGAAGAACTTGCATGATGGTGATGTTATACATATGGCTCCTCGGAGCAGAAGCATGATGAGCTTGACCCTACCATCTATGAGGATCATGCTACTATCATGTTGACTAGTAGAGTTAGAAGAACCATTGCATTGAGCTTGACCCTACCCCTTGCGGGTCATTCTAATACCATGTTGACAAGTAAAGATAGAAGTATTTTGTCATGAGCTTGTTGTTGTCATAAAATAAGAGTTTATGAAAAACCCCTCGGGTGCCACTAATGCCTGAGGGTGATGATGAGTTGGTGGTCACTTTTGGTGAAGTGATGCACCGGTGTTTTGTGTGAGTATGGTTTTGGAAATGGGATTAGATTTATGATGTGTCGACCGTCCCAACCTTACCAGTATGACCACGTTACCCCTTTTTGGGACGGGGCTTTGTTGAATAATCTGGTCGGTACTAGCAAACAACCACATTACTAGTGGCGGGGGTGATTGTCGTCACTCTCGTTGTGGGGTCGTGCCAGGTAGGACGACTATGCCATTATTATGAGTTCCAGGCACACCGTTGGTCCCCGTATGGTTGATACTGTCCAGAGTGGGTGCTCGTAAGAAGTACAACATGTGGGCTGGGTACCAATCGAGTGGACCTCTTTGTCTAGTATCGTTAGGGGAAATATGATGATCGGGTACTTACCTCGGGTATATGTGATATACCGTGAGTCGTGGATGACACGGAAGTTTTCCGGATCTCGTGGGTCCACGGTACTACCTCTGAAGAGTGTAAACTATTCGAATAGCCGTGTCCACAGTCAAGGACAGTTGGGTAATCCTGCTTAAACTACGTCCAGCGTTTCCACATAAACCAAGTGTGAGTGAGTGTGTATGTGGTGTTAAAAAGGTGTTGTTATAGTAATAAAAATAATATGACCAAGTTCGGTGACTTGGCATATAGGGTGAACCCGGATGGTTTAGCCCTCAGCTGATACATTGAGGTTATGACCAAGTTTGATGTCTCGGCATATAGGGTGAACTCGGATGATTTATCCCTTAGGAGATATGTTGATATATGTAACCTGTTCTTCAAAAGTAATTCTATAACTTGATGCATATTCTTGATCATTCCACCCATATGAGTTATACTAGAAAATGCAAGATATTGTTATCCTTCACTTTCATTGTTCATATCATGGGCTGTTTGCGAGTACATTCAAAGTACTCATTGGCTTGCCACTCGTTATATTATTGACCAGACAAGGAAGGACAGGAGTTTGGCGATGAGTACGTCTTCGGAGATGGACCTGCGATATAGGACGCTTCCAAGTCAGAATGCGTCTCGGTGTAGGCTTGATGGCATGGGCACCCGCTTAGCCCTTATGAGTTTTCGCTACCTGTTGTACCCGTTTTATTTGGCCTTAGGCCCTGTTTGTGAATCTGACCCTTTGGTCATTTGATGTAATATTCGGTATTTGGATGTAAGACTCTATTATTCAGTATCTGTGTTTAGTGAGCATTAATCCTTGGGATCACTTGGCACGGTGATCTCGACTTACTAGTCGGGGTCCCCACAACTACCTGGCGCGCCAATGATGTCAGAGATGCTAGGTCGACACCTATGGGAATCAACATGAAACCCTTGTGATTGTAGGGTGGGGAAAGACGAAGTTAATAGCAGAGCTAAAGATCAACACCCGGCAAGCCTTTTTGCCCAGGTTAGGGCCGCTTACGTGCAAAACCCTACGTCCTGCTTGTCTGATCGTATTAAGCGTTTTGTTGTTCGTTACAATGACTGATGATAACCGTGTTCTGTATAATGTCCAAAGAGTCTAAACCCTTGTGAATGAGCTAAGGGCCTTCTTTTATAAGCAAAGGGGTCACCTATAGTGCTCGGTAGTAGGTTCAGGAGAAGTTATAGTGAACCTAGAGCGGTCCTTATCCATCTACCCCTGTCAGATGCATGAAATGCACATCTTGTCCCTGTCGGCAATGTGCTGGTGACGACACGTGTCTAGGCGTTTTGACACCAGGACCCCTGAAGTGGCACATGCGGAATGCGCTGGAACTTGCGGGGCGCTTGCCCTCAAGTGCCCAGTCCGTTATCCCAGCAAGGGAGCTTGTCGGGGCCTTGGGTCTTCGTCCCGGCAAGGAAGCTCGCTGGGGCGCTTCTGTAGTCGTCCTACCAAGGGAGGCTTGCCGACGTCTTGTACTTTGGTGAGTTCATCACGCCCGCTAAATGGTCGAGGCCTTTATTATCTTCCCGGCAAGGTAGGCTTGCAGGTGCCTTGGTAATCTCGGGGGTGCATCTTGTTTGGGAATCCTTAGGGGTCCTTTGCGCCCGTGCACAAGTCTGGGGCACTAGGGACCCTAGTTTGTAGTGCATCGAGACTGGGCGACATAGGAAGCTATTTCCGTCTTCATGCCATGCCACCAGAATCTTTCCCCTGATGTCTTGATACATCTTGGTCCCACCGGGGTGAATCGAGTAGGGTGTGTCGTGGGCTTCTTGCAAGATTATATTCCTAAGTTCAGCCTTGTTGGGTACGCATAAACTTTCCCAAACCACACAACTCCCTGTTCATCCACTGAGAATTCTGGGGCTTTGCCTTCCTAGATCTTCTTTTGGATGCATTCAACACTCTCGTGTCCCTTCTGGGCCTCTTTGATGTCGTCTGCTAGATTGGGTTTGACTTTGAGGTTAGCTAGGAATCCTAGTTCAACCATCTCTAACTCGAAGTTCTCTAGCTTATCATATAGGGCGGGCAACCTTTCCTTGATCATACAATTCAAGGTGCAGGCCTTCCGGCTCAAGGCATCGGCCACCACGTTGGCCATACCACGGTGGTATTGAATGCTGAGGTCGTAGTTTTTGATCAGTTCCAACAATGTTCGCTGCCACATATTCAACTCCCTTTGGGAAAAATATACTACAGACTCTTGTGGTCGGTGTATATTTCACATCGCTTCCCCAGAAGGTAATGTCGCCACGTATTTCGGGCATGCACTACGGCTTCCAATTCGAGGTCATGAGTGGCGTAGTTTTCCTCACGCGAGCGCAGTTGTAGTGACAGAAAAGCCATGACCCTGCCATCTTGCATTAGGATGCCACCGAGCCCGATTCTTGAGGCATCACAGTATATCAGAAACTCCTTGTTGATATCTGGAGTAGCCAGTACCGGGGCGGTGGTCAATCTCTTCTTTAGTTCCTGGAAGCTTTCTTCACACTTCGGCGTCCATTCGGACTTTTTACCCTTCTTCAATAGCTGGGTCATTGGTCACGCGATACGAGAGAACCCATCCACAAGCTTGCGGCCGTATCCCGCGAGTCCGAGCAATCTTCTAACTTCTTTCACATTGATTGGCGACTCCCAGTTGGTTACTGTCGTAATCTTGGAAGGATCGACTGCCAATCCATATGCTGTCATGGTATGACCCAAGAATCCAACTTCGTGCAGCCAGAATTCGCATTTGCTAAATTTTGCATAAAGTTGGTGTTCTCGAAGCTTCTCCAACATTAGCCTCAAGTGTTGCTCATGTTCCTCTTTGGATTTCGAGAAGATTAGTATGTCATTGATGAAGACGACAACAAACTTATCCAGGTATTCCATGAAGACTTTGTTCATGAGGTACATGAAGTATGCTGGGGCATTGGTCAACCCAAAAGACAAGACTTTGCACTCGTACAGACTGTACGGGTCACAAATGCCATCATAGGTATGTCCTCGGGCCGAATATTTAGATGGTAGTACCCGTATGTGATATCGATATTGGAAAATACCTTGACACCATTTAAATGGTCAAACAGGTCTTCAATCTTGGGGATTGGGTACTTGTTTTTATCGTGACTTCATAGAGGGAACGGTAATCGACACACAGCCTGATAGTCCCATCCTTCTTGGACACGAATAGAACAGGTGATCCCAAGGTGACACACTCGGACGGATGAATCCCTTCCCGAGTTGCTCATCCAACTTCTTCTTCAACTCTGCCAACTCTTCGGATCCCATCCTATAGGGCTTCTTATAGATAAGCCTTGATCCGGGCATGAGCTCAATGATGAACTTGATGTCTCGGTCAGGAAGCATCCTAGGCAGCTCATTAGGAAAGACGTGCGGGTATTCACACACTACTGGTACTCGGTCCAACTCTTTTTCTGAAAGGCCATTAACATGAGGGACTTGAGTGGAGATAGGTCCGGGGACATACTTGACTCTGACCCCTTGGTCGCTTGTCATGGTAATAGCCCTCTTGGCACAGTCCAGTAAGCTTGGGTGCCTGGACAACCAATCCATACCAAGGACCACTTCCAAGCCTTGTGACTTAAGGATGATGAGATCTGCTATGAAGCTTATCCCATTGATGTTGATCCCAACTCCTCTACATACTAGCTTGGTTCTTAGAACTGCTCCCACGGTATGTACTGCCATTTTCCATTAAGGAGGGTAGGCTTCAAACCACACTTTGCAGCAAACTTTTGGGTGACTAAATAATGCGAGGCACCTTAATAAAACAATAATGTTGCTGGGGTGGAGTTGACAAGGAACGTACCCATAATGGTGTACAGGTCCTCCTGAGCTTCTTCAGCAGATATGTGATTCACGCATTCCCTGATGTGGTACTGCTGGTTGCGGGCAGCCTGGTTCCTGCTTGGTGCTCAATGACCTTGTCCTTGATTAGGCGCATTGGGGCATGGTGCATAGGGCTTCTTCTTAGGGAATTGCCTGGAGTAGTGCCCAGTCTGTCCACATCCAAAAGCAGGTATACTGCCCTGGAATGTTGGGCTGGAACCCACTAATGTTGGGTGGGTTGTTTGTTGGCTTGGGGTTAGCATACTTCTGGGGCTGGTAGTTCTGACGGAACATAGGTGCCTTGTACTGCTACTCCTGATAGCTAGGTCTTGCCGGGGCGGATTGCCATGGGTGTGCCTTCTGGCTGTTGGAACCTCCATTGCCCATCAGCTTACGCTTGTGGGTGTCATTCATTGCTCGACGCTTGTCCTCAAGCATGAGGGCCTTGTTCACCAGATCGCTGAAAGTCCGACATTCACAGGCAGCAAGCTGGTATTGTAGAGACTGTTGAAGCCCTTCCTTGAAGTGTTCCACCTTTGCGGCTTCAGTGTTGACGTCTTTTAGTGCATATCTTGACAAAAGGTTAAACTTCCGCAGGTACTCCTTGACTGTTCCGCTGCCTTGCCTCAGAGCTTGGAATTCCAGCTTCTTAATGGTCATCATTCTAGGGGGAATGTGAGCGGTGCATAATCCTTCGTTGAAGATAGTCCAAGTGATAGCATGTGTGTCCCGCATAATTTGGAACCCGTCCCACCAAGCCCTGGTCGTGCCTCCGAGACAGTGAGAAACATAAAGTACTTTCTCACGGTCGTCGGTGCACTTAACCAGCACGAGGAGGTCTTCAATGGTGCGGATCCAATCATCGGCATCAAAGGGCTTGGTTGCTTGTGTGAATATGGGAGGTGTATTCCTCATAAACTCACACAGAGTGGAGCCACCGTTGCCATTGCCGCTTTGTGGCGGGTTGTTTACTAAGACTTGAGCCAACTGCTGGATGGCAGTGTTGTTGGCTTGACGTTCCTCTCGGAGAGCTTGGAGTAACTGAGACGGTGGCGGGGGAATGTCGCCTTGCTGCTGCTCCGGGTGATCACCAATCTGGGAAGACCCACCCGTTCCTGGCTGCCGGCTAGAGGTGCCAGTGTTGGGATTGCCGAAGGTACTGGTGCGAGTACAAATCACCATCCTTTTTGGAAAAGACAGGTCACTATTATGAAGTGATCGGGGGGAAATCATTAAGGGATGACATGCCTATATAAGGGTTTTTTGGTATAGTGCAAGTGTGTCAACAAAAAAGGTTCGAAGAACCCTATGCAAATACCTTAATTAAAATAGGTGATGCAGTCGGTTATATGTTGCCTAAGGCAAAAGCACGGCTTGCGTCAAAACATAAACATGAAGCACACAACATTCATGGTTCTCAGGAACTATTACAGGGACTCGACTTTGCATGGGAGACTCCAAACTTGTCCTAAGACGTTCCTCTAAGCGGCGGATTGCTCGGTCTCGTACACGGGTCTTCTGGGTCTTACTCTTCATACTCGTCAGTACGGGTGTCTTCTTCCTTCATGGGTGTGGTGGAAGGAAGAGGTCCCTCATGATGATGCTTTGTCGATGAAGCAGTGAGGAGCTTAGTGTATTCATTCGCGGTCAGACGATGACTCTGTATAGGAGTGGCCTGGAGCGGTGGTATTCCTCCTCGGCATTCACCCAGTGCTCGTGGTAGAGAAAAATGGGCGTGCAGCATAATTTACACTTCTCCAGGCTGTCTCCCAAGAGTAGGGGAAAGCCAGTTCCCAGAAGTGTCTCAGGTACGACGTCCATCTACAAGGTTTTTAGGAGAGGGTTAGAAATTGGTGGATGGTATGAAATGGTAGTAGGGTGTAGATAATCTTAAGTGTAAGGGGTGAGTGTGTTATTCGTCTCGGCTTTCATCCAAGCTACCTAATGCTTCCTACAGTAAGGATGGCTCTGATACTAGCTCCGTGGGGACCCCAACTTAGGACTCGGGATCGCCGAATGATCGAGCTCAGTGATCCTTGAAATCAATGCTCACCGAATACACAGGTACTGAATATTAAGAGTTCTACACCCATACATACCGTTTGCTACAACAAATGACCATCATGGTCGAGTCTCACATAGGTAGGTCCTATAAGGCCAATCACACCAATATATATACTAGCGGAAAACTTGGCAATAAACTAGAACCCATGCCATCAGCCTTCACAAATAGGCATTCTGACCCGGAAGCGTCCTAGTTCGTGTCTCCGTCTCCTGCATCGAATTCTTCTCCGAACTCCGGTTCCTCCATGTCTGGTCAATAACATAACCAGTGGCAAGCCAGTGAGTACTCTGAGTGTACTCGCAAACAGCCCATGATGTGGATAATGCAGTTGGTACGGCAATAAGTAAAATGCAGCCTTTGTGGAAAGCCAATTTTACTTAAGAGTATGCATGGTTAATTCCATGTATGGATATACATCATAAGCTTGTCTGATCGTATTAAGCGTTTTTTTGTTCGTTATAGTGATTGATGATAACCGTCTTCTGGCCAATGTCTAAAGAGTCTAACCCCTTGTGAATGAGCTAAGGGCCTCCTTTTATAGGCAAAGGGGTCACCTAAAGTGCTCGGTAGTAGGTTCACGAGAAGTTATAGTGAACCTAGAGCGGTGCTTATCCATCTACCACTTTGAGGTGCATTAAATGCACATCTTGTCCTTGTCAGCAATTTGCTGGTGAAGACACGTGTCTAGGCGTTTCTACACCTGGACCCCTGCGCTGGCGCATGCGGAATGCGCTGGAAGTTTGGGGGCCGTTGCCCTCCAATGCCCTGCCCGTCATCCCGTCAAGGGATCTTGCCGGGGCCTTAGGTCTTCTTCCCAGCAAGGAAGCTTGCCGGGGCGCTTCGGTAGACGTCCCGGCAAGGGAGGATTGCCGAGGTCTTGTACTTTGGTGAGTTCATCAGGCCCGCTAAATGGGCGAGGCCTCGGTTATCTTCCCGGCAGGGCAGGCTTGCTGGGGCCTTGGTAATCTCGGGGCTGCATCTTGTCTGGGACCCGCCATGTTCTGCCGTCAAGGGTCCTTTGCGCGCGTGCACAAGTCTCGGGCACTAGGGACCCCAGTATTTAGTGCATTGACGGGAGCCCCCGGGCCTGGGCCACACACGCGTGCGAAGCGTAGTTGGGCCAGGCCCAAAGAAGTGCAGGGGCCTTCATGGTCGGATCCACTGGCGGTTGCTTTCCCCACGCCGTGCATCGGATGCGTGAAGTGGGATGTCGTGTGCCGAGTGGCCCCTCCTCCTCCTGAAACGCCTTTGCCACGCGCATGGCATGCATAGTTATGGATGGACAAGTGGCAGACGAGGCCATGAAAGGCGCAGTAGTGGTTGGGCCCGTCCGTGCATGCATTGGCGCATCAGGGTAGTTCTCTATTCGCCCGTGAGCTCGAGCGATTGGGCGCAAGGGGTGGTGGCTTCTGGAGCAAAGGAGGCTAGCCCCCGCGCCCCGTCCTATAAATTGGAAGGGTTTGCGAGGGGTTTTGCTCACCCAACTCCTTGATCTTGGCCTTCAGAATCTTCTTCTGTCTGTAGGTAGCGCTCGCCCCTAACCATGGATTGGGGACGAAGTCGGCCTCCGTCGGCAACCATTCGGATCATGCCACAGCTTCTGGGGGTGCCACGGCGGAAGACGGCCCGAACGCCCGTGACAGAAGAAGGGTGAGGGGCCATGGTCGTTGCGGAGGTCCAGGCTACGGGAGGCGAAGCGCTACTCCAACGCCTCCGCCTTCCCCAGGGCTTGCTCCTGTGGCGGCCTTCCATGTTGCTTTAGGGGCCCCACATGTGGTTCTCAACTGTTGTGAAGCTCTGCTTTGAGAGACGGTGACGAGGGGGATGGCGGCGGTGAGGGTGTTGGGCCTAGTCACAATCCCGGGGTAATTGAATCGGATGGCGAATCCCCCGGCTCGAACTCAGTGCTTCCTGCACTGACGTGGCCCGGTCACGCCCCTCCCTTGCCTCAGAGGGGGATCTCAACCGGATCCGTCGCCCTCTTCTCGCGGCTTGACTAGGCCGAACTCGCTTCCGTCGGTACATTGCTGGGGGAGACAGCATGGATATACCATGGGCCTTGTCGCGTCTTGTCTTCATGAACTCCAATTCCTCCGCGTAGGTTGATCCTCGTCAAAAGACAAAGTCTTTAGGTTAGTATCACGACGCTATGTAAGCAAAGTCTAATGTATCCATTAAGATGAATGAAAAGACTGTTTTCCCCTTTTCCTATACCGTTCTTTGTATGATTCGTTTTTGCATAATCTGGGAGCTTGCCGGCAACTACCCGCAAGGCTCCTTGCCGCGTTCAATGCAACCATGGAAATTGCCAAGCACAGCTTGAGACGAAATCGGCTGCTACATAGCCGCTTGCTTTGTTGATCAGGTTCGCAACTGTTTGAAGGCGGTCTGCGGCTATTGAGGTCATTTGAACGAGTTTGAAAAAAGATAAGGTGCACCGAACTTTGGGAAGGTCCAAGTATGCGCAAACTCCACACACAAAGACTGGAAACTTTCGAAGGAAAAAATCAGGGAATCTATCTACCTCACATCTGAATCTTAAACTTAAAAACTTATCTGCTCACGCCGCGGTTGCAGGGCCTCTGAGTCTTTTGTGAGGGCGTTGGGGCCCTCGGCAAGCAGGTAATCAACACTCCCGACGGCTTTTTCCTCCAGCAAAGTCTTCTTGCCGATGGTCCTTGATACGTCTCCCTCGTATCTACTTTCCCAAACTCTTTTGCCCTTGTTTTGGACTCTAATCCGCAACTCTAATCCGCATGATTTGAATGGAACTAACCTGGACTGACGCTGTTTTCAGCAGAATTGCCCTGGTGTTATTTTTGTGCACAAATCAAAGTTCTCCAAACGTCCTGAAAATTTACGGGGAGCAGTTTTAGAAAATATCAAAAATATATGCGCCAAGTTCCACCTCAGGGGGGTGGGCCAGTGGGCCACAAGCCCTGCTCCGCCACCAACCCCCCTGGTGGCGGTGGGCAGGCTTGTGGGGCCCAGAGGCACCTGCCTCGCCCAACTCCATCTCTATAAGTTGTCTTTCGACCCAGAAAAAAATAAAAAGAGAAGTTCTCGTCGCTTTTTTGATACGGAGGCGCCGCCACCACCTGTTCTTCATCTGGAGGGCAGATCTGGAGTCCATCTTGGGCTCTGGAGAGGGGAATCGTCGCCATCGTCATCATCAACCTTCTTCCCTCTCCAATTCCATGAAGCTCTTTGTCGTTCGTGAGTAATCTATTCGTAGGCTCGTAGGGCGGTGATGAGTAGGATGAGATCTATCATGTAATCGAGTTAGTGTTGATGGGGATTGATCCCTAGTATCCACTATGTTCTGAGATTTGATGTTGCTACTACTTTTCCATGCTTAATGCTTGTCACTAGGGCCCGAGTGCCATGATTTCAGATCTGAAATTATTATGTTGTCACCAATATATGTGTGTTTTAGATCCGATCTTGCAAGTTGTAGTTACCTACTATGTGTTATGATCCGGCAACCCGGGAGTGACAATAACCGGAACCACTCCCGGTGATGACCATAGTTTGAGGAGTTCATGTGTTCACCAAGTGCTAATGCGTTGCTCCGGTTCTTTATTAAAAGGAGAACCTTAATATCCCGTAGTTTCCTTTTGGACCCCGCTGCCACGGGAGGGATGGACAATAGATGTCATGCAAGTTCTTTTTCGTAAGCACGTATGACGACACACGAAATGCATGCCTACATCACATTGACGAACGGGAGCTAGCCCCATATCTCTCCATGTTATAGCTGTTGCATGATGAATATCATCCAAACAAATCATTGACCCATTGCCTACGAGTTTGTCCTACTGCTGTTACTTGTCTTGCTCTGCTGCAGCTACTACTATTGCTACTGCTGTTACTTGTCTTGCTCAGCTGCTGCTGCTACTACTGTTTCTACTGTTGTTACTTGTCTTGCTCTGCTGCTACTGTTGCTACTACTGTCGCTTGCTACTGTTGCTACTTGCTACTATTGACACTACTGCTGTTCCTTACCATTGCTATTAATCGTTACACTGCCGTTACTTGCTACTTTGCTGTTACTACTGTGCTAGCAGATACTAATCTTTCAGGTGTGGTTGAATCTGACAAATTCAGCTGCTAATACTCGAGAGTATTCTATCACCTCCTTTAGGCGATCTACAAATTTGGGTCGAATACTCAACCCTCGAAAACTGCTGTGAACCCACGCGCTGGTGGGCCGTCAACAACATTCTTCTAGTTTCATTACTGGGAGTGCTATCAGCATTCTTCTGCTGCCGTTGCAGGAGAAGGTTTGTTGTTATAAGCATTCGTCTAGCTAACACCAGAGATTGCACGATCAACATTTTTCTGGCGCCGTTGCCGGGGAGGTGTTGCTATATTCTCTGAGTCACTTGGGATTTATATCTACTGATCACTATGAAGAATCTGAAGGATCCGAAGACCAAAGTCTTGCCCTCAACTACGAGGGGAGGTAAGGAATTGCCATCTAGCTCTGCACTTGATTCACCTTCAGTTATGAGTAAGTTTGCGACATCACCTCCTGCTAGAAATCTTGATATGTCGCCTGTGCTTGATGATGCTTATGATGCTACTACTAGAGATGCTATGCTTGATACTATGCCTGATGATACTATGCTTGATACTATGCCTGATACTGCTAGAGATGCTATGCTTGATACTATGCCTGATATTGCTAGAGATGCTATGCTTGATACTGCTTTGCCTGATGATGCTAGAGATGCTATTTTGCGTGATGATGTTATGCTTGATACTGCTAGAGATACTCCTTTGCCTGATGTTCCACTAGGAGTGTTCCTTGATGCTCATATTGCTAGAGTTACTGCCAATGCTCGTGATGCTTCTGATACTGCCGATACTATTGATATAGAACCTGCTTTTGCTCATGTTAGATCTAGCTCTCCTGGATATGAATTGTCTGTTATACCTGAGGGTTACGTTATGGAGGGAGAGAGAGCTGAGGATTTTCTTGCGTGTAAGGATGCCTATGACGTTGAGAAATTACTTCTCAAGTGGAAGGAAAAATCTCGGGAAGCTAGGATGAAAAATGACCCGAAGTTTGCCACTTCGCCTATCTTTGTCACCAATAAGGATTATGAATTCTCTGTCGACCCTGAGATAATCTCTCTAGTCGAATCTGATCCTTTTCACGATTATGAGTCTGAGACGGTCATAGGCCATCTTGCCAAACTATCCGAAATAGCCAACCTCTTCACTAATGAGGAGAAGATCCGCCACTACTATATCCTTAGGCTATTTCCTTTCTCTCTAAAGGATGACACTAAAGCCTGGTTCACCTCTCTTGCTCCTGGATGTGTGCGTAGTCCCCGGGAGATGGTCTATTACTTCTGTGAGAAATATTTCCCGGCCCATAAGAAGCAAGCTGCCTTGTAGGAAATATACAACTTTGCTCAACTCCAAGAAGAGAGTCTTCCACAAGCTTGGGGGAGGCTCGTCCAGCTACAGAATGCTTTGCCTAATCACCCTCTTAAGAAGAACGAGATACTTGATATCCCTTATAACGGACTTACCGATGCCTCTAGAGACTACCTAGATAGTTGTGCCGGTTGTGTTTTTAGGGAACGAACTGTAGAACAAGTTGAGACCCTACTGAATAACCTCTTAATCAACGATAATGCTTGGACTATTCCCGAAGCACCTACTAAGCTAATTCCTAAGAAAAGAGGTATTCTACTCCTCAGTCCCAAAGATATGCAAGAAGCTAAGAAATCTATGCAAGAGAAAGGCATTAGAGCTGAAGATGTCAAAAATCTACCACCTATCGAAGAGATCCATTGTCTCAATAACCTGATACAGGTAATAGAAGTGAATTCTCTGCGTAGGTTTGATGAGAGTGATATTCCTTTTGATAAACCTGCTAGCCTATGCTTATGTTAGCAGACATTTGGAACAAAGTACTCGTATGCTTAGCCATTTAAGTGTTTGTGTAGACAGAAATGTCAATGCTCTGAAGCTCCTGAGTAAACATGCCTCTATGATTACTACTCAGGTAGAACAAGTACTTAAAGCTCAGAATGATCTGCTCGATGAATTAAATGACAACTCTGTCAGAGTCATTACTAGAGGAGGCAAAACGACTCAAGAACCTTTGTATCCTGAAGGTCATCCTAAGAGAATTGATCAAGATTCTCAAGGAGTCAATGCTGATACACCTAGTCATCCTAAGGAGAAGAAGAAGGATGATAGGAGCCTACACGCCAGTTCAGCAAATACTGTCACACCTGAACAACCTAATGATATTTCTGCGTCTGATGCAGAAACACAATCAGGTGATGAACATGAACCTGGTGACAATATGGACAGTGATGTTCATAATCATGCTCAACCTAGCCATGACGAGGATGTGGAGATTGAACCTATGGTTAATCCTGATAATCTACAACCTAAGAGATACGATAAGAATGACTTCACTACTAGAAAGCATGGTAAAGAAAAAGAACCATGGGTTCAGAGACCTATGCCCTTTCTTCCTAAGCCATCCAAGAAATAGGATGATGAGGATTTTGAGCGCTTCGTTGAGATGATAAGACCCGTCTTTCTACAGATGCGGTTAACTGATATGCTCAAGATGTCTCCGTATGCCATGTACATTAACGATATCGTGACTAATAAACGGAAGATACCAGATCTTGAGATCTCCACCATGCTTGCCAACTACACTTTCAAAGGTGGAACTCCCAAGAAACCTGGTGATCCCGGAGTGCCCACTATACCTTGCTCCATTAAAGGAAACTACGTAAGAACTTCCTTATGAGACCTTGGAGCCGGTGTTAGTGTTATGCCACTCTCTCTTTATCATAGACTTGAGTTGGATAAGTTGACACCCACTGAAATTTATCTTCAAATGGCCGACAAATCGACTGCTTTCCCTATCGTCATTTGTGAGGATGTGCCTGTTGTGGTTGCTAATTCCACTATCTTAACAGACTTTGTTATCTTAGATATTCCCGAGGACGATGCCATGGCTATCATCCTCGGAAGACCCTTTTTAAACACTTCAGGGGCTGTTATAGATGGCAACAATGGCAATGTCACTTTCCACCTCAACGGTAACGAGCACACAGTTCACTTTCCGAAGAAATGATATCCAGTACATTGCATCAATGCTATCAAAAAGACTTCATCTATTCTCATTGGGAGCTTTGAATGCCCTATTCCTCGTGTCAAGATAAAGTATGATTTGCTTGTTGGGGAGATTCATATCCCCATTGAGGTGACTTAGTGGCTATTCGAAAATTCTCCGTTCTCTTTTGCGATTTGAGAAGGTTTTTTCATAAGGACTTGATCAATCCCATTGACGGATTTCTTTCGATGACCATGAGACGGATGAATCAGAGAGTCACATACCTCTGTTTTGAGTTTTCCTTTTCTGTTGCTTAGAAGTAAAATGATAGAATTAGTTTAGATTTTCCTATTTTCTGTTTTAGCGTCTCGAAGAAAAATACCTCGAAAATAAAAGTTCTCCGATGGTCCTGAAAATTTAGTATGATTTTTTGTGGAATTTTCGAAAATTTCTCGGCCTGAGAGCTGGCCTGGGGGCCTGACCAGTGGGCCACAATCCCCCCCACCGCCACCTACCCCCCCGGTGGCAAGGTGCAACCTTATAGGGCCCACAGGCATCCCCTCCACTCATTCCAACTCCCAGCCTCTTCTTCCACCTCCAAAGAAAATTGTTTCGCAGCTCAAACCCGTGTTCTTGCTCATTTGGCTGTGATTGTCAATCTCCTTGCTCAAAGCACCATTCTCCGAACCGTTTTGGGGAAATTACTCCTTGGTAAGTGACTCCTCTATTGGTCCAATTAGTTTTTGCTCTAGTGCTTTATCCTTCACGAATTCTTGCTACCTTGGTGATCTGTTCTTGAGCTAGAAAAGTTGATTTTAGCTGGTCCCAAGTAGTTTTAACACGTGATACGGTCTCTAGGCACTAGTAGGAGTAGTTGCTACAAGTTGGGTTAATCCTTATTTACTTTTCTTTCGAAGTCTCTAAAAATTTTAGAATTTTTCAGAGCTACAAAAAGGAAAAGATGAGGAGGTTCTTGAGAGGCTCTTCAAGCCGTAACCACAAGGAGGATGAGAAGAATCACCCCAAGTACGTAGTCTCTCGAGTCACAGAAGTTCGAGCGTGCGTGTGGCCAAGTGATGAATTTTTGCGCGTCGCCGGACTTTATGAAGACTTTTATTACCTGGTGGAGAACGCAGGTCTTACTGCTTCGTTGAAGATAAGTGCCCACAATATCTCCTCCTCACCAATATTTTCGTTCAAAGCTTCAACTTTTATCCGAGGAAGAATCCTCCCATGGTTGATTTCATGATATACGATGTCCCCCAGTGCATGACGCTGCAGGATTTTTTGCAATGTATGCAAATTACCTTATGTTGGGGATATCCGTGACCCTTGTCGATGGGACTTGGAGGATTTCGTTGGTTCTATTGCTGTTGGAGAGGAGAGAGCAGTGTCTCGGCTAGAATTGCTAGCATACATTTTCCTGTGCTTCGGTACTTCCCACTATTTGTGGGAAAATGTTTGATTGGCCGTGGGGAGGCTGGATCACATAGTTCTCCAGACCTTGCGGTTTTGCACGAAGGCCTTTATAACGATAAGACTTATAGCTTGGGCGCTATAGTAGCTCAAAGGTTGAACCTGAACCGTTTCAAAGGTGTCGTCTATGGAGGTATCTACGCTACCCGTCTTGCCAGACACTTTGAGATACCCATTAGACTGGGAGAGGAAGCAGAGATACTTCTCCCTGAGAGATATCTGGATTATGACAGCATGGTTCGCCATGATTTTCTGGATAGAGATGCTAGTAGAAAGATGATTTATAACCTGGTGTTTAGTCAGGGTACTCGAGAGACTGTTACTTTGCCTGCTCCTTGTTTTTGTGATCTTCATGCAGGCAGGTACACTATTATGCCCGCGGACATCTACACATATTGGGGCTTGGCCCAACCACAGGCGCCCGTGCCCGAGCCGCCAGTTGAGTACCAGACGCCAGTTTATCAGTGGGAGCCAGAGGAGCTCACACAGCAGTGGCATCCACAGTCTGCTCCAGAGTATCCCGGAGCTGTTATTTCCCACCTTGGGAGTAGATCAAGCTAGGCCAAAAGCCTAAGCTTGGGGGAGTACGTGTTCTCGTCGACTTTACATTGATGCTTATGCTTTCACCTTGTTAGCCGGTGTTTACACTTTGCCACTGTATTATCCATGCTAGTTTATTTTTGATTTCATGTTTTCTTGTTTTGTGTCCTTTTGAGAAAACCCTAAAAGATTTTTCTTTCTTCTTTTGCTTGTTGGGAGTTTTCCCGTGTAAATAGTTTTCTTTTTCTTTGTGTCAAGGTAGAAGATATTGGTTACAATGCTTAGTGCTTTTTGCATGCTTACCTGCTTAGCTTTCAAAGA
Source organism: Hordeum vulgare subsp. vulgare (assembly GCF_904849725.1). Taxonomy (NCBI): domain Eukaryota; kingdom Viridiplantae; phylum Streptophyta; class Magnoliopsida; order Poales; family Poaceae; genus Hordeum; species Hordeum vulgare. The sequence goes on from NC_058518.1 coordinate 317,517,925, forward strand.
GCCATATTATTTTGTCTTCTCCTTTGTGTTTGCCTACAGATTCAGCTTAGTCCAATGCGCTTATTATCGTTTTCATGGTTCAATCGTGCAAATGAAAGGCGACAATGATGATATATGATGAAGTGACTGAGACTGAAAAGCTGGTATGAACTCTATCTATTTTATTTTTATAAATATGACTAGCTTGTCGACCTAGATTTAGCTTTTTGTGAGAGAACCATGTTTGCAATGACAACTTAGAGATCATAGTTTCTGATGCCATGCTTATTTAGCTGAGAGCTTATGATGGTTTGTCTTGAATGCCAACATAGATTTTGAGATGACTATGATGTAGTATGATAGGATGGTATTCTCCTTTGAATGTTTCAAGTGGCTTGACTTGGCGCATGTTCATGCATGTAGTTGAAACAAAATCAACATAGCCTCTATGATGTTCGTATTCATGGTGATTTATATGCTGTTCATGCTTGCATTCAAAGTTAGTCAAACTCATTGCATCTTGATGACTGTTGTCCCTCTCTAGTTGGTCGCTTCCCAGTCTTTTGCTAGCCTTCACTTGTACTAAGCGGGAATACTACTTGTGCATCCACTTCCATAAACCCAAAAGTTTTTCCATGAGAGTCCACCATACCTACCTATTTGCGGTATCTACCTGCCGTTCCAAGTAAATTTGCATGTGCCATTCTCTAAACCTTCAAGAAAAAATCTGTTTTGCATGCCTGAACCGCTCATGTGGTGACAGAGGGCTATTGGTATCTTCCATGCTAGGAGTGTTATCCTCGACATGTGTTTATTCACAGTCATTCACGAGAAAGGGGTCGGTATTTGGGATGCCCTGTTCCACGCTTAAATCGAAAACATAACTGTAAAACAAGACTCCCCGGATTGATGTTAGTATGGACGGTACCCGAGGATTCGGCTAGCCGTGGAGTGTGATTGATTGGTGGTGGGGGAGTTAAAACTTTACTTTTCTGTTTGGGAACTGCCTATAGCATGAGTAGCATGGAAGATATTGAGAACTCTTAGTCATTGCGTGGACAATGAAAGCATGCCACCCAAAATTATTATCTTTGTTTTCAAAGCTTGAGCTCTTGCACCTCTGCAAATGAATGCTTCCCTCTGCGATGGGCCTGTCTATTTACTTTCCTGTTGAGTCATCCTCCTCTTATATAAGCACCAATTAGAGAGCACCTCTGTCATTTTTATGCTTTGATTTTGATTGATATTGAGTATGACTATGATTGGATCTTTGTTGCTATGAATTACAATGTTTAGTCAGCCCTTGATCTTTGAAAGTGCTCTGCATTTATGTTTTGCGGTCTCATAAAGAGCTAGCAAGATACCACCTATTCATATTGCTTCATGCTTGTTTTGATTGAAGTGTTGGTATTTGAGACTCATTATTATTTGCTCGTTAGCTGATTATGCCATTGATATTAGTTTACCATGAGACCTTTGTGTCATTTGCTTATGTGGTTAACTTGTGATCTTCCTGAAATTCTGGTTACGAGTTAGACAGAGTTGCAACAAGAAGATCAAACAGAGTTTGTCAAAGTTTTTCTTTTTCTCTCAGTTTGTCAACTGAGTTGGTTGAGGACAAGCAAGGTTTTAAGCTTGGGGGAGTTGATACGTCTCCAACGTATCTACTTTTCCAAACTCTTTTGCCCTTGTTTTGGACTATAATTTGCATGATTTGAATGGAACTAACATGGACTAATGCTGTTTTCAACAGACTTGCCTTGGTGTTATTTTTGTGCAGAAATCAAAGTTCTCCAAATGTCCTGAAAATTTACGGGGAGCAGTTTTGGAAAATATCAAAAATATTTGTGCCAAGTTCCACCTCAGGGGGTGGGCCAGTGGGCCACAAGCCCCTGCTCCGCCACCACCCCCTCTGGTGGCGGTGGGCAGGTTTGTAGGCCCAACAGGCACCTGCCGCCCCCAACTCCAGCTCTATAAGTTGTCTTTCGACCCAGAAAAAATAAAAAGATAAGTCTTCATCGCGTTTTCGATACGGAGGCGCCGCCACCACCTGTTCTTCATCTAGAGGGCAAATATGCAGTCCGTCTTGGGCTCCAGAGAGGGGAAATCGTCGCAATCGTCATCATCAACCTTCTTCCCTCTCAAATTCGATGAAGCTCTTCGTCGATCGCGAGTAATCTATTCATAGGCTCGCTGGGCGGTGATGAGTAGGATGAGATCTATCATGTAATCGAGTTAGTTTTGATGGGGATTGATCCCTAGTATCCACTATGTTCTGAGATTTGATGTTGCTACTACTTTGCCATGCTTCATGCTTGTCACTAGGGCTCGAGTGCCATGATTTCAGATCTGAAATTATTATGTTGGCACCAATATATTTGTGTTTTAGATCCGATCTTGCAAGTTGTAGTTACCTACTATGTGTTATGATCCGGCAACTTCGGAGTGACAATAACCGGAACCACTCCCGGTGATGACCATAGTTTGAGGAGTTCATGTGTTCACCAAGTGCTAATGCGTTGGTCCGGTTCTTTATTAAAAGGAGAACCTTAATATCTCGTAGTTTCATTTTGGACCCCGCTGCCACAGGAGGGATGGACAATAGATGTCATGCAAGTTCTTCTCCCTAAGCACGTATGACGGCACACGGAAGGCATGCCTACATCACATTGACGAACGGGAGCTAGCCACATATCTCTCCGTGTTATAGCTTTTGCATGATGAATATCATCCAAACAAATCACCGACCCATTGCCTACGAGTTTATCCTACTGCTGTTACTTGTCTTGCTCTGTTGCTGCTGCTACTACTGTTGCTACTGCTGTTACTTGTCTTGCTCTGCTGCTACTGTTGCTACTACTGTCGCTTGCTACTGTTGCTACTTGCTACTGCTGTCACTACTGTTGTTCCTTACCGTTGCTGTTTCTCGTTAGACTGCCGTTACTCGCTACTTTGTTGTTACTACTGTGCTTGCAGATACTATTCTTTCAGGTGTGGTTGAATCTAAAAAATTCAGCTGCTAATAGTAGAGAGTATTCTCTCATCTCCTTTAGGCGATCTACAAATTTGGGTCGAATACTCTACCCTCGAAAACTGCTGCGAACCCACGCGCTGGTGGGCCGTCAACAATATTTTTCTAGTTTCATTACTGGGGAGTGCTGTCACCATTCTTCTGGTGCCGTTGCAGGAGAAGGTTTGTTGTTATAAGCATTCGTCTAGCCAACGCCAGAGATTGCACGATCAGTCCTTGACCGTTGTTTGGAGGAAAATCCGGCCAGGGTGTAACCCCTTTGCTTTGCTCTTGCTAGGTTGTGCTTGCGGAGCCCCCGAGCGTGTCTTTCGGCAACGATGCGACGCTCTCAAGGGCGCAACACTCGCACTGGAGCGCGCGCCGGGGCTTCGGGGACCGTGTGGCGCATCCTGAAGGACTGTGCATCGCTCCGCGAAGGTGTGTCTGCCGGAGTATGCACCGGGGCCTGTGTGAAGCACCTTGGCACACCCTCGACAACTGTGCGTTGGCCCCCGAGCGATGCATCGGCCTGACGACGCTGCTCTTGGAGCCTACGCCTCCCTGCCTCATGCGCGCATGTAGCAACGCGCTTGCTCAGGCCTTTGCAAGCCCTAGCAGAATAGAGTGTCTGTTGTGGTACCCCATTTCTGGGGGAATGCGGTGTGGCGCCCATACTTCAAAGAATCCGATGCTGAGTGTACTCTGATCTGCGCACAACTCCGCACCCCCTACCTGGCGCGCCAAAGATGTCGGAGATGCTAGGTCGACACCTATGGGAATCAACATGAAACCCTTGTGATCGTACGGCGGGGAAAGACGACGTTAAGAGCAGAGCTAAAGATCAACACCCGGCAACCCTTTTTACCCACCTTCGGGCCGCTTACGCGCAAAACCCTACGTCCTGCTTGTCTGATCGTATTAAGAGTTTTGTTGTTCGTTATAGTGACTGATGATAACCATCTTCTGGCCAATGTCCAAAGAGTCTAACCCCTTTTGAATGAGCTAAGGGCCTCCTTTTATAAGCAGAGGGGTCACCTATAGTGCTCGGTAGTAGGTTCACGAGAAGTTATAGTGAACCTAGAGTGGTGCTTAACCATCTACCACTGTCAGGTGCATTAAATGCACATCTTGTCCTTGTCAGAAATGCGCTGGTGAAGACACGTGTCTAGGCATTTCGACACCTGGACCCCTGCACTGGCGCATGCGGAATGCGCTAGAACTTGGGGCGTGGTTGCCCTCCAGTGCCCAGCCCGTCATCCCGTCAAGGGAGCTTGCCGGGGCCTTTGGTCTTCGTCCTCACAAGGAAGCTTGCCGAGGCGCTTCAGTAGTCGTCCCGGCAAGGGAGGCTTGCCGAGGTCTTGTACTTTGGTGAGTTCATCATGCCCGCTAAATGGGCGAGGCCTTGGTCATCTTCCCGGCAAGGCAGGCTTGCTGGGGCCTTGGTAATCTCGGGGGTGCATCTTGTGTGGGACCCGCCTTGTTCTGCCGTTAGGGGACCTTTGCACCCGTGCACAAGTTTGGGGCACTAGGGACCCCAGTCTTTAGTGCACCAACATTGGGCGATATAGGAAGTTATTTCCCTTTTCATGCCATGCCACCAGAATATTTCCCATGATGTCTTGATACATCTTGGTCCCACTTGGGTGAATCGAGTAGGGTGTGTTGTGGGCTTCTTGCAAGATTATATTCCTGAGTTCAGCCTTGTTCGGTACGCATAAACATTTCCCAAACCACACAACTTCCTGTTCATCCATTGAGAATTCTGGGGCTTTGCATTCCTAGATCTTCTTCTGGATGCCTTCAATACTCTCGTGTCCCTTCTGGGCCTCTTTGATGTCGTCTGCCAGAGTGGGTTTGACTTTGAGGTTAGCTAGGAATCCTAGTTCAACCAGCTCTAACCTGAAGTTCTCTAGCTTGTCATATAGGGCGGGTAGCCTTTCCTTGATCATACAATTAAAGGTGCAGGCCTTCCGGCTCAAGGCATCGGCCACCACGTTGGCCTTACCAGGGTGGTATTGAATGCTGAGGTCGTAGCCTTTGATTAGTTCCAACAATCTTCTTTGCCTCATATTCAACTACCTTTGGGTAAAAATATACTTCAGACTCTTGTGGTCGGTGTATATTTCACATCGCTTCCCAAGAAGGTAATGTCGCCACGTCTTCCGGGCATGCACTACGGATTCCAATTCGAGGTCATGAGTGGCGTAGTTTTCCACATGCGAGCGCAGTTGTAGTGACAGAAAAGCCATGACCCTGCCATCTTGCATTAGGATGCCACCGAGCCTGATTCTTGAGGCATCACAGAATATCAGAAACTCCTTGTTGATATCTGGAGTAGCCAGTACCGGGGCGGTGGTCAATCTCTTCTTTAGTTCCTGGAAGCTTTCTTCGCACTCCGGCGTCCTTTCAAACTTTTTACCCTTTTTCAAGAGTTGGTTCATTGGTCGGGCGATACGGGAGAACCCTTCCACAAGCTTGCGTTCGTATCCCGAGAGTCCGAGGAAGCTTCTAACTTCTTTTACATTGATTGGCAACTTCCAGTTGGTTACCGTGGTAATCTTGGAAGGATCGACTACCAATCCGTCTGCCGTCATGGTATGACCCAAGAATCCAACTTCGTGCAGCCAGATTTCGCATTTGTAAATTTTGCATAAAGTTGGTGCTTTGGAAGCTTTTACAACATGAGCCTCAAGTGTTGCTCATGTTCCTCTTCGGATTTGGAGAAGATTAGTATGTCATCGATGAAGACGACAGCAAACTTATCTAGGTATTCCATGAAGACTTTGTTCATGAGGTACATGAAGTCTGCTGGGGCATTGGTCAACCCAAAAGACATGACTGTGCACTCATACAGACTGTACGGGTCACGAATGCCATCTTACGTATGTCCTCGGGCCGAATCTTTAGATGGTAGTACCCATATCTGAGATCGATCTTGGAAAATACCTTGGCACCATTTAAATGGTCAAACAGGTCTTCAATCTTGGGGATTGGGTACATGTTTTTATCGTGACTTCATAGAGGGAACGCTAATCAACGCACAGCCTGATAGTCCCATCCTTCTTGGACACGAATAAAACAGGTGATCCCCAAGGTGACAAACTCGGACGGATGAATCCCTTCCCGAGTTGCTCATCCAACTTCTTCTTCAGCTTTGCGAGCTCTTCGGATCCCATCCTATAGGGCTTCTTATAGATAAGCCTTGATCCGGGCTTGAGCTCAATGATGAACTCGAAGTCTCGGTCAGGAGGCATCCTAGGCAGCTCATTAGGAAAGATGTCCGGGTATTCACACACTACTGGTACTCGGTCCAACTCTTTTTCCGAAAGGCCATTAACCTGAGGGACTTGAGTGGAGACAGGTCCAGGGACATACTTGACTTTGATGCCTTGGTCGCTTGTCATGTTAATAGCCCTCATGGCGCAGTCCAGTATGCTTTGGTGCCTGGACAACCAATCCATACCAAGGACCACGTCGAAGCCTTGCGACTTAAGGATGATGAGATCTGCTACGAAGCTTATCCCATTGATGTTGATCCCAACTCCTCTACATACTAGCTTGGTTCTTAGAACTGCTCCCGGGGTATGTAGTGCCATTTTCCATTAAGGAGGGTAGGCTTCAAACTACACTTTGCAGCAAACTTTTGGGTGACTAAAGAATGCGAGGCACCACAATGAAACAATACTGTGGCTGGGGTGGAGTTGACAAGGAACGTACCCATAATGGTGTCCGGGTCCTCCTCGGCTTCATCTACGGAGATGTGATTCATGCATTCCCTGTTGTGGTTTTGCTAGTTGCGGGCAGCCTGGTTCTTGCTTGGAGCTCCATGAACTTGTCCTTGATTAGGCGCATTGGGGCTCGGTGCATCGGGCTTCTTCTTAGGGAATTGCCTGGAGTAGTGCCCAGTCTGTCCACATCCAAGAGGACGTATACTGCCCTGGAATGTTGGGCTTGACCCCACTACTGTTGGGCGGGTTGTTTGTTGGCTTGGGGTTAGCATACTTCTGGGGCTGGTAGTTCTAACGGAACATAGGTGTCTTGTACTGCTACTGCTAATAGCTAGGTCTTGCCGGGGAAGATTGCCATGGGTGTGCCTTCTGGCTGTTGGAACCTCCATTGCCCATCAGCTTAGGCTTGCGGGTGTCATTCATTGCTCGACGCTTGTCCTCAAGCATGAGGGCCTTGTTCACCAGATCGCAGAAAGTCCAGCATTCACAGACATCAAGCTGGTATTGTAGCGACTGTCTTCGGGTGCATATCTTGACAAAAGGTTAAACTTCTGCAGGTAATCCTTGACTATTCCGCTGCCTTGCCTCAGAGCTTGGAGTTCCCGCTTCTTAATGGTCATCATTCTAGGGGGAATGTGAGCGGCGCGGAATCCATCATGGAAGATAGTCCAAGTGATAGCCTGCGTGTCCCGCATAATTTGGAACCCATCCCACCAAGCCCTGGTCGTGCCTCCGAGACAGTGAGAAACATAAAGGACTTTCTCGTGGACGTCGGTGCACTTAACCAGCACGAGGAGGTCTTCAATTGTGTGGATCCAATCATCGGCATCAAAGGGCTTGGATGCTTCTGTGAATATGGGAGGTGTATTCCTCGTAAACTCAGACAGATTGGAATCAACCATCCTTTTTAGAGCAGATAGGTCAATATTCCGAAGTGATTGAGGGGAAATCATAAAGGGATGACATGCCTATATAAGGGTTTTTTGGTATAGTGCAAGTGTGTCAAACAAAAAGGTTCGAAGAACCCTATGAAAATACCTTAACTAAAATAGGTGATGCAGTCAGTTACATGCTGCCTAAGGCAAAAGCACGGCTTGCGTCGAAACATAAACATGAACCACACAACATTCATGGTTCTCACGAACTATTACAGGGACTCGACTTCGCATTGGAGACTCCTAACTTAACCTAAGATGTTCCTCTAAGTGGCGGATTGCTCGATCTCGTACGAAGTTCTTCAGGGTCTTACTCTTCATCCTCGTCGGTATGGGTGTCTTCTGGCTTCAGGTTTGTGGTGGAAGGAAGAGGTCCCTCATGACGATGCTTTGTCAGTGAAGCGCTGAGGAGCTCAGTGTATTCCTTCATGGTCACACGACGACTCTGTACAGGAGTGGCCTGTAGCAGTGGTATTCCTTCTCGGCATTGACCTAGTCCTCGTGGTAGAGAAAAATGGGCGTCCAGCGAACTTTACACTTCTCCAGTTTGTCTCCCAAGAGTAGGGGAAAGCCAGTCCCCAGAAGCGTCTCAGGTACGACGTCCATCTACAAGGTTTTTAGGAGAGGGTTATAAATTCGTGGATGGTATGAAATGGTAGTAGGGTGTAGATAATCTTAAGTGTAAGGGTTGAGTGTGTTATTCGTCTCGGCTTTTGTCCAAGCTACCTAATGCTTCCTACAGTCAGGATGGCTCTGATACTAGCTCTATGGGGACCCCAACTTACGACTCGAGATCGCCGAATGATCGAGCTCAGTGATCCCAGAGATCAATGCTGACTGAACACACATGTACTGAATATTAAGAGTCTTACATCCATACATACCGTTTCCTACAACAAATGACCATCATGGTCGAGGCTCACATAGGTAGGTCCTATAAGGCCAATCAGACCAACACATATACTTGGGGAAAACTTGGCAATAAACGAGAACCCATGCCATCAGCCTTCACCAATAGGCATTCTGACCCGGAAGCGTCCTAGTTCGTGTGTCCGTCTCCTATGACGAATTCTTCTCCGAACTCCGGTTCCTCCATGTCTGGTAAATAACATAACCAGTGGCAAGCTAGTGAGTACTTTGAATGTACTCGCAAACATCCCATGATGTGGATAATGCAGTTGGTACGGCAATAAGTAACATGGAGCCTTTGTGGAAAGCCAATTCTACTTAAGAGAATGCATGGTTAATTTCTTGTATGGATATGCATCAACATATCTTCCGAGGGCTGAACATTTCGGGTTCACCGGATATGCCAAGTCACCGAACTTGACCATATCACCTCTTTCAGACAACACTTATGAACACACACACACACACACACACACACACACACACACACACTTGGTTTATGCGGAAACAACTGGACGTAGTTTAAGCAGGATTACCCAACTGTCCTTGAATGTGGACACGACTATTCGAATAGTTTTACACTCTGTAGAGGTTGTATGTTGTACCCACGAGATCCGGGAAACTTACATGTCATCCACGACTCGCGGTATATAACATACCCGAGGTAAGTACCCAATCATTGCCTTTCTCCTGATGACACTAGACAAAGAGTCCACTCGATTCGTACCTAGCCCACATGATGTACGTCTTACGAGCATCGACTCTAGACTGTATCATCCATGTGGGGACCAACGGTGTGCCCGGAACACGTAAAAACGACATAGTCGACCTACCTGGTACGACCCCGTCACAAGAGTGACCACATATCACTCCCGCCACTAGTAACGTCGGCACTTTGCTAGCACCGACCAAAGTAATCAACAAAGCCCCGTCCCATAAAGGGGTATGATGGTCGCACATGTAAGGTTGGGATGGTCGACACATTATAAATCTAATTCCATTCCCGAAACCACTCAGACAAAATCTTTCTGGTGCACCACTTCCTTCACAAGTGGTCACCCAACTCAACGTCATCACCGTCGGGCATTAGTGGCACCCGACGGGGTTTTTGCAAAACCTTTGGTATCAACTCTGTGTTACAATCATCATGCACATGCTCGTTCTATACGTAGTTCTACTGCCTATTTGTCAATATTTATCAGCGTGACCCTCATAGATGAGAGGGTCATGCTCAATGCAAGTGCTCTAGAGGAGCTATCGGCAACACCATGTTGGGGTGCATCAATTAACCTTAACAATATGCATCGGGGTAGAGTAACCAATGTGTCCTGCATAGAAGTATTTTCTTAGACATGGTCAAAGAGCTTCTTGCCTTGATCAACGAGTTATCCGGGGTCTTAGGGGTCTTTGGGTCCAAGTCCTTCGTCGAACGCGTGATCTATCGCCGTAATAATAGTAATGATAATGAGAACCATATTCAAAAATAGAGCACAAACTCACTTCAAAAACGTTAACCTATTCTGAGAAATCTTAACTATAGTTTTAAAAATATTTGTCTCTGGTTTTGATGTAAAAAGGTATTTTTTTTAAACCTAATTAATAAGAGCTAAAATATGTAAACTAGGCATTTTAATTAAAGTTATGAATACACGTTTTTACCACAAGTAGTACAACACCACTAATAAATTCTACACATTTTAAGAAGAATTGTGGTGGAAAAATATTTTAATTTGATTAAATATTTAGTCTTAAAAATGATTTAAAAACAGATTTAAAAGAAAAAGAAAAGGGGCTCAACCCTAGCCTGACTCGGCTAGTAGCTGGGCTGGCCCGACTGGTCAACCAGCCAATTAGCCAGCCAGCTCTCCCAGGTGCGCGCGCGCCGTCGGGTTTAAACCAGATGCGGGGGCCCCTGCGGTCAGCGGTAGAGAGAGGAGAGAGGGGGAGAGGCTGGCCACCGATAGGTGGGGCATGCCTATCGTGGTCATCTTCCTCCTCTAAACAGATGGGAGGGGAGCACACCGGCGGCGGCTCCAACGCCCTTGTGGCCAGGAAATAGCAGGAATGGCACCATGGCATCGTTGCATACCTGCTGGTCGTCGAACGAACGATAGGGAGGTCCTGGGTGAGCGGCGACGACGTGGACGTGGCGGAGATGATTCAGGTGGTGGTGGAGATGGGTGCTACGGGCAGGGAAAGGCTCGGGGAAGAGTTGGAGAAGCTTCCTAAGGTGACTACGGTCACGACGGAGGTGAGAGGAGTGTGAGAGCTGTCCTGTAGCCTGAGATCGACGAAGCTCCGAAGAGGCGGGGCCTCGGTCGATCTCAAGCACCGGAGCTCTTCTTGCTCGACTGGAGTGGCTAGGGGCTCGATTGAGGGTCTGGAGGAGTGGGATGAGGTGCTGGAATTAAGGGGGGAGCACCGGTGGTTTCACCACGGTTGCAGGAGAGGGAGAGACAGTTCTGGGTCGACACAATGGTTTCGTGGGCGTGGTTTGAGACTCCAGAGACTCAACGAGAGGGAGAGGGGGTTTCGTGTGCGTATGCTGCGAGGCCGCGCACTACTGATCGAATCAGGCACACGCAGGCACGCCTCGTCTGGGTCAGTAGAGAGGAAGAGAAGGGGCCCTGAGGCTGCCCTGAGTCAGGTGATTTATCGGAGACACGGGGGGACACCGAGGGGAGGTGAGAGCCGGTCGGGGATGGCCTCCTTTTCCTCGGGTGCGCCTTTTAGTGCACCCAGTGCGCAGATTTGGCATGCCATGGCATGATGGCGCGCTCTGGGTTGCTTTGGCCCTGTTCGGCATGTCCGGAGGCTCGCTTAGATGCCCCTCGGCTGTTAGGAGCCGAGAGATGCATTGCTGGTCAATGGGAAGTGATTTGGGAGATGATGTGAGCTTTGAATCAGAGACTAAATTGGTGATTTTGGCTTACGTTCTTGGAACAAAGAGGGGCCACTTGTCTTCACTTGAGGAGTGGTTCTGGCAGTCTATGCTAAGAGTTTAATGAGAAGGGAGTGGGTGAAGAGAGTGTTAGGTTTTTACCATTTTGGCTCAAGGTATTTGATATGGGTTTAGGGTAGCTAACCTCCACCAATGATGCTAAAATTTAACACGTTTGGGTTTTAGGCACAAGTAGGATGCTCTACCAAATTTGAGCTCCATTAGACAAGTTTGACAGTGTAAACTTGAAAACACCCCCAAATGGACAGTTTTGTCTTATTAAAGGAGAATGTGGGTAAATTAATCTCCACAAATCCAATTCTTGGCAGGGTCTCCTCATTTGGGGTATTGAGCACTCCTGCAAAGTTTTAGGCCATTTGGATAAACTTTTCTATGTAGAGTTGCTACAATTTGCTTCTTGACAGGAACGGTTTTAGGACTATTTGGTGAACCAAAACACCTAGGAATGAGGTGAAACTTGGCACGATCACCACATATAGCTTGGGAAGCATGCTAGAATTTTTTGAGAATTTACTGAGAACATTTCCTTTGGAAATATTCCAAAAGGTGAAAACAAACAGAATAGGTTTTCAAATGTTTGCTCAAATATTTTGAACATAAATAGTGGTTGACATACTTATGTATGGAAAATATATATCATCTCAGTATCTCCAAATTTTCGCAGATTTTTCTAAGTCAAAAAAATAATTTTCCATTTAGAAATATCATTTCTATCCTTGGAAATGGACATGCAAATAAAATTGACAAATATTTTATAAAATAATTATTTTATGATTTTGGGGGTATATAATAGTGCCAAAATTAGAATACAATCTTTGGGTGAAGGCACCCCCTTGGAATCAGGGACTTGTAGTGCAATCCCCAAAGCAAGGTTTTGAATTAATCAAAATAAAAAAAGGATCTTTTTGGAAAAAATATATTGTTTTTAGATGCACAAACTCAAGGATACACACAAAGAATGATAATCATGCACTACTGGAATCAGAGATTTTGCCGTCTGCCTATTCTTTGCCGTCTGCTAGCTGACGGCAAAGACACTCTTTGCCATCAGCTTCAGCAAAACTGACGGCAAAGAACTCGCTGATGGCAAAGAAGGTCTTTGCCAGCAGTCAGCTCTTTGCTGTCCGCGGCAGACGGCAAGGAAGGCGCCAACAGACGGCAAAGAAGCTCATCTGGCCGGGGGAACCTTAGGTCAACCTACTCCCTTCTTTGCCGTCTGCTGGCTGACGGCAAAGATGCCAGAGGCAGACGGCAAAGAGTATAGACCCCTTTGCCGTGTGCCAGCAGACGGCAAAGGTCTTCAATCTAGTAACGGCCGTCCAGCCCCCACCGCGGCCCTCTCTCTCTCTCAAACGGCCCCTCCATCTCTCTCTCCTCCCCCGACGCCCAACGCCGCCACCACTGTCGCCCGGCCACTCCTGGCGCCGCCCCGGTGCCCCTGGTGCCGCCCCGAAGCCCCACAACCCCCCCGGCGCCCCCTGGTGCCACCCCTCAAGCCCCACCGCTGGCGCCCCGTGGTGCCCCTGGTGCGCCACCGCTGCCCCAGCCCCGGCGCCCCTGGTGCCGCCCTCGCAGCCCCACCGCCGGCGCCGCCGGCCCACCCACTTCCCCGCAGGCCTCGGCGCCGCCCCTGCAGCCCCACTGTCGGTAAGCCCATCCACCCCCGCCCCCTTGATTTTTTATTTTTTGGTATTTAGTTCTTTGGAATTATTTTATAACTACCGGCATGATTTTTTATTGTTGTTGTAGTTGTTGTTCTTGTTATTGTAGTTGTTGTTGTTACTGGAGTTGTTGTGGCATATATAGTTTAGTTCGTAGGTTAGTTAATTAGTAGTTTTAGTGGTAGTTTAGTTAGTTGGTAGATTTAGTTAGTTAATTAGTAGATTTAGTAGGTAGTTTAGTGGTAGATTTTGTTTTGTTATTTAGTGGTAGCTAGATTATTTTTTAGTTACTTAGTGGTAGATTCTGTTTTTTTTTTGCTGTTTAGTGCTATCTAGGATTAGCGATAGGTTTAGTTAGCTTGGTTAGTTTGGTTAGTTAGGTAGTTAGCTTACTAGAAAGAATAGGAAGAAGAAGAAGAGGAGGAGGAGGAGAAGAGGAAAAGAGGAGGAGGAGGAGGTGAAGAAGAAGAAGAAGAATAGGAGGAGGAGAAGAAGAGGAGAAGGAGGAGGAGAAGAGGAGAAGAAGAATAGGAAGAAGAAGAAGAGGAGGAGGAGGAGACGAGGAGAAGAGGAGGAGGAGGAGGAGAAGAAGAAGAAGAAGAATAGGAAGACGAAGAATAAGAATAGGAGAAGGAGAAGACAAAAAGAAGATCACATGCTTGGTATTTAGTTTTTTGGAATTAATTAGTCCATTTAGCTCCAAAATACCATAATAAGCTCAAAATGGCATAAGAACCTTGGTTAGCTCATTAATATTATATACTTAGCTTGTTTTCCTCTAAAATGGGATAATTAGCCCATTTAGCTCAAAAAAGAGATAATTAGGTAATTTAGCTCCAACAAGAGGAGAAGAGGAGAAGAAATAGGAAAAATGAAAAGAAGAAGAAGAAGAAGAAGAAGAAGAAAAGAAGAGAAGAAGGAGAAGGAGGAGGAGGAGGAGGAGGAGGAGAAGGCCAAGGACCTTCTATCCTTCTCCTCCTCCTCCTTCTCCTCTTCCTCCTCCTTCTTCTTGATTTCTTCTTCTTCTCCTCCTCCTCCTCTTTCTTCTCCTCTTTCGTATTATCCTTGCTTTAATTAACCCAACAATGACATAATTAGCCCATTTAGCTCCAAAATACCATAATAAGCTAAAAATGGCACAAGAACCTTGGTTAGCTCATGAATATTATATACTTAGCTTGTTTTCCTCTAAAATGACATAATTGGAACATTTAGCTCAAAAAAGACATAATTAGGTAATTTAGCTCCAACAAGAGGAGAAGAAATAGGCAAAATGAAAAGATAGAGGAAGAAGAAGAAGAGAAGAAGGAGAAGAGAAGAAGGAGAAGGAGGAGGAGGAGGAGGAGGAGAAGGCCAAGGACCTTCTAGTCCTTCTCCTCCTCCTCCTTCTCCTCCTCCTCCTCCTTGTTTTCTTCTTCTTCTCCTCCTCCTCCTCTTTCTTCTCCTCTTTCATATTATCCTTGCAATTGCTTTAATTTCCCCAACAATGACATAATTAGTCCATTTAGCTCCAAAATACCATAATAAGCTCAAAATGGCATAAGAACCTTGGGTAGCTCATTAATATTATATACTTAGCTTGTTTTCCTCTAAAATTGGATAATTAGCCCATTTAGCTCAAAAAAGACATAATTAGGTAATTTAGCTCCAACAAGAGGAGAAGAGGAGAAGAAATAGGAAAAATGAAAAGAAAGAAGAAGAAGAAGAAGAAGAAGAAGAAGAAGAAGAAGAGAAGAATGAGAAGGAGGAGGAGGAGGAGGAGGAGGAGAAGGCCAAGGACCTTCTATCCTTCTGCTCCTCCTCCTTCTCCTCCTCCTCCTTCTTCTTGATTTCTTCTTCTTCTTCTCCTCCTCCTCGTCCTCTTTCTTCTCCTATTTCATATTATCCTTGCTTTAGTTAACCCAACAATGACATAATTATCCCATTTAGCTCCAAAATACCGTAATAAGCTCAAAATGGCACAAGAACCTTGGTTAGCTCATGAATATTATATACTTAGCTAGTTTTCCTCTAAAATGACATAATTGGAATATTTGTGTTGATCAAAGGATTTACATGTGATAGTTGGCCCGTCGCTGTGAGGTCTGCTGTGCGAAGACCTGCCCGTGCGTTGTACGAGCTCCGCCCCTGCATTCGTGGGTCAGTACAAATTTAATCTCCTCCCCGCCCCCCTTCATTTACCGTGGCTCGGTTTCCGGATGAAACTTTCTAGATTTAGGTAATTCAATTAATTTATCAGTATGCGTGACCAGTATGCGTCTCCTGTTCGAAAGGGCGACATCTATAAATAAGCATGTCTTTGCATATTTATAACCGCCATCCTTTCGAATTGTCCAACATTATCCATGGACAGCCCGAGTATGTGTAGATTGGGTTCGTATTCCCGTATGCTGTGCTCTGGATCCGATGCAGAATTTCGCCAGTGCCTCCCTGTTTTTCTCCAGATGCACATCATCTCTGTTTATTGCGAAGACGTGTATCAGGAGAACAGCGGGGAGGTGCTACCGAAATTTTGCATTGGATCCGGAGCAGAGCATGGGAAAACGAACCCAATCTACACATACTCGGGTGGGATTAGGACCTATCTTTACCTATTAGCGTGTAGGTTGCCTGGACGTAATAAAAATGGCGAACCTGATTAACCGATGAATATAAATGCTAAATTATATATAAATATATTTCTTCTGTCTTTAGTAGCTACGCAAGATCAGTGATCGTGCGTGGATCTATACCGGTCACCCTAGTCAGAAAGAGATGACGAAAGAATGGTTTTCAAAAACAAAGGAATTTGTGAAAGCCGCATTCGCAAATGGCCAGGAAAGAAACTATTGCCCCTGTCCTGGATGTGACAACTATAAAAAGACGACAGAGGCTGTAATGATTAAACACCTGGAGAGGAGGGGTTTTAATCCTAATTATACGGTGTGGACATTTCATTGTGAGGCTATACAACGCACAAGAGCTGAGGTGGTCCGTCGTCGCACGGATGAGCATGGTACTGGGATCGAAGACATGGTGCAAGACTTTGATGATGCTCGGGATTCGGAAAATGAGATGGAGGAATCTGCAAAGGCTTTTATGAAATGTTGGAGTCTTCAAAACATCCTCTCCATGAGCACACTGAGCTCTGTCAGCTGGATGCAATTGCACAAGTAATGGCTCTGAAGGCTCAGTTCAACCTGGGAAGAGAATGCTACGACGCGATGATGACACTATTTGGACGTTTCCTACCCGAAGGCCATGTCATGCCTGCAAACCTGTACCAGTCGGACAAAATACTTCGTGTACTTAAGATGCCCTATGAGAAGATAGATGCATGTGAGAAAGGATGTGTCTTATTTAGGAAGGAGTATGCACACTTGGACTATTGTCCCAATTGCGAGTCTTGCAGGTATCTTCTGGTAGACAATGGTATGGGTGAGAAGAGGCAGACCAAAATCGCAGTTAGTGTTCTTCGGTATATGCCAATCGTACCAAGACTTCAACGTCTTTTCATGGTCGAAGAGATAGCCAGACAGATGACATGGCACAAATTGGGCAAAAGAACCGAACTAGATGCGGATGGGAATAAGATGATGGTACACACATCGGATGGGGAAGCGTGGAAACATTTCGATGGATTGCATCAGGATAGAGCGGCAGATTCAAGGAATCCTCTAGTCTGCGCCGCCACGGATGGTTTTAGTCCCTTCGGCATGACGGCAACCCAATACAGTTGTTGGCCTGCATTTGTCATTCCACTCAATCTCCCCCCCCCCCTGGCAGATTATGCAAACAAAGAACATATTTCTGACGTTGATAATTCCAGGGCCCAATTATCCGGGGAAGAATATGAATGTGTACCTCCAACCGCTTAAGGATGAATTGGAAGAAGCTTGGGAAAATGGGGTCAAGACATACGATGCCGCTAGAAAAGAAAACTTCAAAATGCATGTGTGGTACATGTACTCTATGCATGACTTGCCAGCGTATGCGCTATTTTCTGGATGGTGTGTGCATGGAAGGTTCCCGTGCCCCCAATGCAAGGCAGCTCTTCAGTTTCATTGGTTGCAGGAGGGTCGGAAGTATTCTTGCTTTGACTTGCATAGACAGTTCCTGGATCCTGACCATTAGTTCAGAAAAGACAAGAAGAACTTTACCAAAGGTAAAGTTGTCAAAAACTTGGCACCACCTGCGTTCACAAGCCAACAGATCCTGGATCAGTTAAACGCCCTCGAGCCTGATCCAGAGCGTCCAGGGTATTTCAAGGGGTATAATTCAAAACATGCCTGGACTCACAAGCCATCCTTGTGGGATCTGCCTTACTTCAAAGACCTCCTTCTTCCACACAATATCGACATGATGCACACTGAAAAGAATATCGGAGAGGCTATTTTTGGTACATTGTTCGACATAGATGGGAAGACAAAGGATAATATTAAGGCTATATTCGATCAAGAGACACTATGTCATAGACCGTTACAAAACATGCGAGAAGGCAAAGGAAAGCAGAAGTGGTCGAAGCCAAAGGCCTGGTTCAATCTTGAAAGGCCAGCTATGAGGGAAATTATCTTGTGGGTCAAAATGCACTTGATGTTCCCCGATGGGTATTTGGAAATATTCCCTAGAAGCAATAATAATTAGTTATTATTATATTTCTTTGTTCATGATAATCGTTTATTATCCATGCTATAATTGTATTGATTGGAAACACAATACTTGTGTGGATACATAGACAAAACACTGTCCCTAGTAAGCCTCTAGTTGACTAGCTCATTGATCAAAGATGGTCAAGGTTTCCTGGCCATAGGCAAGTGTTGTTACTTGATAATGGGATCACATCATTAGGAGAATCATGTGGTGGACTAGACCCAAACTAATAGACGTAGCATGTTGATCGTGTCATTTTGTTGCTATTGTTTTCTGCGTGTCAAGTATTTGTTCCTATGACCATGAGATCATATAACTCACTGACACCGGAGGAATGCTTTGTGTGTATCAAACGTCGCAACGTAACTGGGTGACTATAAAGATGCTCTACAGGTATCTCCGAAGGTGTTCGTTGAGTTAGTATGGATCAAGACTGGGATTTGTCACTCCGTATGACGGAGAGGTATCTCGGGGCCCACTCGGTAATACAACATCACACACAAGCCTTGCAAGCAATGTGACTTAGTGTAAGTTGCGGGATCTTGTATTACGGAACGATTAAAGAGACTTGCCAGTAAACGAGATTGAAATAGGTATGCGGATAGTGACGATTGAATCTCGGGCAAGTAACATACCGAAGGACAAAGGGAATGACATACGGGATTATATGAATCCTTGGCACTGATGTTCAAACGATAAGATCTTCGTAGAATATGTGGGATCCAATATGGGCATCCAGGTCTCGCAATTGGATATTGACCGAGGAGTCACTCGGGTCATGTCTGCATAGTTCTCGAACCCGCAGGGTCTGCACACTTAAGGTTCGACGTTGTTTATGCGTATTTGAGTTATATGGTTGGTTACCGAATGTTGTTCGGAGTCCCGGATGAGATCACAGACGTCACGAGGGTTTCCGGAATGGTACGGAAACGAAGATTGATATATAGGATGACCTCATTTGATTATCGGAAGGTTTTCGGAGTTACCGGGAATGTACCGGGAATGACGAATGGGTTCCGGGTGTTCACCGGGGGGGGGGGGCAACCCACCCCGGGGAAGGCCATAGGCCTTGGGGGTGGCGCACCAGCCCTTGGTGGGCTGGTGGGACAGCCCAAGAAGGCCCTATGCGCCAAGGATAGAAAATCAAAGAAAAAAAGGGAGGTGGGAAAGGAGAGAAGGACTCCACTTTCCAATCCTAGTTGGACTAGGATTGGAGGAGGACTCCTCCTCCCTTGGTGGCGCAGCCCTTGGGGCTCCTTGAGCCTCATGGCAAGCCTCCCCTCCCTCCTCCTATATATATGGAGCAATTAGGGCTGATTTGAGACAACTTTTAAAAGGCAGCCCGACCACATACCTCCACAGTTTTACCTCTAGATCGCGTTTCTGTGGAGCTCGGGCGGAGCCCTGCCGAGATCAGATCACCACCAACCTCCGGAGCGTCGTCACGCTGCCGGAGAACTCATCTACCTCTCCGTCTCTCTTGCTGGATCAAGAAGGCCGAGATCATTGTCGAGCTGTACGTGTGCTGAACGCGGAGGTGTCGTCCGTTCGGCACTAGATCGTGGGACGAATCACGGGACGGTTCGTGGGACGGTTCGCGGGGCGGATCGAGGGACGTGAGGACGTTCCACTACATCAACCGCGTTCACTAACGCTTCTGCTGTGCGATCTACAAGGGTACATAGATCGGAAATCCCCTCTCGTAGATGGACATCACCATGATAGGTCTTCGTGCGCGTAGGAAATTTTTTGTTTCCCATGCGACGTTCCCCAACACTATCATGCTTAGCTCTTAGTTTTCATGCTTATCTTTTTAAGAGCTTTTATTTAGGTTGCTTTTGGAACTCTCTTGAGTTATAATTCTTATCTTGTTTAGAGAGTTTGCTTGTTGCACTGAGTTGTGTGTCTTGCATGAGTAGGTAATTGAGATTGCTATTTAAGTATAGTAGTAACTTGCAATAGTTTTGAGGTATTGATTTGAGTAATGTTTGGACTATTTCTGCCAAGAGCTTGAGCCTATTAGTGATAGCCGTTGTATTTTGAGAAATCCGTGTGTGTTTCAAAAACTAAAAATTAGTTGGGAACTCTAGCTACTAAATTGATCGCTAACATGTGGAGGGGTTGTAATATATAGAGTACCCTCACGTTACCATGAGTCGAGGATGCGCAAGGATAACCAAACCCCCAAACACTCCTCCTCGGGGTACTTGTCTCTTTGTGAATTTCCTAACTAGATAGAGAGTTATCGATAATAAGTGTATGAGTTTTTCAGACTAATGTGAGTATTCGATTGTTGACACTTCCACCATCCATATTTTGCTAGCCTCTTCGGTACCGTGCATTCCCCTTTCTCACATTGAGAGTTGGTGCAAACTCCGCCTGTGCATCCAAACCCATGACATGATACGCTTTGTCATACATAAGCCTCATTATATCTTTCCTCAAAACAACCATCATACCTACCTATTAAGGCATTTCCATAGCCTTTCCGAGATACATTGCCATGCAACATCCACCATCTCATGACTTGATCTTCATGCCATACATGCTTTTGCTTGATCGTAGAGCCACATGATAGTTGGGCCTTGCCCCAATTATTGCTACATGACGCGGTAGTATCATTGCATATCCTGCTACACTTGCAGAGGCATACATTTGCATACATCATGATAGTTTTCACTTGTCTTTATGTTGAGTACTTCTTATAAAGTGTGATGATCTTCTTTTTATTCATGTAATACATAGAGTGTTGTCCTTAAGTCAGGAAAAGATCCCAAAGAGGACAAACAAAAGATCCGAAAGAGGACAAATGAGAGATAAAAAAGAAAGAACCAAAGAGGCCACAAAAAAATAAAAATAAAAAGAGGAAAAGGAAAAAAAATAAAAATAAAAAGAGAGAAGGGGGCAACACTACTATTCCTTTTAAAAAACCCACACTCGTACTCCATTGCTATATTTGTACTACATAGAGATTATCATTCATGCATAACTATGTGGGGACCCTTACACTATAGAACTTGGTTTGCATATTCCAATGATGAGCCTCCTCAAATGAGCTCTAGGTCTTCATGATCAAACAAGTTGGATGCACCCCCACTAGTTCCATTGGAGAGCTTACCTTAGCTCATGTGTGCATACCTTACATGGCAATCCCTACTCCTCACATCATATCTATCATTTGGCTTTCTCTCGCCTATGGTTGTCCTCATTGATGTGAGCTTTTCATACCTTTTTGTCTTTCTTCCCCATCATTATTCTATTTTCCATCCTAAGTGCCAACATATGTTGCTTACGCTCATCCATTGCATGAGTGCTCAAAGTCGAAAGGGAGAGGATCATTTTGACTTGTGCCTGACTACTGGTCTCGGGATGAGTCAAAATTAGATTCTGAAGGAGACCAAGTGTGAAATTTTAGTAGATTGAGTTCTCAATTAAAAAAATATTTTATGATCTCAACCCTGTTGGAATTATGCCCTAGAGGCAATGATAAATAAGTTATTATTATAATTCCTGTATCAAGATAATCGTTTATTATCCATGCTATAATTGTATTGAATGAAGACTTAGATACATGTGTGGATACATAGACAAAACACTGTCCCTAGCAAGCCTCTGGTTGGCTAGCTAGTTGATCAAGGATAGTCAGGGTCTTCTGACTATGTACAAGGTGTTGTTGCTTGATAACTGGATCACATCATTGGGAGAATCATGTGATGGACTAGACCCAAACTAATATACGTAGCATGTTGATCGTGTCATTTTGTTGCCACTGTTTTCTGCGTGTCAAGTATTTATTCCTATGACCATGAGATCATATAACTCACTGACACCGGAGGAATGCTTTGTGTGTATCAAACGTCACAACGTAACTGGGTGGCTATAAAGATGCTCTACAGGTATCTCCGAAGGTGTCTGTTGAGTTAGTATGGATCAAGACTGGGATTTGTCACTCAGTGTGACGGAGAGGTATCTCGGGGCCCACTCGGTAATACAACATCACACACAAGCCTTGCAAGCAATGTAACTTAGTGTAAGTTGCGGGATCTTGTATTACGGAATGAGTAAAGAGACTTGCCGATAAACGAGATTGAAATAGGTATGCGGATACTGACGATCGAATCTCGGGCAAGTAACATACAGAAGGACAAAGGGAATGACATACGGGATTATATGAATCCTTGGCACTGAGGTTCAAACATAAGATCTTCGTAGAATATGTAGGATCCAATATGGGCATCCAGGTCCCGCCATTGGATATTGACTAAGGAGTCCCTCGGGTCATGTCTACATAGTTCTCGAACCCGCAGGGTGTGCACACTTAAGGTTCGACGTTGTTTTATGCGTATTTGAGTTATATGGTTGGTTACCGAATGTTGTTCGGAGTCCCGGATGAGATCACGGATGTCACGAGGGTTTCCCGAATGTTCCGGAGACGAAGATTGATATATAGGATGACCTCATTTGATTACCGGAAGGTTTTCGGAATTACCGGGAATGTACGGGGAATGACGAATGGGTTCCGGGTGTTCACTCGGGGGGGGGGGCAGCCCACCCCGGGGAAGCTCATAGGCCTTAGGGGGTACCGCACCAGCCCTTAGTGGGATGGTGGGAAAGCCCAGAGAGGCCCCTACGCAGGAGATAAGAAAATCAAAGTGAAAAAAGGGGAAGTGGGAAGGAAGGGAAAGACTCCACCTTCCAATCCTAGTTGGACTAGGATTGGAGGAGGAATCCTCCTCCCCCCATCGGCCGAACCCCTTGGGGCCTCTTGAGCCCCAAGGAAAGGCACCTACCCTCCCACCTATATATACGGAGGTTTTAGGGCTGATTTGAGACAACTTTCCACGACAGCTCGACCACGTACCTCCACGGTTTTTTTCCTCTAGATCGCGTTTCTGCGGAGCTCGGGCGGAGCCCTGCTGAGATTAGATCACCACCCACCTCCGGAGCGCCGTCACACTGCCGGAGAACTCATCTACCTCTCCGTCTCTCTTGCTGGATCAAGAAGGCCGAGATCATCGTCCAGCTCTACGTGTGCTGAACGCGGAGGTGCCGTCCGTTCGGCACTAGATCGGAGCGGATCGTGGGACGGATCGCGGGATGGTTCGCGGGGTGGATCGAGGGACGTGAGGATGTTCCACTACATCAACCGCGTTTATTAATGCTTCTGCTGTGCGATCTACACGGGTACATAGATCTGAAATCCCCCTCGTAGATGAACATCACCATGATAGGTTTGCGTGCGCGTAGGAAATTTTTTGTTTCCCATGCGACGTTCCCCAACAGTGGCATCATGAGCTAGGTTCATGCAGAGATGTCTTCTTGAGTAGAACACAAAAGTTTTTGTGGGCAGTGATGTGCGATTTGCTGCCCTCCTTAGTCTTTTCTTGATTCTGCGGCATTGTTGGACCGAAGCGGCTCAGACCGACATTACTCGTACGCTTGTGAGAGAGTGGTTTCATTGCTACGAGTAACCCCATTGCTCACACATGACTGGCGAGTGTCAGTTTCTCCAACTTTAGTTGAATCAGATTTGACGGAGGAGGTCCTTGGATGAGGTTAAATAGCAATTCATATATCTCCGTTGTGGTGTTTGCGTAAATAAGATGCGATCCTACTAGATACCCATGGTCACCACGTAAAACATGCAACAACAATTAGAGGACGTCTAACTTGTTTTTGCAAGGTATGCTTGTGATGTGATATGGCCAACGATGTGATGTGATATATTGGATGTATGAGATGATCATGTTGTAATAGTTAATATCGACTTGCACGTCGATGGTACGGCAACCGACAGGAGCCATAGGGTTGTCTTTAAACTAACGTTTCTGCTTGCAGATGCGTTTACTATATTGCTAGGATGTAGCTTTAGTAGTAATAGCATGAGTAGCACGACAACCCCGATGGCGACACGTTGATGGAGATCCTGGTGCGGCGCCGGTGACAAAGAAGATCGTGCCGGTGCTTTGGTGATGGAGATCAAGAAGCACGTGATGACGGCCATATCATGTCACTTATGAATTGCATGTGATGTTAATCCTTTTATGCACCTTATTTTGCGTAGAACTACGGTAGCATTATGAGGTGATCTCTCACTAAAATTTCAAGACAAAATTGTGTTCTCCCCGACTGTGCACCGTTGCTACAGTTCGTCGTTTCGAGACACCACGTGATGATCGGGTGTGATAGACTCAACATTCATATACTACGGGTGCAAAACAGTTGCACACGCGGAACACTCGGGTTAAGCTTGAGGAGCCTAGCATGTGCAGACATGGCCTCGGAACACATGAGACCGAAAGGTCGATCATGAATCATATAGTTGATATGATTAGCATAGGGATGCTTACCACTGAAACTATCCTCAACTCACGTGATGATCGGACTTGAGCTAGTGGAATTGGATCATGAACCACTCAAATGACTAGAGAGATGTACTTTTTGAGTGGGAGTTTAGAAAGTAATTTGAATAAGTTAACCTCTAATTATCTTGAACATAGTCTAAGTCCAATTTGAATATATTTGTGTTGTAGATCATGGCTCACCCGATAGTCACCCTGTATTTTAATACATTCCTAGATAAAGCTAAGTTGAAAGATGATGGAAGCAACTTTGTAGACTGGGCTCGTAATCTTAAGTTGATCCTACAAGCTGGGAAGAAGGATTATGTCCTTGATGCTGCGCTAGGAGATGAACCACCTGCTACGGCTGACCAAGATGTTAAGAACGCTTGGTTACCACGTAAGGAGGACTACTTAGTAGTTTAATGTGCAGTCTTGTATGGCTTAGAACCGGGACTTCAACGTTGCTTTGAGCGTCATGGAGCATATGAGATGTTCCAGGAGTTGAAGTTTATCTTTCAGAAGAACCTCCGGATTGAGAGGTATGAGACCTCCGATAAATTCTATGCTTGCAAGATGGAGGAGAATTCGTCTGTCAGTGAACACGTGCTCAAAATGTCTGGGAACTCAAACCGTCTAGCTGAGCTGGGGATTGAACTCCCGCAAGAGGCTATCACTGATAGAATTCTTCAATCACTGCCGCCAAGCTATAAGGGCTTTGTGTTGAACTACAACATGCAAGGGATGAACAAGTCACCCGGCGAGTTGTTCGCGATGCTGAAAGTCGCAGAGTCAGAACTCCTTAAAGAACATCAAGTGTTGATGGTGAATAAGACCACTAGTTTCAACCGAAACGACAAAGGAAAGAAGGGTAATTAAAAGAAGAGCGGCAAACCTGTTGCCAATCTGACGAAGAAACCCAAAGCTGGACCTAAGCCTGAAACGGAGTGCTATTATTGCAAGGGTATGGGTCACTGGAAGCGCAACTGCCCCAAGTATCTGCCTGATAAGAAGGCGGCCAAAGAAAAATCAGGTATATTTGATATACATGTTATTGATGTGTACTTAACCAACTCTCGTAGTAGTGCTTGGGTATTCGATACCGGTTCTGTTGCTCATATTTGCAACAGGAACTACGGAATAGGCGAAAGCTGGCGAAAGATGAAATGACGATGCGCGTGGGAAATGGTTCCAAGGTTGATGCAATCGCCATCGGCACAGTTTCACTTCAGTTATCATCAGGATTAGTTATGAACTTGAATAATTGTTATTTAGTGCCTGCATTGAGCATGAACATTATATCTGGATCTTGTTTATTGCGAGACGGTTACTCGTTGAAGTCAGAGATTAATGGTTGTTCTATTTCTATGAGTAATATATTTTATGGTCATGCACCCAATGTGAGAGGATTGTTCATATTGAATCTTGATAGTGATAATACACATATACATAACATTGAGACCAATAGAGTTAGAGTTAACAATGATAGCGCCATGTTTTTGTGGCACTGCCGCTTAGGTCATATTGGTGTAAAGCGCATGAAGAAACTCCATACCGATGGACTTTTGGAGTCACTTGACTTTGATTCACTTGACACGTGCGAACCATGCCTCATGGGCAAGATGACTAAAACTCCGTTCTCCGGAACAATGGAGCGTGCAAGTGACTTGTTGGAAATCATACATACCGATGTGTGTGGTCCGATGAGCGTGGAGGCACGCGGCGGATATCGTTATGTTCTCACCTTCACTGACGATTTGAGTAGATATGGTTATGTCTACTTAATGAAGCACAAGTCTGAAACATTTGAAAAGTTCAAGCAATTTCACAGTGAAGTTGAAAATCATCGTAACAAGAAGATCAAATTCCTACAGTCTGATCGTGGGGGTGAATATCTGAGTTTCGAGTTTGGTGCTCACTTAAGACAATTTGAAATTGTTTCACAGTTGACACCGCCTGGAACAACACAGCGTAATGGTGTGTCCGAACGTCGTAATCGTACTTTATTAGAGATGGTGCGATCTATGATGTCTCCTACCGATGTGCCATTATCGTTTTGGGGTTATGGATTAGAAACAGCTGCATTCACTTTAAATAGGGCACCATCAAAATCCGTTGAGACGACACCATACGAACTGTGGGATGGCAAAAGACGAAAGTTGTTGTTTCTTAAAGTTTGGGGATGTGATGCTTATGTCAAAAAGCTTCAGCCTGAAAAGCTAGAACCCAAAGCGGAAAAGTGCATCTTCATAGGTTACACGAAAGAGACAGTTGGGTACACCTTCTATCTCAAATCCGAGGGCAAAGTGTTTGTTGCTAAGAACGGAGCTTTTCTCGAGAAGGAGTTTCTCTCGAGAGAATTGAGTGGGAGGAAGATAGAACTTGATGAGGTTGTCAAAACTCTCATCCCTCTGGATGGTGGCGCAGGGCAAGGGGAAACCCCTGTCGTTGCGACGCCGGTTGAGGGGGAAGTTAATGATGATGATCATGAAACTCCGGATCAAGTTCCAATCGAACCTCGCAGGTCGACGAGACCGCGTACTACTCCAGAGTGGTACGGTAATCCCATCTTATCAATTATGTTGTTAGACAACAATGCACTGCGAATTATGAAGAAGCAATGGTGGGACCGGATTCCAACAAATGGCTGGAGGCCATGAAGTCCGATATAGGATCCATGTATGAAAACAAAGTGTGGACTTTGGAAGTACTACCTGAGGGCCGCAAGGCTATTCAGAACAAATGGATCTTTAAGTAGAAGACTGACGCTGACGGTAATGTGACCGTTTATAAAGCTCGACTTGTGGCAAAGGGTTTTTCACAAGTTCAAGGAGTTGACTACAATGAGACGTTCTCACCCGTAGCGATGCTTAAGTCAGTCAGAATCATGTTAGCAATAACTGCATTTTTAAATTATTAAATCTGGCAGATGGATGTCAAAATGGCGTTCCTTAACGGTTTCCTTGAGGAAGAGTTGTATATGATGCAACCCGAAGGTTTTGTCGATCCTAAAAATGCTAACAAAGTATGCAAGCTCCAGCGATCCATTTATGGACTGGTGCAAGCATCTCAAAGTTGGAATAAACGCTTTGACGAGGTGATCAAAGCATTTGGGTTTATACAAGTGGTTGGAGAATCTTGTATTTACAAGAAAGTGAGTGGGAGCTCTGTGGCGTTTCTAATATTATATGTGGATGACATATTGCTGATTGGAAACAACGTGGAGTTTTTGGAGAGCATAAAGGATTACTTGAATAAAAGTTTCTCTATGAAGGACCTAGGAGAAGCTTCTTATATTCTAGGCATTAAGATCTATAGGGATAGATCAAAACGCCTGATAGGATTTTCACAAAGCACATACCTTGATAAAGTTTTGAAGAGGTTCAAAATGGAACAGTCCAAGAAGGGGTTCTTGCCAGTTTTACAAGGTACGAGATTGAGTAAGACTCAATGCCCAGCAACTGATCAAGATAGAGAGCATATGAGCACTGTCCCCTATGCTTCAGCCATAGGTTCTATCATGTATGCAATGCTGTGCACTATACCAGACGTTAGCCTGGCCAAAAGTATGGCAGGCAGGTTCCAGAGTAATCTAGGAGTGGATCACTCGACGGCGGTCAAGAATATCCTGAAGTACCTGAAAAGGACTAAGGAGATGTTTCTCGTGTATGGAGGTGACGAAGAGCTCGCCGTAAAAGGTTACGTCGATGCAAGCTTTGACACAGATCCGGATGACTCTAAGTCGCAGACCGGATACGTATTTATTCTTAATGGGGGTGCGGTAAGCTGGTGCAGTTCCAAGCAAAGCGTCGTAGCTGATTCTACATATGAAACGGAGTACATGGCTGCCTCGGAGGCGGCTAAGGAGGGTGTCTGGATGAAGCAGTTCATGACGGATCTTGGAGTGGTGCCAAGCGCACCGAATACAATGACCTTGTTCTGTGACAACACGGGTGCCATTGCCTTAGCAAAGGAACCATGGTTTCACAAGAAGACCAGACACATCAAACTACGCTTCAACCTCATCCGCGACTACGTCTAAGGGGAGGACATAAATATATGCAAAGTGCACATGGATCTGAATGTAGCAGACCCGCTGACTAAACCTCTTCCACGGGCAAAGCATGATCAAAACCAAAACTGTATGGGTGTTAGATTTATTACAATGTAATTCGCATGGTCATGTGAGGGCTAGATTATTGACTCTAGTGCAAGTGGGAGACTGTTGGAATTATGCCCTAGAGGCAATGATAAATAAGTTATTATTATAATTCCTGTATCAAGATAATCGTTTATTATCCATGCTATAATTGTATTGAATGAAGACTTAGATACATGTGTGGATACATAGACAAAACACTGTCCCTAGCAAGCCTCTAGTTGGCTAGCCAGTTGATCAAGGATAGTCAGGGTCTTCTGACTATGTACAAGGTGTTGTTGCTTGATAACTGGATCACATCATTGGGAGAATCATGTGATGGACTAGACCCAAACTAATAGACGTAGCATGTTGATCGTGTCATTTTGTTGCTACTGTTTTCTGCATGTCAAGTATTTATTCCTATGACCATGAGATCATATAACTCACTGACACCGGAGGAATGCTTTGTGTGTATCAAACGTCACAACGTAACTGGGTGGCTATAAAGATGCTCTACAGGTATCTCCGAAGGTGTCCGTTGAGTTAGTATGGATCAAGACTGGGATTTGTCACTCCGTGTGACGGAGAGGTATCTTGGGGCCCACTCGGTAATACAACATCACACACAAGCCTTGCAAGCAATGTAACTTAGTGTAAGTTGCGGGATCTTGTATTATGGAACGAGTAAAGAGACTTGCCGATAAACGAGATTGAAATAGGTATGCGGATACTGACGACCGAATCTCGGGCAAGTAACATATCGAAGGACAAAGGGAATGACATATGGGATTATATGAATCCTTGGCACTGAGGTTCAAACATAAGATCTTCATAGAATATGTAGGATCCAATATGGGCATCCAGGTCCCGCTATTGGATCTTGACCGAGGAGTCCCTCGGGTCATGTCTACATAGTTCTCGAACCCGCAGGGTCTGCACACTTAAGGTTCGACGTTGTTTTATTCGTATTTGAGTTATATGGTTGGTTAGCGAATGTTGTTCGGAGTCCGGGATGAGATCACGGACGTCACGAGGGTTTCCGGAATGGTCCGGAGAGGAAGATTGATATATAGGATGACCTCATTTGATTACCGGAAGGTTTTCGGAATTACCGGGAATGACGAATGGGTTCCGGATGTTCACCGGGGGGGGGGGGCAGCCCACCCCGGGGAAGCCCATAGGCCTTAGGGGTTCCGCACCAGCCCTTAGTGGGCTTGTGGGCAAGCCCAGAGAGGCCCCTGCGCAGGAGATAAGAAAATCAAAGAAAAAAGGGGAAGTGGGAAGGAAGGGAAGGACTCCACCTTCCAATCCTAGTTGGACTAGAATTGGAGGAGGAATCCTCCTCCCCCCCATCGGCCGAATCCCTTGGTGCTTCTTGAGCCCCAAGGCAAGGACCCTCCCCTCCCACCTATATATACGGAGGTTTTAGGGCTGATTTGAGACAACTTTCGACGACAGCCCGACCACGTACCTCCATGGTTTTTCCTCTAGATCGCGTTTCTGTGGAGCTCGGGCGGAGCCCTGCTGAGATTAGATCACCACCAACCTCTGGAGCATCGTCACGCTGCCGGAGAACTCATCTACCTCTCTGTCTCTCTTGCTGGATCAAGAAGGCCGAGATCATCGTCGAGCTGTACGTGTGCTGAACGCGGAGGTACCGTCCGTTCGGCACTAGATCGGAGCGGATCGCGGGTCAGTTCCTGGGACATTTCACGGGGCGGATCGAGGGACGTGAGGACGTTGCACTACATCAACCGTGTTTATTAACGCTTCTGCTATGTGATCTACAAGGGTACGTAGATCTGAAATCCCCCTCGTAGATGAACATCACCATGATAGGTTTGCGTGCGCGTAGGAATTTTTTTGTTTCCCATGCGACGTTCCCCAACAAACCCATCTCCCACTTCTTGCACGCAAACACCATTTGGAGACATTCGAGTCACGGACAACGAGAGCTCTTGCACCTTTATATTCTTACTTTGCTAATTTCAATGCTAGATATAAACTTTTGCTTGTTATTGTCTTGACTTGAACTGCATATGTCACTTGCTTTACTTTGAAGTTATTATATGTGTCTTAGCATGTCACCACAGAATTTATTGTGTTATCATTTATCTACTCGAGGACGAGCAAAACTTAAGCTTGGGGATGTTGATACGTCCCAAACGTATCTATAATTTCTGCTTGTTCCATGATCTTTTGGGTGACAATGTTATATGTTTTGCTATAGTTTTATATCATTTTACACATATTTGGACTAACCTACTAACTCAGTGCACCCAGTGCCAGTTTCTATGATGTCTATTTTGTAGGGGCTTTTACCCAATTTTCCGAAGCCCGAAAAACCCCAGGAAAAATATATAAAAAATCAGCATAACAGAAGCCTCCAGATCACCGAAGATGGGCCAGAGGGGGGCCAGGGGCTGCCCAAGTGACCTGTTGGCGCGGCCTACCCCCTAGCCACGCCAGGAGGCCGCCTGGGTGGGCCCCACCTCCTCCGGTGCCCTCCTTCGGCCTATATTTAGTCCTCTGAGAGGAAACTCTTCCACAACTTTAAGAATCGCGAATTTCTCCATCGTTTGGCCGCCAGAGCGCTTCTAAGATCGGGAGCGTCACGAGACCTCTTCCCGGCACCCTGCTGGAGGGAGGATTGACCTCCGGGAGCTTCTCCACCGCCATGGACTCTTCGCGGACATGCCGTGAGTAGTCCTCCTCGGACCATGGGTCCATGACCAGTAGCTATGTGATGTCTTCTCTCCAATCTTGTGCTTCAATGGTTAGTCCTTGTCAGCTGCCCTACATGATCAAGGCATCTATGTTATTCTCTTGCTATTGCTATGCTCGGTTTGTTGGGATCCGATGGATTATGAGATTATGTTCAGATTGTTATGAGCTATATAATTGATTATCCTTTTATATTATGTTCCTTCGTGATTCATGCATGTTCTCCGTTGCTATATATTGCTTTGGCCGAGTAGTAGATTGTAACTCCAAGAGGGAGTGTTATGCATGATTGTGGGTTCATGCCCCTCGATGTCTAGCTTGAGTGACATAAACATGAGACTAGGGGATGTGATGTTGCCACCAGGGAGAAAACAACGGTGCTTGTTGTTAGGGCATATTTTATGCCTAAGTAATTTTGGTGATTGATGACAGTACCATAAAGGACTAATCGTGTGTGTTAAGATTTCAGATAACACATGTCAACGGCACAAGACGACCCCCCCTTCCATGGAACAGAAGCACGGTGTACTCTACGACTCTCTTTCTTTGAGTCATAGGAATGCCGTACTATTAAGAGGGGACCCGTAGTAGAAAGGTTTGGGTGGAATCAATTTTGCACGCACACACTTTATCTCATTCCCTTTCCCTGCAACTTTGGAGTGGCTCCCGCCTCTGGTTTATCTCCTCTAAGCAAAAAGGTCTCTCAGCGGTAGTACCACTGTCCCTAGCGCTAGTACCGCTGGGCCTAGAGGTAGTACCGCTGTCCCTAGCGGTAGTACCGTTGGGCCTAGTAGTAGTACCACTTGAGCTGGCGGTAGTACCGCTAGCCCTAGCGGTAGTACCGCTAGTGCTGGCAGTAGTACCGCTGTGCTGGCGGTAGTACCACCCCTGGTCAGCGGTAGTACTGCTGCAGGAACTTAGTACCGCCTTCCTAGCGGCTGTACTTCGTCGGACTTTTTGCGAAGATTTTCTTGGCGGTGGTTGGCCCGGTAGTGCATCTGCACTACCATGGGCCCAGCGGTAGTACCACTGCAGCCAGCGGTAGTACCGCTGCAGCCAGCGGTGGTACCGCTGGAGTGCTAGCGGTAGTATCGCTGCAGCCGACAGTAGTACCGCTAGGCTCGGGCTGTGAGTGGGAAAACGGTTGGATTCCCCCCACTATATAAGGGGTTCTTCTTGCTCTAGAACCCTACCTTTGACCCTCCCAAGCTCCATTGTTGCTCCCTAAGCTCAAAAGTGCCCGATCTCTCTCCCTAGCCAATCAAACTTGTTGATTCTCTAGGGATTGGTTGAGAAGGCCTAGATCTACACTTCCACCAAGAGAAAAGTTGATTCCCCCACCAATCCCTTGCGGATCTTGTTACTCTTGGGTGTTTGAGCACCCTAGATGGTTGAGGTCACCTCGGAGCCACATTCCATTGTGGTGAAGCTTCGTGGTCTTGTTGGGAGCCTCCAAGCTTTGTGTGGAGTTTGCCCCAACCTTGTTTGTAAAGGTTCGGTCGCCGCCTTCAAGGGCACCTATAGTGGAATCACGGTACCTCGCATCGTGTGAGGGCGTGAGGAGAATACGGTGGCCCTAGTGGCTTATTGGGGAGCATTATGCCTCCACACCGCTCCAACGGAGACGTACTTCCTGTCAAAGGGAAGGAACTTCGGTAACACATCCTCGTCTTCATTGGTTCCACTTGTGGTTATCTCTAACCTTTACATTGTGTATGCTTATGTTGTTGTGTATCTCTTACTTGTCCTAGTTATCTTTGTTGTTAGCATCATATAGGTTCACCTCTTGTTCTTATTTTAGTGAACCCTTATGTTGCTTACCCTAACTTGCTAAGATTAATTAAAAAGTGGTCGTTGCCTATTCACCCCCCCTCTAGTCAACCATATCGATCCTTTCAATTGGTATCAGAGCCACGTCTGTTTATTAAGGGTTTCACCACCCGAAGAGTATGGAAGATGATGAGGGAGTTCCCCGTGCGCAAACCGAGGCCATGGACTTGACTTCGATCACAAGGGACGACTTGAATACGGCTATGGCCGCACTCAAGACGTCCTTGACGAATGAGGCCAAGACCATGCTTAAAGAGTTAATTGAGGGAATTAAAAGTTCTCCCGAACCGGCGTTGGTGGTTAAACCGACCAACACAGATTCGGAGGCCAATTCCTTTAGGGAAACGGCTAAAGGTATGCAACCTTCCCCTCGTCTAAAAAATGATGGGAATGGGACTTATGCATCGGTTCCACCACCCTTAGTCTATGGAGGACCGGCTCCCACACCGTGTCTTAATCCTGTTGGTCCTCCTCCTAAGCTTGTAAAAGGTGATTTTGCTAACTGGGTATTTTCTATTAAGTCTCATTTGAATTACAACTCAACAAATTTGTGGAGAATCATCGAGCAAGGCTATTATCCCCATGAGCCAAGCAGCCTCACTCCAAGAGAAGAAGCGGACAATCAATATAATCACCCTGCATTGTTTATTCTCCAGTCCGTAGTGCCACCTGAAGATCTTCCTCACTTGCGTCCCTTCACTTTGGTCAAGGACTGTTGGGAGCACATTATGGTGTTGTACAAGGGAAGCTCAAGCACTCAACGGTCCAACTATGAAGTGGTACTTGATAAGGCCGATGAGTTTGTGATGAAGGAAGACGAGGACCCTCGTGATCTCTATCGAAGGGTGACTGCTATTGCTGTGGCACTCAAGGACCATGGGAGCAAGGATGTGGATGATACATGCGTCAAGTGCAAGTTTCTCAAGGCCATCATGCCTTTCAATAAAGCCATGTCATCTGTCATTCGCCAACGACCAAATTTCCACTCCTTGTCTTCCAGTGAGGTGTTGGATGAATTCATTGCAATGTCAATCATGAACGAGACAGCTGACAATGCACTTGCTCGTGTTCGCTCAAAGACAGCTTCACCCAACCTTGCATTAAAGGCAAAAGCGGCTTTTGAAGAAGAAGAAGAGGATGAGGAAGAGGAGAGCTGCCCTGAAGACACGAAGTATGCTTATCATGAGCACATGGCTCTTGCGTCAAGGCAATTCTGGGGCAACAAGAGGAACTCAAGACCCACCTTCACCAAGAACAACTCAAGTGGGTTCAAACCCAAGCAACA
Organism: Hordeum vulgare subsp. vulgare; assembly: GCF_904849725.1. Classification (NCBI taxonomy): domain Eukaryota; kingdom Viridiplantae; phylum Streptophyta; class Magnoliopsida; order Poales; family Poaceae; genus Hordeum; species Hordeum vulgare. The sequence goes on from NC_058518.1 coordinate 317,552,059, forward strand.
AGTGAGGACATGCTATAACTGTGGTAATGTGAGTCACTTCATGGCCGAATGTCCCTATGAGAAATGGGAAGACAACGGGGGCAAGCTCATTCGGAAAGACAAAACCAAGTCATTCCCAACCAAGAACAACTTTGTGAGGAAACCCCACCCAAAGGGTATGGTGGCACTTGAAGAGTACCCCTCCGATGATGATGACAATGATGATATGGTGGCAACTGCAACTGTTGCTATTGCCACCCCCTCTCCCAAGAAGGTGTCTCTCTTCAACACCCCCATCGAGAACAACATCGCCAAGTGCCTCATGGCGAAAGGTATCGATCAGGTACCCCCGCCATTAAGACCAACATCGCTACTGCTCCTTCATTGTTGAATTGTGTTGATGATAGTGATGTTGGGGAACTTAATGAGCATGATCTTGACAAATTTCTATGCACTATCAAGGGACAATCCAAGAAGCACTTTGTTGCTCTCTTGGAACAACTGGGTGAGGCTAATGACCTCATCGAGTCTCATGAGGAGACCATCTCCGAGCTTCAGGGACATAGTCGTGACTATGCCGATGAGATTGCTGAACTATCTATTGCACTAGAAAAGGAGCGCACTCTTTGTTTGGCTCTTGAGGAGTCATACAACAATGACTGCGCTAAAATGCAAAATAAACTAGATCATGATACTGTTCTGACTCGTATGCTTAAGTCTGAAAAGTATGCTCTTGGGGTTGGCCATGATAGACTCAAAGTGGAGTTTGACACACTTGACAAGGCTCACAAGGTCTTGAAAGGTGTTCATTTCTCTCTGAAAGAGTCTCATGATCAACTCCAAGCAAAGCTTACCAAGGAAATCTCTACTTGTCCTCCCTTTGTGTTAATTGATAATGCTTGTACAACTAACCCTTGTTGTGAGCATGTACTTCTTGTGGAGGAAAATGCCAAGTTAAAGAAGAGACTTGAGAAGGGCCTTGTGTCATGCATACAAGGCGAGAAGAGCCTGAACGACCTCTTGAGCAATCAAAAGGGTGTTGTAGGAAAGGAGGGACTTGGACTTACCTCCAAGTCAAAAGGAAAAAGGAGGAACAGGAACAAACGATCCCCTACCCTCATGGACATCTTTGTCAAAGAGGGCGAAGGGACTCAGGAGGTGAACAGGAACAAGGTGGACGATGGTAACGTTAAGAAGGGCAAAACCATTCCTACTAACACAGCCGGCAAACTCAATCCTTCCTATGTTTTATGTCGTGGTGGTGATGGGCATGTTTATACCAGATTTGTTGGTTCTTACTATGAGTCCATTGAATGGGCTATTTGGGTTCCTAAGACCCTTGTCTCTAACATTAAAGGACCCATTCAAAAATGGGTACCTAAAACCAAGCCTTGATCTATTGCAGGAGTTTTCTTCCGGTGGGGTGTCATGGTTGCTCGATAGTGGAGCAACAAATCATATGACCGGAAGCAAGGACTTAGTGGTGGATGTGCATCCTTCTCCATCTATGCCCACCCATGTCCAATTCGCCGATGCATCCTTGTCGAAGGTATTGGGATTTGGTAAGGTGGTCATCTCTCAAGAGTTATCTATTGAGAAGGTCATGCTTGTTGAGTCTCTTGCCTACAATTTACTTTCGGTTCGTCAACTTGCAATTATGGGTTTTCCACTTTTTTTAATCTTGATATTGTGGTCCTCTTGTGGAGCAAGACTCTTAAAGTAGCCTATGTTGGATATGTCGAAAATGGTCTTTATGTGGTGAACTTTTCAAAGCGACCCACTAAGACTGCGACTTGTCTAATGGCTAAAGTTGATGTGGGCTGGCTTTGGCATCGCCGACTAGCTCATGTCAATATGAGATCTTTGCAAAGTCTTCTCAAAGGGGACCATATTCGTGGACCAAGAAATGCGAGTTTTGCTAGATATCGTGCTTGCAGTGCCTGCATTGAAGGAAAGATTCATGAAACTGCTCATCATCCAACGATTCTCATTTACACTAAGAGGCCATTGGAGCTCCTCCATATGGATCTTTTCGGTCCTCCATCATTTGATAGTCTTGGAGGCAGAAAGTACTGCTTGTTAATTGTTGATGACTACTCAAGATACACCTGGGTATATTTCTTCAAGAGGAAGAGTGAGACTCAACAAACTGTCATCAACTTTGCTAATGAAGCCCAACGTCAACATGATGCAAAGATTTTGATGATTAGAAGTGACAACGGCACCGAGTTCAAGAACTACACCTTGGATGAGTTTCTAGGTGATGAGGGAATAAAACATCAATATTCAGCACCATATGCCCCTCAACAAAATGGCGTGGGGGAAAGGAAGAACCGGACTTTGATGGATGCTGCAAGAACAATGACGGCGGAATTCAAAACTCCATATAACTTTTGGGCTGAGGCCATCAACACAGCATGTCACGCGTCCAATTGGCTCTATATCCGCAAAGGCTTGAACAAGACCCCATATGAGATTCTCACCGGAAAGAAACCCAATCTCAAGTACTTCCGGGTATTCGGTTGTAAGTGTTTCATTCTCAAGAAAGGTTCACGTTTAGCTAAATTCGATTCTAGAGCACAAGAGGGCATCTTTGTTGGTTATGCTACAAACTCTCATGCTTACCGTGTCCTCAACAAGTCCACCTGACTCATTGAGGAGACGTGTAACATGGAGTTGGATGAAAATAATGGCTCCCAAGTGGAGCAAAGTGGTCTTTGTGATGTAGGTGATGAAATTCCTCCCCAAGCCATAAGAAGAATGGGGATTGGTCAAATACTCCCCATAGAGGAACCCCTTGAGGCCGAAGGAGAAGGACAATGCTCTACTCAAGTGGAGCCATCACCCTCACAAGCCCCACACGCTTCCGATGCACAAAGAGAAGACCCTCCACAAGTTGAACAAGCTCAAGGTCAAGATCAATTGCCGAACGATGGTGATGTGTCCCATGATGTACAAGCACTTACCCAAGGTTCCGAACCTGCTCAAGATCAAGATCAAGTGCAACTACAAGATCTAGACCAAATAGAAGCACAAGATCAAGATCAAGAGCAACCACAAGTACAAGGACAAACAAGTGAACCTGCTCAAGTCGAAAATCAAGTTGATCAGGATACTGTCTCGCAATTCCCTTCTATAGCACCAAAAGCCGGTGCCAAGGGAGGTTCAAGACGCAAGGGCAAGCAAAGTAAACAAGTCGATGCTCCCCATTATCCAATGAAGAACTCTTGGAGCATCGATCAGCCAAGATTGCGAACAAGCTGAGAGTCAAGTCACATCTTATGAAGAATGTACTTGGCAGTTTAAAAAGGGGAGTATCCACCCGACAACAGATTTGGAATTATTGTGAGCATCACGCGTTTGTTTCGTATTGTGAACCTCAACAGGTACAGGAAGCGCTCGATGATGAGGATTGGCTTATGGCCATGCATGAAGAACTCAACAACTTCGAGCGTAATCAAGTCTGGGATTTAGTGCCAAGACCAACAGAGGAATATAATGTCATCGGGACCAAATGGATTTTCAAAAACAAGCAAGATGCCAATGGGATTGTGATTCGAAACAAGGCAAGATTGGTGGCTCAAGGCTACTCCCAAGTCGATGGTATCGACTATGGTGAAAACTTTGCCCCTGTTGCTCGTCTAGAATCTATTCAGATGCTGCTTGCATTTGCTTCTCATCATAATTTCAAATTACAGCAAATGGATGTGAAAAGTGCTTTTCTTAATGGTCCTTTAAATGAGTTGGTCTATGTCAAACAACCCCCGCGTTTCGAACATCCCAAGCTCCCCAATCATGTGTACAAACTTAATAAGGCACTCTATGGCCTTAAACAAGCCCCACGTGCGTGGTATGAGTATCTTACTGAGTTGTTACAAGATCGTGGGTTTGAAATTGAGAAGATAGATCCCACTCTTTTTACTAAGAGGGTTAAAGGGGATTTGTTCATATGCCAACTATATGTTGACGATATCATTTTTGGTTCTCCTAACATTTCTTTCAATGAAGAATTTGCTGCACTAATGACCGAGAAATTTGAGATGTCCATGATGGGAGAGTTGAAGTTCTTCCTTGGATTCGAGATTAAACAAGGCTTAGAAGGGACCTTCATCAAACAAGACAAGTACACTCAATACATGCTCAAAAGGTTCGAGCTCAAAGATGTCAAGCCAGTCAAGTTCCCCATGCCAACAAGATGCAAGCTTGACAGTGATCCCAATGGTAAAGCAGTGGATCAAAAGGTATATCGCTCCATGATTGGATCCCTCCTTTACCTTTGTGCATCTAGACCAGATATTATGTTGAGTGTAGGGATCTGTGCACGGTTTCAATCCGCACCAAAAGAAAGTCATTATATGGCTGTTAAGCGAATCTTTCGATATTTGGCTCATACCCCAAACTTTGGTCTATGGTATCCCAAAGGAGCAAACTTCAACCTAGTGGGCTATTCTGACTCAGATTGGGCAGGAGATTGTGTGGAAAGGAAGTCAACTTCTGGAGGATGCCAATTCTTTGGTCGCTCACTGGTAAGTTGGTGTTCAAAGAAGCATAATTGTGTCTCACTATCATCCACCGAAGCTGAGTATGTGGCATCTGCAAGTTGTTGTGCACAGTTGCTATGGATGAGTCAAACTTTAAAGGATTACGATGTCACTTGTGACAAAGTGCCTCTTCTATGTGACAATCAAAGTGCTATTAAGATTTCCCTCAACCCGGTGCAACATAACAAGACCAAGCATATTGATATTCGCCATCACTTCATTCGTGAACATATCAAGCTTGGTGATATTGAGGTTCATTTCATCCACACTGAAGAGCAACTTGCATATATTTTCACTAAGCCCCTAGATGAAGCAAGGTTCCGGGAGTTAAGGCATGAGCTAAATATCATTGATTCAAGTAATGTGGATTGAAACTAGGCACTTTGCACCTCACTATGCATTAGATCTTGTTCTAGATGTAGGCATGGACATAGGGGGAGAGTTGTTCTCTCAATGAACTTTCCCTTCCCCCATTATGCATAAATTGATCAAGTCTTTCACTTTAGCCATTACTAAATGGAACTTGTGCTTCAAAGAAGAGCGTTGGTCATGAACCCAAGGATAATTCTTCGCGGTGTCATACCTTTGCCTCAAACATAGGTGGCCTCGGCCACCGCCCCCACCTTTCTCTCATATGGAAGAAAGTATACAAAATGACTAGTCAGTATACCTTGTTGGTGCTATATTTTTATTACACTGACTAGTCGTTGCCCACGTCTTTTTCATGGAATCCTATGTCTCGTTGTGCCATTTTGAGCGGTACTACCGCTAGGGGTAGCGGTACTACCGCCAGGACCCGAGCGGTACTACCGCCAGGGATAGCGGTACTACCGCCAGGACCCCAGTCTACCATGACTTGACTAGGGATTTTAGGGCTGTCTCAAGGGGGAGCGGTACTACCGCCAGGGGGAGCGGTACTACCGCCAGGGGGAGCGGTACTACCGCCAGGACCCCAGCGGTACTACCGCTACAGGCAGCGGTACAACCACTAGGACCTCGGCGGTACTACCGCTGGCCCGTACCCCTTGGGCTATATGAAGGAGGGGGAGCCCATTTTTTCTGCCCTCTTTCTTCTTCCTCGTGGCTCTTCCTTCCTCTACCCCGAACTCCCCCCATTTGGATCTCTATCTGCGGAGCCCCTTCTCTCCCTTGAGTTGGAGGGTTTGCTCCACTCCTCCTTCCTCCATCAAGTGCCATGGACACTAGTAAAGCTCCTCCCTTTATTCTCTTGATTGGTGTTTTCTTGTTCTAGGGTTAGGAGCTTGGTGATTTGGATCCATGGCTATGGTTTGTGCTTTGTTCTTGGATGGAACGAAGGAGATATTCTAGGGGAGTTTAGGTCCTATGATTCATTGCTTTTATCTTGACATGCCCTAGGTTCTTCATGTTTTAGATCAAGTACTTTTTCTCTTATTTTGGATTAGATCTACAACTTGAATCCTCTTGACTAGGCATGTCTCTATCTAGATGTTCTTGAGGTCCTCATGTGATTAGGGCTATGGTGGTTCTTGTAGTGATTCTATGTAGTAGCCATGGCCCTCGTAAATCCAATCTAGCCGTTCTTATGGGTCTTTCTCTATTCAGATCTGAAAGTCAACCCCCTAGCGGTACTACCGCCAGCCTGGCGGTACTACCGCTAGGACCCCAGCGGTACTACCGCCAGGGGTAGTGGTACTACCGCAGGAGGATATTTTTTCGCTTTGTTTGGCAATGTAAGTTTATTCTTATGCTTCTTTTTGCTCATTGCCTTGACTCCTCCTGTTGCTCTTTTTCGGTGTGTGTCTTGTGTGTCACAGGTGGTGATCGCCGCTCGAATCCCCCACGGGACACCCAACCAAAGCAGTATCGCACTCCAGATGCTCCAGAGGGCTCCGCCACTTCCGGTCTGAATCCCAAAAAGAAGACTTTCAAGAAGACAACTCACAAGACCAAGGGGATCAACGTTCGCAATATGCCCCCTAAGGAGTTTCTGCGGTTCCGCACCCGCAATCACTATCTAGAAGAAAAGGCTCAGATCAAGAATGTCGAGCATGTTTGGTCACGGGATCACTACATGATCTATCGCGACATCATCAAGCACTTCAAGAAGATGTTTGTTCCAGTATAGTGGATTGACTTTGCTCACCTTCAGCGGAACCCGGATTACTTTGGTGAGGCTCTCTCTTTGATTGACAAGCTCGGCATTAAGGAGATCATCACCTTCAAGCACGACTTTGATCCAGATGTTGTGGCCCAATTCTATGTCACTTCTCACTTTCCACCTGATGACGAGCGCACCATGACTTGGATGACCAGTACTCAGAAGATGATAGGTTCCTAGTCATAATTCATGAAGCTTCTCAAGGTCGACTTTCAAGGAGATGAAACTCCTCTTGGGTTGCATCCTCATTCTCCATCTTCATCTACTGCGACCCCCAAGGACAGGCTGCAACAACTTTATGTGAAGAAAGGTATGCTCCCCAAGCATCTGGATGTCATGCATCGAATCTTCCGCAACACTCTCTTTCCTCGCATTGGCAACTTTGACGAGGTGCACGGTCATCTAGCTGAGATGCTTCTGCTCTATGAGGAGGCTATGACTAAGGAATTTGCCCCTCTCGATATTGCCCACGTGATGTTCAATGAGCTCTGGAACTGCATCATGAACCGCAGGGTTCCCATCTACGGGCCCTACTTGTTTGCCTATATTCGCCAGAGGTGGCACGAAGTCTATCTGATCGATGAGTTCCCTATTCAGGCTGATTACTTTGTGCATGATCCTATCAAGCTGCGTATCAAAGACAAATGGGCCAACCCATCCACTTCATCTCAGCACATGGACACTAACACAGAGACTGCTGCTGAAGGAGGCCCCGCTTCTCAGTCCCGCTCTTCTGCTATGCCATCTTGGGCAGTGAAACTGAAGGATAAAATGAAGACTCTCTTCTGTATGCAGGCCAAGGGACAGTATCAGTCTCATGTGGCCCAGAAGGAGAACCGTCATAGGCACAAGCGTGTCTTCAAGACACTTGATGTTGATATCTCCAGCGGCTCAGAGAACGACATCACTCCAAAGTCTTATTGGATGTGGGCTCAAGGTTATCAGTGGTCTGATGCAGAGGTGGAGGCGTCTGAGGAGGACAATGAGGAGGAGCAGGACGATCCGGATGCCACAGACGAGTCTAGGGCTGATGAGGATGCGGAGTGACCACCTGTGTCGTTAGGTGTGCCCCTTTTTGGTGTCTTGTGACAAAGGGGGAGAGAGTCTAGGAGCTGGATTTGCGCTTTGCGCTTTGCTTTAGCTTTGCTCATCTTTATCGTGTCTGCTTTGAACTTGGTTTGATCTTATCTGCTATCTTTGCTTTGTGTGATGTGAAACTTGGACTAGTGTGAGACTTATTTCTATCATATGTTGTGAGTCATATGCTCCTTAATTTTCTCTACCACTATCTTTATGTTCACATGCTATTCACTGTGCAAATCCGGTATTGTCATCAATCCACCAAAAAGGGGGAGATTGTTAGGGCATATTTTATGCCTAAGTAATTTTGGTGATTGATGACAGTACCGCAAAGGACTAATCGTGTGTGTTAAGATTTCAGATAACACATGTCAACGGCACAAGACGACTCGCCCCCTTCCATGGAACAGAAGCACGGTGTACTCTACGATTCTCTTTCTTTGAGTCATAGGAACGATGTACTATTAAGAGGGGACCTGTAGTGGAAAGGTTTGGGTGGAATCAATTTTGCACGCACACACTTTATCTCCTTTCCCTTTCCCTGCAACTTTGGAGTGGCTCCCGCCTCTGGTTTATCTCCTATGAGCAAAAAGGTCTCTCAGCGCTAGTACCGCTGGGCCTAGCGGTAGTACCGCTGGAGCTAGCAGTAGTACCGCTGGAGCTGGCGGTAGTACCGCTAGCCCTAGCGGTAGTACCGCTGGAGCTGGCGGTAGTACCGCTAGCCCTAGCGGTAGTACCGCTGGAGCTGGCGGTAGTACCGCTAGTGCTGGCGGTAGTACCGCTGTGCTGGCGGTAGTACCACCCCTGGTCAGCGGTAGCACCGCTCCAGGAACTTAGTACCGCCTTCTTAGCGGCTGTACTTCGTCGAACTTTTTGCGAAGACTTTCTTGGCGGTGGTTGGCCCGGTAGTGCATATGCACTACCATGGGCCCAGCGGTAGTACCGCTGCAGCCAGCGGTAGTACCGCTGCAGCCATCGGTGGTACCGCTGGAGTGCTAGCGGTAGTACCGCTATGCTCGGGCTGTGAGTGGGAAAACGGTTGGATTCCCCCCCACTATATAAGGTGTTCTTCTTGCTCTAGAACCCTACCTTTGACCCTCCCAAGCTCCATTGTTGCTCCCTAAGCTCAAAAGTGCCTGATCTCTCTCCCTAGCCAATCAAACTTGTTGATTCTCTAGGGATTGGTTGAGAAGGCCTAGATCTACAATTCCACCAAGAGAAAAGTTGATTCCCCCACCAATCCCTTGCGGATCTTGTTACTCTTGGGTGTTTGAGCACCCTAGGCGGTTGAGGTCACCTCAGAGCCACATTCCATTGTGGTGAAGCTTCATGGTCTTGTTGGGAGCCTCCAAGCTTTGTGTGAAGTTTGCCCCAACCTTGTTTGTAAAGGTTCGGTCGCCGCCTTCAAGGGCACCTATAGTGGAATCACGGTACCTCGCATCGTGTGAGGGCGTGAGGAGAATATGGTGGCCCTAGTGGCTTATTGGGGAGCATTGTGCCTCCACACTGCTCCAACGGAGACATACTTCCTATCAGAGGGAAGGAACTTCAGTAACACATCCTCGTCTTCATTGGTTCCACTTGTGGTTATCTCTAACCTTTACATTGTGTATGCTTATGTTGTTGTGTATCTCTTACTTGTCTTAGTTATCTTTGTTGTGAGCATCATATATGTTCACCTCTTGTTGTTATTTTAGTGAACCCTTATGTTGCTTACCCTAACTTGCTAAGATTAATTAAAAAGTGGTCGTTGCCTATTCACCCCCCTCTCGTCAACCATATCGATCCTTTCACTTGTGACCACGGTTGCAAGGATTGTTTACCTTACACATAGTTCATTAATGCAGTTGTCCGTTGCTTTGAGTTTACACTTTGGGTGGGGCTCGCAACTTAATATTAGAGAGATGTTCTGGATAGATATCTCAAGGTGGATGATTAGTAAGTAGATGCTGATGAATAAAAGGTCTAGTTGTCTTGGCGTACTGCCCATTACTGTTGAACCTCTAACTATCAAGTAGCATAATTAGCATTGCGGTGCGTTCATAATTCTGTCAGTTACCCAACTGTGATTTGTTTACCCAAGCATAGTTGTTTATCGTCTTTGGGAGAGAGACATCACTAGTGAAAACCATGTGACTCTGGTCCTTATCATCATCATTGTTTACACCTCCATCATTTACTGCTTTCATTTACTTTTCCGTTGCAATGAATATTACTTTCCCGCTTGTGTTTTGATCCTTTGCAAACTACAAGACCGGAGAGATTGACAACCTCTCTGTACTTGTTGGGAGCAAAGTTATTTGTTATGTGTGTAGGTCCACGTCTTCTGCTAGCGCGAGGGTGGAAGACACATACTTGTCGATTCTAGGAGTCCTCTTGGTTCGATAAACCCTACAGTCTCCGTGTAAGGGAAAACTTGCTGCTTACTACATATCAACCTTCCACTTGGGGTAACCAACGAGGTGCGAGAAGTATATACATCATCTCATCATCACAAGGCTATTCAGAACAAATGGATCTTTAAGAAGAATACAGACGTTGCTACTTCTCGAGCTTGCGTTGGTTTTTCCCTTGAACAGGAAAGGGTGATGCAGCAAAGTAGAGATATGTATTTCCCACAGTTTGAGAACCAAGGTATCAATCTAGTAGGAGTATCAAGATGAGGCACCAATGAACCTGCGCAAAAGCAAACAAACTTGCACCCAACGCGATAAAGGGGTTGTCAATCCCTTCACGATTACTTGCAAGGTGAGATCTGAAGGTGATAAAAGGTAAAAAGAAATAAAAGTGCAGCAAAGTATTTTTTGGTATTTTTGTATGTAGATATGAATATATGATGTTTAAAATAGACCCGGGAGCCATAGTGTTCACTAGAGGCTTCTCTCATGATAGCAAGTATTACGGTGGGTGAACGAATTACTGTCGAGCAATTGATAGAATCACGCAAAGTCATGACGATATCTAAGGCAATGATCATACATATAGGCATCACGTCCGAGACAAGTAGACCGATACTTTATCCATCTACTACTATTACTCCACACATCGACCGCTATCCAGCATGCATCTAGTGTATTAAGTTCATAACAAATGGAGTAACGCCTTAAGCAAGATGACATGATGTAGAGGGACAAATTCATGCAATATGATATAAACCCCATCTTTTTACCCTTGATGGCAACAACACAATGCGTGCCTCGCTACCCCTTCTGTCACTAGGTGAGGACACCGCACGGTATGAACCCAAAACCAAGCACTTCTCCCATTGCAAGAATTATAGATCAAGTTGGCCAAACGAAACCCATAACTCAAAGAGAATTACAAGGATAAGAAATCATGCATATAAGAAATCAGAGGAGACTTGATACGTCCATTTTGCATCATGTTTTCATGTTGATATTTATCTCTTCTTTGGCTGTTATTTCACTTCACGGTACAATTCTTATGCCTTTTCTCTCTTATTTTGCAAGGTTTACATGAAGAGGGAGAATACCGGCAACTGGACTTCTGGCCTGAAAGTGGAGCAAGTTTGAGATACCTATTCTGCGCAACTCCAAACGCCGTAAAAATCAACGAGGATTTTTCCCGATTTATCAAAAATACTGGGCCGAAGAAGTGCCAGAGGGGCGCCAGGGGGTGGCCACAAGCCTGCACGGCGCGGCCACCCCCCAGGCTGCACCATGGGGGCTTGTGGTTACCCTGCGGGCCCACTTGCCCCCCTCTTTTGCTATATGGAGGGTTTCGTCCAGGAAAAAAATCTGGGAGGAGCTTTTTCGTGGTTTCGCTGCCGCCACGAGGCGGAACTTGAGCAGAACCAATCTAGAGCTCCGGCAGGACGACCCTGCCGGGGAAACTTCCCTCCCGGAGGGGGAAATCGTCGACATCGTCATCACCAACCCTCCTCTCATCGAAGGGGACTCGTCACCATCAACATCTTCATCAGCACCATCTGATCTCCAAACCCTAGTTCATCACTTGTAACCAATCTCCATCTCGCGACTCCGATTGGTACTTGTAAGGTTGCTAGTAGTGTTGATTACTCTTTGTGGTTGATGCTAGTTGGATTATTTGGTGGAAGAGTTTATGTTCAGATCCTTGATGATACTCATTACCTCTCTGGTCATGAATATGATTATGCTTTGTGAGTAGTTACTTTTGTTCCTGAGGACATGGGATAAGTCATGCTAATAGTAGTCATGTGAATTTGGTATTTGTTCAGTAATTTGATATGTTGTATGTTGTTTTTCCTCTAGTGGTGTTATGTGAACGTCGACTACATAACACTTCACCATTATTTGGGCCTAGAGGAATGCATTGGGAAGTAGTAAGTAGATAATGGGTTGCTAGAGTGACAGAAGCTTAAACCCTAGTTTATGTGTTGCTTCGTAAGGGGCTGATTTGGATCCACTAGTTTAATGCTATGGTTAGACTTTGTCTTAATTCTTCTTTCGTAGTTGCGGATGCTTGCGAGAGGGGTTAATCAAAAGTGGGATGCTTGTCCAAGTAAGGGCAGTACCCAAGCGCCGGTCCACCCACATATCAAACTATCAAAGTAACGAACGCGAATCATATGAACATGATGAAAACTAGCAAGACAGAAATTCCCATGTGTCCTCGGGAGCGTTTTTCCTCCTATAAGACTTTGTCCAGGCTTGTCCCTTTCTACAAAAGGGATTGGGCCACTTTTTTGCACCGTTGCTACTTTTGTTACTTGTTGCTCGCTACGAAACATCTCACAACACAATCACTTGTTACCGACAATTTCAGTGCTTGCAGATATTTCCTTGCTAAAAACCACTTGTCAGATCCTTCTGCTCCTCGTTGGGTTCGACACTCTTACTTATCTAAAGTACTATGATTGATCCCCTATACTTGTGGGTCATCCAGACTCTTTTCTGGCGCCGTTGCCGGGGAGTGAAGCGCCTTTGGTAAGTGGAACTTGGTAAGGAAACATTCATATAGTGTGCTGAAATTTATTGTCAATTGTCACTATGGATACTAATCCTTTGAGGGGCTTGTCCGGGGTATATTCACCTCGAACGGAAGCATAAATAGTTGCTCCTCAACCTGTGCACCTACTGAAAATATTTTCTTTGAATTTCCTTCGGGTATGCTTGAGAAACTGCTGGCTAATCCTTTTACAGGAGATGGAACATCACATCCAGACTTGCATCTAATCTATGTAGATGAGGTTTGTGGTTTCTTTAAGCTTGCAGGTGTGCCCGAGGATGAGGTCAAGAAGAAGGTCTTTCCTTTATCTTTGAAGGATAAGGCGTTGACATGGTATAGGCTATGTGATGATACTGGATCATGGGACTACAATCGGTTGAAATTGGAATTTCATCAAAAGTTTAATCCTATGCATTTAGTACATCGTGATTGGAATTATATTTATAACTTTTGGCCTCGTGACAGAGAAAGCATCACTCAATCTTGGGGGAGGCTTAAACCAATGCTATATTCATGCCCCAATCATGAGCTCTCGAGAGAAATTATCATTCAGAACATCTATGCTCGGCTTTCTCATGATGATCGCACCATGCTTGACACTTCTTGTACCGGTTCTTTTATGAAGAGAGATATTGACTTCAAATGGAATTTATTGGAGAGAATTAAACGCAACTCTGAAGATTGGGAGCTTGAAGAAGGTAAGGAGTCAGGTATGAATTTCACATTTGATTGCGTTAAATCCTTTGTTGAGACAAATACTTTTTGTGACTTTAGCGCTAAGTATGGACTTGACTGTGAGATAGTTGCTTCATTGTGTGAATCTTTTGCTGCTCATATTGATCTCCCCAAAGAGAAGTGGTTTAAATATCATCCTCCTTTAGAAGTCAATGTAGTTAAACCCACTCCAGTTGAACAGAAAGTCATTGCCTATAATGATCCTGTGGTTCCTAGTGCTTACATTGAGAAACCACCATTCCCTGTTAGGATAAAGGATCATCCTAAAGCTTCAACTGTGATATGTAGAGGCTATATTAGAACACCTACACCCCCTGAGCAAATTAGAGTTCAACCTAGCATTGCTATTATCAAAGATCTTCTGTCCAACGATGTTGAGGAACATGTTATTCACTTGTGTGAAGATGCTGCTAGAATTGCTAAACCTCACATTAGAGACAAACATAGGCCTGTTGTTGGCATGCCTGTGGTTTCTGTTAAGATAGGAGATCATTGTTATCATGGTTTATGTGACGTGGGTGCTAGTGTTAGTGCAATACCTCAATCCCTATACGATGAAATCAAAGATGAGATTGCACCTGTAGAGATAGAAACTATAGATGTCACTATTCAGCTTGCCAATAGAGATACTATCTGCCTTATAGGAATTGTTAGGGATGTTGAAGTCTTGTGTGGTAAAACAAAGTATCGTGCTGATTTCCTCGTTCTTGCTACCGCACAAGATAGCTTTTGTCCCATCATATTTGGCAGATCTTTTCTCAATACTGTCAATGCTCATATTGATTGTGAGAAGCAAACTGTCACTGTTGGCTTTGAAGGTGTGTCACATGAGTTCAATTTCTCTAAGTTTGGTAGACAACCTCATGAAAAGGAGTTGCCTAGTAGGGATGAAACTATTACCTTAGCCTCTATTGACGTGCCTCCTAGCGATCCCTTAGAGCAATACTTGGTTGAGCATGAAAATGATATGCACATGGATGAAAGGGATGAGATAGATAGAGTTGTCTTAGAACAATATCCTATCCTTAAGAATAACTTGCCTGTTGAACTGCTTGGGGATCCACCCCCACCAAAGGGTGATCCTGTGTTCAAGCTTAAACAGTTGCCTGATACTCTTAAGTATGCCTATCTTGATGAAAAGGAGATATATCCTGTCATTATTAGTACTAGCCTCTCGGAGCATGAAGAAAAGAAGCTACTAAAAACTCTAAGGAAGCACCGTGCTGCTATTGGATATACTCTTGATGATCTTAAGGGCATTAGTCCTACCCTATTCCAGCACAAGATTAAAACTGATCCTGACTTGAAACCAGTTGCTGATCATCAAAGGAGATTAAATCCTAAGATGAAGGAAGTAGTAAGAAAAGAAATACTAAAGCTCCTGGAAGCAGGTATCATCTATCCTGTTGCTCATAACGATTGGGTGAGTCTGGTGCATTGCGTCCCTAAGAAGGGAGGCATTACTGTTGTCCCTAATGATAAGGATGAATTGATCCCACAGAGGATTATTACTGGCTATAGGATGGTGATCGATTTTAGGAAACTGAAGAAAGCCACCAGGAAAGATCATTACCCTTTGCCTTTTATCCACCAAATGCTAGAAAGGCTGTCCAAACACACACACTTCTGCTTTCTAGATGGTTATTCTGGTTTCTCTCAAATACCAGTTGCACAATTTGATTAGGAGAAAACCACTTTCACCTGCCCTTTCGGTACCTTTGCTTATAGATGTATGCCTTTTGGCTTGTGTAATGCACCTGCCACCTTTCAAAGATGTATGATGGCCATATTCTTTGACTTTTGTGAAAAGATTGTTGAGGTTTTCATGGATGACTTCTCCGTTTACGGGTCTTCCTTTGATGATTACCTCAGCAACCTTGAACGAGTCTTGCAGAGATGTAAACACACCAATCTTGTCTTGAATTGGGAGAAGTGTCAGTTTATGGTTAATGAAGGCATCATCTTAGGACATAAAATTTCTGAAAGAGGTATTGAAGTCGATAAGGCTAAGGTTGATGCAATCGAGAAAATGCCATACCCCACAGATATCAAAGGTATAAGAAGTTTCCATGGTCATGCTGGTTTCTATAGAAGGTTCATCAAAGACTTCTCTAAGATTTCTAAGCCTCTTACCAATCTCTTGCAAAAGGATATTCCTTTTGTTTTTGACGATGATTGTGTGGAAGCCTTCAAAATACTTAAGAGGGCTTTGATAACTCCACCTATTGTTCAACCACCTGATTGGAACTTAACTTTTGAGATCATGTGTGATGCTAGTGATTATGCTGTTGGTGCTATTCTAGGGCAAAGAGTTGACAAGAAGCTGAATGTTATTCACTACGCTAGTAAAACTCTAGACAGTGCCCAGAGAAACTATGCTACTATGAGAAGGAATTTTTAGCAGTCGTGTTTGCATGTGAAAAGTTCAGGTCTTACGTAATTGATTCCAAAGTCACTATTCACACTGATCATGCTGCTATCAAGTACCTCATGGAGAAAAAGGACGCTAAACCTAGACTTATCAGATGGGTTCTCTTGCTACAAGAATTTGATTTGCACGTTGTTGACAGAAAGGGTGCTGATAACCCTGTAGGAGATAACTTGTCCAGGTTGGAGAACGTTCTTGATGACCCACAACCTATTGATGATAGCTTTCCCGATGAGCAAATGAATGTCATCAATGCTTCACGTAGTGCACCATGGTATGCTGATTATGCAAACTATATCATTGCCAGATACATACCACCTAGTTTCACGTACCAGCAAAAGAAGAAATTCTACTTTGACTCGAGACATTTCTTTTGGGATGATCCTCACCTTTATAAGGAAGGAGTAGATGGTGTTATTAGACGTTGTGTACGTGAACACGAACAGGGACAGATCCTACAGAAGTGTCACTCCGAGGCCTACGGAGGACACCATGCGGGAGATAGAACTGCACACAAGGTATTGCAATCAGGTTTCTATTGGCCCACTCTCTTCAAGGATGCCCGTAAGTTTGTCTTGTCGTGTGACGAATGTCAAAGAATAGGTAATATTAGCAAACGTTAGGAAATGCCTATGAACTATTCACTTGTCATTGAACCATTTGATGTCTGGGGCTTTGATTATATGGGACCTTTTCCAAAATCCAACGGGTATACTCACATCCTAGTTGCTGTTGATTACGTCACTAAGTGGGTAGAAGCTATCCCCACTAGTAGTGCTGATCACAACACCTCTATCAAGATGCTGAAAGAAGTTATCTTCCCTAGATTTGGAGTCCCTAGATATTTAATGACCGACGGTGGTTCACACTTCATTCATGGTGCTTTCCGTAAAACGCTTGCTAAGTACGATGTCAACCATAGAATTGCGTCTCCCTACCACCCTCAGCCCAGTGGTCAAGTAGAGCTAAGCAATAGAGAGATTAAACTAATTCTGCAAAAGACTGTCAACACGTCTAGAAAGAATTGGTCTAAGAAGCTCGACGATGCACCGTGGGCTTATAGAACTGCCTATAAGAATCCCATGGGCATGTCTCCGTACAAAATAGTGTACGGTAAAGCATGTCATCTACCTCTTGAGCTAGAGCATAAAGCTTATTGGGCAATCAAAGAGCTCAACTTTGATTTCAAACTTGCCTGTGAGAAGAGGTTGTTTGACATTAGCTCGCTTGATGAGTGGAGAACTCAGGCATATGAGAATACCAAGCTGTTCAAAGAGAAGGTTAAGAGGTGGCATGATAAGAGGATACAAAAGCGTGAGTTCAATGTAGGTGATTATGTCTTGCTATATAACTCTCGTTTAAGATTCTTTGCAGGCAAGCTTCTCTCTAAATGGGAAGGTCCCTATGTTGTTGAGGAAGTATATCGTTCCGGTGCTATCAAAATCGACAACACGGAAGGTAATTGTCCGAGAGTGGTAAATGGGCAGAGAATCAAGCATTATATCTCAGGTACTCCCATAAATGTTGAAAGCAATATTATCAATACCATAACTTTGGAAGAATACCTAAGGGACATTTATCAGCCTGTTTCAGACTCCGAAAACAAAGAGGTATGTGATTCGGTAAAAAACAGAGTCCAAAACTTTTCGAGTAGGAAATTTTCTCCGTTTTGGAATATTTGAAAAAATACAAAAATTGGAAGTAGTCCGGAAAGTGCGCGAGGAGGCGACAAGCCTACACGACGCGGGCCCACCCCCTGGCCGCGCCGTGAGGGCTTGTGGCCACCTCGTGCACCTCCCGGACTCCGTTTTCGTGTAGGGTACTCCTTCTGGTCTGGAAAAAATCATTATATATACTTCCGTTTGGTCTGACCCCTGCATCACACAGATTTCCTCTGTTTTTCGTTTCGAGTCTGTTTCTCTGCCGCAGATCTAGGTCAAGATGTCTTCTCAGGATTCAGAGGGGGAGAGCTATGTGGCTGATTACCTTGCTAAACCCAAGGTCTATGAGGACTTTGATCCATATGGCTGGACCTCAACCTGGACACACGCATGTGGAGTTCAAGAAGTCGAGCCTCCCCGACTAAAGGAAAAAGCCTAGGGCTTTGTTTATCCCTTTTCGTTTCTTGCAGGAGAGTAAGCAGGAATTATGCAAAAAGGTGTTGAAGCTTGAAGAGGAAAACGATGATGTGAGGGAGCAGAATTTTATGCTCAAGTGGAAATTAAACAAGCTCAAGACCTCTTCAACAACTCCACCACCATCACCACCAAAGGAAGACAACTAAGCGGTATGGGCAATCCCCTTGGCTTGTGCCAAGCTTGTGGGAGTTGCCCCGGTATCGTATCACCATCACATCTTTTATCTTTACCTTTGTTTTAGTTTTCCTTTTCAGTTTTCTCTTTCTCTAGTAGATTTAAAAGTCTTAGTGTTTTAGTCTTGAGTTTTGCTTTGTGTCACCCGCAATGTATTCGAGCTCGTGAGCCATATAATAAAGACTGTCTTAGTTGAAGGGCTTTGCCTCTTGCCATGATCAAAAGAGTGAGAATAGAACAAAAGCATGAAAGATCATGTAATGATCTTATGGGAAGTGATGGCTTCACATATAAAAGGAATGAGGATTGAAACTTGTTGAGGGTAGGCAAACGTAGACCTTGGTCATGGTTGCAATTAATAGGAAGTGATAAAGAAGGAGAGGTTCACATATAAATATATCATCTCTGACACCATCTATGATTGTGAACACTCACTAAACTATTACATGCCTAGAAGTAGATGTTGGACAAGGAAGACAACATGATGAATTGTGTTTGCTTGGTTCCGAACAATGCTATATGATTAGAGATCCCTCAGCATGTGACGATTGCTTCCACCTCACAATAGCCAAAACTCCTACACTAAGTAGAGATACTACTTGTGCATCCATAAACCATCAAACCAGTTTTGCCATGAGTGTCCACCATACCTACCTATGGATTGAATAAGATCCCTCAAGTAAGTTGTCATCGGTGCAAGCAATAAAAATTGCTCTCTAATATGTATGATCTATTAGTGTGTGGAAAATAAGCTTTATACGAAACTGTGATGAGGAAGACATAAAAGCGACAGACTGCATAATAAATTTCTTTATCACAGGGGGCAATATAAAGTGACGTTCCTCCGCACTAAGAGGACACGCATCCAAACCTCAAAAGCACATGACAACCTGTGCTTCCCATTGCGAAGGGCCTATCTTGTACGTTTACTTTTTCCCCCTGAAAGAGTCATGGTGATCTTCACCAATTCCTTATTTTGCCTTTGTCTTGGCTACCATCACATGCTTGGGAAAGATCTATATTCATATGTCAACTTGGAGGTAAGTATTCATGAATTATTATTGTTGACATTACCCTTGAGGTAAGCAGTTGGGAGGCAAAACTATAAGCCCCTATCTTTCTCTGTGTCCAGCTGAAACTTTGATCTCATGAGTACCACGTGAGTTGTAGCAATTGTAGAGAACGAAAGAATGATTGAGTATGTGGATTTGCTTTACAAGCTCTTATTTGACTCTTTCTGATGTTGTGATAAATTGCAATTGCTTCAATGACTAAAGGCTATCGGTTGTTACTTCTCGGTAAGGTTCTTGATCCATGCTATACTTTGTGAAGAAATTATCACTTTAGCATGAGAGATTATATGTTGGTATTGCTGTTCTGATCATGATCATGATGCATGCATGTTCGTATCTTGTTTTGTCGACACCTCTCTCCCTAAACATGTGGAAATATTTATTGAGCTCGGATTTCGCTTGAGGACAAGCGAGGTGTAAGCTTGGGGGAGTTGATACGTCCATTTTGCATCATGTTTTCATGTTGATATTTATCTCTTCTTTGGCTGTTATTTCACTTCACGGTACAATTGTTTTGCCTTTTCTCTCTTTGTAACATCCCAATTTTCGTAAATTCGGATGTTAATAGATCATTCATTTGCATTCCATATTTTATGCATCATTGTGTTCTTGTGAAAATTTTATCGTCTTGTGACTGCACGCAGTTTATCGGAGCGGAGATAATATGACTTCTCCCCTGTGAGTTAAAGTCATCATTTTTGGTTTTTTGCAAATTTTTCCAAACTCCGAATTATTTTAGTCGAGTTTTTTTTTCGATCGCGTTTTGTGATCCTAGTGCATAAAACTTTTTTTTAAAGTTGCATTAGGTGGAACTAGGGTTCCTATATATATTATATATATATTAGTTGTATATGTTATTTTGTTTTCTCCTAAGTTCTAGTGCATATATGTATATTAGTTCCTACTTTTGTTAGCTAGGAATATATATATTTTTTTACTGTTTTGGTTTTCTTTCTTTTCTTTTTTGCTGCTGTTAGTTTGTTTAAAAAAAAATATATAGAACTGCTAGGCCGAGCCACAAGGGCTCAGCCCAGCCCCCATGCATGCACGCATGCAATTTCCATGCATGCACTCCCTCCCCACGTGAGTACTCCCTCCCCTTTCCTTATTTCTCTCCTTCCTTCTTTCTCTCCCTCCTTTTCCTTTTACTCCCCACGTTCACCTCTCCCTCTCTTTCCTATTTTCTCTCCCATGATCTCCTTCCCAAAGTTCTCCCTCTCCTTCCTTCTACTCTCCTCCCCTAAGCCTATATAACCCCCCCACCTCCACCTCTCCCCAACCCTAGCCGCCGTCTCTCCACCGCCGCCTCAACAAGCCGCCGCCGGCGCCTCACCCCACCGCCGCCCTAGCCGCCGCCGCGAGCAGCGGCAGCAGCCCGAAAGCTGCTGCACCTCGGCCTCGCCGCGGAGGAGGAGCCCTCCCCGAACTCTCTCTCCACCGCCGCCTCTTCCCCGCGGAGGAGGAACCTCACCGCCGCCGCCCGACGCCCCACCGCCCGGAGCTACTCCCTCCTTCCTCGCCGGCCATCTCCTTTCTTGCCGGTGCAACACCTCCAGCAGCAGGTAGCAACCTCTCTCTCTCTATTTCATGCACTCCATCTCAGCCATTAGAAGCTTGCCACGTGTGCCTCTCATTAGCACTAGCAGTTTCGTAATTTCTGTCCAGATTTCGAAAACAGAAACTTTCAATCTTGTTTTGATCACAACTTTTTATCCCTAAGTCCAATGACATTGATTCGTTTTCCAGTAGCTCACAAATGTCCTGTAGTTTTTAAAAATATATAATTTTTCTGTGTTTGGAATTTTTAAATATAAGTTAGAGCAGATTTAGTTTAAACACTGTTTTGCCTATTCCAGGAGTTTGAAAAATGATATTGAGTTGATTCTTTTTGCTACTGTTTTCTAGTGATAAAACCTTACTGTGGTAGAATTTTAAGAATTTTCCAAGTATTATTACTAGTGTTTTCAACAGAAACAAGTTTCTGTCCTACCGACGCGCGATAAAATTCTTTTGCGTAGTCGTTTGCCAATCATTGCATGTGATGTTATTTTTACTCGTGGCATGATTGAATTGCTTATGGTGTGCTTTGTGTTTGTATCGGTAGATCATCCGGAGTACGAAGCGTGTTACTTAGAGACGCTCGAGCAGGACAACTATCATCAAGGCAAGTCATCTTTGATCATGTTATTTTACCTATGTTTTCAATGCATAGTAGATCACCTTCTTTGCCCTATTTGCATGCTGCCTAGGTACTTGGAAACTTTAGTCATAGGTGTAGTATCATGTGGTAGGAACACCAACACCCCGATACTTGGCCCCGGGACGACAAAGTTATACATGCTATGCTCTAGTAGACGGGTTATCGGTTGAGTGTATTCCACGGGAGATGCGAGATTGATATAATAACCAAGACCGGACTAAGACAAGATTTTCAAGACCTCGGACGCAATGCAACACTGGGTGAAGGACGGTTGATCGGCTCCCTGGAAAACCCAGTGGATGCCCGGGATGCTGGAGAGGCCATGTCATCCTGCGGAAAGCTTCACCCAGGCTCAAAGGGACGGACGGAGACTTCAAGACTCAAGGCTTACCTGCACAGCCACAAGTCATTATGGGCTCTGGCTTGGTTGGACAATGCGGCGACTCTGGACAGGCGGTGCTAGCAGATGTAGACGAACGGTAGGAATGGATGGGCACCGACAGGGATTCAGAGGGACCCGTTGAGAGACCATGTTTTGATCATCCGGTCTTCAAACACCCTGAAGTGCGAGGACAAACCCGGAGGCGATCAAATCTTGTGGGGAACGTGTGCAAAACTCTGTAGAGTACTCAACCTAATCGATTAGCCGTGTCCACGGTCATGGACAACTTGAGCCGAAGGCATTGAATTTCCCCTGAACTCTCGACACAACTTAATAATGATGTGGGTGTTAACAACTATTCGGGTACGAGAACTGGTTGGCGGAACCATCTCGTTAACAACAAGCTATGTAGTAATATTTTGCTTTCAAACCCTTTTGTTGTAGGATAAAACTAGCTTTATGCAAAAACTTAGCTCCACCGGCCAAATATGCATGTAGAGATAGTAATTATTATTTTACTCCCTCTCTTGATGATTTGCCAGCATATTCAATATGCTGACCTACACGGCTGCAACGTATCATGTTGCAGAGTACTTTTCCGACCAGGAGTGAGGCTACGGTTCTACGCTCAGAGACATGCCCTTGGAGTCGGATGGACTCGTCTACCTGATGCTTCCGCTTAGTCTTCGTTAGATAATCTCATGAGTTGGCTTCAGCCACTTTATTGTACTCCTTTATTGTAATAAATTACTCTTTATGAGATTTCGATTAATAAAGCTGTGTGATTGCACTGTTGAATATATACATTATGTACTGTGTGTGTACCAGCATGATCTTGGGATGGTACAGAAACACCAGAGGCTTGACTCGTTGAGTCGGGTCGCTACAGAAATGGTATTCAGAGCACACGCTGACCTTAGGACGTAATCTCTAGGAATGGAAAAGCCTTAGGAAGAAAACTATTTTCTCTTAATCTTCTATTTCCTCTTCTGATCATTTCTGACTTCTCTCCGATTTTCCAATGTTTAGATGGCCACCTTCGTCCCTGTTAAGTTCACGGAGTTTTGCCAGCCCGACACCACTATGCCATTCGGAAAAGAGCTGGTGCAGATCACCAAGGATTTGAGGATTGCTGTGCCGACTATCACAGGGAAGCCAACTTCGTCTTACCCGGAGGATTCATGCTACATGATCGAGGTGCATATTCCCGGAAGGACATTCGAGCCGCACACTGAGCCGATGGATTTCAAGTTCATCGCACCCACCTGGATTCTCGGAAGGGACATGGCGATTCATTGTGCACTCGGACGTATCAAGGATGAATACAAAGGCTGCCCTATTTCTCCAGACCTATTCGCTGTATCCCGGAGAAATGAAGACGGAGACATCATCTCAAACAAGACCAATGACGCTCTCTTGTCTTATGCCCAGACCTTGGAGAAGCACAGCGGAACGCTGGAGTATCACGCGATCAAGGACGCCAGGAAGATCAAGCAACTGTCACTCCGCGAGCTTGAACTTGAAGATGCAGCCTGGGAAGCCCACTATGAGCATGAGCTAGAAGTGAAGGATTTTATGGAGCGGATCAAGAAGCTGAAGACTCGAGTTGCATACCTCGAGGAGGAACTGGACATGGGCGAGAACCTTCATCCCGAAGGAGACGTAGCCCCCGTGATCAGCAACGACGAGGACTATGAAGAAAGCTCCACCGAAGGACCCGACACTATGCTATTTTGAGGAGGACACTTAGACTAGACCACCAATTCGTTTTATGTTTTAGGCCGATGTTTAGGATTATCGATTTTGTATCCCCGTGTGAACCTTTGTGATGATTGAATAAAATGTGTGGTGTGATATTTGTGTGTTGCATTCTTATGGGTAGTGTAATTCCTCTTAGACCATTGTTCTATGCTAATCTCACCCCTCCACAAACATGAGATGCCTCCAAGACGCGCCCCTACCTCCAACTTTCCGCCAGAACTCACCCAGTTGATCCAGCAACAAAACACCCTGATGCAGCTGATCATCCAGAACCAGAACAACAACCATCATCCACCCCAGGCAGACAACCTTACCCGTTTTCTGAGGTTGAACCCTCCAACTTTCTCCAGCAGCATTGAGCCCATTGTGGCAGATGATTGGCTTCGCAAGATGGAGCGTGAACTTATCACTGCTGGTTGTACTGAAGCTGAGAAGGTGCGTTTTGCCGCGCATCAACTTGAAGGCCCTGCAGCTGCTTGGTGGGAGAACTACACCACCACTTATCCCATTGCTGGAGTCACTTGGGAACAATTCAAGCAAGCTTTCCGCACCGCGCATGTCTCAGCTGGTGCAATGAGTCTGAAGAAGCGTGAGTTTTGCAACTTACGCCAGGGGAGTCGCACTGTGGCCCAGTACATTGATGACTTCAGCATGCTCGCCCGTTATGCACCTGGAGATGTGGCCGATGATGCGGCCAAGCAGGAAAAGTTTTTGGAAGGACTGAATGATGAGCTGAGCATTCAGTTGACGGTAGCCACCTTCAACAACTACCAGGAGCTGGTTGATAAGGCCCTCATCTTGGAGGGGAAACATCAGCAGATGGAGAACCGCAAGCGAAAGTATGGGGTTGGAAAGTTCAACTCCGGCACTCAGCAGAAGCCTCGCTACACCCCCTACTCAGGGAATACCGGGACTGGATCCGGTAAGTTTGGTGGACATGTTCAGCATAACCACCCTGTGCACAACCATGGAGGCCACAACCATGGAGGAAATGGGAACCACCGCAACAACAGCAACTTCAAGAATGGCGGTACTGGCACTCAGCAGCAGTCAGCTCCAGCTCAGAAGGATCTGACCCACATCACCTGCTTCAAGTGTCAGAAGAAGGGACACTATGCCACTGATTGTCCCCAGAACAAGCAGGGAAATGGAAACGGCAACGGCAACTCTGCAGCAAAGAAGCCCAATCCTTTTCCTCGAGCTCAGGTGAACCACATTGATGTGGAAGAGGTCTATGATCACCCCGATACTGTGGTTGGTAAGTTTTTGCTAAATTCACATCCAGTATTGGTACTTTTTGATTCTGGTGCAACGCATTCATTCATATCAAGGGTAGTTGTGGAAAAGTATAGCTTGCCAACTAGAACCCTCGGCCAACCTATTAAGGTCAGTTCCCCAGGAGGCATGATGACAGCCGGGATAGGATGCCATGCTTTGAGTCTCAACATCGGGAACCATAATTTCCCCACCGACCTCATCGTATTAGAGTCCCAGGGATTGGATGTAATTATAGGCATGGATTGGTTGGCCAAGTATGAAGGGAATATCGATTGTGCCCTTAAGTCTATTTTGCTCACCACCCCCGAGCAGAAGCGGATTAAGTACGTATCACAGCGCCCGACACGGAGTAAGCGAGTAAACTCTCTCACGGGAGTAGTCCAGGAGGAAGTACCGATTGTACAGGAGTACCCAGATGTATTTCCGGAGGAATTGCCGGGCATGCCACCCGATAGAGAGATTGAGTTCTTGATTGAGCTATTACCCGGAACAACCCCGATATCCAAGAGACCTTATCGGATGCCCGCAAATGACTTGATAGAAATCAAGAAGCAAATTAAGGAGTTATTGGACAAAGGGTATATTCGCCCAAGTTCTTCACCTTGGGGAGCCCAGTGCTCTTGGTTGAAAAGAAGGACAAGTCCCTGAGAATGGTTGTCGATTATTGTGCATTGAACGATGTGACCATCAAGAACAAGTACCCCTTGCCGATGATCAATGATCTGTTTGATCAGTTAGTTGGAGCTCGCATATTCTCAAAGATCGATCTTCGTTCCGGGTATCATCAGTTGAAGATTCGTGAACAGGATATACCCAAGACAGCCTTTACCACTCGGTACGGCTTGTATGAGTACACGGTCATGTCATTTGGACTGACTAATGCTCCGGCATATTTTATGAATCTGATGAACAAGGTATTTATGGAGTACTTGGACAAGTTTGTCGTGGTATTCATCGATGACATACTGATATTCTCCAAGAACGAAGAGGAACACAAGGAACATCTGCGTCTAGTTCTGGAGAAGCTTCGAGAGCATAAGCTATATGCAAAGTTCAGCAAATGTGAGTTTTGGTTGAAGGAAGTCGGATTTCTTGGACACGTCATCTCCGGAGAAGGAATAGCAGTGGACCCTGCCAAGGTCGCAGCAGTCACCGAATGGGTAGCACCCACTTCAGTCAAGGAGATCCGCAGTTTCCTCGGACTTGCCGGATATTACCGGAGGTTCATTGAGAATTTCTCAAAGATTGCCAAGCCCATGACAGAGTTATTGAAGAAGGAATCCAAGTATATTTGGACTGAGGAATGTGAAACCAGTTTTCAAGAGCTGAAGAAACGTCTTGTTACAGCCCCAGTGCTGATATTGCCGAACATTCAGAAGGATTTCTAGGTTTACTGTGACGCTTCTCGTCAAGGACTTGGAGGAGTGCTCATGCAAGAAGGCAAAGTTGTAGCCTATGCATCCAGACAGCTCAGACCTCATGAGTTGAATTATGCCACACATGACTTGGAACTAGCAGCCATAGTGCACGCTCTCAAGATCTGGAGACATTTCCTGATCGGAAATAGTTGTGATGTTTACACTGATCACAAGAGCCTGAAATATATCTTCACGCAGAAGGAGTTGAACCTCAGAGAGAGGCAATGGCTAGAATTGATCAAGGACTATGACATGAGATTGCATTATCACCCAGGCAAGGCAAATGTTGTAGCCGATGCGTTGAGCCGCAAGAGTTATGTGAACACGCTCACAGCGGGAGGATTACCCCAGGAGTTAGTCGAAGATCTCCGAGAGCTCAAATTGGAGATAGTTCCAAGAGGATTTGTTGCCACTTTGGAAATTCAGTCTACTTTGACGGAAAAGATCCGTGAAGCACAGAAAGCTGACAAAGAGATAGCCGAGATTAAGCAGAAAATGGAAGACGGGAAAGCTAAAGGTTTTCGTGAGGATGAACACGAAACTTTATGGTTTGAGGATCGCATCTATGTGCCCAATGATCCCGAACTCAGGAAGTTGATACTTCAGGAAGCTCATGATTCCCAGTACTCGATACACCCCGGTAACACCAAGATGTATCTGGATCTGAAAGAAAGTTTCTGGTGGACAGGATTGAAGAAAGACATTGCCGAATACGTGGCTATATGCGATGTTTGTCAGTGAGTAAAAGCCGAGCATCAGAAGCCAGCAGGTTTGCTCCAACCTCTGCCGATACCCAAATGGAAATGGGAAAAGCTTGGTATGGACTTCATCACAGGATTACCCAGGACCCGTTCTGGCTATGATTCTATTTGGGTTGTGGTCGATCGGTTGACCAAGGTAGCTCACTTCATCCCGGTGAAGACTACCTACACGAGTGCCAAGCTGGCCAAGATTTATATGACGAGGATCGTATGTCTACACGGAGTACCAAAGAGCATTGTGTATGATAGAGGGACTCAGTTCACATCAAAATTTTGGCACCAACTGCATGAAACCTTGGGAACGAGATTGGAGTTCAGCACAACATTTCACCCGCAGACAGATGGACAGACCGAGAGAGTTAATCAGATTCTGGAGGACATGTTGAGAGCTTGCGCACTAGACTATGGGTCTAGTTGGGATGACAATTTACCTTATGCCGAGTTCTCGTACAACAACAGCTACCAGACCAGTCTGAAGATGGCCCCTTTCGAAGCTCTATACAGAAGGAGGTGCAGAACACCGTTGATGTGGGATGGAGTTGGAGACCGACAACTTTTTGGTCCCGACCTCATCCGAGATTCTGAAGAGAAGGTCAAGCTTATTCGTGACCGACTCAAGATAGCTCAGTCCAGGCAGAAGAGTTATGCCGACAGCAAACGCAAGGAAGTAACGTACGAAGTGGGAGACCGAGCATATCTTCGGGTGTCTCCACTTCGAGGAATCAAGAGATTCAGTGTGAAAGGAAAACTAGCACCACGTTTCATTGGCCCCTACAAAATTCTTGAACGTAGAGGCGAAGTTGCATACAAACTGGAACTGCCGGAAGGATTGTCCGGAGTTCATGATGTCTTCCATGTTTCCCAGTTGAAGAAATGCCATGCTGAGATGGCCGATGTTCCGTTGAGAGATACAGTGCCCCTAGAGGCCATACAGCTTGGCAGCGATCTGACATATGAGGAGAAACCCGTCCGGATTCTCGAGACCGCCAACAGAGTTACCCGCAGCAAGATCATCAAGTTCTGCAAGGTGTTGTGGAGCCACCACACCGAGGAAGAAGCCACCTGGGAACGAGAAGAGGACCTTCGTCGAGACCACCCGCACCTATTTTCTAGCCAACCCGAATCTCGAGGGCGAGATTCATCTTAAGGTGGGTAGGTTTGTAACATCCCAATTTTCGTAAATTCGGATGTTAATAGATCATTCATTTGCATTCCATATTTTATGCATCATTGTGTTCTTGTGAAAATTTTATCGTCTTGTGACTGCAGGCAATTTATCGGAGTGGAGATAATATGACTTCTCCCCTGTGAGTTAAAGTCATCATTTTTGGTTTTTGCAAATTTTTCCAAACTCCGAATTATTTTAGTCGAGTTTTTTTTTCCGATCGCGTTGTGTGATCCTAGTGCATAATTTTTTTTTAAAGTTGCATTAGGTGGAACTAGGGTT
Organism: Hordeum vulgare subsp. vulgare; assembly: GCF_904849725.1. Classification (NCBI taxonomy): domain Eukaryota; kingdom Viridiplantae; phylum Streptophyta; class Magnoliopsida; order Poales; family Poaceae; genus Hordeum; species Hordeum vulgare. The sequence continues at coordinate 317,580,544 of NC_058518.1, forward strand.
CCTATATATATTATATATATATTAGTTGTATATGTTATTTTGTTTTCTCCTAAGTTCTAGTGCATATATGTATATTAGTTCCTACTTTTGTTAGCTAGGAATATTTTTTTTTACTGTTTTGGTTTTCTTTCTTTTCTTTTTTGCTGCTGTTAGTTTGTTTAAAAAAATATAGAACTGCTAGGCCGAGCCACAAGGGCTCAGCCCAGCCCCCATGCATGCACGCATGTAATTTCCATGCATGCACTCCCTCCCCACGTGAGTACTCCCTCCCCTTTCCTTATTTCTCTCCTTCCTTCTTTCTCCCCCTCCTTTTCCTTTTACTCCCCACGTTCACCTCTCCCTCTCTTTCCTATTTTCTCTCCCATGATCTCCTTCCCAAAGTTCTCCCTCTCCTTCCTTCTACTCTCCTCCCCTAAGCCTATATAAACCCCCCCACCTCCACCTCTCCCCAACCCTAGCCGCCGTCTCTCCACCGCCGCCTCCACAAGCCGCCGCCGGCGCCTCCCCCCACCGCCGCCCTAGCCGCCGCCGCGAGCAGCGGCAGCAGCCCGAAAGCTGCTGCACCTCGGCCTCGCCGCGGAGGAGGAGCCCTCCCCGAACTCTCTCTCCACCGCCGCCTCTTCCCCGCGGAGGAGGAACCTCACCGCCGCCGCCCGACGCCCCACCGCCCGGAGCTACTCCCTCCTTCCTCGCCGGCCATCTCCTTTCTTGCCGGTGCAACACCTCCAGCAGCAGGTAGCAGCCTCTCTCTCTCTATTTCATGCACTCCATCTCAGCCATTAGAAGCTTGCCACGTGTGCCTCTCATTAGCACTAGCAGTTTCGTAATTTCTGTCCAGATTTCGAAAACAGAAACTTTCAATCTTGTTTTGATCACAACTTTTTATCCCTAAGTCCAATGACATTGATTCGTTTTCCAGTAGCTCACAAATGTCCTGTAGTTTTTAAAAATATATAATTGTTCTGTGTTTGGAATTTTTAAATATAAGTTAGAGCAGATTTAGTTTAAACACTGTTTTGCCTATTCCAGGAGTTTGAAAAATGATATTGACTTGATTCTTTTTGCTACTGTTTTCTAGTGATAAAACCTTACAGTGGTAGAATTTTAAGAATTTTCCAAGTATTTTTACTAGTGTTTTCAACAGAAACAAGTTTCTGTCCTACCGACGCGCGATAAAATTCTTTTGCGTAGTCGTTTGCCAATCATTGCATGTGATGTTATTTTTACTCGTGGCATGATTGAATTGCTTATGGTGTGCTCTGTGTTTGTATCGGTAGATCATCCGGAGTGCGAAGCGTGTTACTTAGAGACGCTCGAGCAGGACAACTATCATCAAGGCAAGTCATCTTTGATCATGTTATTTTACCTATGTTTTCAATGCATAGTAGATCACCTTCTTTGCCCTATTTGCATGCTGCCTAGGTACTTGGAAACTTTAGTCATAGGTGTAGTATCATGTGGTAGGAACACCAACACCCCGATACTTGGCCCCGGGACGACAAAGTTATACATGCTATGCTCTAGTAGACGGGTTATCGGTTGAGTGTATTCCACGAGAGATGCGAGATTGATATAATAACCAAGACCGGACTAAGACAAGATTTTCAAGACCTCGGATGCAATGCAACACTGGGTGAAGTACGGTTGATCGGCTCCCTGGAAAACCCAGTGGATGCCCGGGATGCTGGAGAGGCCATGTCATCCTGCGGAAAGCTTCACCCAGGCTCAAAGGGACGGACGGAGACTTCAAGACTCAAGGCTTACCTGCATAGCCACAAGTCATTATGGGCTCTGGCTTGGTTGGACAACGCGGCGACTCTGGACAGGCGGTGCTAGCAGATGTAGACGAACGGTAGGAATGGATGGGCACCGACAGGGATTCAGAGGGACCCGTTGAAAGACCATGTTTTGATCATCCGGTCATCAAACACCCTGAAGTGCGAGGACAAACCCGGAGGCGATCAAATCTTGTGGGGAACGTGTGCAAAACTCTGCAAAGTACTCAACCTAATCGATTAGCCGTGTCCACGGTCATGGACAACTTGAGCCGAAGGCATTGAATTTCCCCTGAACTCTCGACACAACTTAATAATGATGTGGGTGTTAACAACTATTCGGGTACGAGAACTGGTTGGCGGAACCATCTCGTTAGCAACAAGCTATGTAGTAATATTTTGCTTTCAAACCCTTTTGTTGTAGGATAAAACTAGCTTTATGCAAAAACTTAGCTCCACCGGCCAAATATGCATGTAGAGATAGTAATTATTATTTTACTCCCTCTCTTGATGATTTGCCAGCATATTCAATATGCTGACCTACACGGCTGCAACGTATCATGTTGCAGAGTACTTTTCCGACCAGGAGTGAGGCTACGGTTCTACGCTCAGCGACATGCCCTTGGAGATCAGATGGACTCGTCTACCTGATGCTTCCGCTTAGTCTTCGTTAGATAATCTCATGAGTTGGCCTTTAGCCAGTTTATTGTACTCCTTTATTGTAATAAAGTACTCTTTATGAGATTTCGATTAATAAAGCTGTGTGATTGCACTCTTGAATATATACATTATGTACTGTGTGTGTACCAGCATGATCTTGGGATGGTACAGAAACACCAGAGGCTTGACTCGTCGAGTCGGGTCGCTACACTCTTATTTTGCAAGGTTTAAATGAAGAGGGAGAATACCGGCAACTGGAATTCTGGCCTGAGAGTGGAGCAAGTTTGAGATACCTATTCTACGCAACTCCAAACGCCGTAAAAATCAACGAGGATTTTTTTCCCGATTTATCAAAAATACCGGGCCGAAGAAGTGCCAGAGGGGCGCCAGGGGGTGGCCACAAGCCTGCACGGCGCGACCACCCCCCAGGCTGCACCATGTGGGCTTGTGGGCACCCTGCTGGCCCACTTTCCCCCCTCTTTTGCTATATGGAGGGTTTCGTCCAGCAAAAAATCAGGGAGGAGCTTTTTCGTGGTTTCGCCGCCGCCACGAGGCAGAACTTGAGCAGAACCAATCTAGAGCTCCGACAGAACAATCCTGCCGGGGAAACTTCCCTCCCGGAGGGGGAAATCGTCATCACCAACACTCCTCTCATCGGAGGGGACTCATCACCATCAACATCTTCATCAGCACCATCTCATCTGCAAACGCTAGTTCATCACTTGTACCAATCTCCGTCTCGCGACTCCGATTGGTACTTGTAAGGTTGCTAGTAGTGTTGATTACTCTTTGTAGTTGATGCTAGTTGGATTATTTGGTGGAAGAGTTTATGTTCAGATCCTTGATGCTACTCATTACCTCTCTGGTCATGAATATTATTATGCTGTGTGAGTAGTTACTTTTGTTCCCGAGGACATGGGATAAGTCATGCTAATAGTAGTCATGTGAATTTGCTATTCGTTCGGTAATTTGATATGTTGTATGTTGTTTTTCCTCTAGTGGTGTTATGTGAACGTCGACTACATAACACTTCACCATTATTTGGGACTAGAGGAAGGCATTGGGAAGTATTAAGTAGATGATGGGTTGCTAGAGTGACAGAAGCTTAAACCCTAGTTTATGCGTTGCTTCGTAAGGGGCTGATTTGGATCCACTAGTTTAATGCTATGGTTAGACTTTGTCTTAATTCTTCTTTTGTAGTTGCGGATGCTTGCGAGAGGGATTAATCATAAGTGGGATGCTTGTCCAAGTAAGGGAAGTACCCAAGCGCCGATCCACCCACATATCAAACTATCAAAGTAGCGAACGTGAATCATATGAACATGATGAAAACTAGCATGACAGAATTTCCCGTGTGTCCTCGGGAGCGTTTTTCCTCCTATAAGACTTTGTCCAGGCTTGTCCCTTGCTACAAAAGGGATTGGGCCACTTTGCTGCACCGTTGCTACTTTTGTTAATTGTTGCTCCCTACGAAACATCTCACAACACAATCACTTGTTACCGACAATTTCAGTGCTTGTAGATATTTCCTTGCTGAAAACCACTTGTCAGATCCTTCTGCTCCTCGTTGGGTTCGACACTCTTACTTATCGAAAGGACTACGATTGATCCCCTATACTTGTGGGTCATCAAGACTCAAATAATATTCATAGATAATCTGATCATAAATCCACAATTCATTGGATCTCGACAAACACACCGCAAAAGAAAGTTACATCGGATAGATCTCCATGAAGATCATGGAGAACTTTGTATTGAAGACCCAAGAGAGAGAAGAAGCCATCTAGATACTAGCTATGGACCTGAAGGTGTGTGGTGAACTACTCACGCATCATCGGAGAGGCAATGGTGTTGATGAAGAAGCCCTACGTGTCCGAATCCCCCTCCGGCAGGGCACCAGAACAGTCCCGAGATGGGATCTCGCGGAGACAGAAGCTTGCGGCGGCGGAAAAGTATTTTCGTGGCTCTCTCTTTGGTTTTGGGATTTTTGGGAATTTATAGGCGAAGGAGGTAGGGTAGAATAGCCACGTGGGGCCCACGAGCCTGCTAGGCGCCCCCTAGGGCGCGTCTAGGGGGCTCGTGACCTCCCACGAGACCTCATGCCTTGGTTCTCAAGTCCTCTGCGTATCTTCTGTTATGGAAAAAATCATCCGCATGTTTTATTCCGTTTGGACTCCGTTTAATATTCTTTTCTGAAAAGGTCAAAAATACGGAAAAAACAGAAACTGGCACTAGGCACTGAGTTAATAGGTTAGTCCCAAAAATGATATGAAATGGCATATAAATGCATATAAGACATCCCAAGTTGATAATATAATATCATGGAACAATCAAAAATTATAGACCGTTGGAGACGTATCAAGCATCCCCAAGCTTAACTCCTGCTCGTCCTCGAGTAGGGAAGTGATAAAGACCGAATTTTTGATGTGGAATGCTACCTAACATATTTGTCCTTTCTAACTTATTTATTGTGGCATGAATGTTCAGATCCGTAAGATTCAAAACAATAGTTTAATATTGGCATGAAAACAATAATACTTCAAGCATACTAGCAAAGTGATCATGAAGTTTTGAAATAACAAGGCCAAAGAAAGTTATCCCTACAAAATCATGCACGATCCCGGTATTGGCCAAGTAATTGTTTTCACACTCTTACTTTCTCAACTTTTCAACTCTCACGCAATACATGAGCGTGAGCCATGGATATAGCACTATGGGTGGAATAGAGTGTGGTGGAGGTTGTGAGGCAAAAAAAGGAGGAGATGGTCACATCAACTCGGCGTATCAATTTGCTATGGAGATGCCCATCAATAGATATCAATGTGAATGAGTAGGAATTGCCATGCAATGGATGCACTAGAGCTATAAGTGTACGAAAGCTCAAAAAGAAAACCAGTGGGTGTGCACCCAACTTGCTTGCTCACGAAGACCTAGGGCAATTTTGAGGAAGGCCATCATTGGAATATACAAGCCAAGTTATATAATGAAAATTCCCACTAGTATATGAAAGTGACAAAACAAGAGACTCTCTATCATGAAGAACATGGTGCTATTTTGAAGCACAAGTGTGGAAAAAGATAGTAGCATTGTCCCTTCTCTCTTTTTCTCTCATCATTTTTTGTTTGGGTTCTTTGGCCTCTTTTTTTATATTTTTTTGGTGGGCATCTTTGGCCTCTTTTTTTTAATTTCCTCACATGGGACAATGCTCTAATAATGATGATCATCACACTTTTATTTACTTACAACTCGAAACTTAGAACAATAATGACTCTATATGAACTGCCTCCGGCCGTGTACCGGGATGTGCAACGATCTAGCTTAGCGTATGACGTTGAAACATCTAGCTAGCTATCTTACGATCATGCAATGGCAATATGAAAGTGATGGCACATGTCATGAGACGAAATGGTGGAAGTTGCATGGCAATATATCTCGGAATGGCTATGAAAATGCCATAATAGGTAGGTATGTTGGCTGTTTTGAGGAAGGTATATGATGGGTTTCTACACCGGTGAAAGTTGCGCGGCACTAGAGAGGCTAACAATGGTGGAAGGTGAGAGTGCATCTATACCATGGACTCACATTAGTCATGAAGAACTCATATACTTATTGCGAAAGTTTTATTAGTAATCAAAACAAAGTGCTAAACGCATACTCCTAGGGGAAGGGTTGGTAGGTGTTAACCATCGCGCGATCCCGACCGCCACACAAATGATGGAAATCACTAAATCAATTATGCTCCAACTTCCTAACATAGCGGTTCACCATACGTGCATGCTACGGGAATCACTAACCTCAACACAAGTATTTCTAGATTCACGACACTCTACTAACACAACTCTAATATTACCATATCCATATCTCAAAACTAATTGTGAGGAATCAAACTTCTCTTACTAATCAATGCACTTGAATATGAAAGTTTTTTATTATATCCTCTTTGGATGCCTATCATATTTAGGACTAATTTCATTGCATACGCCAATTACCAAGTTACTTAGAGAGAGCTCTCTCAAAATGATATAAGTGAAGATCGAGAGTTTTTATTTCTACAAAATATGACACCGCCGTGCTCTAAAAAGATTTAAGTGAAGCACTAGAGCAAAATTATCTAGCTCAAAAAATATAAGTGAAGCTCATGGGAGCTAAATTTCCTAGCTCAAAAGATATAAGTGAAGCTCACTGAGTATTCTAGAAAATTCACGATGAGTGCATGTACCTCTCAAAAAGGTGTGCAGCAAGGATGATTGTGATAAAACAAAAAGAAAAGACTCCTATAATACTAGACGCTCCAAGCAAAACACATATCATGTGGTAAATAAAAATATAGCTCCAAGTAACGTTACCGATGGATTGAAGACGAAAGAGGGGATGCCTTCCCGGGGCATCCCCAAGCTTAGGCTTTTTGGTGTCCTTGAATTTGGCTTGGGATGACTTGGGCATCCCCAAGATTAGGCTCTTTCCACTCTTTATTCCATTGTCCATAAGAACATCACCCAAAACTTGAAAACTTCACAACACAAAACTTAAAGAGAAACTCGAGATATCATTAGAATAAGAAAACAAACCACCAACCTTTTAGGTACTGTAGTAAACTTAATTCCCATTTAGATTGATGTTACATTACTGTATTCTTACTTTTCCATGGCTCGTACGCCCCGATACTAACCATAGTTTCATCAAAATAAGTAATCAAGACAACAAAAACAGAATCTGTCAAAAATATAACAGTTTCTGGCAATCTGTATACTTCGTATACCTCTACTATCCCAAAAATTCTGAAAAATTATGACAATTAGGGAAATTTGCATATCAATCAGCAACAAAAAGAATCAACTCAAAACGGCCCCCCTGGACAAGAATTAAAAAAAAATTCGTGAGCACAAAGTTTCTGTCTTTTTCAGCATGATTAAACAACTATCACCAAAACTAATCGTAAAGGTTCTACTTGGCACAAACACAAATTAAAACATAATAAACACAATCATAACAGAATCATGATGGTGTGGACTCAACAAAATAGAAAGTGAAAAGCAAAAATAATTTTATTCATTGGGTCGCCTCCCAACAAGCGCTTTTCTTTAAAGCCTTTTAGCTAGGCATTGATAATTCAATGATGCTCACATAGAAGATAGCAATCGGACACGAAGAGAGCATCATGAAACATGTGACAAACATATCTAAGTCTAACATACTTCCTATGCACAGGAATTTTATAGGAAAACAAATTATCAAGACAACCAATAGTTACCATAAGCAAGGAAGAAGAAAGAGACAATAGCAATCTCAACATAACGAGAGGTGATTTAGTGATACGAAAATTTCTACAACCATATTTTCCTCTCTCCTAATAATTACATGTGGGATCATATTCAAATTCAACAATATAACTATCACATATGATATTCTTTTCATGATCCACATGCATCCAAAGTTGACGCTCTTCAAAAATAGTGGGATTATCATCAACTAACACTACACCACAACACTTGATTGGGGGCAGCTAACTGCCGGGAGAAAAATCTGCCTAAGGGCAATATATCTGCACGAACATCTGTTACTGCCGCTATAAGAATCTTAGGGCGGCGTTACTGCCGGGAGAACTACAGCAACAACGGCACGTGCACTGCCGGCATCTTTACGGCAAATAATCTGTCGGAGGAACTAAATCACGACCCACTGTCTGCCGGCCCATGTCGGAGACCGTCTTTGGCGCGAAGCGGTACGGTAGCGCGCCCTAGCTAGGAAAAAGCACGCGACTTGACGAAAATTTTGGCCCATTATGAAAATAGACGCGCCGGCCCTCCCGCGACCAAATCGATCCCCACCCTGCGCCTCCACCAAATCGACCGCCACCGCCCCCAAAACCTAGCTCACCGCCGGTGTAAACCCTCACCACCGCAGCTCCTCCTCCAGTTTGGCCCCCCCACCCCCGCTGCCGGCGTAACCCCTCACCACCGCAGCTCCTCCACCCCTCACCACCGCAAGCCACCGCCGCCCCCAACCATCCATCCATCGTCGGCACCGCCGCTCCCAACCAACCATCCACTGCCGCCGCCGCCCCCAACCATCCATCCATCGCCGACGCCACCGCTACCAACCAACCACTGCCGCCGCTGCCACCAACCATCCACCACCCTCCACTAGACCGAGTTCTTTCATCCCCAAGCTCTTTTTCGTCCGCCACCAAGCTGCTGTCAGCCACTGTCTTCGTCGCCGCACTCCAGATCGAGCTCTGTTTCCTCCCCGAGCAGGCTTCACCGAGCAGACGCCGCCGTGAGTGCTCCAAATTTCAATTTCGGTTTCTGGCCCTTTACCTTTCGGTGGTACAGAGCGTAGGTGTTGTGCTGGAATGGATTCATGTGGAGTTTGTAGCCGTCCGTCCGTGTGAGCGCTGGGCATCCTTGTCATTCCGCTCGCTTCACCATCGTTATCAGTGAACTGAACATAAGCAAGTCTATTCACTATTCACAGCGCGAGACAGTTTTATTTACAGTAACTATTTTTGTAGCACCTACTTCTCCTTCCTCCACAAGCCCCTGAAGCAGCAGACCGCGCGTTGGCCCTCCCCTCCAGCGAGCAGGCACATCGTCGACAAGCCCCTGAAGTAGCAGTCCGCGGGTTGGCCCTCCTCTCCGGCGAGCAGCTCTGCCTACTGAACATCGAGTCTACTGTACTTCATTTGACAGCTGGCGAGGTTCCCCTAAGACTACATTGCTTGTTTGATCCCAATGAATTCGTTTGTTCTTCCTTGCTGATGGCTAGAACACCTCCCGCCCTTTGAAGCTTGTGCTCAAAATAATGTTGAAAAGTAACACCTGACTAAGTTGTATAGTTGAGCTTTGGAGTTCACTTTAATTTGAGATGAAAGAAAGCTAGTTATTTAAGTTCTTTGTTTGTTTAGTTAATGCCCCAAGGTAGTACCATGTTTGTTTGAGTTTTGCCAAATACGAGATGTGTACAGAACATGTGCTATGCTTTTATGATATAGATGATGACATTCTTATTGCTATTTTGGTATTTGTATTTTCTGAAATGACATGTTTCAGTTAATTATATTTTGTAGTGTGATGGCATTTCTTCTCGTATTGTATTTCTTGTTTCTTGTACTAGATATTGTTGATCATCACTTTGTTACTAGATTTTTTCCTTAATAGAAGTATACTTTCTCGCATGTTAGGCAATTTTAGTGAAACTGGTCAAGAATGGACAAGAGTTGGATGGATAAAGCTAGAAATACACAAGCATATATAGACAGGGTAGAGAAATTCATAGATTTTGCTTTTACGCATTCAGCAAGAGGGAACACTATAATATGTCCTTGTAGAATTTTCTTGAACTGTTGTTGGTTTGAAGCTAATGTTGTCTATGAGCACTTGTTATGCCATGGGTTTATTAATGGGTACAAACGATGGATATATCATGGGGAGGCATCATCATCTCTTGCATCTGAGAGTGACCATGATGAGGTTCAACCTGATGATTTTCAAGAGGAGATTGACTTAAATGACTATGATGAGATGCTTGAAATGATTCAAGATATATCACATCAAAATGAGGATTTTAGTGATGGTACTAGTGGGGAGGATCCAAGTCACCAGGATGCAGAGCCTGAGGGCGTCGACCCTCTTCTAGAGAAGAAAAAGAAGAAGGATGAAGATGCTTTCCGACAATTCATAGCTGATGATAGGGAGGAGCTTTATCCAAGGTGCACAACCTTCTCAAAGCTACGTTTTGTTGTTAGGTTACTCCATACAAAATCTCTTGGAGGTGGGAGTGATAAAAGTTTTGACATACTGCTAGAGTTGCTAAAAGAGGCCTTTCCAACAGCCAAGCTACCCAAAAACTTTTATGAAGCTAAGAAGATGATAAAATGCCTTGAGCTTGGTTATATAAAAATTCATGCATGTGAGAATGATTGCATTTTGTTCTGGAAGGAACATGCAAATAAGGATATTTGTCCTACATGTAAAACTTCTCGGTGGAAATCTGAAAAGAATAGTCTTGATGGGAAACATGTACACAAGGTCCCAAGGAAGGTTCTTCGTTATTTTCCAATAAAGAAGAGGCTACAACGCCTTTTTGTGTCCGCAAAGAGTGCAGCGGACTGCAGATGGCATGCTGAAGAACGTACAAGAGATGGACTAATAAGACATACAGTGGATGCACCTGCTTGGAAGGACTTTGATGGCAAATATCCAGATTTTGCTAAAGATAGTCGCAACATGAGACTGCTTGTAGCATCTGGTGGTTTTAATCCATTTAGGACAATGAAGTTATCCTATAGTGTCTGGCCTGTTGTAGTAATTCCGTTGAATCTTCCTCCTTGGTTGTGCATGAAGCAACATAATTTCATTCTCTCTTTGCTAATTCCTGGTCCAAGGTCACCTGGGAGAGATATAGATGTATTTCTTGAACCACTTATTGATGATTTGAACTCCCTTTTTGAGGAGGGTGTTAGAACCTATGATGCCTCGACCGGTAAACCCTTCAACCTGCATGCTACTGTATTGTCAACTACATCAGACCTCCCAGGCTTATGCACTCTATCCGGGATTGTAACCTCTGGTGAATTTGGTTGTCCATTGTGTGGCTCACATACTTGCTCTCTTGGGTTGAAGGAGGGCAAGAAATTTTGCTACATGGGACATCGAAGGTTTCTTGATCCTAACCATGAATACAGATTTGATGAAGAATCCTTTGATGGTGTGGAATTAGGGACATCACCTGTACCACTTACTGGAGAGGAAGTTTTGGCCCTCACTGAAAATATGAAGACTGTTTTTGGAAAGGACCCTTCCGGGAAAACAACAACGAAGAAGCGCAAGGTTGGCGAACCACCAATGGTTCGAAAAAGAAAATCCATATGGTTTAGGTTGAGATACTGGAAAGACTTGCTGCAGCCTCATAATCTTGATGCAATGCACATTTAAAAGAATGTATGTGAAAATATAATTAACACACTTCTATGCATGGATAAAAAATCAAAAGATAATTATAGCTCTCGTAGAGATCTAGAGCATCTCGGAATAAGAAAAGCTCTCCAACCTGTCCCAGTAGGTGAACAATTTGATTTGCGTGCTGCACCCTACGCAATGGACAATGAAAAGAAGAAATTGTTTTGTGAAATTTTGAAGGAAGCTAGGTTCCCTGATGGTTGTGCATCTGATATACGTTGGAATGTCCTTGTGAAGCAGAAAAAGATCGTTGGGCTGAAGAGCCATGACAATCACATTCTTTTGCAACAATTGCTTCCACTAGCTGTTCAGAACACACTGCCAAAGGAAGTCGGTATTGCCTTGGTTCGTGTCAGCAGATTCTTCAAGCAAATATATTCTCCTGTCATTAGCATAAGTGACATGGAGAAGCTAGAGGGATAAGTAGCTGAGACCTTGAGCATTCTTGAGGCCATATTTCTGCCATCATTTTTTGATCTTATGGTTCACTTGATGGTTCATCTTCCAACCCAAGTGAGGCTAGGGGGCCAATAAAGTGCAGCAGCATGTACCCAGTAGAAAGGTCATCCCTGTAAACCTATTTTCTTGGTATCATATGGTTTCTTGCTTCCCCCAAAATAATCTGATATATCTTACGTATATACTATATAGGTATAATATGAAGCTAAAGGGGTTTGTACGTACCAAGAGCCACCCCGAGGGGTCAATTGCAGAGGGCTATGTGTTTGATGAGAGCCTTACATTCTGCTCCCGTTATTTACATGGATGTGAGACTAGATTTAACAGAAAATGCAGAAATGACGCCCCTGAGACCAATGTATCTACTATGCCATTTTTTACCAACAAGGGTCGATTTTTGGCTGGAAAGCATATAGTGACCTTAGATCACAAGTTATGGCTGCAAGCACATCGATATGTTTTGTTTAATTATGATAACATAGATTCATATTTGAGGTATTTTTTTTCTAAGAATTTCTTTCATTTGATCCTATGAACGATATTTGTCATATTGCTGAATTTGCATACTTAACTCCTGCAACAAGTATGATGCCTATTTAACTTCGATTGGCCACGGGAATAAGTTAGAGATTAGTCGCATTCGCCATGAGAAATTCCATGAGTGGTTTAAGCTCCATGTGGCACAACTAATTGCGAATGGTGAAGATATTTCTGAAGAGATTCAAACTTTAGCTAACGGGCCCTTCTTAGCTGCAAGGAAGTGTAATAGCTATACCATAGATGGGTACAATTTCCACACAAATTCTTATGATCAGGGTAGACCTTCCCAAAGCAACGGGGTTGCTCTTGTATCTCAGATTTTGTCTTCCACAAGTGAAGATAATGAAAATCTTATGGTCAGGAATAAATTATATTATGGTGTGATAACTGAAATCCTTGAGTTAAATTATAACAACAAAGGAAATATTGTGCTTTTCAAATGTGATTGGGTTGACAACAGTGCACAAGACAAGTGGGTTCAAGTCGATGATCTTGGTGTCACATGTGTGAACTTCAAGCATTTACTCAAGTCTGATGAACCTTTCATTTTGGCATCTCAAGCAACCCAAGTGTACTATGTGCAAGATAAGCTTGATAAAGATTGGTATTCTCTTAGAAGCTTTCCTCATCCACGAGACCTGTATGATATGTGTGGAGTTGGAGATGAAGATTTTGACCACCATGATGCACCTACTGTGTCAATTGCTGATCTGGATGCCAATGTACATCTTAGTGTTGATGTTAGAAATATACCTCGTTGTAGGACAGATATAGATGGAACACTTGTTCCTGCAGTTCAGCAACCAAAGTGTGTGCCTTTTCCTTTCATTTATCAGTTACATGCTTATATACTTGATATCCAATGTGTCAATTCTAATGTGGTATAAATTTTCTTTTCAGGAAAAAAGATGGAAAAAGGAAGAGACGAAGACAATGCTGAAGCACGAGAGGAAGAGAGGCTAGCGAATCTTAAAGCAAGAAACATTGAGGATTTTGCACGATTTGGGTCTTTCAGATTTGCAGATGCTAAAGAAATTTCTGGAGGCAAAGCCAGTCAGCGGCAAACTAAAAGAAAGAAGGTGATATAACATGCTTCTATTTGGTTATTGCATCTATTACTTCAGTTTTACATATCTTGTTTTGTTATGTGTAGAGCACCGTAGAAAAGCCTACTGTTGAAGTAACTCGAGTTCTTAGGTCCCAAACGACTAGAGATGTTGATAACATGCCAAGTGATAACATTGAAGAGCACGAAGGGACGAAGGTATGTAGCTAAAAAATCTATGTATACACACTGCTAGTTAAATGATGACAGCCTACTAACTATTTTGCATGTTTAGACCATGAATTGGATCAAGAAACAAAGGGGAAGAAGGGGAAAAACGCACTAGAATGCACAATGTGTATGATAGATTGGGGACAGTCCCACCAATTCGTGTGGAGTACAATGGTGATGGACAACCAATTGGGGACAATGCCTCGGAGTTTTCAAACCTCATCTCAACACTTGTGAAAAGTAAAATATCTCTTGGGCATAATGATTGGAGACGGGTTGATGTTGAGCAAAAAAGTCATTTGTGGAAAACCTTAAAGGTATACTCTATGGTTTCTGGTATAACTTGCCCCTTTATCTCTAGATGACTTGTAGTATAACTTTCCCCTTTATCTAATACTTCATCCTTACACTCTCCATTTACACTTGCTTGAAATCAGATGTACTATGTTGTGGATGACAAACTGAAGGATTGGGTAATGGGAAGCGCTGCGAAGAAATGGAGGGATTTAAAATATGAGTTGAAGACTTTGTATTTTGATGAGAAGATGACCGATGAGAAACTTCAAGTTGTCCCAGATAACAGAGTTAGCCCAACTGATTGGAAAGAGCTTGTTTCTTTTTGGAAAACTGAAGCAGGGAAGGTACATTGCAAGAAAATACATGTGCACTTTCCTGCAGTTTTGCCTAATTTACAATTCATTGAATCAATATTTGTAGCAGCGTAGCGAGCAAGGAAGAAAATGGAATTATTGCATACATCAGGCAGCAAAAGTCATGCTCGTGTTTGTCATGAAATGGTATATAATTATCTTATATAACTCTATTTTACCATTTCTTGATTGTTATGAACTAATTATAAGAAAATGAATGTAGCATAAGAAGAATGGATATCCCCCTAGAGACATGAACTGTTTATAGAAACACACACGCGCAAGAAGATTGGTGCCCCTTCAAGTGTGGCTACAACAACTAAGTTTGTAAGTATTTTGAGTTGCAACAATCTTTAGGCTTTGTACTTGTTATTTTTTTCTCTAGAACATTGGAGTTATAGTCTTTAGTAGACACTATGTTGCTGATGCGTTCATGGATCATATGTTCTGTCTTGTAGAAAAAGATAGAAGAGAAGTCAAATGAGCGTCCAGAACTTTTAGAAAAAAGCATCAAGCAAGGTGACCTCTTCTCGCATGTCGTAGGAAAGGAGAGGAATGGGTATGTGAGGTGTATAGGTCTAGGACCAAGTGCTGCAGGTTTGGGCATGCCGGGTACTAGAAAGCTGAAATCCATGAAGCTTCAAATGGCTGAGGAAGAAGCAAAAGAAGCTTGGCAATCAAATGCAATTCTTGTCGAGCGTGTAGATCAAATGGAGAATAATTTCCAAACAGTAGTTACAACTCTGAAGGATGAACTTCAACAAATGAGGACACTTTTAGAATCAAAAGTGCAGCAAAATATTCAGTTCAATCAAGAGTATGACTCGTCTCACTCTGAAGGATATCGACATGAAGATGGATATGAAAGTGGATATGGAGGTGGATATCGACATAAAGATGGATATGGAGGTGCATATCAACATAAAGATGGATATGAAGGTGGATATGGAGGTGGGTATGGACATGAAGGGGGGTAAGAACATGAAGGGGAGTATGAGCATGAAGAGAGTGCAGAATCTGCCACCCGCAACCATGAGGTGCGGCAAGAGAAAGAAGCAACCATTTTGCATAAGAAGGCTCAAGAAACACTCTTGCAAAAGAAGTTAACACCATCCACTCAGAAAAACTTTGTACTTTCTAGTACCGCTCAGCATGAGGTGCTGCAAGAGAAGGAAGCAACCATATTGCAAAAGAAGAAGGCAACAGGGCTCACACAACAAAGTAAGGATGTGACACTTCATCGCCACAAGATGGCAACAAGCAAGGAAGTTGCAATCACACACAAAAATCAGCAAGTCAGATTGTACTTTGTTTATATTTTGTTGCTCTTTTTTGTTTAGGATGACAAAGACACTTTCTCTTATCTGAGTTCTTTTTCATTCTTACTCAGAAAGGAAAGGATGTGATCCTGTATAATGTTTATTGAGATCATAGTATCCCAGTGGCAAAAGCAACCATTCTGTCAATTGATCGGAGAAAAGAGGTAGGTGGTCAGGAGCTTGGCTCTGAATATTGTGAGGTTGCCATGAACTATGTAATAAAAAGGGATGCTATACTACCTCGTGGTGTTGGGAACATGACCACCATGGGGCAAGCTCAAGGGCGATGTATCGCATGGCCATACAAGCATGTGAGATTTTGTTCTTATTTTCTTATGATTAAACCTACCAATGACTATTATGGTTGATTGCTGAAAAAGCTTTGCTTCTATGTATGAAGTTGGAAGTGGACAAGTCCATGGAAAAAGCAGGAATGCGACCACAAGCAGGCTAAGGAGGTAACATACATGTTTCTCTTGGTTGCTATGTGTGTGATGTTAAGCTACTGCATGGTAATTTCTTGATCTATGTGACTGGATCGATGGAGACTTTTATTAGATGTTGTTCTTCATGTCTTGTGTATGCATGTTCTTGCATATAACTAGTGGAAGCTTTTACATGTTTGTTTAAAAGAGTATTTAGTTTGGCAAAGTTCTTGATTTGTTCTTAAATGCCAGTCCAATTCTGAATCTGCTGCAGAAAATTTACTATTTCTGAATTGAATGTACACTAAAGTTCGTTGTCTGGTTTAATTAGGATTTAACATCTTCCACTATTGTCTCTGTATACTTGTCCTGTTCGTTTAGTCCAAATCTGTCATTGAATTTTTTTCTTGTTTGAAGTACACTAAAATATTTATCCCATTTTATACTGCAGCCAGATTCTGACTGTTTGTTTCCAGCGTGACTTGAACTTTTATATGATGCATATTGCAAGGAGTTTGGTACCTTCACAAATAGGAATGAGTATTCTAGCAACAGGACCATATTTAGTCCTAATCGCACATGGCCTCTTTTTTAGATGCATGCCAAGTAGTAAATACTTCTACCTTATTTATAAACTGATTAGTCTCCACCGTTGAAGTTTCACAACTTAAGGTTGAAAATTCTTCAATGTTCCTTTTTTTAATAATATAATAGATAGATGCTGCCAATTCTTGATAAGTTGTCACTTTAGTCGATGACATGGTTTCTAAAATACGTCTTTGAATTGTTTGGCACTAGGTTACTCCTGTTTGGCACTAGGTTACTTGCAGAATCATAAGCCTTTTCCTTCTTATTTTTCTTGGCAGTTGACGTAGTTGATGCCTTTTCCTTCATGCTTTGTTCTCTACTACTTGGTTGTACATGAGCAATATTTTTGTTCGTGTATACTGGACGAGGCATAGGCGCATAGTTTTGTTTGTCAAAAAATTGCCACTTTGTACTATGGTGTATTCTTTTCTACATGTGTCATATTATTCCTATGCAAAGAATGACTACTGCCCAGGTCTTTGTAAATGTTCCTCAAGTTTAACTGTAGCATGTTAACTTCAATGTTAATTTAAATTCTGAAACGAGAGCTCCCTATTGAGTATCCTATCTGTTGCAGGTTTCCCAAAGGTGCACAAGTCGATGAAGATTTGGAAGATTTTCAAGCTCCTAAAGATTTGGAAGACCTACAATAGTTGGTGGAGTGATTATGTAATATGCTTGTTTAGTTTGTGAAACCTAGACACACTTGCTCCGCTCATTTTGCTGGTCGATAAGCCATCTGCTCATTTTGGTTGTGTGGCACACCCAGAAACATGTACTTCTCCATTTGTCGCACTATTTCATTTTGTTGGTTGTGTGGCACATTTTAAAACATATATGCGCTGTACCTTTTGTGGAACAACCTCCTTATATGTATATTATGGTTGTTATGTTTATCCAATGACGTTTTAAGGTTCTGGATGAGGCCTGATATTATTTTGATTGAAGTGTATGGATGAGACATATATGTGACTTTGATCAAAGTATGTATAAATTGTACGTGTGATATGTCCTAATGACTGAACATACTAAATGTATATTACATAGGGGATGCCTAGAACAATTAGGTAGTGAAATCTACATGCTGGCAAAACAACTGCCGGGTCAACACTCTTCTGCTGGCAGTTAGACTGCCAGTACCTAGTAGTCCACGTGTCTTGCCTAATCTGCCGGGAGAATATAAACCGCCGACAAATAAATGCACTAGGGCAGTGGGACTGCCGGGAATATTTTATCTGCCGGGAGAAGTGATCCCCGACAGCCGTTCTCATGGCGGTTCTGTCTGCGGGGAGAAATACTTCCCCGACAGATAGTGTGCCACTTAAAGTGGTTTCTCAGGGCAGTTTACATGCCATTGCATCAGTGTTGTGGTGTAGAGTCATGACTTCTCTAAACCCACTTTCAATCTTATTGCAAACATTATTATCAATATCATATTAATCACGAGGCTTAAACAAATTTTCAAGATTGTAAGAAAAATCATCACCCCAATCATGATCATTGCAACAAGTAGTGGAAATAGCAAAACTAGCATCCCCAAGCTTAGGGTTTTGCATATTTTTAGCATGATTGGCATTAATAGAATTTATAGTGAAACCATTGCAGTCATGCTTTTCATTCAAGAAGCCCTCGTGAATTACTTCATAAATTTCTTCATCACAATTTTCAGATTCACACATCTCAAGCAAAACTTCATAAAGATAATCTAGTGCACAAAACTCACTAGCAATTTATTCAACATAATTGGATCTCTTAAAGAGATTAGCAAGTGGGTGAGGATCCATATCAATAGATTTTTAGCAAGAAAAGATGCAAGCAAATAGAAGGCACATGGCAACAAAAGCAAACATAGCAACAAAAAGGCGAACGAAAGAAGAGCGAATAAAAAGTAAAATATTTTTGGTATTTTTGGAAAATCGTTTTAGAAATGGGGGAGAGGAAAACGAGAGGCAAAATGCAAATAATTTAAATGCAAGTGATGAGTTTGCGATAGGTACTTGGTCGATATAGTTCACTTGAATACTCCCCGGCAACGACGCCAGAAATTCTTCCTCCTACTTCTCGAGCTTGCATTAGTTTTTCCCTTGAAGAGGAAAGGGTGATGCAGCAAAGTAGAGATAAGTATTTCCCTCAGTTTGAGAACCAAGGTATCAATCCAGTAGGAGTATCAAGATGAGGCACCAATGAACCTGCGCAAAAGCAAACAAACTTGCACCCAACGCGATAAAGGGGTTGTCAATCCCTTCACGATTACTTGCAAGGTGAGATCTGAAGGTGATAAAAGGTAAAAAGAAATAAAAGTGTAGCAAAGTATTTTTGGTATTTTTGTATGTAGATCTGAATATATGATGTGTAAAATAGACCCCCGGGCCATATTGTTCACTAGAGGCTTCTCTCATGATAACAAGTATTACGGTGGGTGAACGAATTACTGTGGAGCAATTGATAGAATTGCGCAAAGTCATGACGATATCTAAGGCAATGATCATACATATAGGCATCACGTCCGAGACAAGTAGACCGATACTTTCTGCATCTACTACTATTACTCCACACATCGACCGCTATCCAGCATGCATCTAGTGTATTAAGTTCATAACAAACAGAGTAACGCCTTAAGAAAGATGACATGATGTAGAGGGATAAATTCATGCAATATGATATAAACCCCATCTTTTTACCCTTGATGGCAACAACACGATGCTTGCCTCGCTACCCCTTCTGTCACTAGGTGAGGACACCGCACGGTATGAACCCAAAACCAAGCACTTCTCCCATTCCAAGAATTATGGATCAACTTGGCCAAACGAAACCCATAACTAAAGAGAATTACAAGGATACGAAATCATGCATATAAGAAATCAGAGGAGACTCAAATAAGATTCATAGATAATCTGATCAAAAATCCACAATTCATCGGATCTCGACAAACACACCGCAAAAGAAAGTTACATCGGATAGATCTCCATGAAGATCATGGAGAACTTTGTATTGAAGATCCAAGAGAGAGAACAAGCCATCTAGCTACTAGCTATGGACCTGAAGGTGTGTGGTGAACTACTCATGCATCATCGGAGAGGCAATTGTGTTGATGAAGAAGCCCTATGTGTCCGAATCCCCCTCCGACAGGGCACCAGAACGGTCCCCAGATGGGATCTCGCGGAGACAGAAGCTTGCAGCGGCGGAAAAGTATTTTCGTGGCTCTCTCTTTGGTTTCGGGATTTTTGGGAATTTATAGGCGAAAGAGGTAGGGCAGAGGAGCCACGGGGGGCCCACGAGCCTGCTAGGCGCGCCCTCCCTAGGGCGCGTCTAGGGGGCTCGTGACCTCCCATGAGACCTCCTGCCTTGTTTCTCAAGTCCTCTGCGTATCTTCTGTTATGGAAAATATCATCTCATAGGTTTTATTCCGTTTGGACTCCGTTTAATATTCTTTCATGAAAAAGGTTAAAAACACGGAAAAAACAAAAACTGACACTAGGCACTGAGTTAATAGGTTAGTCCCAAAAATGATATAAAATGGCATATAAATGCATATAAGACATCCCAAGTTGATAATATAATAGCATGGGGCAATAAAAAATTATAGATCGTTGGAGACGTATCAGACGTGGACGGTAATGTGACTGTTTATAAATCTCGACTTGTGGCAAAGGTTTTTTTTCACAAGTTCAAGGAGTTGACTACGATGAGACATTCTCACTCGTAGCGATGCTTAAGTCTGTCTGAATCATGTTAGCAATAGCTGAATTTTCTGATTATGAAATCTGGCAGATGGATGTCAAAACGGCGTTCCTTAACCAGTTTCTTAAGGAAGAGTTGTATATGATATAACCCGAAGGTTTTGTCGATCCAGAGAATGCTGACAAGGTGTGCAATATCCAGCGATCCATTTATGGACTGGTGCAAGCATCTCGGAGTTGGAATCGACGCTTTGATGAGGTGATCAAGGCGTTTGGGTTTATACAAGTTTTGGAGAAGCTTGTATTTAGAAGAAAGTGAGTGGGAGCTCTATATCGTTTCTAATATTATATGTGGATGGCATATTGCTGATTGGAAACAATGTGGAGTTTTTGGAAAGCATAAAAGATTACTTGAATTAAAGATTTTCAATGAAAGACCTCAGAGAAGCTGTTTAAATATTGGGCATAAAGATCTATAGAGATAGGTCGAGACGCCTGATAGCTCTTTCACAAAGCACATACCTTGATAGAGTTTTGAAGAAGTTCAAAATGGAACAATCCAAGAAGGGGTTCTTGCCTGTGTTACAAGGTATAAAGTTGAGTAAGACTCAATGTCCAGTAACTACAGAAGATAGAGAAAAGATGAGTGTTGTCCCCTATGCTTCAGCCATAGGGTCTATCATGTATGCAATGATGTGCACAAGACCGGTTGTCAGCCTGACCATAAGTATGGCAGGTAGATTTCAAAGTGATCCAGGAGTGGAACACTGGGCGACGGTCAAGAATATTCTGAAGTACCTGAAAAGGACTAAGGAAATGTTTCTCATTTATGGGGGTTACGAAGAGCTCGTCGTAAAGGGTTATGTCGATGCAAGCTTTGACACTGATCCAGATGACTCTAAGTCGCAAAGCGGATACATATTTGTTCTTAACGGGGGTGCGGTAAGCTGGTGCAGTTCCAAACAAAGCGTCGTAGCTGATTCTACATGCGAAGCGGAGTACACAGTTGCATCAGAGGAGGCCGAGGAGGGTGTCTGGATGAAGCAGTTCATGTCAGATCTTGGAGTAGTGCCAAGTGCACTGGATCCAATCAATCTGTTCTGTGACAACACTGGTGCCATTGCTCTAGCCAAGGAACCAAGGTTTCACAAGAGGACCAGACAGATAAAGCGACGCTTCAATGCCATCCGCGATTACATCAAGGGGGAAGACATAAATATTTACAAAGTGCACACGGATCTGAATGTTGCAAATCCGCTGACTAAACCTCTACCACGAGCGAAGCATGAACAACACCAGAACTGTATGGGTGTTAGATTCATTACATTGTAAATCACATGAAGATGTGAGACTAGATTATTGACTCTAGTGCAAGTGGGAGACTATTGGAAATATGCCCTAGAGACAATAATAAAATAGTTATTATTATATTTTCTATTTCAAGATAATCATTTATTATCCATGCTATAACTGTATTGAATGGAAACATAAATGCATGTGTGGCTATATAGACAAAATTGTGTCCCTAGTGAGTCTCTAGTTGACTAGCCTGTTGATCAAGGACGGTTAAGGTTTCCTAGCCATAGACAAGTGTTGTCACTTGATGACGGGATCAACTCATTAGGAGAATGATGTGATGGACAAGACCCAAACTATGAAGTAGCATATGATCGTGTCATTTTGTTGCTATTGTTTTGTGCATGTCAAGTATTCATTTCTATGACCATGAGATCATGTAACTCACTGACACCGGAGGAATGCCTTTTGTGTATCAAACGTCGCAACGTTACTGGGTAACTATAAAGGTACTCTACAGGCATCTCCGAAGGTGTCTGTTGAGTTAGCATGGATCAAGACTGGGATTTGTCACTCCATGTGACGGAGAGGTATCTCGGGACCCACTCGGTAATACAACATCACATATAATCCTTGCAAGCAATGTGTCTAAAGAGTTAGTCACGGGATCTTGTATTACGGAATGAGTAAAGAGACTTTCTGGTAACGAGATTGAAATAGGTATGGAGATACCGACGATCGAATCTCGGGCAAGTAACATACCGAAGGACAAACGGAATGGTATACAGGATTATATGAATACTTGACATAGAGGTTCAACCGATAAGATCATTGTAGAATATGTAGGATCCAATATGGACATCCAGGTCCCGCTATTGGATATTGACGGGAGAGTGTCTCAGGTCATGTCTGCATAGTTCTCGAACCCGCAGGGTCTACACACTTAAGGTTCGGTGACATTTCGGTATAGTTGAGTTATAGGTGCTGGTGACCGAAGTTTTGTTCAGAGTCCCGGATGAGATCCCGGATGTCACGAGGAGTTTTGGAATGGTCCGCAAACAAAGATTGATATATAGGAAGTTGGTATTTGGAATCCAGAAGGATTTCGGGCATTGTCGGCAATGTACCGAGAGTGAAGAATGGGTACTGTCGGCAGTGTACCGGGAGTGAAGAATGGGTACCGGGGGCCCACCAGGTGGGCCCACCACTCCCCAAGAGTTCCACATGGACTTGATGTGGCGCAATAGCTCTTAGTGGAGTGACTAGTCAACCAAAGAAAGCCCATGAGGTAAAAGTGGAAAAAACCAAAAGAGGTGGACAACTTGGGGAAGAGTCCTACTCCAAGTAGGATTGGAGGAGGAGGACTCCTCTTTAGGTTCGACCGAGCCCAAGGGGGTTTCCCTTGGTGCTCAAGGATAGCCCCTCCTTCCTCCTATATATATTAGAGGTTTTAGGGTTTTTGAGACACAATTTCAGTCACGTGCAACCCTCTCCTCTAGTTTGTAGTTCCTCCTCTAGATCGGATTTTTGCGGTGCTTAGGCGAAGTCGTGCACGAATAGATCCCCGCCATCACCAGCGCCTCGGCACGCTGCCGGAGAACTAATCTACTTCCCCGTCTCTCTTGCTGGATCAAGAAGGCAGAGATCATCATCGAGATGTACGTGTGCTGTACGCGGAGGTGTCGTCCGTTCGGTGCTAGATCGGGACACATCGTGGGACGACAGTGATTTGGATCGCGAAGATGTTCCACTACATCAGTTGCGGTTCTTAACGCTTCCCGCTTAGCGATCTACAAGGGTATGTAGATCGGATCTCCCTCTCATAGATGATCATCACCATGATAGGTCTTCGTGTGCATAGGAAATTTTTTGTTTTGCATGCAACGTTCCCCAACAGTTGCCACATAAGTCTTGACGTCATCATCCATAACTCTCGCTTTGATGACTCACATGTGTAGGGGTCTATCATAGCCTTTGTGATAACTAAGAGTGTCAAACCCAATGAGAAGCAAAAGGAATTGGCAAATAGTTTTCAACAAAATTTTGTTGTAAATGTGTGTAGATAGTTTGATAGATAGGAAGATAAGTCGTAACAAGATAAACAATAATAAAAAGTAAGAGTTAACAAGTAGCTCAACCCTTACATATATTGAAGACAAGCAGATGGTGTTTTCTATATAGGCTAAAGCGCTCTTGAGGACACTTCAGAATCTCGTCGGGTTTCTTTCACCATGATTCATTAAGTTGTCGTTCATTGATTCTATGACTATTGCATGGGTAGATTCGAACTAAGGTATTGTTCTTACTTGAACAAATACATACTTACCATTATACCCTTCATGCAAGCATCCGTGAATACAATAGAAATATTTAATATAAATATAACCATAGTAAAACAAAAGGATCCAATACAGCCCCTCACAGACAATTCATAAACTGAGGTTTGAGTTTCTAAAACTCCTGTAACCCATCATCTACAAACTTATTCCACAATGTCTTCCCCTAGGACAAAAAATGGTGAAGTTTCGTATAGTAATCAACTTCACATGATAACTAGCAACAAGACTTCTCCCATGTCTCAATAACTAATGAATCTACTAACAAGACATCATATGGATCATGACAATAGGCATATTTTTTTTCACAATCAATACCATGATATATTATAGTAGAAAATTGTACACAGTAGAGATACATGAGCTGACTACAACGATTACAAAATAAAGTCTAAGAGAAACGAGTAAACTTTGATATATTCAAACTCTTTCTTCTTCCATGACACAATCTTGTACTTTTCTGAAGGCAGTCGCGGGAACATAACAAAAGTATCAAAGCACAGACCTGTAAACACCAAAGATAGTTTTCCCATTGTTTTAAACTGAGCCACAATGCCAAGCCCGCGATGCATGCACGCCGCCATTAAAGTTCAACCAACATCGACAAGAATACAACCACATGTATTCCATGAAAAAAAACAGGTCGATGTCGTTAGGAGTCAAAAGTACGAATCACCATTGTCGAGAATGTGGCAGTCGGGGCAGATATTGCGAGGACAATCCTCAACGACCATGAGGAAACTTTTTTCCAAAATTGATCTAGCAAAGCAAGATCTAATGGACCATACCTAAACAAATTTAATCTTCCAACACCACCATTGACATCGGGAAGAAGATCTCGTCGTCGAACGAAGGGATGAAGAATATTTATTGTAGACGATGATATCTTCAAAGAATAATAAGACTATACAAATCCTAAACCAATCTAATGAAAACACTAATATTACTAAGAACTCCATTCATTGATCGGATTCCCCACCCGTCGTGACACCGACAAGGCTGGTGGGAGGAGGGGGAACCGATCTATGGTGGAGGTGGAGGTGGTAGCGGCTAGGTCTTTGCGAAGTTGATAGCAAACCTAACTGGTCCTCCTAATCGATGCTCTCAACTATAATTATATGATGAATAATCTATGCACAACAATTTTTCACCGATAAATATGTTATGCAACAAATACAAGGTGTAATCAACACATACACGTACTATTGGATATCAATGTGAGGTTTGATACAAAGGTGGAAGAAGAGGGATGAATTAGGATTTGAAGATGAGATGGTGCTAATGAAGATATTGATGAAGATGATGGTCCCAACACTGAACAAAGCGTTGGTGATGATGATGGTGCATTTTAAGAGAGCGAGCGAGCGAGAGAGAGAGAGAGAGAGAGGGAGAGGCATTAGAATTGCATTATTATGTGAAATATATCATTGGAATTGGATAGAGTAGAGTATAAAATAATGATGCAACGTATACGTATCACACTTGTCGATGCGCATCTCCCAAGATGAAGACCTCGAGAGGGAAAATGGTACCAATGCGCCACCATCAGCCGATCACACATACTCTAGGGTTTCCGCGGAAGTTGTAGTTGTAGACGAATCCATGCAAAAGAGGTGTAGAAGAAATGCAATGATGCCTCCAAAAAGGTCAAATGATGTCTGTATCCACCACCATCATTGGTGACATGCCCGAAATAGATACATGGTCTTCACCCAAGCTCCAACCCACACTCAATTGCACATCAACCCACGTTGGCGTCGAAAAACCCACAACAACCACCACCATCGCACCATCTTGTCAACGAGGAGGCACGTCGTAGGATCCTAAGTATGTCTAGAGGGGGATGATTAGACTACTTGACCAAATAGAACTTAGCCTTTCCCAATTTTAATAGTTGGAAGTTTTATCAAGTATAGCAAGTCAAGCACAACCTACACATGCAAGCCTAAGAGTATAGAAACGGGAAGTAAAGGCATGCACATGTAAATAGAGGGAAGGGATAGGAAGATCAAATGCAATGGGACACCGAGATTTTTCCCGTGGTTCTGATAGGTGGTGCTATCATACTTCCACGTTGATGGAGACTTCAACCCATAGGGGGTAATGGTTACGAGACTTCATATAGGGCTCCACCCACAAGGTGTCCATGAAGAAACTACCTTGTCTATTCAACCATGGCTTACGTCCACGAAGGACTAGCCTCACTCAGGGTATATCTTCACGAAGTACGCGATCTCCTTGCCCTTACAATCTACTTGGTTCAACTCCACGCGAAGTCTGAGGCTCCCAAGCGACACCTAACCAATCTAGGAGACACCACTCTCCAAAAGGTAATAGATGTGGTATGGATAATGAACTCCTTCCTCTTGTGTTTCAAAAGATGATCTACTCAATCACTCAGTCACTCAATCATATATTTAGCTTGGTAGAAGAGATTGATTGGGTGGAAAGCAACTCAGGGAGGCTAGAGATCAAGATTCATATGGTTGGAGTGGAATATCTTGATCTCAATACATGAGTAGGTGGTCCTCTCTCAGAAAGTAGATGGGGCAAGTGGCTTGTTCTGAGTGCTCTCTTTGCGAATGAGAAGGATGTGGATGGGTATATAGGCATCTCCAAAAATCCGAGTGTTACAACATTATTGGCCAATTCGGTGAAGCTGAACTAAAAAACTTGGTTGCACCGATTAGTGTAGAATGAGGCAACTTTTGTCGTTCCGGTGAGACCGATATATAATTCTCGATGAGTCCGATTTGGCTAGCCTAGGTAGTTACCCAAACTTCATGGCACTGATTTGGAAAAATCGGGAATTCCGATTTTGAGCAGATGGACACCAGGGAGTTGGTCACTGTTTTTCAGTTGCACGAGAATAAAACTTGGTGTCACCAAGAAGGTAGGGTTGTCTCTGGATTCTGTCTAGATTAAAACTCGGTAGGGCCGATTTTGGAAACTTTATGGCACCGAATTTGGACTTTGCGGCTTGGACAGAATGTTTATGTGGGAGAATTTCACGAGGGTTTTTGGTGGCTAGCTTTAAGCACTTGAGCAACCAGATCATCATAGATACCTCATCCTTTTTTTAATAGTATTGGCTTTCCTACGAACTCAATTGTGATTTCTCACGTAAAAGCAAAATGTAGAGTCTTGAAGCTTGAAGCTTGTCCTATCCTATTCTTCTCCTTCCTTGGGGCTTCTCCTCACATTCCTTTGCCAATCCATTCATTGAACTTTTCGTGAAATATACTTGGTATAATCGTTAGTCCAATGAAATATATGTTGTTACTAATTCACAAAACCACCTAGGGAGAAGTTGTGCTTCCAATCTCCCCCGTTTTGGTAATTGATGACAACATATAGATCAAAGCTTCAATAGGGATATAAACAAGGAATAGCATCATCACTTTGAGAAGTATGTGATAAGCAAGAGCTCCTCCTAAATTTGTGCATTGATGTCTACTACACAACCTTATTCTTGTAGACTCGTGTTGGGCCTCCAAGCGCAAAGTTTTGTAGGACAATAGCAAGTTTCCCTCAAGTGGATGACCTAAGGTTTATCAATCCGTGGGAAGCGCAGGATGAAGATGATCTCTCTCAGGCAACCCTGCAATCAAATAACAAAGAGTCTCTTGTGTCCCCAACACACCCAATACAATGGTAAATTATATAGGTGCACTAGTTCACGAAGAGATGGTGATACAAGTGTAATATGGATGGTAGATATAGGTTTTTGTAATGATAAAAATAGCAAGGTAACAAATAGTAAACATCGAGCAAAACGTTGTATAAAATCTTGGAAACAAGGCCTAGGGTCCATACTTTCACTAGTGCAAGTTCTCTCAACAATACTAACATAGTTGAATCATA
This sequence comes from Hordeum vulgare subsp. vulgare, assembly GCF_904849725.1. Taxonomy (NCBI): domain Eukaryota; kingdom Viridiplantae; phylum Streptophyta; class Magnoliopsida; order Poales; family Poaceae; genus Hordeum; species Hordeum vulgare. Next base: position 317,608,369 of record NC_058518.1, read on the forward strand.
TATAAATCCCTCACGCGCGACAAAGAGTTCACTCCAAAGTCACAAATAGCGGAGAACAAACGTATAAATTATTGTAGGGTACGAAGCCACCTCAAAGTTATCTTTTTCGATCAATCTTATGAGCTATCCCTATAAGTGTCACGAACAACCCTAGAGTTCGTACTAAAATAACACCTTAAGATACACATCAACCAAAACCCTAATGTCACATAGATACTCCAATGTCACCACAAGTACCCACGGTGTTGATTATACGATATGCATCACACAATTTCAGATTCATCATTTTCAATCCAACACAAAGAACTTCAAAGAGTGCCCCAAAGTTTCTACCGGAGAGTCAAGAAGAGAACATGTGCCAACCCCTATGCATAGATTCCCAAGGTCACGGAACCCGCAAGTTGACCACCAAAACATATATCAAGTGGATCAATAGAACACCCCAATGTCACCACGAATATCCCATCGCAAGACATACATCAAATCCTTAAAGACTCAATCCGATAAGAAAACTTCAAAGGGAAAACTCAATTCATCACAAGAAGATAGAGAGGGGGAAAATCCATATGATTCATCTATATTAATAAAGCTCGCGATACATCAAGATCGTGCCATCTCAAGAACACGAGAGAGAGATCAAACACATAGCTACTTGTACATACCCTCAGCCCCGAGGGTGAACTACTCCCTCCTTGTCATGGAGACTGCCGGGATGATGAAGATGGCCTCCGATGATGGTCTCCCCATCCGACAGGGTGCCGGTACGGGCACCCGATTGGTTTTTCATGGTTGTATAGGTTTGCGGCGGCGGAACTCCCGATCTAGGTTTCTTTCTATAGGTTTCTTGATTTATAGGATTTTTTGGCGTAGGTCTCACGTCAAGGCGGTGCCCGAGGGGCCCACAAGAAAGGTGGAGCGCCCTAGGGGGAGCGCCCTGATACGTCTCCATCGTATTTACTTTTCCGAACTCTTTTGCCCTTGTTTTGGACTCTAATTTGCATGATTTGAATGGAACTAACCCGGACTAACGCTGTTTTTCAGCAGAATTGCCATGGTGTTGTTTTTGCACAGAAATAAAAGTTCTCGGAATGACCTGAAAATTTACGGAGAATTTTTGTGGAATTTATGAAAAATACTGGCGCAAGAATCAGCGGATAAAGTGGAGCTGTGAGCCCACAAGCCACTGATATTTCTCCAACGTATCTATAATTTTTGATGGTTTCATGCTATTATCTTGATAAACTTTGGATGTTCTGCATGCCTTTTATATATTTTTTGGGACTAACCTATTAACTCAGTGCCAAGTGCCAGTTCCTATTTTTCCATATTTTTGACCCCTTTGAGAGGAGAATTTGAAACGGAGTCCAAACGGAATAAAAAATCCCCAAAAAGCTTTTTTCGGTAATGGAAGAAGATCAGGAGACTTGAGAGCCAAGGCAGGGGGTTCCCAGGGGCCCCACAAGCCCCCACCCTGCGGCTAGGGGGGAGGCCGCGTACCTCAGGCTTGTGGCCCCCCTGGACCTCCTTTGCCCTAGGTTTTGCGCCTATATATTCCCAAAAATTCCACAAAAAATCAGGATATCATCGAAAGTACTTTTTCGCCAGCGCAATCTTCTGTCTCCGCAAGATCCCATCCGGGGCATATTCTGGTGCCCTGTCGGAGGGGGGATTCAGATACGGAGGGCTTCTTCATCAACACCATGACCTCTCCGATGATGCGTGAGTAGTTGACCATAGACATACGGGTCCATAGCTAGTAACTTGATGGCTTCTTCTCTCTCTTGGATCTTCAATACAAAGTTCTCCATGATCTTCATGGAGATCTATTCGATGTAATCTTCTTTTGCGGTGTGTTTGTCGAGATCCGATGAATTGTGGATTTATGATCAGATTATCTATGAATCTTATTTGAGTTTCTTCTGATCTCTCTTATGCATGATTTCATATCGTTGTAATTCTCTTCGAGTTGTGGGTTTTGTTTGGCCAACTAGATCTATGATTCTTGTAATGGAAGAAGTGCTTGGTTTTGGGTTCATACCGTGCGGTGACCTCACCCAGTGACAGAAGGGGTAGCGAGGCACGCATCGTGTTGTTGCCATCAAGGGTAAAAAGATGGGGTTTTCATCATTGGTTTGAGATTATCCCTCTACATCATGTCATCTTGCTTAAGGCGTTACTCTGTTCGTCATGAACTCAATACACTAGATGCATGCTGGATAGCGGTCGATGTGTGGAGTAATAGTAGTAGATGCAGAACGTATCGGTCGACTTGTCTCGGACGTGATGCCTATATGTATGATCATTGCCTTAGATATCGTCATGACTTTGTGCGGTTCTATCAATTGCTCGACAGTAATTTGTTCACCCACCATGATATTTGCTATTTTGAGAGAAGCCTCTAGTGAACACTATGGCCCCCGGGTCTACTCCACACCATATTTTCAACCCTACACCTTTTTACTTCGTTGCACTTTCCGCCTTCAAATCTCACTTTGCAAACAATCTTGAAGGGATTGACAACCCCTTTGAAGCGTTTGGTGCAAGCTTGTTTGTGTTTGCGTAGGTACTCTGGACTTGACGAGACCCTCCTACTGGATCGATACCTTGGTTCTCAAACTGAGGGAAATACTTACTGCTCCTGTGCTGCATCACCCTTTCACCTTCAAGGGAAAAACTGACGCAAACAAGAGAAGTAGCAAGAATAATTCCTGGCGTTGCCAGGGAAGGACTTTTGTTGCCGTAGCAGAAGAATTTCTGGCGCCATTGCCGGGGAGTAAGATAAAGTCAAGAACTCATCCAAGTAGGCGTCGCAAACTCATCTCTTGCATTTACTTTGTTTGCCAGTTGCCTCTCATTTTCCTCTCCCCCACTTCACCAATTTGCCTTTTTTCGTTCGCCTTTTCGTTTGCCCTTTTCCCTCGCTTGTTTTCTGTTCGTCTGTGTGGGATAGTCTACCTGTCCTCATGGCTAGATCCACCACTTGGAACGATACTCCTGAGAGCGAAGTTCTCAATTTTAAACAAATTGAGGAAGAAAACTTAAAGGACGCTTGGTATAGGATTTGCAATGCTCAGAGTAGATCTACTCATAAGCAATCCACTACCGTCGTGCTTCGCAGTTTTTATGTGGGTGTCTCTCCTTGAAATAGGTATATTATTGACACCATCGTAGGTGGAAATTTCTTGGGTAGACATACCGTTGATTCTTACGGAGCTGTAATAAATTTGGTAGGTTCACCCCCACTCATGGTTAATGGAACTACCTTAACTCTGGAACATGTGATGCGTAGGCTGGACGTCATTGAAAATAAAGTTGCTATGACAGAACTCATTGAGAATTTGGATAAAAAGATCCACAATCAAATCACTCAGTACGGATCCAAGGTGGGAATGGTTTTGAAAAATTTAAAGGAGAAGGAACCCACAGTTAACGAAAAACTAGGTCATGATTCCGCTAGGATTGGCAAACTAGAGGATGTTATAACCAACTTGGGTTCCGCTTTTGCCGCTGTGCAGAATACTCCAAACTTTGCCCACAATAAGCTCCCCAAGTCTGTTTTTGTTCCCAAAAATAGTGCTGAATCATCTAGCAAGAAATATGAAAACCTTAAGATGATAAGTGATCACGCCACTTATGGTTTGAGCACCAAAGACGACGATACGTGATTCTATCGCTTTTATTCCTAGCTAAGGGCGTTAAACAATAGCGCTTGTTGGGAGGCAACCCAATGAATTTATCTTTTTCTTTCTGTTTTGTTGCGTCCACACCATCATAATTCTGTTATGATTGTGTTTTTTGTGTTTGAGCCAAGCAAAACCTTTATGACTAGTCTTGGTAATGGTTGTTTGATCCTACAGGTAAAAGACAGAAACTTTTCACTCACGAGATGATTTTTCATTTTTTTCAGAAAGACATTTTGAGTTGATTCTTTTTGCTGCTGGTTGATATGCCTTTTGCCCAGCAGTCGTATTTGTTCAGATTTTTTGAGGTGCCAGAAGTATACGAAGTATACATATTGCTACAGACTGGTCTGTTTTTGTTGAGTTGGTTGCTTGTTTTGATGAAACTATGGTTAGTATCAGGGGTTACTAGCCATGGAAAAGTGAGAATACAGTAGCCCAACACCAATATAGATAGAATTCAAGTTTGCTACAGTACCAAAAGAAGTGGTAGTTTGTTTTCTTGTGCTAATGTTATCACGAGTTTCTGTTTAAGTTTTGTGTTGTGAAGTTTTCATGTTTTGGGTGATGTTCTCCTGGACAAAGAGATAAGGAGTGGAAAGAGCTCAAGCTTGGGGATGACCAAGGCATCCCAAGCCAAATTCAAGGACACCAAAAAGCCTAAGCTTGGGGATGCCCCGGGAAGGCATCCCCTCTTTCGTCTTCAATCCATCGGTAACATTACTTGGAGCTATATTTTTATTCACCACATGATATGTGTTTTGCTTGGAGCGTCTTGTATATTAGGATTCTTCTATTTTTGTTGTGTCGCAATCATCCTTGCTGCACACCTTTTTGAGAGAGAGAGAGAGACATGCACTCATCATGATTTTGCTAGAATGCTCATAGTGCTTCACTTATATCTTTTGAGCTAGATACTTTTGCTCTATGTGCTTCACTTATATCTTTTAGAGCACGGCAGTGCGTGATTTGGTAGTTGGCTTATGCTATGAAAGTAGTCCCAAATGTGATAGGTACCCAAAGAGGATGCAAACAACCTCCATCTTCATGTGCATTGAGTAGAAAGAGAACTTTTGATTCCTCTCAATTAGTTTTGAGACGTGGATTTGGTAATATTAAGAGCTATGTTAGTAGGGTGTTCTGAACCTAGAAATACTTGTGTTTAAGTTAGTGATTCCCGTAGCATGCACGTATGGTGAACCGCTATGTTAGGAAGTTGGAGCATAATTGATCTATTGATTGTCATCCTTTGTGTTGAGGTCGGGATCGCGCGATGGTTAACACCTACCAACCCTTCCCCTCGGAGTATGCATTTAGCACTTTGTTTCGATTACTAATAAAAACTTTCGCAACAAGTATGTGATTTTTTCATGACTAATGTGAGTCCATGGTATAGATGCACTTTCACCTTCCACCATTGCTAGCCTCTCTAGTGCCGCACAATTCTCGCCGGTACACAAACACACCATATGACTTCCTCAAAACAGCCACCATACCTACCTACTATGGCAGTTTCATAGCCATTCCGAGATATATTGCCATGCAACTCCCACGTTCCGTCTCATGACTTGTGCCATCACTCTCATATTGCCATTTCATGATCGTAAGATAGCTAGCGAGATGTTTCCAACATCATATGCCATGCTAGATCATTGCACATCCCGGTACACTGCTGGAGGCATTTCCTATAGAGTCATCATCATTTTGAGCTTTGAAGTTGTGAGTAAATAATAGTGTGATGATCATCATTATTAGAGCATTGTCCCATATGAGGAAAAAAAGAGGCCAAAGAGCCCAAAAATAAAAAAAAAAGAGAAAAAAAGAGGCCTAAGAGCCCAAATGAAAAAAAGAAAAGAGAGAAAAAGAGAGAAAGGACAATGCTACTATCTTTTTCCAAACTTGTGCTTCATAATAACACCATGTTCTTCATGATTGAGAGCTTCTTGCTTTGTCACTACCATAAGCTAGTGGGAATCTTCATTATATAACTTGGCTTGTATATACCAATGATGGGCTTCCTCAAAATTGCCCAAGGTCTTCGTGAGCAAGCAAGTTGGATGCACACCCACTAGTTTTCCTTTTGAGCTTTCACATACTTATAGCTCTAGTGCATATCTTGTATGGCAATCCCTACTCATTCACATTGATATCTATTAATGGGAATCTCCATAGCCCTTTGATACGCCGAGTCAATGTGACCATCTCCTCCTTTTTGTCTCACAACCACCACCACACTCTATTCTACTTATAGTGCTATATCCATGGCTCACGCTCATGTATTGCGTGATAGTTACAAAAAGTTTGAGAAAGTAAGAGTGGAAAAACAATTACTTGGCCAATACCGGGGTTGTGCATGATTTACATTAGTTGTGTGAGGATGATGGAGCATAGCCAGACTATATGATTTTGTAGGGATAACTTTCCTTGGCCTTGTTATTTTGAATGTTCATGATTACCTTGCTAGTTTCTTGAAGTATTATTGTTTTCATGTCAATAGCAAACTATTGTTTCGAATCTTACGGATCTGAACATTCATGTCACGTGAAAGAACTTGCAAAGGACAACTATGCTAGGTAGCATTCCACATAAAAAATTCATTCTTTATAACTTCCCTACTCAAGGACGAGCAGGAGTTAAGCTTGGGGATGCTTGATACGTCTCCAACGTATCTATAATTTTTGATGGTTTCACGCTGTTATCTTGTCAACTTTGGATGTTTTTGCGCAGAAATAAAAGTTCTCGGAATGACCTGGAAATTTACGGAGAATTGTTGTGGAATTTATGAAAAATACTAGCGCAAGAGTCAGCGGAGGAAGTGGAGCTGTGAGCCCACAAGCCCACTGATACGTCTCCAACGTATATATAATTTTTTTTGGTTTCATGCTATTATCTTGTCAAACTTTGGATGTTTTGCATGCCTTCTATATATTTTTTTGGACTAACCTATTAACTAAGTGCCAAGTGCCAGTTCCTGTTTTTTCCATGTTTTTTATCCCTTTCAGAGGAGAATTTGAAACGGAGTCCAAACGGAATAAAATCTCCAAGGCAGGGGGTCCCCAGGGGCCCCACAAGCCCCCACCCTGCAGCCAGGGGGGAGGCCGCGGCCCTCAGGCTTGTGGTCCCCCTGGACCTCCTTTGCCCTAGGTTTTGCTCCTATATATCCCCAAAAATTCCACAACAAATCAGGAGATCATCGAAAGTACTTTTCCACCGCCGCAAGCTTCTGTGTCCGCAAGATCCCATCTGGGGCATGTTTTGGTGACCTGCCGGAGGGGGGATTCGGATACGGAGGGATTCTTCATAAACACCATGACCTCCCCGATGATGCGTGAGTAGTTCACCATAGACCTATGGGTCCATAGCTAGTAACTAGATGGCTTCTTCTCTCTCTTGGATCTTCAATACAAAGTTCTCCATGATCTTCATGGAGATCTATCCGATGTAATCTTCTTTTACGGTGTGTTTGTCGAGATCAGATGAATTGTGGATTTATGATCAAATTATCTATGAATCTTATTTGAGTTTCTTCTGATCTCTCTTATGCATGATTTCATATCGTTGTAATTCTCTTCGAGTTGTGGGTTTTATTTGGCCAACTAGATCTATGATTCTTGCAATGGGAGAAGTGCTAGGTTTTGGGTTCATACCATGCGGTGACCTCACCCAGTGATAGAAGGGGTAGCGAGGCACGCATTATGTTGTTGCCATCAAGGGTAAAAAGATGGGGTTTTCATCATTGGTTTGAGCTTATCCCTCTACATCATGTCATCTCGCTTAAGGCGTTACTCTGTTCGTCATGAACTACATACACGATGCATGCTGGATAGCGGTCGATGTGTGGATTAATAGTAGTAGATGCAGAAAGTATCGGTCTACTTGTCTCAGACGTGATGCCTATATGTATGATCATTGCCTTAGATATTGTCATGACTTTGCGCGGTCCTATCAACTGCTCGACAGTAATTTGTTCACCCACCGTGATATTTTCTATTTTGAGAGAAGCCTCTAGTGAACACTATGGCCCCCGGGTCTACTCCACACCATATTTTCAGCCCTACACCTTTTTACTTCGTTGCACTTTCCGCCTTCAGATCTCACTTTGCAAACAATCTTGAACGGATTGACAACCCCTTTGAAGCGTTGGGTGCAAGCTTGTTTGTGTTTGTGCAGGTACTCTAGACTTGACGAGACCCTCCTACTGGATCGATACCTTGGTTCTCAAACCGAGGGAAATACTTACTACTCCTGTGCTGCATCACCCTTTCTTCTTCAAGGGGAAAACCGACGCAAACAAGAGAAGTAGCAAGAAGAATTCCTGGCGTTGCCGGGGAAGGAGTTTTGTTGCCGTATTACGCACCAGGCGCGCCCCCCCCTGGCTGTGCCTGACAGGCTTGTGGGGCCCACAACGCTCCACCGCCTCCAAATCTAGCTCTATTTAGTCCGTTTCGTCCGGAAAAAAATCAAGGAGAAGAGTTCATCGCATTTTACGATACGGAGGCGCCGCCACCTCATGTTCTTCATCTGGAGGGCAGATCTGGAGTCCGTTCTGGGCTCCGGAGAGGGGAGATCATCGCTATCATCATCACCAACCTTCCTTCATCGCCAATTCCATGATGCTCTTCGCCGTTCTTGAGTAATCTCATCGTAGGCTTGCTGGACGGTGATGGCTTGGATGACATCTATCACGTAATCGAGTTAGTTTTGACGGGGATTGATCCCTAGTATCCACTATGTTCTGAGATTGATGTTGCTACTACTTTGCCATGCTTAATGCTTGTCACAAGGGCCCGAGTGCCATGATTTCAGATCTGAACTTATTATGTTGTCACCAATACATGTGTGTTCTTGATGCTATCTTGCAAGTTGTAGTCACCTACTATGTGTTATGACCCGGCAACCCCAGAGTGACAATAGCCGAAACCACTCCCGGAGATGACCATAGTATGAGGAGTTCTTGTATTCACGAAGTGTTAATGCGTTGGTCAGGTTCTTTATTAAAAGGAGAACCTTAATATCCCATAGTTTCCATTAGGACCCCGCTGTCACGGGAGGGATGGACAATAGATGTCATGCAAGTTGTTTTCGCTAAGCACGTATGACTACATACGGAATACATGCCTACATTAAATTGACGAACTGGAGCTAGTTACTTATCTCTCCGTGTTATAACTCTTGCATGATGAATAGCATCCGGCATAATCATCCATCACCGATCCAATGCCTACTAGTCTTTTCCTACTGGTCCTTGCTATGTTACTTTGTTGCTACTGCTGTCACTGCTGCTACTGTTACTCTGTTGCTACTGTTGTTACTTTGCTGCTACTGTTGTCACTTTGCTGCTACTGGTTATTGTTGCTACTGCTGATATCATACTACTTTGCTACTGATACTTTGTTGCAGATACTAAATCTTTCAAGTGTGGTTGAATTGACAACTCAACTGCTAATACTTGAGAATATTCTTTGGCTTCCCCTTGAGTCGAATCAATAAATTTGGGTTGAATACTCTACCATCGAAAACTGTTGCGATCCCTTATACTTGTGGGTTGTCACGCCCGTGGCTTGTGGCCAGGTCGTGGACCCCTCCGGTTGATTCTTTTGCCAGTATTTTTTATATTTTCCAAAAATATTCTTCGTAAATTTCAGCTCATTCCGAGAACTATTATTTCTGCACACAAACAACACCACAGTAGTTCTGCTAAAATCAACATCAGTCCGGGTTAGTTCTAATCAAATCATATAAAATTATTGTAAACATGGCATGAATACTTCGTAAGTTATAGATACATTGGAGACGTATCATGCATTATTTAAAATTTGCGTTTGAATGCAAATGCGCAATCTATTAGGATCATGGGTCACTCTTCCATGTCACTTACATCTTGGTGGTGCATGATACGTCTCAAACATATCTATAATTTTTGATGGTTTCACGATGTTATCTTGTCAACTTTGGATGTTTTGTTCACCTTTTATATCTTTTCTGGGACTAACTTATTAATTCAGTGCCAAGTGCCACTTCCTGTTTTTTCTGTGTTTTGACTCTTTTCAGATCTGATTTTGGAACGGAGTCCAAACGGAATAAAATCCCGTAAATAAATTTTTCCAGAACGGAAGAAGATCGGAGGATGTGAGGGCCAAGGCAAGGGGCCCACAGGGAGCCCACAAGCCCCGTTGCCGCGGCCATGGGGGGCGCGGCAACCAGGCTTGTGGCCTCCCTGCGCTCCCCTGGCCTACCTCTTTGGCCTATAAATTCTCTAAAAATCCAGAAAAAATCAGGGCATCCACAAAAACACTTTTCCGCCGCCGCAAGCTTCCGCTTCCGCGAGATCTCATCTGGAGACCCTTCCCGGTGCCCTGCCGGAGGGGACTTTGGAGTTGGAGGGAACATCATCGCCTCTCCAATGACTCGTGAGTAGTCCACTTCAGACCTACGGGTCCGTAGTTAGTAGCTAGATGGCTTCTTCTCTCTCTTGGATCTTCAATACAAAGTTCTCCATGGTCTTCATGGAGATCTATCCGATGTAATCCTCTTTGGCGGTGTGTTTGTCAAGACCCGATGAATTGTGGAATTGTGATCAGATTATCTATGAATTATATTTGAGTCTTTGCTGATTTCTTATATGCATGATTTGATATCCTTGTAAGTCTCTCCGAGTCTTGGGTTTTGTTTGGCCAACTAGATCTATGATTCTTGCAATGGGAGAAGTGCTTGGTTTTGGGTTCATACCGTGTGGTGACCTTTCCCTGTGACAGAAGGGGCAGCAAGGCACACATCGTGTTATTGCCATCAAGGGTAACAAGATGGGCTTTCATCATATATTTGAGATTGTTCATCTACATCATGTCATCTTGCTTAAGGCGTTACTCTGTTCTTTTGAACTTAATACACTAGATGCATGTTGGATAGCGGTCGACGTGTGGAGTAATAGTAGTAGATGCAGAAAGTATCGGTCTACTTGTTTTGGACGTGATGCCTATAGATATAATCATTGCCATAGATAACGTCACGACTTTGCGCGGTTCTATCAATTGCTCGACAGTAATTCCTTCACCCACCGTCTACTTGCTTTCATGAGAGAAGCCACTAGTGAACACTACGGCCCCCGGGTCTATTCACAACTATCATTTCCACTTTCACTTTAACTTTGCTTTGTTTACTCTTTGCTTTCAGTTCTCACTTTGCAAACAGTCTATAAGGGATTGACAACCCCTTCATAGCATTGGGTGCAAGCTCTTTGTGTTTGTGCAGGTACTTGTGACTTGAACGCTCCTCCTACTGGATTGATACCTTGGTTCTCAAACTGAGGGAAATACTTACCGCCGTTGTGCTATATCACCCTTTCATCTTCAAGGGAACACCAACGCAAGGCTCCAAGGCCGCAGGGAAATCCTTTGCATATTTCCCAAGGAAGTCCCTATAGGTGTAGCCGTAGCAGCAGGATTCCTGGCGCCGTTGCTAGGGAAGGTCTGTTGTCGGAGTAGCAGAAGGATTTCTGGCGCCGTTGCCGGGGAGGAGATCTATGCAAGTAGGTGTCACAAACTCATCTCTTGCATTTACCTTTTTTTGCCAGTTGCCTCTCGTTTTCTTCTCCCCCACTTCACATTTTCCATTTTCATTTGCCTTTCTCCCTTGCCGTTTTCATTTGCCCTTTTTGCCTTTCTCCCTTGCCGTTTTCTTTCGCCTTTTTGCCGTTCTCTTTTGCCCGTTTCACTCGCTTACTTCCTGCTTGTTTGTGTGTGGGATAGTCCATCAGTGGCTAGACCCACCACTCCAAACGAGACCCCTAAGAACGAAGTTCTCAATTTCAAGCAGAATGAGGAAGAAAGTTTAAAGGACGCTCGTTACAGGATTTGCAATGCTCAAAGTAGATCTACTCGTAAGCAATCCACTACCGTTCTTCTTCGCAGTTTTTATGTTGGAATATCTCCTTGGAATAGGTATATTATTGATACCATCGTAGGTGGGAATTTTTTGGGGAGCCATACTGTTGACTCCTATGGAGCTATCATGAATTTGTTAGGCTCACCCCCGCTCATGGTTAATGGAACTACCTTGACCTTGGAACACGTGATGCAAATGCTTGACGCTATTGAAAACAAAATTGCCACAGTTGAACTTATTGAGGGTTTGGATAGAAAGATCCACAATAAAATTACTCAGTACGGATCTAAAGTGGCAATGGTTTTGAAAAATTTAAGGGAGAAGGAACCTATACTTAATGATTCCTCTAGAATTGGCAAAGTAGAAGATGTCATAACCAACTTGGGTTCGCTTTTGCCGCTGTGCAAAATACTCCAAATCTCACTCTCAAAAAGACCGTCAAGTATGTTTTTGTTCCTAAAGCTAGTGGTGAGTCATCCAATAAATATGAAGAGCTTAAGATGATAAATGATCACACTACTTATGGTTTGAGCACCAAAGATGACTATACGTGATTCCATCACCTTTTGCCTAGCTAAGGGCGTTAAACAATAGCGCTTGTTGGGAGGCAACACAAAGAATGTATCATTTTTATTTCTGTTTTGTGTTTTCCACACTTTCATATTCTGTTATGATTGTGATTTTTGTGTTTCTTTTTGCGTTTGTGCCAAGCCAAACCGTTATGATTAGTCTTGGGGATGATCGTTTGGTCATGCTGGAAAAGACAGAAAATTTCTGCTCACAAAAAGAATTTTCATTTTTTTTCTGTAAGAGCTTTTGAGTTGATTCTTTTTGCTTCTGATTGATACGCAAATTCTTCACACTGTCGTAATTTGTCAGAATTTTTGAAGTACCAGAAGTATACGAAGTATACAAATTGCTATAGACTGGTCTGCTGTTAACAGATTCTGTTTTTGTTGAGTTGGTTGCTTATTTTGATGAAACTATGGATAGTATCGGGGGGTATTAGCCATGGAATATTGAAAATACAGTAACCCAACATCAACATAAGTAGAATTAAAGTTTTCTAGAGTACCTAAGGAAGTGGTGGTTTGCTTTCTTATACTAATGTTATCACGAGTTTCTGTTTAAGTTTCGTCTTGTGAAGTTTTCATGTTTTGGGTGAAGTTCTTATGGACAAAGAGATAAAGAGTGGCAAGAGCTCAAGCTTGGGTATTCCCAAGGCACCCCAAGTTGATTCAAGTATGCCGTAAAAGCCTAAGCTTGGGGATGCCCCGGGAAGGCATCCCCTCTTTCGTCTTCAATCCATCGGTAACGTTACTTGGGGCTATATTTTTATTCACCACGTGTTATATGTTTTGCTTGGAGCGTCTTGTATCGTAGGAGTCTTTTATTTTTGTTGTGTCACAATCTGCCTTGCTTCACACCTAGAGATAGAGACATGCACTCACCGTGATTTTGTCGAGCTTCACTTATATCCTTTGGTTAGACAATTCAGCTCACCTGTGCTTCACTTATATCTTTTGAGCTAGTTGCTTTTGCTCTGTGTGCTTCACTTATATCTTTTAGAGCACGGATGCGCGTGGCTTGGTAGTTGATCTATGCTATGATAGTAGTCTCAAAAGGGGTAGTTATCCAAAGGGATATGAAAACTTCCACCTTCATGTGCATTGAATAGTTAGAGAAGTTTGATTCATCTCAATTAGTTTTGAGTTGTGGTTGTGGTAATATTGAAGTTATATTAGTAAGGTGTTCTGGATCTAGAAGTACTTGTGTTGAAGTTAGTGATTCCCGTAGCATGCACGTATGGTGAACCGCTATGTGATGAAGTCTGAGCATGATTAGTATATTGATTTTCATCCTTTGTGTGGCGGTCGGGATCGTGCGATGGTTTATACCTACCAACCCTTCCCCTAGGAGTATGCGTTGAATGCTTTGTTTTGATTACTACTAAAAATTTTGCAACAAGTATGTGAGTTCTTCATGACTAATGATGAGTCCATGGTTTAGATGCACTTTCACCTTCCACCATCACTATCTTCTTTAGTGTCGTGCAACTTCCGCCGGTGCACAAAACCCACCATTAGCCTCCCTCAAAACAGCCACCATACCTACCTACTATGGCCTTTTCAAAGCCATTCCGAGATATATTGCCATGCAACTACCACCATGACATGTGACACCACTTTTACATTGCCATTGCATGATCATAAGATAGCTAGCATGATGTTCCCATTGAAGTCTATGCCATGCTAGATCATTGTCACGGTACACTACCGAAGGCATTCCATATAGAGTCATCATTGCTCTAAGTTTTGAGTTGTAAGTGTGATGATCATCATTGATGGAGCATTGTCCCATGAGAGGAAATAAAATAGGCCAAAGATGCCCACCAAAATAAAATAAATAAATAAATAAAATAAAATAAAAAAGATGCCAAATAGCCCACCAAAAAAATGAGAGAAAAAGAGAGAAGGGATAATACTACTATGTTTCCACACTTGTGCTTGTAAGCACCATGATCTTCATGATTGAGAGTCTCTCGTTTTGTCACCACCATATAGCTAGTGGGAAATTTTCATTATATAACTTGGCTTGTATATTCCAATGATAGGCTTCCTCAAAATTGCCTTAGGTCTTCGTGAGCAAGCAAGTTGGATGCACACCCACTAGTTTTCTTTAAGAGCTTTCACATACTCTTAGCTCTAGTGCATCAATTGTATGGCAATCCCTACTCATTCACGTTGATTTCTATTGATGAGCATCTCCATAGCTCATTGATATGCCTAGTCAATGTGACCATCTTCTCCTTGTTTGTCTTGCAACCTCCACCACACTCCACACCACTTATAGTGCTAAAACCATGGCTCACGCTCATGTATTGCGTGAGAGTTGAAAAGGTTTGAGAAAGTAAAGGTGTGAAAACAATTACTTGGCCAATACCGGGGTTGTGATTGATTTAAATTCGTTGTGCAAGGATGATAGAGCATAGCCGGACTATATGATTTTGTAGGGATAACTTTGTTTTGGCCTTGTTATTTTGAAAGTTCATGATTACCTTGCTAGTTTGCTTGAAGTATTATTGTCTCCACGTCAATAGCAAACTATTATTTTGAATCTAATGGATCTGAACATTCACGTCACATAAGAGGAGTTACAAAGGACATCTATGCTAGGTAGCATGAAAGCATAAAAAATTCATTCTTTTTCACTTCCCTACTCGAGTACGAGCAGGAGTTAAGTTTGGGGATGCTTGATACGTCTCAAACGTATCTATAATTTTTGATGGTTTCCCGCTGTTATCTTGTCAACTTTGGATGTTTTGTTTGCCTTTTATATCTTTTTTGGGACTAACTTATTAATTCGGTGCCAAGTGCCAGTTCCTGTTTTTTCTGTGTTTTTGACTCTTTTCAGATCTAATTTTGGAACAGAGTCCAAACGAAATAAAATCCCCGAAATAAATTTTTCCAGAACGGAAGAAGATCAGAGGACGTGAGGGCCAAGGCAGGGGGCCCACAGGGAGCCCACAAGCCCTGTTGCCGCGACCAGGGGGCCTGCGGCAACCAGGCTTGTGGCCTCCCTAGCGCTCCCCTGCCCTAGCTCTTTGGCCTATAAATTCCCTAAAATCCAGAAAAAATCAGGGCATCCACGAAAACACTTTTCCGCCGCCGCAAGCTTCCGTTTCCGCGAGATCTCATTTGGAGACCCTTCCCGGTGCCCTGCTAGAGGTTACTTTGGAGTTGAAGGGCTTCTACATCAACATCATCGCCTCTCCAATGACTCATGAGTAGTCCACTTCAGACCTACCGGTCCGTAGTTAGTAGCTAGATGGCTTCTTCTCTCTCTTGGATCTTCAATACAAAGTTCTCCATGATCTTCATGGAGATCTATCCGATGTAATCCTCTTTGGCGGTGTGTTTGTCGAGATCCGATGAATTCTGGATTTGTGATCAGATTATCCTTGTAAGAAGTAAACTGAGCCAAGCTTGTGGGACTTTAGATACTCCTTGGGAATTGGGTTATTCATATTTTCCATGGAGTTGCGATTCATCTTGGACTCGACATAAACATCAAGATCACCATCATGCACCTTTGGTGCTCCTAATATGGCATCCCACTCATCAACTGACGACTGATACCTGGTGCATTTAGTCATCCATACTATATTCACACCTGGATAAAAGTGTGAAGTGGAATAGAATTGCATGAACATCTCGTCATTCGAGGCAGTCATCTTTCTGCCAACAAACTCTTCAATGTCTATCATCCTGATGTTTTCCTAGACATGGGGGAAGTAGTCTTCATTCTCCGTGATGAACTTCCAATCAACACATCTCATGTCACTGACTACTGGAATCTTATCACTAGAAAGTAAAATATAGGCCCTACAAAGGGGGAAGCATTGATTTGCAGAGGTGCTAGAGCTCAAGCTTTTAAAAGAGAGACGAATAATAATTTTGAGCGGTATGCTTTCATTGTCAACATAACAACCGAGAGATCTCAGTATCTTCCATGCTATATACATTATAGGTAGTTCCCAAATAGAATGGTAAAGTTTTGCTCCCCTCCACCAATCAATCACACTCCACGACACGCCGAATCCACGGGTACCGTCCATACAAACAACAATCCTGGGGGAGTTTTGTTTCATTATATTTTGATTTGGTTTTTTTGAGCATGGGACTGGGCATCCCGAATACCAGCCACTTTCTCATGAATGATAGTGAATCAACGCATATCGTGAGAATACATCACCTAGCATGGAAGATACTTACAGCCCCTAGTTACTATATTGAGCGACTCGGGCATACAGAACATAATATTATTTGAAGGTTTAGAATTTGGCACATGTAAATTTACTTGGAATGGCAGGTAAATACCGCATATAGGTATGTATGGTGGACTCATATGGAACAACTTTGGGTTTAAGGGTGTTTGGATGCACAAGTAGTATTTCTACTTGGTGTAGAAGTTTTGGCTAGTATGAGGTGGAAGCAAGCACCACATGTTGGAGGATCCATAACAATATAACTTCTATACAAATATACCCAAGCATAACTCATTATGTTATCTTCCTTGTCCAACTTCAACTAATTTTCTCAAGTTTGAAAATAATTAACGGGTATTCACAACCATAGAAGATTTCCAAGATAGTATATTTATATGTGAAATCTCTCTTCCTTCAATATTCTTTCATGACCAATGCGGTGTTTGCTAACTTTCAATAAATTTTACCACCTATAATTCTTATATGTGA
This sequence comes from Hordeum vulgare subsp. vulgare, assembly GCF_904849725.1. Lineage (NCBI taxonomy): Eukaryota > Viridiplantae > Streptophyta > Magnoliopsida > Poales > Poaceae > Hordeum > Hordeum vulgare. The sequence goes on from NC_058518.1 coordinate 317,625,190, forward strand.
AGTCATTACTCCCCATGGGATAAGTATATGAAGCATATTTTATTTCAGATTTATGATGTAATTCATTCAACCATTTACTCATAGGATATAAGTGAAGCACAAAAGTACATGACAAAACTACTCCAAAACATATAAGCGAAGATCAATGAGTAGTCAAGCAATTAAATAGCTATGTGAGGACTTTCTCTCTCTCTCTCTCTTAATAAAGATTTTCAGATCTGAGTATTTTATTTAAACATCAAGCAAAATAAAAAAAGCACTCCAGGAATAGGACGCATCATGTGAATGAATAAAAGTTTAGGCTCAACATAGGCTAACCGATAGTTGACGAAGAGAGGTGGGATGCGTAGCATCGCCAAGCTTAGAAGCTTGAGAGTTCTTGAAATATTTACTTGTGGTGCCTTGGGCATCCCCAAGCTTGAGCTTCTGTATCTTGTTCAATCCTCTCGTATCCTGGTTTCACCAATTCTCAAAAACTTCATCAACGCAAAACTTGAAAAGAACTCGTGAGATATGTTAGTGCACATAATAATAAATCAACTCTTTATGTACTGCCAATACAAGTTTGTTGGGGATCGTTGCATGGGAAACAAAAAATTTCCTACGCACATGAAGACCTATCATGGTGATGTCCATCTACGAGTGGAGATTTGGATCTACGTACCCTTGTAGATCGCACAACAGGAAGCATTAAGAAACGCGATTGATGTAGTGGAATGTCTTCACGTCCCTCGAACCGTCCCATGAACCGTCCCACGATCCGTCCCACGATCCGTTCCGATCTAGCGTCGAACGACCGGCACCTCCGCGTTCAGCACACGTACAGCTCGACGATGATCTCGGCCTTCTTGATCCAGCAAGAAATACGGATAAGTAGATGAGTTCTGCGGAAGCGTGACGACACTCCGGTGGTGGTGATGATCCACTCCTGCAGGGCTCCGCCCGAGCTCCGCAGAAATCCGATCTAGAGGTGGAACTGTGCGGTTTAGGCTAGAGTTGCACGTGGCAAAGTTGTGTCTCAAAAAGCCCTAAACCTCCACTATATATAGGAGGGAGGGGGAGGGGCTAGCCTTGAGGCACAAGGCCTCAAGGGTGCGTCGGCACTAGGGAGGAGGAGGACTCCTCCACCAATTCAGTTTGGGAAGGAGGAGTCCTCCTCTTCCTTCCCACCTCCCTCTTTCCCATTTCTTTTTTGTTTTCTTTTTGGTATTTTCTTATGTGGCACCATGGGCTCCTTGGGCTGACTCCACCAGCCCACTAAGGACTTTTCGAGCCACCCTAGGGCATTGGGCTCACTCCCGGGTGTGTGGGCCCCTCCCGGTGAACTCCCGGAACCCATTCGTCACTCCCGGTACACCGTCGGAATTGCCCGAAACTTTCCTGTGACCAAATGAAACCATCCTATATATCAATTTTCATTTCCGGACCATTCTGGAAACCCTCGTGACGTCCGTGATCTCATACGGGACTCCCAACAACATTCGGTAACCACACATATAACTCAACTACACTAAAACATCATCGAACCTTAAGTGTGCACACCCTGCGGGTTCAAGAACTATGTAGACATGCCCCCAGGCACTCCTCGGTCAATATCCAATAGCGGTACCTGGATGCCCATATTGGATCCTACATATTCTTCGAAGATCTTATCAGTTGAACCTCTGTGTCAAGGATTCATATAATCCCGTATGTCATTCCATTTGTCCTTCGGTATGTTACTTGCCCGAGATTTGATCGTCGGTATCCTCATACCTATTGCAATCTCGTTACCGGCAAGTCTCTTTACTTGTTCCGTAATACAAGGTCCCATGACTTACACTTAGTCACATTTCTTGCAAGGCTTGTGTGTGATGTTGTATTACCGAGTGGCCCCGAGATACCTCTCCGTCACAGGGAGTGACAAATCCCAGTCTTGATCCATACTAACTCAATGGACACCTTCGGAGATACCTGTAGGGCACCTTTATAGTCACCCAGTTACGTTGTGATGTTTGATGCACACAAGGTATTCCTCCGGTGCCAGTGAGTTATATGATCTCATGGTCATAGGAATAAATACTTGACACGTACAAAACAATAGTAATAAAACGACATGATCAATATGCTACGTTCATAGTTTGGGTCTAGTCCATCACATGATTCTCCTAATGATGTGATCCAGTTATCAAGTGACAACACTTGCATATAGTCAGAAAACCTTGACTATCATTGATCAACTGGCTAGCCAACCAGAGGCTTGCTAGGGACATTGTTTTGTCTATGTATCCACACATGTATCTATATTTTCATTCAATACAATTATAGCATGGATAATAAATGATTATCTTTAAACAGGAAATATAATAATAACTATTTATCATTGCCTTTAGGGCATATTTCCAACAGTCTCCCACTTGCACTAGAGTCAATAATCTAGTCCTCACATCGCCATGCGATTTACATTGTAATAAATTTAACTCCCATACAGTTCTGGTGTTCATGATGTTTTGCCCGTGGAAGAGGTTTAGTCAGCGGGTCTTCTACATTCAGATCCGTGTGCAGTCTGCAAATATTCACGTCCTCTCCTTCGACTTAGTCGCGGATGAGGTTGAAGCGTCGTTTGATGTGTCTCTTCTTCTTGTGAAACCTTGGTTCCTTTGCTAAGGCAATGGCACCAGTGTTGTTACATAATAGAGTTATTGGATTTAGTGCGCTTGGCACAATTCCAAGATCCGTCATGAACTGCTTCATCCAGACACCCTTCTTTTCTGCCTCGGAGGCAGCCATGTACTCCGCTTCACATGTAGAATCTGCTACGACGCTTTGCTTGGAACTACGCCAGCTTACCGCACCCCCATTAAGAGTAAATACGTATCCGGTTTGCGATTTAGAGTCATCCGGATCGGTGTCAAAGCTTGCGTCGGCGTAACCTTTTACGACGAGCTCTTCGTCACCTCCATAAATGAGAAACATTTCCTTAGTCCTTTTCAGGTACTTCAGAATATTCTTGACAGCCGTCCAGTGATCCACTCCTAGATTACTCTGAAACCTGCCTGCCATACTTATGGCCAAGCTCACGTCTGGTCTAGTGCACATCATTGCATATATGATAGAACCTACGGCTGAAGCAAAGGGGATGGAACTCATTTGTTCTCTATCTTCCGCAGTTTGCTGGGCACTGAGTCTTACTCAATTTTATACCTTGTAATACCGGCAAGAACCCTTTCTTGGACTGATCCATTTTGAACTTCTTCAAAACTTTATCAAGGTATGTGCTTTGTGAAAGTCCTATCAGGCATCTCGATCTATCCCTATAGATCTTAATGCCTAGAATGTAAGCAGCTTCTCCTAGGTCCTTCATAGAGAAACTTTTATTCAAGTAATCCTTTATGCTGTCCAAAAACTCCACGTTGTTTCCAATCAGCAATATGTCATCCACATATAATATTAGAAACGCCACAGAGCTCCCACTCACTTTGTTATAAATACAAGATTCTCCAACCGCTTGTATAAACCCAAATGCTTTGATCACCTCATCAAAGCGCTTATTCCAACTCCGGATGCTTGCACCATTCCACAAATGGATCGCTGGAGCTTGCACACTTTGTTAGCATTCTTTGGATCGACAAAACCTTCGGGTTGCATCATATACAACTCTTCCTTAAGAAAACCATTAAGGAATGCCGTTTTGACATCCATCTGCCAGATTTCATAATCGAAAAATGCAGCTATTGCTAACATGATTCGGACGGATTTAAGCATCGCTACCGGTGAGAACGTCTCATCGTAGTCAACTCCTTGAAATTGTGAAAAACCCTTTGCCACAAGTCGAGCTTTATAAACGGTCACATTACCGTCTGTGTCCGTCTTCTTCTTAAAGATCCATTTGTTCTGAATAGCCTTGCGGCCTTCAGGTAGTACTTCCAAAGTCCACACTTTGTTCTCGTACATGGATCCTATCTCGGACTTCATGGCCTCCAGCCATTTGTTGGAATCCGTGCCCACCATTTCTTCTTCATAATTCACAGGTTCATTGTTGTCTAACAACATAATTGATAAGGCAGGATTACCGTACGATTCAAGAGCAGTACGTGATCTTGTCGACCTGCGAGGTCCGATAGGAACTTGATCCGAAGTTTGGTGATCATCATCATCAACTTCCTCCTCAACCGGCATCGCAATGACACGGGTTTCCCCTTTCCCTGCGCCACCATCCAGAGGGATTAGAGGTTCGACAACCTCGTCAAGTTCTATCTTCCTCCCACTCAATTCTTTCGAGGGAAACTCCTTCTCAAGAAAATCTCCGTTTTTAGCAACAAACACTTTGCCCTCGGATTTGAGATATAAGGTATACCCAACTGTCTCTTTTGGGTAACCTATGAAGATGCACTTTTCCGCTTTGGGTTCCAGCTTTTCGGGCTAAAGCTTTTTGACATAAGCATCACATCCCCAAACTTTAAGAAACGACAACTTTGGTCTTTTTCCATACCACAGTTCGTATGGTGTCGTCTCAACGGATTTTGATGGTGCCCTTTTTAAAGTGAATGCAACTGTCTCTAATGCATAACCCCAATACAATAAGGGCAAATCGGTAAGAGACATCATAGATCGCACCATTTCTAACAAAGTACGATTGCGACGTTCGGACACACCATTACGGCATGGTGTTCCATGCGGTGTCAATTGTGAAACAATTCCACATTGTCTTAAGAGAGCACCAAACTCGAAACTCAGATATTCACCCCCACGATCAGACCGTAGAAACTTGATCTTCTTGTTATGATAATTTTCAACTTCACACTGAAATAGCTTGAACTTCTCAAACGTTTCATACTTGTGCTTCATCAAGTAGACATAACCATATCTACTCAAATCATCAGTGAAGATGAGAAAATAACGATATCCGCCGCGTGCCTCCACACTCATCGGACCGCATACATCCGTATGTATGATTTCCAACAAGTCACTTGCATGCTCGATTGTTCCGGAGAACGGAGTCTTAGTCATCTTGCCCATGAGGCATGGTTCGCGCGTGTCAAGTGAATCAAAGTCAAGTGACTCCAAAAGTCCATCGGAATGGAGTTTCTTCATGCGCATTACACAAATATGACCTAAGAGGCAGTGCCACAAAAACATGGCACTATCATTGTTAACTCTAACTCTTTTGGTCTCAATGTTATGTATATGTGTATCATCGCTATCAAGATTCAATATGAACAATCCTCTGACATTGGGTGCATGACCATAAAAGATATTACTCATAGAAATAGAATAACCACTATTCTCTGACTCAAATGAGTAACCGTCTCGCAATAAACAAGATACAAATCTAATGTTCAGGCTTAACACAGGCACTCAATAACAATTATGTAAGTTCATAACTAATCCTGATGGTAACTGAAGTGAAACTATGCCGACGGCGATTGCATCAACCTTGGAACCATTTCCCACACGCATCGTCACTTCATCTTTCGCCAGCCTTCGTTTATTCCGTAGTTCCTATTTCGACTTGCAAATATGAGAAACAGAACCGGTATCGAATACCCAGGCACTACTACGAGATTTGGTTAAGTACACATCAATAACATGTATATCGAATATACCTGATTTTTCCTTGGCTGCCTTCTTATCAGCCAGATACTTGGGGCAGTTGCGCTTCCAGTGACCCAGTCCCTTGCAATAATAACACTCTGTTTCAGGCTTAGGTCCAGCCTTGGGTTTCTTCGTCGGATTGGCCACAGGTTTGCCGCTCTTCTTGGAGTTACCCTTCTTGCCTTTGCCGTTTCTCTTGAAACTAGTGGTCTTATTGACCATCAACACTTGATGCTCTTTCCGGAGTTCTCACTGTGCGACTTTCAGCATCGCGAATAACTCGCCGGGTGACTTGTTCATCCCTTGCATGTTATAGTTCAACACAAAGCTCTTGTAGCTTGGTGGCAGTGATTGAAGAATTCTATCATTGATAGACTCTTGCGGGAGTTCAATCCCCAAGTCTGCTAGACAGTTTGAATACCCAGACATTTTGAGCACATGTTCACTGACATACGAATTCTCCTGCATCTTGCAAGCATAGAATTTATCGGAGGTCTCATACCTCTCGATTCGGGCGTTCTTCTGAAAGATAACCTTCAACTCCTGGAACATCTCATATGCTCCATGACGCTCAAAGCAACGTTGAAGTCCCGGCTCTAAGCCATACAAGACTGCACATTGAACTACTGAGTATTCCTCCTTACGTGTTAACCAAGCATTCTTAACATCTTGGTCAGCCGTAGCGGGTGGTTCATCTCCTAGCGCAACATTAAGGACATAATCCTTCTTCCAAGCTTGCAGGAGCAACTTAAGATTACGAGCCCAGTCTACAAAGTTGCTTCCATCATATTTCAACTTAGCTTTCTCTAGGAACGTATTAAAATTCATGGTGACTGTCGCGTGAGCCATTGATCTACAACACAAATATTTCAAAGTGGACTTAGACTATGTTCAAGATAATTAGAGTTTAACTAATCAAATTACTTGCTAAACTCCCACTCAAAAAGTACATCTCTCTAGTCATTTGAGTGGTACATGATCCAAATTCACTAACTCAAGTCCGATCATCACGTGAGTTGAGAATAGTTTCAGTGGTAAGTGATACGTCTCCAACGTATCTATAATTTTTGATGGTTCCATGCTATTATGTTGTCAACTTTGGATGTTTTATATGCATGAATATGCTATTTTATATCTTTTTTGGGACTAACCTATTAACTCAGTGCCAAGTGCCAGTTTCTATTTTTTCCGTGTTTTTGACCTTTTCCACAGAAGAATATTAAATGGAGTCCAAACGGAATAAAACCTGCGGGATGATTTTTTCCATAACAGAAGATACGCAGGGGACTTGAGTACCAAGGCAGAAGACTCCGGGGGAGGTCACAAGCCCCCTAGCCGCGACCTGTGGGGGGGGCGCCTAGCAGGCTTGTGGGCCCCACGTGGCTCCTTTTCCCTACTTATTTCGCCTATAAATTCTCTAAAAATCCAGAACCACCAGAGAGAGCCACAAAAATACTTTTCCACCGCCGCAAGCTTCTGTCTCCGCAAGATCCCATCCGGGGACCGTTCTGGTGCCCTGTCGGAGGGGGATTCGGACACGGAGGGCTTCTTCATCAACACCATTGCCTCTCCGATGATGCGTGAGTAGTTCACCACAGACCTTCGGGTCAATAGCTAGTATCTAGATGGCTTCTTCTCTCTCTTGGATCTTCAATACAAAGTTCTCCATGATCTTCATGGATATCTATCCGATGTAACCTTGTTTTGTGGTGTGTTTGTAGAGATTCGATGAATTGTGGATTTATGATCATATTATCTATGAATATTACTTGAGTATCCTCTGATCTATTATATGCATGATTTCGTATCCTTGTAATTCTCTTCGAGTTGTTGGTTTTTTTTGGCCAACTTGATCTATAGTTCTTGCAATGGGAGAAGTGCTTGGTTTTGGGTTCATACCGTGCGGTGTCCTCACCTAGTGACAGAAGGGGTAGCGAGGCACGCATCGTGTTGTTGCCTTCAAGGGTAAAAAGATGGGGTTTATATCTATTGCATGAATCTATCCCTCTACATCATGTCATCTTGCTTAAGGCGTTACTCTGTTTGTTATGAACTCAATACACTAGATGCATGCTGGATAGCGGTCGATGTGTGGAGTAATAGTAGTAGATGCAGAAAGTATCGGTCTACTTGTCTCGGACGTGATGCCTATATGTATGATCATTGCCTTAGATATCATCATGACTTTGCGCGATTCTATGAATTGCTCGACAATAATTCGTTCACCCACCGTAATACTTGCTATCATGAGAGAAGCCTCTAGTGAACACTATGGACCCCGGGTCTACTTCACCTCATATTTTCAGATCCACAAAATTACTTTGTTGCACTTTTCACCTTTCACATCTCACCTTGCAAATAATCGTGAAGGGATTGACAACCCGTTTATAGCGTTGGGTGCAAGTTTGTTTGTTTTTGCGCAGGTACATTGGTGCCTCATCTTGATACTCCTACTGGATTGATACCTTGGTTCTCAAACCGAGGGAAATACTTACTGCTACTGTGTTGCATCACCCTTTCCTCTTCAAGGGAAAAACCAATGCAAGCTCAAGAGGTAGCAGTAAGCATCTCTATGCTAATCATACCAACTATATGATTCATGTTTGACCTTTCGGCCTCATGTGTTCCGAGGCCATGTCTGCACATGCTAGGCTCGTCAACTTTAACCCAAGTGTTCCGCGTGTGCAACTGTTTTGCACTCGTTGTATGTGAATGTTTAGTCTATCACACCCGATCATCACGTGGTGTCTCGAAATGACGAACTGTAGCAATGGTGCAAAGTTGGGGAGAACACTATTTCGTCTTGAAATTTTAGTGAGAGATCACCTTATAATGCTACCGTCGTTCTAAGCAAAACAAGCTGCATAAAATTATTAACATCACATGCAATTCATAAGTGACATGATATGGCCATCATCTTGTGCTTCTTGATCTCCATCACTCAAGCACTGGCATGATCTTCTTGTCACCGGCGCCACACCATGATGTCCATCATCATGATCTCCATCAATGTTTCGGCATCGAGTTTGTCGTGCTACTTATGCTATTACTACTAAAGCTACGCCCTAGCAATGTAGTAAACGCATCTGCAAACACAAACGTTAGTTTAAAGACAACCCTATGGCTCCTGCCGGTTGCTGTAGCATCGACGTGCCAGTTGATATTAACTATTACAACATGATCATCTCATACATCCAGTATATCACATCACGTCATTGGCCATATCATATCACAAGCATACCCTGCAAAAACAAGTAAGACGTCCTCTAATTTGTTGTTGCATGTTTTACGTGGTTGCTATGGGTATCTAGTATGATCGCATCTTACTTACGCAAAAACCACAAGGAGATATGCAAATTGCTATTTAACCTCTCCAAGGACCGCCTCAGTCAAAAGCAATTCAACTAAAGTTGAAGAAACTAACACCCGCGAGTCATCTTTATGCAATGAGGTTGCATGTCAATCGATGAAACCAGTCTCTCGTAAGCGTACGAGTTATGTCGGTCCGGGCCACTTCAATCCAACAATGCCGCCGGATCGAGAAAAGACTAAGGAGAGCAGCAAATCGAACATCACCGTCCACAAAACCTTTTGTGTTCTACTCGAGATAACATCTACGCATGAACCTAGCTCATGATGCCACTGTTGGGGAACGTTGCATGGGAAACAAAAAAAATTCCTACGCACACGAAGACCTATCATGGTGATGTCCATTTACGAGTGGAGATTTGGATCTACGTACCCTTGTAGATCGCATAGCAGCAAGCGTTAAGAAACGTGGTTGATGTCATGGAATGTTTTCACGTCCCTCGAACCGTCCCGCGATACTTCCCACGATCCGTTCCGATCTAGCGCCGAACGGATGACACCTCCGCGTTCAGCACACGTACAACTCGACGATGATCTCGGCCTTCTTGATCCAGCAAGCAGGACGGAGAAGTAGATGAGTTCTCCGGCAGCATGACGGCGCTCCGGTGGTTGTGATGATCCACTCCTGCAAGGTTCCGCCCGAGCTCCGCAGAAATCCGATCTAGAGGTGGAACTGTGTGGTTTAGGCTAGAGTTGCACGGGGCAAAGTTGTGTCTCAAAAAGCCCTAAACCTCCACTATATATAGGAGGGAGGGGGAGGGGCTAGCCTTGAGGCACAAGGCCTCAAGGGTGCGCCGGCACTAGGGATCATTTGTCAACCCCAGGATCATTGTTGACAACACAACGAAATGGTAACATTGCACAATACGTAAAATTTATTTTATTACATATTTCCCCAAGGCATACTTGACAAATGTCTCATGACATTTAATACAACCAGAAAAAAGCGGAAAATACAATGCGTAGCGACTCCATCTCAGCCACAGGCAGTCGATGTAGTCCACGTGACCTCACTCCTACGGATCCCCATAGTAGTCGTAGTTGTCATCTTTATCTTCATGTAACTCTATTGTCAACAAAAGTATTGCCATGAGTACATTACGTACTCAACATGCCTCCCTCGGAGAAGGTCCTAATAGCTACATGTGGCTTCAACGGAAGGCTATATGGCTCATTTGCATAAAAGCTAATTTTATTTGAAAACAATAGCATTTGGATAAAAGCAGTTCCTGATGAAAACATGTTTATATCGAGAGTAACTTTCATCAAAGTGAGGATCCTCGATCAACTCACACTCATCATAGGTTCCAACAATTGGGGCAAAGAGGGAATAAGCAAGACAGGTCCTGTATGTCAAGAAAGATTCATGTGTCGTCCTTGACCGCGGACACGGCTATTCGAATAGTTTTACACTCTGCACAGGTTACACACTTTACCCACACGACACAATCTCGTCTTGATGCCACCAGTGGCCGCTGGTATAGTACACCATTTGGTATACCGACAGGGAGATTGTGACGAGGTCTTTAGACTAGATCCCCCAAAGATATGACATGCCCACCGGGTCTGGCACACGGAACTGAGAGTACGTCCACAAACCGGTCCCCCCATCTGTGCCGAGGATACTCCTCGCAAGACAGCTATCCCATCTGCGGTACGACGACATCGACACCTAAGGCTGACTAGCTTACTTGACCAAGCCAGTGCCCATATAGCATGTAGTTGTACTGTTTACACAATCTTTAAATCCAAGACTTATTAGGCCTCATGCGGCACGGACGACTGATTGCTCCCTTCACCTTCGGCAGCCAATCGCTCCTTCAATCCTTGATTAAGCTGTCGCCTGCGCCAGTATTCAGACTGTAAGTTTCACCCAGAGTAGAAGAGGATAGAGAAGGTCACCAAGGCCAACTGGCCAGCTCAGCTATAAGTTTCAAGTGTCAATGACTAAAAGTTTATTCAACAAGAACCTATAGGGTAATAAGCATGGCTAAGCATTTCCACTCTACCGGATTACTATATACTTCTACTCAGGTGTCAAATGGATAGGCGACAAGCGGATCAAGGTAATGTGTCAATCGACACGCTACCTACAAGATTAAAAGAATGCATATTGTAACCACAAAACTCAATGCGGTTTAGAAAACATAGGATAAGTATGATCAAAGAAGGATGCATGCCTTCGTTGTTGAGTCCTTCTTCGTTAACCTGTGTATCTCCATGCATGTCCAACATCGTCACTCCCTACTCGTCGTAACGATAGCAAATAAAACACATGAATACGAAAGCAATAGTAAATCCAAATAACATCCAAAGGAAATCAAGAATGGAAGGATAGTAAGATATTGATCAAGATGGAGATTCCAAAGAGATTCTAAAATGAGATAGCATGGTAGGAAGGTAAGAGATGGAATTCAACGAAGGGAAAAGGTTAGGTTGACACGACTAAGGAAGGCTTGGCGATCAAGACTAATGTTTTAATGGAAACTACGATATTTACGATTAGTACTACCCACTACACAACTCGGTTAACTATATAGGACTACTACATGATGAACCCGATGAAGTTCAACACACATGGAATGGAATCAACATATGCATTTAACCACACAATCACAACATGACATGATAATGTAAAAGTTGAACTCAAATAAATACAATTTATGATTGTTAAAGCATCCTAACATTTGCATTACCTATATAATCATTCCAAAGAAAGTAATCTATATGACAACCAAATCAACATTATAAACTATGCTAGTTAAGCAATCAAACATCATTCAATAACATGAATTGAAATGATCTAGGTCTAGCCCTAACCATACTAAACCATATATCTCCAATATGACAAACCAAACATATGTCGACTACTATAACAAGTTAAACAACACATATGATCAAAGCACAACTCTACTAACATGACATATGACTCGTTCTAAGCGTACGATGAGTCATAGCAACATGTACACGCATAAAACTAGCATGAGATGAAATTTAACATATGAAAGCAACAAGTACAAGGCAACTATAACACATAGATCATCATAAAACAAGAAATATATCTTGCATGGATGATGGTTATACATGCAATAATAGATACACATGTATAACTCTAAGCATGGATGATTATCACACGATATGCTAAAGTATGATACTAGTAGAATACAACTCTCAACAATGAGATACCTTAGTTGATATCACCTAACATGATGATCAGGCAAGGCACTATCACCAACCCTACATACTCCTTACGACATGTACAAACATGGAAGCATGCAATTAGCACATGACAATAGCATGCTAGTTATGACATATAACACTACGACATCGCATACTATGCATGTAGGGAGGTTAAAGAATTAAATCATGCCACCAACGTACGATGAGTCTAATGTAAATAACATGCTCATGATAACTAGTAAATAAAAAAATTAAATATATAACACATATGATTAGATAAGCGCTAACCTACAACATGCCATGACTTCACACATAAACAATCACATAAGCAACATGATTGAGAAAGAATATATGGAACAATCTAATATATTCGCCATGTTAAACAAAAATAAATCAAATCAAAAGATAAATTATTCTAGCGATTAAACAAAGGAAACAATGAAAATTCTATGCAACTATAAGCATGGCGAACATTGTCAAAGTTGTGTGCGCATGCACAAGTGAGGACTACAAAACTAAAATAAATAAATAAATAAAATCCTTACAAGCATGGTAATAATTCACAACACCCGTACATGCATATATTCTACGACTACTTACCGCATGAAAGAAAAATATCACATTAAATAACATGTTAAAAAAATTCAAATAACTATAACCAGTAAAAAAATAATCTACAAGTCACTTGCCACAAAAAAATGTAAAACACTCCATATAATAAAATAATATACTCATAAGTGAATTTTACCGAATTCAAAACACCCTGTGATATTCGGCGTAATCGACTAAAATAAAATGTACGCTAAACTGAATTGTACAAACAAGTAATCTAACGCCTCCACTCAGTTTCTATGGTCATAGAAAGAATTTCATATGTTGGACATGAAGCCATATGACGAGTAAAAACTAAAGAAACTTCATGATGTCATGGAATGGCCACCAATTTGGATGCGCGCGGACAACTAGAGATATAGACCAAATTATGATGTCTAGGAGATACACTCTATGATGTTGAGACGGTGTGCAAGAGGAATTGGATAGAGACTCACCGAGCATGAAGATACAAAGCGATGAACTCGACGAACAGTGTATACGGACATGCAGAATTCTTCGCGTGTGGTTGACGAATCACGTTCTTTCTTCTCTGAATGGAGCGGCGGCAAGGAGCAGAACATTTTGGCGCAAGGGCATGGGTGGGAATGGCCTCCTTCATCGTGATCTAGCACCAGTGTCCATGGAGCACCGTTTCTTTGGAGAGAGTTTCTGGAGATAGAGAAGAAGGAAAAAGGGCAGGGTGTTATGTGAATTGGAAGAGGACGTGGAGGCGCACAAGAAGATGTCTTTGGTTGTGGAAATGATGGAGAGTTGAGAGGATTAGAGGAGGGGTTCCCTTGTACGTTGTACGTTTATATATATGAAAACATACACAGGAAGAGGAAGCACAAGAGGCGCTGGAGCACCGGGAGATGGGCAGAGGAATATGCCACAGAATGAGTCAAGGAGAAAGAATTAAAGGAGGAGTCTGGAAGGACTGTTGCCGTTTCAGATGTGCACGATCATGCATGCGGTTGTTGAGGTTTCCTCTTCCTGTAGATGTATGTGTGTGAGCGCTCAGCAGGAGAGGAAAGTTCACTCTATTGGGAGAGATGGGCTGGTAGTCATCAGGCCCATAAAAAAAGAAAGGGAAAGAGAAAAGAAAACAAACAAATGTGTAAGCCCATTTAGTTGGAGGAGAAAATTGAGTCGGTTGCGCCTAGGAAAAGGAATAGCAGAAATAAAGATCAAAGCGAGGAATGGAATTGACCTATTCGGTGGATAAAACAAAGTAGAATACACACATAAAAGAAATATAACTGGGACGTGGAAATTATGTCCGAAGTTAATTGACGAAAATTAATTAATTTTCCTTTGAAAAAAAGAGAATTAGCACAAGCTCGAACAGGTATCAAACGAAATTCAGCAAACCCAACAAAAAAAAACTAGGTGCACATAACTGAATATGCTGAAAACAAAACCCAACTAAAAGCAAAGAACAAAACATTAATTTAAATCTAAGTTGGTATTTAATATAATTAAAATCTCCAAATTATAAAACTTAGTTCCCGCTTTTCGTAAAATATAAAACAAACAAAATTTTCTAGCCCTATTTTTTGGAAAAGTTTTTTCTAAACATTCTAAACATCGGGATGTTACAAATCTACCCCCCTTAAAACAAATCTCGTCCCCGAGATTTAGCCTCACTAAAAAGAATGGGTTTGGATAAGCTTCGTCTTCGACATAGTCCTTCCCATAAGATTGTGGAATCACGGTTCATTTTGATCTTGGTGCGAGCAACTTCGGGATCTTGATTGGGAATACTTCTCACGTCGAAATCCATACTACCCTGATCGAGGTTTGCGAATTGTTCTTCCATCTTGACGATGGTGGTCACATAGCTTTTTCTGATTGGTTGATCACTCTTCGATCATGTTGTTCTTCTGTAAGTCAAGATTTGGTGTGGATAAACTCATTAATCCTTCCTTCAGGTTAAACTTGATGGTAGGTGTACAATATGATCTCTCAGTAGGCTCTTGGAATTGGTTGTTCCCCATTTCTCTGCCACCACCATGGCCCCATCCATCCATGTATCCTCTAAAATGCTTTGTCTTTCATCTTCCTCGTTTCACAACCTTCCACTCCGGGTCAGGCCATAGTTGTACTCCATGATACTCCGTCCATTGTGATTGGTCAAAGTATGGTTCAAATCTAGGAGCCCATGTAAGCTTCGTGGTCATGATCGAGAACTCGGACTCCCTCATGGTTAGTGGATGGTTGACGTCCACATTTCAACCGTTGGAGCGAGCGAGCATGCTTAACTGCAAGCCCACTTCTACGCATGTCGACACGAAGGAAAAGGTATCCGCCGTCGAGGGATCTCTGGTGTCCAACGCCCCCTTCTACCGCTCCATCGTCGGTGCTCTCAAGTACCTCGCGCTAACGCGGCCGGATCTTCAATATGCGGTTCAGGAGGTGTGCCTTCACATGCACTCCCCAAGTCACACCCATTGGTCTTTGGTGCACCGCATCCTTCGGTATATCCGTGGCACCACGACTATGGGTCTCACCCTGACGACATCCTTTGACATCAGCCTTGTCGCCTACTCCGACGCCGACTGGGTTGGGTGTCCCGACACCAGGCGCTCTACCTCTGGCTACTGCATCTACCTTGGCTCCCCTCTGATCTCGTGGTCGTTCTAAGCGACAACCCATAGTTTCATGATCGAGCCCCGAGGCGGAGTACCGAGCTGTGGCTAACGCCGTCGCCGAGTGTTCCTGGCTTCTATAGTTGCTCTAGGAGTTGCTATGTGAGGTTCCCAAGGCCACAATTGTCTACTGCGACGATGTCTCCGCGGTCTACCTCTCTGCCAATCCTGTTCACCATCGTCGGACGAAGCACATTGAGCTTGACATCCACTTCATTCGGGAGCACGTTGCACTTGGTCGTGTTCGTGTTTTGCATGTACCCACCGATCAGCAGTTTGCCGATGTGATGACGAAGGGACTTCCTACCTCGACAATCGAGAGTTTCCGGTCCAGTCTTTGCGTCACTGGCGACGCTTCGACTGCGGGGGGGGGGGGGGGTGTTAAACATTCGCTTAGTACTCGGTCCAGGAGTTGCAAGTAGTTTCTGGTGTTTATAGTAATGCTAGAGGCCGTGCATGGTGCTGACCTGAGAGGTGGGCCGTGATGCGGTAGGCAGTGGCACGGTGTACCAAGTGGCACCAGGATGGTGGGCTTGGGAACCCGGCGCACATCGTTTGAGGCCGTGGCGGAAACCTCGGCCGGACTTCCGTACGGGTTACTCTCAGATAGGCGATAAACCTGGACTAGGTACTAGTGTGGTTAACGGTCGTGGCCGACTCCCTCGCTGGGCTTCTGCTTGAAGGTTGCCGAGGTGCATGACGTGCACATGGAGATAAGTGGCGAGAGCGTGTGTGACGAAGTACACCCCTGCAGGGTTATGATCTATTCGAATAGCCGCGTCCGCGGATATGGACTACTTGGAGACATATGTTGTTCATAGATAACTTCAATGGCTACTCATAAAATTGTCAAGATAAGCATGAGTGTCGTGGACGGCAATTTCGTATGGAGACGGAATGATTCCACGATAGTGTATTGTTGTGGTGTTTGTGGACTCGTGTGCGAGAAATCAAGTTGTCAAAATTATTTAAAAATGCAAGTTGTTTAGCCACGAGTCAGATGCTGGCTTTCCGCATGAAACCCCACAATACTCTTTTGATACCTTGCATGAGTAGTTAGATATCCTAAAGTCTTGCTGAGTACCTTCATACTCATGTTTTCTTAATAAATGTTGCAGAGGTTGCTAATGACCCTAACGGAGGGTTCTTCGTAGACATCGACGACGACGAGTAGCTGGTGTCCCAGCTACGATCTGGCCCTACGTTGGATCTGTAGTATAGTCAGGCCATGTGCCTTCTAGTTGTCCTGTCTGTACTCAGACAGTTTAAACTCTTCCGCTGGCTTGTAACTGAATGACTGCTATTATGGGTCGTGAGACCCTTAATGTGTAATAATATGTGTGTGGCTCTTCCGAGCCTCTTAAATAAAGTTTGTATGTTTATGGTTATGTTGTGATGCCATCGATGTATCTATACATATCGGTATGCCATGCGTACGTGTGTCGTACTTGATATGTATGGGGTTCGATTATCTAGTCGTGAACTTTAGTAGCACTCCTTACAAGGAAATGCCCCTTTATGATTCAATGAGCCTTGGTAGTTCGCTACTGCTCCGGACACATTGCTTGACCGGCATGTGTCCTTCTTAGCTGTTGTGTCTGTCCCCTTTGGGGAAATGTCACGCGATGTAATGGAGTCCCTGTAGCTTGCTACGACTCGTCTACACTCGCTGGTGACCGACACCTGCTATGTTGGGTCATGTATGTCTGTCCTTGTGCGGTACTGCCACTTTGGTTTATGACTAGACATGTCGATCCGGGTTCTTGACATTGGAATGCTAGCGACACTATTGCGTACATGAGTCAAAAGACGCAAACGGTCCCGGCTAAGGTAAGGCTGCAGCCGTGGAGTTAACCGTGCGTGAGACCGCAATGGGATGCGATGTGTTACAGGCTGGATTCCTATGGTCTAGGATCGGGGTCCCGACAGCGTTGGTATCAGAGCCTGACTGACTGTAGGATTACTAAGCCAAACTGGTCGAAGTTGAGTCTAGAATTGCTCTAGTTTTATATAAGGGAATTGTTTGTGGAACGGAACGTAAGACTCTTGTTCTCTTCTCAAGTTATTCTATTCTGGTCATCCTCGTCTTTTCTGCGGGAATTAAGGACTAGGCTACTCATCTTCTTCTAGGCTCGTGTTTCTGATCGGTATATTATAGGACTACGGGTCAAGAGATATTGGGTTTCTTTCTTTCCTAAGAAAAAGGAAGTAAGTTTGATGACCAGAGAGTGGAACTTGATAGTTGAGTGGTTACGCTATTCCATTTTGGGTTGTCTCAAAATTTGTTTTTGAGCATTTACAGCCGTTATGCTGCCCAATTTTGCATTCGGAGCTCTAACGCTTTTTCATTACTCTCTATTTACAGATGCCTGGCCGTCCTTCTCGTCAGGTGGTACGTCTGACCAGGTGCATTGATGTGCCGGGTCATACGGCCATGCTGGTCAGGGTGATGTCGGTGTGCGGTTACCGCTGGTACCCCGAGTACACAGTGGAGAAACAGTACCGAGACTTCAATCAGAGCCAGTATGTCTGCATTGTTAGGGTATTTCCAGACTACCCTGGAGCTGAGAAGCCAATCCATTGGTCCTATGGGTTGGGAGTCACTGTTGACATGGCAGTACAAGATGCTGACCATTATGAGAGCGAGACATGCACTGCTGCAGAATTCAGAGTTCTGCTATGTTCCGGCCTCTCAGACTGGTGAAGAGGGATATCTCAGTGGAGTCTATTTTGATTCTTCTATGGAGGATCCACTATAGCAGTCCACTGTTGAGATGCTAGAGAACAGAGACAGGGATGCTCGTGCTCTCCGCATGGAGCTTTATGTACCCGTGCCCGTCTGTGGACGGCTTTGACGCAGCTGGCACCGGTAGTCCAGACGGGGTATAGAGATATGGAGATGCTGAACCCTGTCAGGACTCATCTTTCGGCCCACGTTGACTGGCCAGCTATAGGAGGAGTCACACCTCTTCGGGGACCCCTCTTACCACCAGTCAGGGGACCAAGGCCACATCCGTGTCCTTTTGGATCCCAGGGATCTCAGGCTAGAGTGTTTCCTGATCCGCAGGTTGAGCTTCCAGGTCATGGAGGTAATCTCTATGAGATGTTCTATGCGGATGCCTGAGCTTTGAGCGGAAGGATAGTATGGTAGTAGCCGTACGTTCACAGTCCTGCGTGACTTGTGAAGTATGCCCGTAATGTGAAATGAATACCGGAGGCCTAGATAAATAATGTATAGGAAGCTTGTAAGCGTCTGATGAGTAGTTTCATAGTTTCAGTAGTTTGCTCTTCGGTTAAGGTTGTACTGAACTATGTAAGGGTGTGTATGAACCATGGTGTATATATAGCAGTTGCTTGTTACCATGCTGTTCGGATATTCATTTCCGCATTCCGTGTGTTCAGTACATTCTTAATCATAGCTAGTATAGATATGATATTGGTCTAAGTTGTGAGTTTGTTTGTCAGGATGGTGTTCACCAGGTTGAACTGTGCCCCTGCTCATGAGCAAGGCGAGGGTAGTCAAGCGTCGCAGGAAGACCTGCCTCACCCGCCCTCTCTTGGGGAAGTGATGCTTGAGGCAGAGAGAAATAAAAGGGAGACCAACCGACTGCTAGAGCGTATTGAGCAGAATACGACTCGTCAGCCTAGGAATGGTGCGGTGTCCCTCAACGAATTTGTGAAGCTGAATCCTCCAAAGTTTCATCATTCCGTCAATCCCCTCGACGCTGATGACTGGATGTGCAGCATCTCACGCAAGATTCGCTCTGCGAATGTGTCTGAGGCCGACAAGGTGACCTTTGCGGCGTATTTCCTGGAAGGACCCGCCAATCTGTGGTGGGAGTACTTTGAAGCTATGCGTCCCGCTGAACCAGTAGCCACATGGGCAGACTTCAGTGCAGCCTTTCGTCTGCACCATATCCCAGAGGGCCTGATGGACAGAAAGAGAGAGGAGTTCTATGCCTTCACTCAGGGCAAGTTGACTGTGGATGCCTATAGCTGCGAGTTTGGTAACCTCGCCCGCTATGCAACAGAGGAGGTGTCTACTGACGCCAAGAAGCAAGCAAGGTTCCGTAAGGGTCTGAGCCCTGAGCTCCGTCGTGATTTGCGCCTCCACGAGTGTGCAAGCTTTCAAGCCCTGGTCAACAAAGCGATCAGTGCCGAGACTGGTCATACTGACTTCGAAGCCACAAGGAAGCACTCCCGTGACTTTGGCTCGTCTTCTGGTTCCGCGTTTCCAAAACGCAGGCTGTGGGTTCCGAACAGTTCTCTGCCGCCAAGATACACTCCGAGGCCATCCTACGTGGCGCCTCAGACGAATCAGGCCAACCCTCCAGCAAAAGCTTATGGTGGTCCAGCTAGCAATGCTGCACCACGTGCCAACCAAGTGATATGCTACAAGTGTGGAGAACCAGGGCACTATTCCCGTGAGTGTCCTTAGAATGTGGGTGCCAAGCAACTCGGAAAGTCCGTCGGGCAAGCCAAGTCGGGCAAAGCTTACTATGTGAAGCCAACTCCTGCACGTGGCCGTGTGAACTATGTGTCAGCAGAAGAAGCTGCAGAGGATCCCGACGTCATGCTGGGTACGCTTCTTGTTAATCATCACCCAGCGTCCGTTCTCTTTGACACTGGGTCTTCTCTTTCCTTCATTTCAGAAAGTTATGCACAGTTGCATAACATGTCTTTTTGTGATATGCCAATCCCATTGGTTGTGCAAACTCCTGGTAGTAAATGGCAAACCTCTAGGATAACCTATGACAATAAATTCTAGTAGACAGGCTAGTTTTTCTAGCCTCATTGATAGCATTGAAATCTTCGGATATTAATATCATCTTGGGCATGGACTGGATGTCAGCTCATATGCCAATATTGATACCCATTCTAGAAATGTCCAGCTTACCCATCCCTCGGGTGAGATAGTAAATGTCTCTACTCGAGTTGCCAAATGCCAACTCTACTCCCTAAATGCCAACCCCCTTCCGGAACTTGAAGACATTCCGGTAGTCCGTGACTTCCGGGATGTCTTTCCAAAGGAACTGCCAGGAATTCCACCTGACACAGATGTGGAGTTTGTGATAGATCTTGTTCTGGGAACTGTCCCAATAGCCAGAAGACCTTATAAGATGGCACCCCTGGAGCTAGCCGAACTTAAGAAGCAACTAGATGAGGCCTTAAACAAAGGTTTCATTCGTCCTAGCTCTTCTCCTTGGGCTTGTCCCGTCCTCTTCGTCAAGAAGAAAGACGGAACGGATCGGATGGTTGTAGATTACCGACCAGTTAATCTGGTCACCATAAAGAACAAGTATCCGCTCCCCAGGATCAACGATCTGTACGATCAACTCGCAGGATCCTCAGTCTTCTCCAAAGTGGATTTGAGGTTGGGATACCATCAAATCAAGATTAAGAACGGGGACATGCCAAAAACGGCTTTTGTTACTCGTTATGGCCAATACGAGTACACCGTCATGTCCTTCGGTTTAACCAATGCCCCAGCCACTTTCTCTCGTCTGATGAATTCAATCTTCATGGAGTATTTGGATAAATTCGTCGTGGTATACCTCGATGATATTCTCATTTACTCGAAGAACGAACAAGAACATGCCGAGCATCTAAGGCTGGTATTGATGAAACTTCGAGAGCATCGCCTTTATGCCAAGTTTTTAAAATGTGAATTTTGGTTACCAGAAGTGACCTATTTAGGTCACGTAGTCTCTGGTAAGGGTATTGCTGTCAATCCCGAGAGAGTTCAAGCTGTCCTTGATTGGACTCAACCTGAATTGGTTAAGCAAGTTAGGAGTTTTCTTGGTCTAGCGAGCTATTGTCGCCGCTTTGTCGAGAATTTCTCCAAGGTTGCAAAGCCTCTAACTGAACTCCTCAAGAAGGATAAAAAGTTCGAGTGGACACCACAGTGTGAGCATAGTTTTCAGGAACTGAAAAGACGCCTGACTTCCGCACCTGTGTTGCTACCACCAGATTTTTCTAAGGACTTTGTTATCTATTGCGACGCCTCGCGACAAGGATTAGGTTGCATTCTCATGCAAGATCGTCATGTGATCGCATACGCATCTCGACAGTTGCGTCCACATGAGGATAATTATCCCACACATGACCTTGAGCTTGCAGCTGTGGTCCATGCACTAAAAACCTGGCGACATTACCTTTTGGGTAATGGTTGCGAAATATTCACTGATCACCAAAGTCTGAAATATATCTTCACCCAACCGGATTTGAATCTCAGGCAAAGACGGTGGGTTGAGTTGATCTCGGATTACGACTTAGGGATAACTTACACCCCGGGGAAGGCCAATGTTATGGCCGATGCACTAAGTCGTAAATCTTATTGTAACAATTTTATGCTACAACAAGGTCAACCACATCTCCATGAGGACTTCCGAAAGTTGAATCTTCATATTGTTCCTCAAGGATTCCTTTCTACCCTGGTGGCGAAGCCTACTCTTAAGGATCAAATTATAGCTGGCCAAAAGCGTGACAAGGGTATATCACGGATCAAGGAGAATACTTTTAGCGGAAATGCTAAAGAATTTTCTATGAACGATCAAGGTGTTGTGTTCTTCCAGAATCGTCTGGTGGTTCCTAAGAACCCACACCTAAGGCAGTTAATCCTTAAGGAGGCTCATGATTCTCCTCTCACCATTCATCCCGGTAGTACTAAGATGTATCAGGACCTACGCCAGAGGTTCTGGTGGACTAGGATGAAGAGAGAAATTGCTGAGTTCGTCGCTAACTGTGACGTTTGTCGTCGAGTTAAGGCAGAACATCAAAGGCCTGCTGGCACCCTTCAACCTCTAGCTATTCCTGAATGGAAATGGGATAAAGTTAGTATGGATTTCATTACCGGATTTCCCAAGACCAAGAAAGGAAATAATGCTATCTTTGTGGTCATTGACCGTCTTTCCAAAGTGGCTCATTTTCTTCCTGTTCATGAGAGCATAACAGCTAGCCAGCTAGCAGGTTATATATCTCCCAAATAGTGTCTCTTCATGGTGTTCCCCTGGAGATTAACTCGGACCGTGGGAGTATCTTTACTTCTTGCTTCTGGGAAAGTTTTCAGAATGCCATGGGATGCGATGTGTTACAGGCTGGATTCCTATGGTTTAGGATCGGGGTCCGGACAACATGCCAGTCAATCAATGTGTCTGGAGCAGTAGCAAGCTACCAAAGCTTGGTGCAAGCACAAAGAGGCATTTCCCCGTAAAGAATACTACTATAGGCACACAACTAGGTGTCGAATCCCACACATATAATGCATTTCGTAGCATACACACAATATGCACAATATGTGTAGATACAACATGGCATCACAACATAACTCTATGACTCAAGCTTTTATTAAAGACTCATAAGAGTCAACATAGTATGATATTACAAACAGGGGTCTCGTGACCCGATACTCAAGTCATACAAACATCAAGCAGAAGCATAACATGTCTGGGTATAGACATCTACTAAAAGTGACTGGAGGAGCCTGAAAAGCTATAACGACCCTACCAAAGGAACCAGACCTCTGTCTGGGATTCCCAAGCTATTCCGGTCAACATCGAACACATCGTGTAGGTACCTTTAATGAGACTAAGGACTTCTCTACAAAAACATAAATAAAGCAACCGTGAGTACAAAGGTACTCAACAAGACTTACATCAGAACTATCTACATATGCATCAGTATCAATGAAGGGATTGTGGGGTTTGATTGCAGAAAGCCAGCTTTGACTCTTGGCTAACCTGTACTACGACTACAAGTTCTTTCTTTGAGGTGGGATAGCACACACGAGTCCACATATTCACCAATTCAATACACCACTATGGATCCACTCCCGTCTCCCTACGAGAAGGCCAGCCATAGCACTCACACTTTATCTTGCATGTTTTAGGGTATCTATTTAAATTGTCTATGTACCACGTAATGTTTCCAAGTAGTCCATATCCGAGGACGCGACTATTCGAACAGATTGATTCACCCTGCAGGGGTATACTTCTTCACATATGCTGTCACCACTTAGCACCATATGCACGTCATGCATCTCGGCAACCTTCAAGCGGAAGGATTGGCGTGGGTGTCGGCCATGACCGTTAACCACACAAGACCCTAGTCCATGTTTATCGCCTATTTGAGATTGAACCCGCAAGGAAGTCCGGCCGAGGTTTCCTCTACGGCCCCAAACGATGTGCGCAGGTGTAACGCCCAAAATGCGATCCTATCCTTAATTTGGCACGAGGGCCTCGTCAGGGATAGAAGCGCATCTCGTCGTTTCGCAAGAATGGATATCGTTACAAGTACATGTACTGAAAAGGTGAGATATATGGAATTGGCTTACACTCGCCACAAGCTACATCAGAGTCACATCAATACAATACATAAATATCATGAAGAAGAGCAGGGTCCGACTACGGATGAAAACAAATGAGAAGAGAAGAACGACGTCCATCCTTGCTATCCCAGGCTACCGGCCTGGAAGCCATCCTAGATCGATGAAGAAGAAGAAGAAGAAGCTACTACAAATGAACAATCAACGCGCTCGCGTCAAGTAACGTTTACGTGTACCAGCAACTGGTGTTGTAGTAATCTGTGAGCCACAGGGGACTCAGCAATCTCATTTCCAAAGGTATCAAGACTAGCAAAGCTTAATAGGTGAGGCATGGTTAAGTGGTGAGGTTGCAGCAGCGACTAAGCATTTATTTGGTGGCTAACTTACGAGTACAAGAATAAAGAGGGCGATGATCTACGCGTAGCGGACGTGACTACTGTTGATCAAATGAATGATCCTCAACACCTACTTACATCAAACATAGCCCCACCGTGTTCTCGATCGGAGAAGGAACTCACGAAAGAGACAGTCATGGTTACACACTCAGTTGGCATATTTTAATTAAGTTAACTTCGAGTTATCTAGAACCAATGTTAAACAAAGTTTCCACGTTGCCACATAACCGCGGGCACGACTTTCCAAAAGATTTAACCCCGCAGGAGTGCTCCAACTAACCATCACAAATTACCACAAGCCGCATAGAAATCCTCGATCACGAAACTCACGATCTCGTCGGACTCCTTAGTGGAAAACCTCAACTCTGAGATTACTCAAAGCATCACCGGAATACCGATGCACAAGATATCTTGTCAAAGGTAAAACTAATCCAGCAAGGCCGCCCAACGTGTCAACGGTCCTGATAGGAGCCACATATCTCGTTCTCACGACATGACGGATGAGCGACGCGTACGGTGGCCTGAAAGAAATCTCCCATGTTGCCCTGGGTTGGCCACGCACAGTGTTCCGTTTTGGACCAGCACCATCAGCACTGGCCCTCCCAGTATTATGTAAAATTACTCCTCGGGTTTATGACGCCCTATGCTTTCAGTATTAACAAAATTATTATGTTGGGCAAATTTAGTACCAATGTTGGGCCTTGCCAGACCAGCTTTAATCTAAAACGAATTATCAAAGGGGTCCCCATAACAACCCCGATCGTGTTAGGAGCGCTCAATTATGGAATATAACACCCGTAGCCGAACCTAAGGGGGCAAAGGTGGAACAAAACACCAGGCTAGAAAGGCCAAGCCTTCCACCTTTTACCAAGTATTTAGGTGCATTAAATTAAATAGCATTTAATATGGTGATATAACAAGGAACCCATGTTATCACATGGAAGCAATTGCACGTGCAACTAGCAACGCTAACACATTGTTAAGCAAACGGTAACATAGCCAAACAGTGGTTTGCTAGGTTGTGAATAGGTTGAAGGTTTCATGGCATTGTTGAGAGGCTGATAGTTAAAAGGTGGTAGGCAGCGAGACATAGCGGTGGAAACGGTAAAACTAGCATGGCAATGATAGTAATGGTATCTGGGGAAATGGTCATCTTGACTTTGATCCCGCTTGGAAGAAGAACGACTCTGTGAAACAGATGAACTGAAGTAGTCGAACGGGTCCTCACTTTACGACACGCTTGGGGAACTCTATCGAGACGAAGCAAACCGGAAACAAGAATCAACACACGATATTCACCACGCACATGCACGACAAGATGCAATCCACATATGATGCATGAACAACTGAATATATGGAAGACATAGCATGACAATTCACACAATCAAACACTACACATTAAGTGAAGTTCAATATGCAACGAGTTGCATATTGACTAAACTCCACATACGAATTATTTAGTTCTATCCCGAATAGGTACACGGCAATATAAAATGTGGTTAAACATGGCAAGAGGTGAAGCGCATTTAAATTATCTATCTAGGCATTCTAAATGAGGTCGGAAATGACATATAACATCTCCGAGATGACCTCACATGTTAATTTACAATTCTGTCCAGATCTGAACTAAAACGTTTAATTAGTTGTTAAACAGAAAAACAAATAGGTTCACGTGATTCTACGTGTTGTTACAAGAAATTTACAAATAGAGAACATCTCCAACGGAGCTACGGATGAAAAGATACGAACACCGCAAGATCTGATGGCATGAATGCAATAATGTGCGCAACGGCAGTCACAAGCATTTCAAAACACACAACCAGCAAGATAATATGAAACTACACGAGAGTCTAAGCAAGTTTCATATAGGACACGATCAAAACGGAGCAACGGTTCAACAACTACGAGCTAAACAAGAAATCCTACAATCTGCCAAAATCACCGACATAGCATTTTCTACACCCCACAACTACGAGCTACACAAATCCAATATGCTCAACCAAGGCATGAGATGATAGAGGTCAAGAAGCACTACAACATACAACTAATAACACCTAGCATGGAAGCATGGATCACTAGGAAAATAAGTCACAAAATGGCTTCTCACACACAGTTTCAGACTTAGTGAAAATAACAGTTTATGAAACTGCAGTTTTCGATCTGAAGGCATATTGACAGTAGCAAAACCATAAGCTACAGGACTCCAAATGGCATGAAAATTGACAGAATGCTATAGAATCCTAAAGTCTACAACTAATTAACTCCATTGCATCAACCTCAAAAGAGCTATAGATCACTAGATAAACTCATCAAAGACAGCAACAAAATATAAGACATTTCAGACTTAGAAATATTTCAGCATCTCTAAATCAGCACTATTTCCTAGCAATTTGAGAGCAAGCAAACCACACCTAACACATGGATTTCTATTACAACCAAAAATACCAGGGGCTAGACTAAACATCGAAGAGCAACACTCTAGTTGACAACTTAATCATAGCACACACGGATTAAATCCCACTAAATAAACAAAAGGGCAACACGGCAAAATATCTCGCGAACTAACTTGCTCAAAAGCTAAAACTAAATACACAGTTAAATCCTATGGATATTTCTACCGAGGAATCATATATAAATCATCGCGATCTGACATACGAATTAAAAACTACGAGCGAAAGAAAATAACTAATGTCCCTGAAATTAACTAAATTAGAGGGAAAAAATACCTAAGCTACTACGGGCCGAATCTAGGCATAATGGGCCTAACAGAGGCGCGCAACACAACTAAATCTCGCTTGCGCGAGGGATAGAGGAAGGGGGAGGCTTCTCACCTTGGGCCATGGGCCAGGTCGGTGGGGAGCTTGAGTCGCGGGACGATGGGCCGAAGGGAGGAGCTCGCGTGGGCTGCTGGGGCACGACCAGCTGGGCCGCTGCGGGAGGCCGACCCAGGCGGGGCGAGGCGGCCAGCTGGCCCACGCGCTGCGGGAGCCGGCCCAGGCGAGGCGTGGTCAACGCGGTCGGCTGGATCTGGACTCCCTTCGATCAGATCGAGCTGAGGTGGAACGGGGTCCCGAGCTGGAAGACTGCCGACGGGAACTGGCGGCTGCCGGTGGTTGAGGAAGACGAACGCTACCGACGGCTGCAGGGCACGACGCGGGGCTCTGGATCTGGACGGTTCCCGGTGACGAGGCGCGGCGAGGGCCCAACAGCGCTGGCAGCGCAGGTCGGGGTAGCTCGTGCCAACGCTTGGCTGCACAGGGCTCATGCAGGGGAGGCCGGTCGGGCTGGCCGGCGGCGGCTCGGGAAGGTCCGGCTGGCCGGCGACGGACGCAGCACGGCGATGGGGCGCAGGTGCGAGGCGGCGTTGCGGGGTGGAGCAGCTCGGGCGTAGAGGAGCTGCTGGCGGCGGCTGGCTCGGGTGGGCTTTGTGGGCCTGACCCGAGCTCGAGCAGGCCCGCGGCGCTGGGGAGCGAGAGGCTGCGGGAGGAGGCTAGGGTTTGGGGCGCGGATAACGAGGTAGATGGCTAGGGTTTGTTGTCTAAATGCCCGGGGAGGTCTATTTATAGACAAAAGGGGGTGCTGGGTTTAGCGAAATTTCGTCTTGGATCCAACCGCGCGGTCGGAATCGAACAACCTCGAATGCGGGGATGGTTAAGTGGCAGTGTAGAGTAGTTTATCCGGAGAAGAGAGGGAAACGTCACCCGACAACGTAATTTTAAAACACCGATAAACGTCCGACGTTATACTGAATACGGTGGCGCTACGGTCGACCGTTCGGGTACCACACGGGCTCCGATTGCGACGAAATTTGGCAGGCGGCCTACCTATCATATATTAAGACCGCACGCCACGTTTCAACTCAATCAGAGAATATTTTATGCACAGTTTTAAAACAGGGTTTTGACAATACCGCGGGTGCGTGCGTGTGTGGTGAGGCTCAGAACGGACAACGACGAACACGGAGAGAACCAGCAAGTAACAACGGACGCAACTTTTGAAAACTGGCGGCAACGGCAAGCCGATGCAATGATGATGATGCGCATGATGCGATGATGATGCGACAAATAAAAATAGACACACGACGAGAATGGAATGAGGGGAAATCTTCTGGGGCGTCGGTCTCGGGTTGTCACAACTCTCCTACACTACAAGAGGATCTCGACCCGAGATCCAAGAATGAAAAGGGGAAGAGGAAGAGAAAGCAAGAGGTAAAACTTAATCGCTTCTTTGACAAACGAGTGAAACCAACGATCCTTGAAGGTTGCAAAGCGATGAGGAATGACATGAGAAACAAGCAAGAATTCACGGAAAATTTCGGTAGCACTTCGGTAGGAAAAGGGGACAAAAAATTCGATAAGATGGGAGAATTAGACAAGATTCATAACAAACAACTAAATAGAACAAAGGAACACCATGATCTTGATAGAACAATATGATTGACCCAAATGAGCAACATAACAATGCCTCCGGAACAACAGGATAAAACTAGATCATTGGGATCAAAGAATGAATAAGAGAATGACAACTACTATCGCAAATGAACTTGGCAAGCATCCTTGCAAGAAGAGTTAAACGGAGTTGTTGGAAAAACAACAACGAAAAGAACAAGATAGTAGTGGGCTTATGGAAACCTTTTCAAACTAATGAAGTGAGAACCAGCCACTAACAGAAACAAGGATTGTTTCGGGAAACAAGATAAGCAAAACTTCTTACACCAAGAGGATACATTGAAAACTAGGATTAATAGCAACAACATAATAGCGACAATCCTTAGATAAAGCTTTAGGAGAAGTCTCAACCAAGATAGGTCAATGAAGAAACCATGGGTTTGAAAAAAAAATCTCATGATCATAGAATCGGTGGGTTTACATATTTACTTGAAACTACTTCTCTTCGAGACTCCTACACTAACAGAATGCTATAATACCACCTCAAAGGATAAGGGAGGAATAATTGCACGTCGAAATGCAAGAGAAAGGATACTTCAGGTTCTCCAACCAGAATCTTGAAGAACACTTTGAGAATGGATTGAAACGTTGATGAACCACCATGAAGGATCTCCGTATACAAATGAATGATGCAAAGATATGAAGCTAGAAAAGAATAATATTATGACCTTGCAAAGACTTCGATGAGCTACACGAAGAGATACTTGAGAAAACTTGGAACTCTGGAAAAGAAAAGATAAGAACACTTGAGAAAAAAAGGAATTGATATCGTGAGCTACTCCGAAAGAAGAATTCAGATTACTATGAACAAGAATAAGAATTATGTTATGCTTATCCTTCATCAAGTTTAATTGATGACAAGCAACGGATTTAGCATATCACTTATTCTTCTAGAAATGATTGAGGAAATATATGAGAACAAACTAGAAGAAATCTTGAAAGAAACACCGGTAAGAATTGGATTGAATGAGGATATAACAAGAATGAATGGAGATACATGAGAACAAAAGATCATGAGCCACCTAATAGAAAACTGAACAAGGCACCGAAATAATTGAGAGACGAACGAAGAGACAACAATTGAGAAGAATTGAGGATGAAAGCTGAGAACGAAGAATCTTCTGAAATGATGGCCTTCGGAGGATCGAGAATGAAACAACTCATAAATGCACCGGATAGCAAGAAAGGGATACTCATGATTGACAACAATTAAGATGATGGCACAAAGCTGAAATGATGAATCTCCAAGAGAATGAACCAAGATTTGAGAGAAACACTCCTTCGGTCTTCCAAGCTGAAAATGATGAGGAGAACACCACCAAGAATTACTGAGACTCTTCGGAATAAGAAGAATGAAAGGTTGAGCAAAAGACGAGAAACAATTCGAATAGATCTTGGAGAAGGGATATGACTGACGAAATTCATACTAACGTCATAGTTGAAAAGAATTAGAGGACTCCGGAAAGATGACAAGGTCCAGAAAGATCCTGGGAAAGAACCTGTGGGTTATGGGCCCACTCAACGAAACCATCGTTGAAAAGGTTGCTCAGAAAGAGATATATTGCACCGGTACAAATGAAAACTAGATGAGGTTAGAACCCCGAAATAATTGAAAGAATTGAAAACAAGAAACTATTGAGATAACTCCAACACTCCGGATGGAAAAGAGAGGAATGAATAACAAGAAGACTGATAATACTCTCCAACACGGGAAAGAATTACAAGGATGTATATGATATGATGACACAGATAACTGCATTGAATTCACCGAAAACAAAATGAAAGACAAGAGAGCGGAAGCATTGATGAAAAGAAAGGCACTTGGATGAAATCCAAACACTGAAGAAAAGGGCGGGAGGGCGGGGAAAACAAAGACAACTTGGGACAGATGAGATGAACTCCGGAAAGAAAAGAGAGAATGATCTTGCAAAATTGGAGAGGATAGAATTACTTGAAGAGAAACACACCGGTTGAAAAACAATTGACACGATGACTCTGGTTGAAAAGGAATTGATATGACAATTGATAGAGCAATAGAATTTGCACTCTCATAAGAATATGAGAACACCTCTTGGAAAGATTTGAATTCACCACTTGACATCGAAGCAACTTGAATTACCATAATCGAACAAAACAAAGGGTGAGGCTTATGAAACAAGCCAGAACAAACTCATGAGAGAGATTTCGTCCGATATTTTCATGGACAGGATCGCATGGGCTCGATCCTTACAGTAGCCATCTTGTGCAAGGCAGTGTACACGACATAGAAAGCGTCCCCGAGTCGTAGCAAGCTACAAGGACTCTTTAAGACACAACGATAACCGCTGTAAGACGACCGTGAACAAACGAATCCACTAGATGTCGAACCCCAACCTAACATCATGCATTTGTTGGAAGATTGTCCTATAAGTAACTACTTGAATTCCTATCTAAGAACTCCCGAAATATCTGGTCATGCAATCTGGTACACGGATACAAGGAGTAATATATCACACAACTCCTATACTAACCCGTCCAGTGTATCACATCCGTCAACACATAACCAGAATCTCAGACCTTCATCTATTACAGACCCTCGTGATCACAATGATACAAAGTATGGCAGTACTCCCGAATAATATGCACCAGTACTGGGGACATCGGGGTTATCTCGCCACTACTAGTATTGAAGCAATTACGAACATCCTTTGTTATGAGATAATAAGAAATCTGAATGATAACAATGTGCTCAAGAATACCCTGGAGCTCAGCTCCCCGGAAGAAATCAAGTTAGACAGGAGGCACCAAGATAAAACTCCGTCACATCGACATCATATAGCTTCCAAGAATATCCACGTGATCCTAAAAAAAATTTGAGTGAGAAGAGGAGTAGAATAAATTATTACATCAAGATTCCTCACAAGAGCATAGAAGAGGAGAAAAAAGAATCCTACTCTCCAATATATAACTAGACTAAAAGCAGTTTTTTTCACTAGACTCAACTCGTTCAAGTTCGATCAATCGAGGGGGCTCCTAGGTCGGTACTACTCTGATACCAACTTGTAACGCCCAAGATGCGATCCTGTCCTTAATTTGGCACGAGGGCCTCGTCAGGGATAGAAGCACATCTCGTCGTTTCGCAAGAATGGATATCCTTACAAGTACATGTACTGAAAAGGTGAGATATATGGAATTGGCTTACACTCGCCACAAGCTACATCAGAGTCACAACAGTACAATACGTAAATATCATGAAGAAGAGCAGGGTCCGACTACGGACGAAAACAAACGAGAAAATAAGAACGACGTACATCCTTGCTATCCCAGGTTGTCGGCCTGGAACCCATCCTAGATCGATGAAGAAGAAGAAGAAGAAGCAACTCCAAATGAAAAATCAACGCGCTCGCGTCAAGTAACCTTTACCTGTACCTGCAACTGGTGTTGTAGTAATCTGTGATCCACAGGGGACTCAACAATCTCATTTCCAAAGGTATCAAGACTAGCAAAGCTTAATAGGTGAGGCATGGTTAAGTGGTGAGGTTGTAGCAGCGACTAAGCATTTATTTGATGGCTAACTTACGAGTACAAGAATAAAGAGGGGGATGATCTACGAGTAGCGGATGTGACTACTGTTGATCAAATGAATGATCCTGACCACCTACTTACGTCAAACATAACCCCACCGTGTTCTCGGTCGGAGAAGGAACTCACGAAAGAGACAGTCACGGTTACGCACTCAGTTGGCATATTTTAATTAAGTTAACTTCAAGTTATCTAGAACCAATGTTAAACAAAGTTTCCACGTTGCCACATAACCGCGGGCACGACTTTCCGAAAGATTTAAACCTGCGGAGGTGCTCCAACTAATCCATCACAAATTACCACAAGCCGCATAGAAATCCTCGATCACGAAACTAGCGATCTCGTCGGACTCCTTAGTGGAAAACCTCAACTCTGAGATTACTCAAAGCATCACCGGAATCCCGATGCACAAGATATCTCGTCAAAGGTAAAACTAATCCAGCAAGGCTGCCCGGCATGTCGACGATCCCGATAGGAGCCGCGTATCTCGTTCTCAGGACACGACGGATGAGCGACGCGTACGGTGGCCTGATAGAAATCTCCCAAGTTGCCCTCGGTTGGCCAAGCACAGTGCTCTATTTTGGACCAGCACTGGCCCTCCCTGTATTATGTAAAATTACTCCTAGGGTTCATGACGCCCTATGCTTTCAGTATTAACAAAATTGTTATGTTGGGAAAATGTAGTACCAATGTTGGGCCTTGCCAAATCAGCTTTAATCTAAAACGAATTATCAAGGGGGTCCCCATAACAACCCCGATTGTGTTAAGAGCGCTCAATTATGGAATATAATACCGGTAGCCGAAACTAAGGGGGCAAAGGTGGAACAAAACACCAGGCTAGAAAGGCCAAGCCTTCCACCTTTTACCAAGTATATAGGTGCATTAAATTAAATAGCATTTAATATGGTGATATAACAAGGAACCCATGTTATCACATGGAAGCAATTGCACCTGCAACTAGCAACGCTAACACATGGTTAAGCAAACGGTAACATAGCCAAACAGTGGTTTGCTAGGTTGTGAACAGGTTGAAGGTTTCATGGCATTGTTGAGAGGCTGATAGTTAACAGGTGGTCGGCAGCGAGACATAGCAGTAGAAATGGGAAAACTAGCATGGAAATGATAGTAATGGTATCTAGGGAAATGGTCATCTTGCCTGAGATCCCGCTTGGAAGAAGAACGACTCCGTGAAGCAGACGAACCGAAGTAGTCGAACGGGTCCTCACTTTCCGACACGCTTGCGGAACTCTATCGAGACAAAGCAAACCGGAAACAAGAATCAACACACGATATTCACCACGCACATGCACGACAAGATGCAATCCACATATGATGAATGAACGGCTGAACATATGCAAGACATAGCATGACAATTCACACAATCAAACACTACACATTAAGTGAAGTTCAATATGCAACGAGTTGCATATTGACGAAACTCCACTTATGAATTATTTAGTTCTATCCCGAATAGGTACACGACAATATTAAATGTGGTTAAACATGGCAAGAGGTGAAGCGCAATTAAACTATCTATCTAGGCATTTTAGATGAGGTCGGAAATGACGTATAGCATCTCCGAGATGACCTCACATGTTAATTTACAATTCTGTCCAGATCTGAACTAACACGGTTAATTAGTTGTTAAACAGCAAAACAAATAGGTTCACGTGATTCTACGCGTCATTACAAGCAATTTACACATAGAGAACATCTCCAAAGGAGCTACGGATCAAAAGATACGGACACGCAAGATATGATGGCATGGATGCAATAATGTGTGCAACGACAGT
Organism: Hordeum vulgare subsp. vulgare; assembly: GCF_904849725.1. Classification (NCBI taxonomy): domain Eukaryota; kingdom Viridiplantae; phylum Streptophyta; class Magnoliopsida; order Poales; family Poaceae; genus Hordeum; species Hordeum vulgare. The sequence continues at coordinate 317,659,075 of NC_058518.1, forward strand.
CACAATCATTTCAAAACACACAACCAGCAAGATAATATGAAACTACACGAGATTCTAAGAAAGTTTCATATAGGACACGATCAGAACGGAGCAACGGTTCAACAACTACGAGCTAAACAAGAAATCACTACAATCTACCAAAATCACCCACATAGCATTTTCTACACCCCACAACTACAAGCTACACAAATCCAATATGCTCAACCAAGGCATGAGACGATAGAGGTCAAGAATCACTACAACATACAACTAATAACACCTAGCATGGAAGCATGGATCACTAGGAAAAGAAGTCACAAAATGGCTTCTCACACATAGTTTCAGACTTAGTGAAAATAACAGTTTATGAAACTGCAGTTTTCGATCTGAAGGCATATTGACAGCAGTAAAACCATAAGCTTCAGGACTCCAAATGGCATGAAAATTGACAGAATGCTATAGAATCCTAAAGTCTACAACTAACTCCATTGCATCAACCTCAAAAGAGCTATAGATCACTAGATAAACTCATGCAAAGACAGCAACAAAATATAAAAGATTTCAGACTTAGATATATTTCAGCATCTCCAAATCAGCACTATTTCCTAGCAAGTTGAGAGCAAGCAAACCACACCTAAACATGGATTTCTATTGCAACCAAAAATACCAGGGGCTAGACTAAACATCGAAGAGCAACTCTCTAGTTGACAACTTAATCATATCACGCACGGGTTAAATCGCACTAAATAAACAAAAGGGCAACATGGCAAAATATCTCGCAAACTAACTTGCTCAAAAGCTAAAACTAAATACACAGTTAAATCCTTTGGATATTTCTACCCCGAAAACTTATATAACATGAGGGGTTGCACAACAATAATATCACCACACGTGTATGCGAGATAATGTCCTAAACACAGAATAATAAACTAGCGTCGGAAACATACATGCAAAAATACCAACGACTACTCTAAAATACATAACAAAAGGGTTCCTAAAAAATGAACATTTTATCTACGGGGTTTGAGCAATCCGGACACGCGTGGAAAATAACTACGGGCAATTATCCTATTGTGACAGCACACAAAACTATACATTTGGCATGTCAAACTTCTACAAACATTTATGCAAGTTGCAAAATCGAAATCTACGCGCAATTCTGCATGAGGTACATATCTAAATCATCGCGATCCGACATACAAATTAAAAACTACGGACGAAATAAAATAACTAATATCCCTGAAATTAACTAAATCGCAGGGAAAAAATACCTAAACTACTACGGGCCGAATCTAGGCATAATGGGCCTAACAGAGGTGCGCAACACAACTAAATCTCGCTTGCGCGAGGGGTTGAGGAAGGGGGAGGCTGCTCACCTTGGGCCATGGGCCAGGTCGATGGGGAGCTTGGGCCGCGGGACGATGGGCCGAAGGGAGGAGCTGGCCTGGGCTGCTGGGGCACGACCAGCTGGGCCGCTGCGGGAGGCCCGCCCAGGCGGGGCGAGGCGGCCAGCTGGCCTAGGCGGTGCGGGAGCCGGCCCAGGCAAGGCGTGGTCAACGCGGCCGGCTGGATTTGGACTCCCCTCGATCAGATCGAGCTCAGGTGGAACGGGGTCCCGAGCTGGAAGACTCCCGACGGGAACTGGCGACTGCCGGTGGCTGAGGAAGACAAACGCGACCGACGGCTACGGGCATGATGCGAGGCTCTGGATCTGGACGGTTCCCAACGACCTCCGGCGATGAGGCGCGGTGAGGGCCCGACGGCGCTGGTGGCGCAGGTCGGGGCAGCTCGTGCCGACGCTTGGCTGCACGGGGCTCAGGCAGGGGAGGCCGGTCGGGCTGGCCGACGGCAGCTCAGGAAGGTCCGGCTGGCCGGCAATGGATGCAGCATGGCGACCGGGCGCAGGTGCGAGGCGGCGTCGTGGGGTGGAGCAGCTCGGGCGTAGAGGAGCTGCTGGCGGCGGCTGGCTCGGGTGGGCTTCGCGGGCCTGACTCGGGCTCGAGCAGTCCCGCAGCGCTGGGGAGAGAGAGGCTGCGGGAGGAGGCTAGGTTAGGGGCATGGATAACAAGGTAGATGGCTAGGGTTTGCTATCTAAATGCGTGGGGAGGTCTATTTATAGACAAAAAGGGGGGCTAGGTTTAGTGAAATTTCGTCCCGGATCCAACCGCACGGTCGGAATCGGACAGTCTCGAACACATGGACGGTTAAATGGTTGTGTAGAGTAGTTTAGCCGGAGAAGAGAGGGAAACGACACCCGGCAACGTAATTTTAAAACACCGATAAATGTCCGACGGTAGACCGAATACGGTGACGCTACGTTCGACCGTTCGGGTACGAGACGGGCTCCGATTGCGACGAAATTTGGCAGGCGGCCTACCTATCATATATTAAGACCGCACACCACGTTTCAACTCAATCAGAGAATATTTAATAGACACTTTTAAAACAGGGTCTTGACGATACCGCGGGCGCGTGCGTGTGTGGTCAGGCTCAGAACAGACAACGACGAACATAGAGAGAACCGGCAACTAACAACGGATGCAAATTTTGAAAACTAGTGGAAAAGGGAAGCCGATACAATCATGATGACGCGCATGATGCGATGATGATGCGACAAATAAAAATGGACACACGGCGAAAACGGAATAAGGGGGAAATCTTCTGGGGCGTCGGTCTTGGGTTGTCACAGCAGGGTTCCCAAGCCCACCATCCGGGTGACACTTGGTACACCGTGCCACTGTGTATCTACCACAGAGAAGCCTACCCCGTCGGGCAGAGCTAAACACAGCCGCCAACACTTTTCCTACAAACACCAGAAATTAGTTGCAACTCCTGGACAGAGATCTAGGCGATTAATAAGCCGAGAGAGGTCGAGTTACCGAAGCCCAATGTGTAGTAGTATCTTATCTTGGATAACATACACAGAACTCAGTTCTTAAGGACGGTCCCAATGAGACAACCCACCATGTAGTCCTACATGGACTCTCATCGCTACCTTTACCAAATCGGATTCACACCTTTACTCTCACTCTGTAGGACATGAACACAACCATTCCGATTCATCATCTAGATGGATCAGACCCGACACGACTCTAAGCATAGCAGGCACAGTAAGCAAGCATGGATGAGTAAGCACAACAAGGCTCACGGAGTTGCTACTCATGCTAAGTAGTTTCAACTATCTACTGTGGCAAAGTCAGGTCATGCAGAGGAATGGGTTCAACTACCGAGAACATGTAACAGTTGAATCGTGTTTGTCCTGATGCAATAAAAGAGAGCAGGAGCAAGAGGGTGGGATTGTATCGGAATGCTCAAGGGGGGTTGCTTTCCTGACAGATCTGAAGATAGCAATGAGTCTTCATCAATGTCAACGATCACATCGTCGGAACCATCGTCTACCGAGAGGGAACAACACCAGCAAACAAGAAAGAACAATATTTACTTCACGAAAATGCAACACTATGATGCATGATCATGACATGAAAATGAAATGTGGCATGGCTAATGTAGCTACCATTTCTTAAGTTGAAGCTGTTTTGAATTAGAATTCAAATGTCACTTGAAACAAGGTATTTTTCAGATACCCTTTAATTGATTCGACCTGATGCTTAGGCATAACTTGTTTTATCATGCATGAAGATGGCATATTGATGTACTGAGTTTCCTAGCTCAATGTTTGGTTTTATTAATTGAAGTGGAATTCAAATATATACCAAATTCCAACTCCAAACTATTTATTAAATTTAACCTAGTCATCATTTTGCCTACTTGGTGATGTTAACTTTCTCAAATGTGGATGAACATGGCATAATCAGATTCCTTGCATTTTTCTGAGAATTTTTCATATATAAATTATTTTCATTGCACTTACATATTATTTTCTATGATTTTTAGAAGTTTTCAACATTTTCTGGAATTTCCGTGAATTGATTTAATTCCAGAATATATTAATTGCGTCAGCATGACGTAGGGGTGAGGTTAGCAGGTTAACCGACCTGGGCCAGGTCAAACTGACCAGTGGGTCCACTGGTAAGTGACCCATGGGTTAATCCTGCGCTGACCAACCTTAACTAGGGCTTTGACCAACCCTTGGGCTTGCTGTGAGTGCCTACGGGGGGATTAGTGGCTAAATGGGCTGGCCACGTCGGCCCCCACCGGAGGGTGGTCGCCGGAGACCATAGCCGCGGCGGAGGGCTCGCCGGAGTTGCCCTAAATGGCGCTACAAAGCATGGTTTCGAGCGCGGTTTGCGGCTACGAGAAGCTGGCAAAGCGGCCGTTCTTCCAGGGTTAAGCAGGGAAGCTATGGTGGTTGGAGGAGGTGCCGGCGACGAGCTCGTGCGGCGGCCGGATCTCGGGTTCTTTGGAACCGGCGCTAGAGGGGACGGGCGAACGCGAGAGGAGGAAAAACGGAACCGGTGGCTCACGGGGGGCTCCACTGGCGGCTCGGCACGCTTGAGGAGGCCCTGCTGGCAGTGAAACGACAGCGGCATCCGGTGGCCGAAGATGAGGAAGATGGCGGCAGTGGCGGCGCTCCGAGGCCTTCGGGCTCGATTCCGGTAGCGAGGGGGATCAGGGCGACGGGGCGGTCCTTCTGGGTTTCTCGAGGAGGCGAGCGGTGGACGGAGGCTACGGTTGCGACGGACTGCGACGACGGCCTCGCTGGGATCCATGGGGAAGGGAGAAACAGAGAGATGGGGGAGAGACCAAAGAGGGGGATGAGCTCGAGAGGGGTCTAGGTGGCGCGAGGATAAGGAAGAGGGGATGGGCGACGGCGCAGGCAGGCAACTGCCGGTGTGGAGGCCTCGGCCGCACACGGCACAACGTGGCGAGCTTCTCTTGTGCCTTCTCGCAGGAGGAAGAAGACGCCTGTACCCCTGATGGGCTAGGCCACGCGACAGGTAAGGGTTTATATTTTTTTCTCTTTTTTCTTTTCTGTTTTCTAATTGCTGACATTTGTGCTTGAAATTAATAAAATAACAAACCATTTTGTAAAACCCTAAAAATAAATATGGGGTATATTTGGGATATTTCCAAACTCCATAGAAAATTTCAGTATTTTTGAAATACCTAAAACATTTATAGCTAATTGTTTTATCCAACTTTGTGAGTTTTGAATATTAATTAAAATGTCAAAAATGTTTTAGAAATGAAAATCATCACCGAAATATTGTTCCCAACATTTATCACAAAATATGAACATCTTGAAAACCCTTTTGGCATCATTGAAAATAATCTTTGTTGAACCTATTTGAATTTTATTTGGTGCTAGGGTTTGATCATCCCCATTTCAAATTCAAAATAAAAATAAAAATGCAAGCATGAATATGAAATGGCAGGCAAGGTAAAGTTGGGCTGTGACAACTCACCCCCACTAAACAAGAATCTCGTCTCGAGATTCAAGCGTAGTCGGGAAGAGGAAGAGGGGACACGAAACTATTGCGATCTTCACGATCCAATTGCCCTTCTTGAAGATGTTGATTCATTGAATCATGTTGATCTTGACATCTTTGTCTTTCAGGTCTTTATCTAACTCGACAACAAAAAGAACAGAAGACTCGACAAGATTCGATCTCTTCGATGATCGAGCAACTCATGATCAACTCATAGAATGAGACGTAGGAACGTCCCTTGAGCTGAGACACAAAACACATAAAAGGAATGAGTAAATGAGACATATGACGAAGGTTCAATTGGTAGGCAACAATTCCACGCTTAAAATAGATGGAGACAAGGTTCCAAAGTAGTGAGGAGTTAAGTTGCCCATCATACCATAACGGGGCACCTTAGGAGGGTGACTCGCAGAGTTATTCCCTTAAGTGGCCAAAAGAATTACTTTTGATCCAAAGATCATTTAAACTCTTCATAGAAGGTTAAGGCAATTCACAAATGATCGTTTGAAGGATTTTGAAAGAATGGCATACTCAGTTTGAAAAGAAACTAGAGTTATAGGGCAACTCGGCAAACGGATGGCACATTCCAATTATTACTGAGGATATAACCTAGTGTGTGAGCGTGCTCTCAAGAACTTGAGCATTTCCATATTCATCAGGGTTTACCAACAACCGTGCCAAGGATCCTGGTAATTCCTCATACTACCATGATGAATATTGGTGGAGGATGCAGATGCAAAAGACGACATCACTTTCTCAGATTTCACCTTAGCGATGACGAGGAAACAAAATCTAGTTAATCGATCGAGAGACATTTAGCACTCCGCTTCTAATGTTCTCCTTGATGTACTAGCACAACCCAATTATAGGTCATGCTTGATATTTAGCACATCGAGTATAGGTCGGACTTCGGGGCTCAAAAGGGTCCATGAGAAACAACTTCCAAAATAATTCATATAAGGTCGTCACGGGGAGATGGCTAAGGTTACCGACGCGGGATATTATAATATTAAGTCTTCCGTCTAGGTGTGTTAGCCATGACATCACCTTATCCGGTTACAGATAGACCAATATTATAATTCTTGGAAAAATTTCCAACCATTATAACTACTTGAGATTCAGCTCTGGTTGGTGACATGATGTTTCAGACTCAGCATGTGTGAAAAGAAAGTTTGCAACACAAATCGATGAGATAACGTTGCGAGATTCTCAGGAAATGAACTACGGAAGACAAATCCAAAACATGATATGGATTTGCAAGATCCACGTGAACACACTGTCTAATACAATGATGAGCACATGAAAAGTCTTACAACAAAACACTACCGAGTTCTAGTTTGGGAACCATCATTGCGGATAACGAAGCTATGTGCAAGTCCGTCTGGGCCCTTCGGGAATAACACTTAACTTCTTTTCCTTGAACAAATCAATCAGTGGCTTGGTGTGCTAGGAAATACATATGGAATGGAGGTATCTAATCTCTCAGACCATAGAATACTTCGCACGTGCATGACTGACTTGAGATGATTCCGAAGAAAACAAATTAACTTTTCTCGAATTCACTGCGGCAACTTGCACCAATTACACGTGAATGAAGAGGAAGTCACTTCTTACACCTAACATATACCTCGTGCACGAGACACGAAGACAATGTCTACAAAGTTTCCAACACTAGCTTAATGTCCAACATAAGTTATGGAGAAGACAAAGGTGTTGCTAATGGGCTCAACAATAGTTCATCAAAATATCCATATAGATGGAATTCCACAACTATGTGAGCAATATAATAGCATCGGTCAGATCAAAGAATATAATTGTGTATGCTCAAGGAAATCCACGAGTAAGACACCATTACAAAGATCTTTGATTCTGAGTTTGATTTGACGATAGCCCATATTCAAATAAAAATTTGGACAGGATAATATATGCAACAATTGATCACACAAATCAACCGACGACGATATCATCTTTCTTCAAGACTCACACAACAGGAAAGATATCCCTTTAAAGTGAATTAAGTTTAGGCAAAGCTTTTATCTTCCAACTCTCCAAGTTGTTGTTTAGCTTAACCAACTAGCTCGGGGTATCCAACACGGATTCTTGGAGAAGGGTGGCTTATAGGGAAACCAACTTGATCACGAGCTCTATCATAGCAGTCAGGAAACAACCTGGTAATACTTCCGAGAAGATATTCGAAAAATCACGAACTACCAATATGTTATTAAGCTTGGGAACAATCTCGCTTTTTAGGGCAAGATGATATGATCAAAGAGCGAAGGATTGACACAATCCGAACCCATTGATCGAAAAGTGCACCATGAAACATGGACTAGATAACACAGTCAATCTTAGGATGATGATTCAATCACCATCATCATAAGAGTGAAATTTATTGTCCATTAACTACCAAGCAATGGCATTGCTAGGAGTATTGATTTCACACATCATGGTTCACTTGTCGATATTCCGGTTACAACCAACATGGAAACCAAGGGATGAATGATGACATCGAAAATTATCACTACATCAAGAGCTCATAAGAGATCGTGCAATTCTCACGACACTCTTGACAAAAAGAGGGTAATGCTCCGAGATAGAACATAACAAAAGCCATATTGGCATTTTGATCTGCGGAATACAACTACTTTGACCCAATCCAAGAAATGGATGAGGTACTCGAGTTTGCTTCTCCCAGTCATTCTGAAATAGAACAACTTGACAGACCACGGGAATAAAAGACATCGATGACGCGAATGCACAACTACTCTTGACTATCCTCTCATAAATGAAGGTCAGAAACAATTGAAGAGGGCCAACACAAGAGCACATGATTTTTCTGAGTTGTGGATGCATAGATTAGCATGTTGAACGGGTTCAGCATAGTTCTTACAGATAACCCATGTAGAAGGGCGGAGTTGGCAGAATCACAATATGGAGTAGAGAACTCATCTCGATCGCTCTTGTTATGATCTTTAGTTCATGAAGAACTTGTGCCAGAGATGATCCATGGTGTTGGAAGAATGATATACCATGAACCTTGGGAACTACAACAAGGTTACTAATCATTCTAAAGGAACTAGCAACACTATCAACAGAATTGAGCAGAACGAACCTTGGATTCAAAAACCCAGAAAAAGAATACCTACTAACTAATAACATCACGGGATGTTTTCGAAAATGATGGCCAGAGTTATCACACTGGAAACATAGCACACATCTAGACTATTGGGTGGTTTTCAAGGTAACATGTTTTCCTAATACTTGAACAATATGTCGAGGTAATAAAGTACCTCAAGATAATGATTAGTGTGCTTTGTCTGGCCAACAGACATTAACTCGAGATGAGAGGATTTGCAATTGCATCAGATTATTTAGAAACCTTGGAAAACTCAGACAACATAACTATTGTACGGGCACGAAATATGAGACAACCTGCAAGAAAACTAACAACATAACAATTAAATTCTTATGGAGACACTAATCCAGGAAGACAACAACTTTTCTATAAGTCTCCAGCATAGTAACTCGTCATCCTAACGAATAGATGAGAAAGCCTAATTCTTAAACCCCATAGAATAAAGAAGACGGTGACTAAGAATAAGAATGACACAAGGAAAGGAGTAAAAAGAGCCTTACATTCCCTTCCACAAGCAATTCCCTTATATAACTAAAGAGTTGCTAGACTCAACATCGACCAGTTTGGCTTGGTTATCCTACAAACAGTCAAGCTCTGATACCAAAGCTGTCGGGACCCCGATCCAAAGTCATAAGAACCCATCCTGTAACACATCACATCACTTTGCGGCCTCATGCACGGTAAACTCCACGGCTGCCACCTTACCTTGGTCGGGACTGTTTGCGTCTTTTGGCTCACATATATGAATCTGTCGCTAGCATTCAAACGACAAAGAACCCGGGTCAACATGACTAGTTATAAACCCAAGTGGTACGTCCGTACAGGGACAGGCAAACATAACCCATCAAAGCAGGTGTCGGTCATCAGTGTGTGTAGACGAGTCATAGCAAGCTACAAGGACTCCATTACACCGTGTGACATTTCCCCGAAGGGACAGACATAACAGCATAGAAGGATACATGCCGGTCAATCAATGTGTCCGGAGCAGTAGCAAGCTACCAAAGCTCGGTGGAAGCACAAAGATGCATTTCCCCGTAAAGAATACTACTATAGGCACACAACTAGGTGTCGAATCCCAGACATATAATGCATTTCATAACATACACACAATATGCACGATATGTGTAGATACAACATGGCATCACGACATAACTCTATGACTCAAGCTTTTATTAAAGACTTATAAGAGTCAACATAGTATGATATTACAAATAGGGGTCTCGTGACCTGACACTCAAGTTATACAAACATCAAAGTGACCTGACACGGAAGCATAACATGTATGGGTACAAACATCTACTAAAAGTGGCTCGAGGAGCCTGAAAAAGCTATAATGACCCTACCAAAGGAACTAGACCTCTGTCTGGGATTCCCAAGCTATTCCGATCAACATCGAACATATCGCATAGTAACCTTTAATGAGACTAAGGACTTCTCTACAGAAAGATAAATAAAGCAACCGTGAGTACAAAGGTACTCAGCAAGACTTACATCCGAACTATCTACATATGAATCAGTATAAATGAAGGGATTGTGGGGTTTGATTGCAGCAAGCCAGCTTTGACTCTTGGCTAACGTGTACTACGACTACAAGTTCTTTCTTTTAGGTGGGATAGCGCACACGAGTCCACATATTCACATTTCAATACACCACAATGGATCCACTCACATATCCCTACGAGAAGGCCATACATAGCACTCACACTTATCTTGCATGTTTTAGGGTATCCATTTAATTGTCTATGTACCACATAATGTTTCCAAGTAGTCCATATCCGAGGACACGGCTATTCGAACAGATTGATTCACCCTGCAGGGGTATACTTCTTCACACATACTTCTTAGCACCACATGCACATCATGCATCTCGGCAACCTTCAAGCGGAAGCACTGGCATGGGTGTCGGCCACGACCGTTAACCACACAAGACCCTAGTCCAGGTTTATCACCTATTTGAGACTGAACCCGCAAGGAAGTCCGGCCGAGGTTTCCTCTATGGCCCCAAACGATGTGCGCAGGGTTCCCAAGCCCACCATATGGGTTCCACTTGGTACACCGTGCCACTGTGTGTCTACAGCAGAGAAGCCTACCCCGTCGGGCAGAGCTAAACACGGTCGCCAACACTTCTACCACAAACAACAGAAAGTAGTTGCAACTCCTCGATAGAGATCTAGGCAATCAATAAGCCGAGAGAGGTCGAGTTAGAGGAGTCCAATGTGTGGTAGTATCTTATCTTGGATAACATACACATAACAGGACAGTCCCAATGAGACAACCCACCATGTACTCCTACATGGCCTCTCATCGCTACCTTTACCAAATCGGATTCACACCTTTACTCTCACTCTATAGGACATGAACACAACCATTCCGATTCATCATCTAGATGGATCAGACCCGACATGACTCTAAGCGTAGCAAGCACAGTAAGCAAGCATGGATGAGTAAGCACAACAAGGCTCGGGCTGTTGCTACTCATGCTAAGTAGTTTCAACTATTTACTATGGCAAAATCAGGTCATGCAGAGGAATGGGTTCAACTACCAAGAACATGTAACAGTTGAATCATGTTTGTCCTAATGCAATAAAAGAGAGCATGAGCAAGAGGGTAGCATTGCTTGCCTGACATATTTGAAGATAGCAATGAGTCTTCATCAATCTCAACGATCACATCGTCGGAACCATCGTCTACCGAGAGGGAACAACACCGGCAAACAAGAAAGAACAATATTTACTTCACGGAAATGCAACACTATGATACATGATCATGACATGAAAATGAAATGTGGCATGGCTAATGTAGCTACCATTTCTTAAGTTGAAGATGGTTTGAATTAGAATTCAAATATCGCTTCAAACAAGGTATTTTTCAGATATGTTTTTAATTGATTCGACCTGATGGTCAGGCATAACTTGTTTTATCATGCATGAAGATGGCATATTGATGTACTGAGTTTCCTAGCTCAATGTTTGGTCTTATTAATTGAAGTGGAATTCAAATATATACCAAATTCCAAATCCAAACTATTTATTAAATTTAACCTAGTCATCATTTTGCCTACTTGGTGATGTTAACTTTCTCAAACGTGCATGAACATGGCATAATCAGATTCGTTGAATTTTTGTGATCATTTTTCATATATAAATTATTTTCATTGGACTTACAGATTATTTTCTATGATTTTTAGAAGTTTTCAACATTTTCTGGAATTTTCTTGAATTGATTTAATTCTAGAATATATTAATTGGATCAGCATGACGTAGGGGTGAGGTCAGCTGGTCAACTGACCTGGGCCAGGTCAAACTGACCAGTGGGGGCCACTGGTCAGTGAACCACGGGTTAATGTCGCGCTGACCAGCCTTAACCAGTGGCTAGGGGGGATTAGTGGCTAAATGGGCTGGCCACGTCAGCCCCCACCAGAGGGTGGTCGCCGGCAACCATAGCCGTGGCGGAGGGCTCGTCGGAGTTGCCCTAAACGGCGCTACAGGGCATGGTTTCGAGTGCGGTTTGCGGCTACACGAAGCTGGCGAAGCGGCCGTTCTTCCGGGTTTAAGCAGGGAGGCTAGGATGGCCGGAGGAGGTGCCGGTGACGAGCTCGCGTGGCAACTGGATCTTGGGTTCTTCAGAGCCGGCGCTAAAGGGGACGTGCGACTGCGAGAAGAGGAAAAATGGAACCGGTGGCTCACTGGGGGCTCGACTGGCGGCTCGGTTCGCTCGAGGAGGCCATGTTGGCAGCGAAACGACGACGACATCCGGCGGCCGGAGATGAGGAAGATGGCAGCAGTGGCGGCGCTCCGAGGCCTTCGGGCTCGATTCCGGTGGCGAGGGGGATCAGGGCGACGGGGCGGTCATTCTGGGCTTCTCGGGGAGGCGAGGGGTGGACGGAGGCTACGACTGCGACGGACGGCGGCAACGGGCTCGCTGGGATCCGTGGGGAAGGGAGAAACAAAGAGATGGGGGAGATACCAGAGAGGGGGATGAGCTCGAGGGGGGTCTAGGTGGCCCGAGGATAAGGAAGAGGGGAGAGGCGACGAGGCACGCAGGCAGCTGCGTGCGTGGAGGCCTTGGCCGCACGCCGTGGCGAGCTTCTCCTCTGCCTTGTGGGAGGAGGAAGAAGACGCGTGTGCCCGTGGTGGGCTGGGCGAGGCGACACGTAAGGTTTTCTATTTTTTCTCTTTATTCTTTTCTGTTTTCTAATTGCTGACATTTGTGTTTGAAATTAATAAAATATCAAACCATTTTGTAAAACATAAAAATAAATATGGGGTATATTTCGAATATTTCCAAACTCCACAGAAAATTTCAGTATTTTTGAAATACCTATTTATAGCTAATTGTTTTATCCAACTTTGTGACTTTTGAAGATTAATTAAAATGTAAAAAATGTTTTAGAAATTAAAATCATCACTCAAATGTTGTTGCCAACATTTATCAGTAAATACGAACATTTTGAAAACCCTTTTGGGTTCATTGAAAACAATCTTTGTTGAACCTATTTGAATTTTATTTGGTGCTAGGGTTTGATTATCCCCATTTCAAATTCAAAATAAAAATAAAAATGCATGCACGAATATGAAATGGCAGGCAAGGTAAACTTGGGCTGTGACAACCTAGCATTGAAATTATCCCAATCGGCATTATTATTAGAATAGTTTCTCGAGATAAAATTCACATCAATGACATTATCATTTTGATCAATTAAAGTATACAAGGGCATGTCATTAGGATCAACATGAGAATTTTTACTCGCAACCAAATTCATAAGAGCATCAACTTTTTCACTCAAAGTAGCGATTTCCTCGACAAAGTTTACCTTCTCACCAGTTGCAGTTCTTAAGGTATTCCATTGAGTGTAGTTTCTCATGATGTTGTCCAGAACTTTGGTGGCCTCTCCTAAGTTCACCTCGATGAAGGTACCACCTGCATCACAATCTAGAAAATTTCTAGAAACAAAGTTTAGCCCAACATAGAAAGTTTGAATAATCATCCACAAGTTTAAATCATGAGTAGGTCAGTTTCTAATAATTGTTTTCATCCTCTCCCAAGCTTGTGCAACATGTTCTTGGTCATGCTGTTTAAAATTCATAATTTGATTTCTAAGGGAGCTGTTCTTAGCAGGAGGAAAATACTTGGTAATAAAAGCATCTTTACACTTATCCCATGTTCCAATACAATTACGTGGTAAAGATGAGCACCAAGATTTAGCTTTACCCCGTAAAGAAAAAGGAAATAAATTTAATTTCACAATATCATTATTGATATACTTTTTATTTTGCATATCACAAAGTTCAACAAAGGTATTAAGATGAGCAGCGGGATCCTCATTAGGACTTCTCGAAAATTGTTCTTTCATCACAAGATTCAGCAATGCAACATTTATATCATAAGACTCCACACTAGTGGTGGGTGGTATAGTTGTACTAACAAAATAATTGTTATTAATATTTGAGAAATCACACAACTTTGTAGTATCATGAGACACAGTGATCGAGTACGCAAAGTAACAAGCAGGACAAGTAAACAACCAAGCAAAGAAGTAAACTGGTGACTAGCAAAGGTAATTTTTTGGTATTATTATTTTTAAGAAGCAAGCTAAATATAACAACAAATAAAAGGAAGAACAAATGAGTGATACTGTGCGAAGTTACGTGATAGTAGGTTGGTGATACTCCACGGCAATGGCGCTAGAAATCCTTCCTGATACTTGTGATCCGCGTTGGGTTTCTCGTGAAGAGGAACATGTGATGCAACACAATATAGGTAAGTATTTGCCTCTGTAGAGAAGCAAGGTTTATCAAACCAATATCAGTAACAACCATCCCCCATCTTTAGCAAATGCACACAAAGAAGCAAACACTTGCACCCAACGTGGGAAGAGGGTTGTCAATCCCCTTGGACTCGTTATTTGCAAGAAGGTAAAGTCTGTAGATGATAGTTGATCAATGAAAAGGAAATAAAAAGTAAATAAAGGCAGCGAGGTACTTGTAGCATTTGTAAACTTAGAAGTGAATAGACTTGGGGACGTAGTTTTCCTAATGTCATCTCTCCTGTAGTAGGCATACGGTGGGTAAACTAATTATTGTTGGGCAATTGATACAAAAACGCATAATTATGATCATGTATATCTATGAATCACGTCCATAAGAAAATAGGCGACTCGTGCCTGCACCTATTACTATTAATTCATCCATTGACCCCTATCCAACATGCATTTAGAGTATTAAGTAAAACAAAGTAATTCTTGGAGAATAATGACATGATGTAGACGAAGAGAATTCAATCAATATGAATTAACCCCATCGTTTTATCCTTAGTGGCAACAATACAAAGACATACCTTGTCCCCTTCTGTCACTGGTGTATAGAAACCTGATAACACACAAGTGTAGGGGGTTGCATAGTGTTCACGTGTATTATTTCTCCCTAATTTATTGATTTGACACAAGGGGAGTCAAAGAATATTTATTGGCCATGACAGTTGAGTTGTCAATTCAACCACACCTAGTATATCTCACTGCAGCAAGGATTTAGTAGCACATCAAATGATAGTAGTAACCATGGAAGTGATAGCAGTAATTTGGTAGAAGTAAAAATTGAGTAGAAGGTGTGACAACAACAACAACAATAGTAACCTATCAAGATTCAATA
Organism: Hordeum vulgare subsp. vulgare; assembly: GCF_904849725.1. NCBI lineage: Eukaryota > Viridiplantae > Streptophyta > Magnoliopsida > Poales > Poaceae > Hordeum > Hordeum vulgare. Next base: position 317,674,227 of record NC_058518.1, read on the forward strand.
TATGTACAGCGTAGGCACGTGGATTGATGATGGATAATGATTTAGATTGCATTGATCATGTAACATTTACACACTAGGGAGACAAAGAACTAGGTCCAATTCATCGATTTAATATATGCATGTATTCTGTATATAGTCATACGTGCTTGCGATAAGAACTTGCATGACATGTTTTGTCCTACCCTCCCATGGCACCGGGGTCCTATTGAAAACTAAGGGATATTAAGCCGTCCTTTTAATAGAGAGCTAGAACAAAGCATTAACACATGGTGAATACATGAACTCCTCAAACTACGGCAACCACCGAAAAGAATCCCAATTATTATCACGATGGGGTATGCAGATCATGACATGTAATAGGTAACTACAACTTGCAAGATAGGATCCAAATCACTCTTATATTCATGAAAACATAATAGATTCGGATCTGAAATCATGGCGGCGGCTCCGTCTCGTGAAACGGGATGAAAATTTCTCTTTGATTTTTCTGTCTGAAAATGTGATTTTATAGGACTGGAATTAGGGTTGGAGGAGCCACGTGGGTGATGACAAGTTGATGGAACTATACTCCTCGCCCCTCGTTGGTTACCCCAAGTGGAACGTTGAGATGTAGTCAGCAGCAGATTTCCCTTACACGAGGACTGTAAGGTCTATCGAACCATGAGGACTCCAAGCATCAACAAGTATGTGTCTGTTGCTCTGGCACTAGCAGAAGACGTGGACTTGCACACACCACAAATAACTTTGGTCCCAACGAGTTGAGAGAGGTTGTCAATCTCTCCGGACTTGTCGTTTGCAAAGGATCAAACACAAGCGGGAATAGCGATGATGATTGCAACGAAAAACGAAATAAAAGCAGTAAATGGTGGAGGTGTAAACAATGGTGGAAATATGGACCCGAGTCCCATGATGTTCACTAGTGATGTCTCTCTCCCAAAAGACGATAAAAAACTATGCTGGGTAAACAAACTACAGCTGGGCAATTGACAGAATTATAAACGCACCGTAATGCTAATCATGCTACAAGAAAGTAAGAGGCTCATAAGTATGGGCAGTATACCAAGACAAGTAGACCGTTTATCCATCAGCATCTACTCACTAATCATCCACCTTGAGATATATATCCAAAACATCTCGCTGGTATTAAGTTGCGAGCCCCACCCGAAGTGTAAACTCAAAGCAACGGACAACCGCATTAACAAACTTTGCGTAAGGTAAAAAATCCTTGCAACCTTGGTTACAAGCACCGTTGTTTTCTCCCCAGTGGCAAAAGCACATCCCCCGGTCTCATGTTTCTGTCACTCAAGCTAGACATCAGGGGGCATGATCCCACAATCATGCATAACGCTGCCTCTTGGAGTTACAATCTACTACTTGGCCAAAGCAATAAAAAGCAACGGAGAACATGCATGAATTACTCAAGAAAAAAATATAAAATGGGAACCAAATATATAACTCATCATAATCTGAACATAATCTCATAATCCATCGGACCCCAGCAAACTCAGCATCGCAACAACAGGTAAATTACATAGATGCCTTGATCATGTAGGGAGCTCACAAGGGCTAAGCATTGAAGCACAATATTGGAGAGAAGATATCACATAGCTACTGGTCATGGACCCATGGTCCAAGGAGGACTACTCACGGCACGTCCGGGAAGCGTCCATGGTGGTGGAGAAGCTCCAGGAGGTCAATCCTCCCTCCGACAGGGTGCTGGGAAGAGGTCTCCTGCCTCTCCCGATCTCGGAAGCGCCACGGCGGCGGAACGATGGTGAAATTCGCGATGCGGGATATATATTGAGGGTTTTCGCTTCGGGAAGTAAATATAGGCCAAAGGAGGGCGCTAGGGAGTGGACCAGCCACCCAGGCGACCTGGTGGCGCGACCAGGAGGGGGCCGTGCTAGGTGGCCGCCTGGGCGAGGCCTGGCTCCCCTCTGGCCCACCATGGTGCTTCCTGAAGCTTCCGTCACGCAGATTTTTATATATATTTGTTGGGATTATTTGGGCTCTAAAAATTGGGGTAAAGTCCGTGCAATTAAAAGGTATCAACAGACAGAAACTGGCACTGGGTGCACCGAGTTAGTAGATTTGTCCAAATATGTGTAAAAAGGTATGAAAGTGTAGCAAAACACATAACAATGTCACCCAAAAGAGCATGGAACAAACAGAAATTATAGATACGTTTGGGACGTATCAACATCCCCAAGCTTAATTCCTGCTCATCCTCAAGTAGGTAAATGATAACACAAATAATTTCTATGGTGACATGCTAACACACATATAAGAACTTCAAAGTAAAGCAAGTAACATATGCAATTCAAGTCAAGACAATAAAAAGCAAGAGTCTATATTTAGTATTGAAATTAGCCATGCAAGAACATAAAGGTGCAAAAGCTCTCGCTGTCCGTGACTCGAATGTCTCCAAATGGTGTTTGCGTGCAAGAAGTGGGAGATGGGTTTAGAGCATAAAAATACTATATAGTTTAATTGAGAACTCAATCTACTAAAACTTCACACTTGCTCTCCTTCAGAATCTTTTTTTGACTCATCCCCAGACCACTAGTCAGGCACAAGTCAAAATGATCCTCTCCCTTTTGACTTTGATCACTCATGCAATGGATGAGAGCAGAAAGATATATTGGCACTTAGGATGGCAAAGGGAAGAATGATGGGGGAGGAAGACAAAAAAAGGTGTGAAAGGCTCACATCAATGAAGAAAATCATAGGCGAGAGAAAGCCAAATGATAGATATGACGTGAGGAGTAGGGATTGCCATGCAACGGATGCACATATGAGCTAAGGTAAGCTCTCCAGTGGAACTAGTGGGGGTGCATCCAAATTGCTTGCTCGTGAATACCTAGAGTTCATTTGAGGAGGCTCATCATTGGAATATACAATTCAAGTTCTATAGTAAGGGTCCCCACATAGTTATGCATGAATGATAATCTCTATGGAGTACAAATATAACAATGGAGTACGAGTGTGGATCTTTCAAAAGGAATACTAGTGTTGCCTCTTATCTCTCTTTTTTTCCTTTTTTATTTTATTTTTGTGGCCTCTTTGGCTCTTTCTATTTATCTCTCATTTGTCCTCTTTGGGATCTTTTCAAGTGTCCTCTTTGGGATCTTTTAATTTGTCCTCTTTGGGATCTTTCCCTCACTTAAGGGCAACACTCTATATTTTATAAGAAATAAAAATAAGATCTTCACACTTTATAAGAAGTACTCAACATAAAGATAAATGAAAACAATCATGATGTATGCAAATGTATGCCTCTGCCAGTGTAGCAGGATATGCAATGATACTAGCGCGTCATGTAGCAATCACAAGGGCAAAGCCCAACTAGCATGCGGCTCCTCGATCAAGCAAAATCATGTATGACATGAATATCAAGTCATGAGATGGTGGATGTTGCATAGCAATGTATCTCGGAAAGTCTATGGAAATGCCTTAATAGGTAGGTATGGTGGCTGTTTTGAGGGAGGATATAATGAGGCTTATGATGACAGAGTGTATCATGCCAAGTGTTTGGATGCACCGGCGAAGTATGCACCAACTCTAAAGATGAGAAAGGGGAATGCACGGTATCGAAGAGGCTAGCAAAATATGGATGGTGGAAGTGCCAACAATCAAATACTCGCATTAGTCTGAAGAAGTCATGCACTTATTATCGGTAACTCTCTATCTAGTGAGGAGATTCACAAAGAGACAAGTACCCCACGGAGGAGTGTTTGGGGGTTTGGTTATCCTTGCGCGTCCTCGACCCCTCATAACGTGAGGGTACTCTATATATTCCAACCCCTCCAGAGGTTAGCGATCCATCTAGTAGCTAGAGTTCTCAATAATTTTTTAATTTTTAAAATACACACGGATTGCCCAAAATACGACACCTATCACTTATATTCTCAAGCTCTTGACACCAAAAGTCCAAACATTACTCAAACCAATACCTCAAAACTATTGCAAGTTACTACTGTACTTAAATAGCAACCTCAATTACCTACTCATGGAAGACATACAACTCAGTGCAACAAGCTAACTCTCTAAACAAGATAAGCATGATATCTCAAGAGAGTTCCAAAAGCAACCTAAATAAAAGCTCTTAAAAGATAAAGCATGAAAACTAAGAGCTAAGCATGACAACAGCTATGAAAAGATAAAGAACACACAAAAAGATAAGCATGAAAACCTACGTTGTGTTCTAGGGTGGAGTGGAGCGTGTTTCTCTCCCAAACAAAGAAGGCTAGGGTCCAACTTGTTATGAACAGAAAGAAAAACTAAAACAAACCAAAAAGTAAAGAGCGGGATGCTCCAAGCATAGTGCATAACATATGAAGTGATAAATATATAACATGGAGAAGGACGAACTGATGATTGTTGATGCAGAAGGGGATGCACGGGGGCACCCCCAAGCTTAGACGCTTGAGTCTCCTTGAATATTTCTTGGGGGTGCATGGGGCTTCCCCAAGATTGAGCGCTTGACACTCCTGGATCTTCTTTCATCATCTTCCATCGCCTGCTTGAAAACTCCCTTCATACGAAACTCGTCATAAGGTGATTCGAGTGGTTAGTGCCCATAATAAATAATATTTTCTCTACTGGAAATAAATATTTTCAGCAAGATCTAATGTTTCTCAATATTGCCAAAAGGTTTTTGCAAAGAAAAAGCAAGCTTAAGATTTGCAAAACAATGAAAACGCAAAACAAGGCAGAATCTGGGAAAAACAGATAAGTAGGTAGTAAATAATTTTTTCGGGGCAGTTCTGCAACTCAAATGAAAAAACTCAGAACAGACACCAGAAAGTAAATTATACAAAGCATACTTTCAAACAAATTCAGATAAAAAAGATGATCTGGTGAGTTTTGGCTAAATTTTTCGTCAAGCAGACATAATCTGTTTCTGGACAGCATGTCACAACTTTTGAACTTTCTTGCAATCGGAGGCTAAAACTTGGCACAAAGCTTGAAAATAAAGATACAATGCTGTTGCTACAGTAGTAACAAGCATCAAGTCTACTAAAAATGAAAGTAAAAACAAATTGGGTTGCCTCCCAACAAGCGCTTTCTTTTATGCCTTTGAGCTAGGCATAATGCAAAAAGATCAAGTTGTATCAATTGAACCATCATAAAGATAATCAAAAAGCTATTCAATAGTACAACTAGTCTTAAGAGGACTCTCAAAGAAAGGCCTTGTGGCAACACTTCTAGGAAAAAAAGCAAAGGTAGTAAGACGAATTAAAATTTCATTTCTAATTCTATTTAAGAGAGGTATCTCTTCCAAGGTCTTCACAGTTTCAACACCCTTAGCAATAGGTATACTCGTTTTGGGTTGAGGAACCTTGGGTATGTAAGCGAATTTAGGTTCCTTCCTTGCGGGGTTTTCTACCTTTTTATTCTTGATGGAGGATAGAGTAGTTCCTGAAGTTTCAATAATATCCTCGATCTTATCAATCCTAGAAGGGTCCATATCATGGGATTTAATGGTCTCCAAAGTTTTGTAAATTTTGTGCATGGAGCTATCAAGTCTATTTAAGTTCCCTTGAATCCTACGATCTATTTCATTTATTTTACCCATTCTTCGCATCACTAGCTCTATATTCTCAAGTTTACTCATAATGTGAGCTAAAGTGATGTCATCCTTTATGTCAACAAGAGGTGGGATTCCGACAAGATTTCCCATAATGTTAAGAGGCTCCCAAACGGGAGGTTCCAAGAAATTCCCACCTATTGTTGTGTCTAGAACAAACCTATTCCAAGAAGTACTACCAACATAAAAATTTCTAAAAAAAATAGTGGTGGATTGCTTCTTGGTGGCTCTATCTTGAGAATCATTAATTCTATACCAAGCATATTTCAAACTTTCTCCACCCCTTTGTTTGAAGGTGAGAACCTCTCCTTCGGGTGCAACACCAAAGACAAAGGACTTAGACATACTGACTAAACAAAGCAAAGTAACTACCTTTTTTGTGGTTTTCGGTATAAGACATTAAAGCAAAAACAGAAAGAAAACTAACAAGACTAAAAAGCAAAGGCAAAAGATAGTGTACAACTCCCCTATCTTGAAGACTGGAGTCCCCGGCAACGGTGCCAGAAATTGGCTTGATCACGAGTTGATGGAACTATACTCCTCGCCCCTCGTTAGTTACCCCAAGTGGAAGGTTGAGATGTAGTGAGCAACAAATAACTTTGCTCCCAACGAGTTCAGACAGGTTGTCAATCTCTCCGGCCTTGTCGTTTGCAAAGGATCAAACACAAACGGGAATAGCGATGATGATTGCAATGGAAAAGGAAATAAAAGCACTAAATGGTGGAGGCGTAAACGGTGGTGGAAATATGGACCAGAGTCCCATGAAGTTCACTAGTGATGTCTCTCTCCCAAAAGAGGATAAACAACTATGCCGGGTAAACAAATTACAGACGGGCAATTGATAGAATTATAAATGCACCGCAATGCTAATCATGCTACAAGAAAGTTAGAGGCTCATAAGTATGGGTAGTACGCCAAGACAAGTAGACCATTTATCCATCAGCATCTACTCACTAATCATCCACCTTGAGATATCTATGTAGAACATCTCGCTGGTATTAAGTTGCGAGCCCCACCCAAAGTGTAAACTCAAAGCAACGGACAGCTACATTAACCAACTTTGCATAAGGTAAACAATACTTGCAACCGTGGTTACAAGCACCGTTGTTTTCTCCCTGGTGGCAACAACACATCCCCTACTCTCATGTTTGTGTCACTCAAGCTAGACATCAGGGGGCATGACCCCACAATCACGCATAATGCTCCCTCTTGGAGTTACAATCTACTACTTGGCCAAAGCAATAAAAAGCATCGGAGAACATGCATGAATTACTCAGGAACAAAATATAAAAGGAGAACCAAATATATAACTCATCACAATCTGAACATAATCCTATAATCCATCGGATCCAAGCAAACTCAGCATAGCAACAACATGTAAATTACATAGACGCCTTGATCGTGTAGGGCAGCTCACAAGGGCTAAGCATTGAAGCACAAGATTGGAGAGAAGACATCACATAGATACTGGTCATGGACCCATGGTCCAAGGAGGACTACTCATGGCACGTCCGCGAAGCGTCCATGGTGGTGGAGAACCTCCCGGAGGTCAATCTTCCCTCCGACAGGGTGCCGGGAAGAGGTCTCCTAGCGCTCCTGATCTTGAAAGCGTTACGGCGGCGGAAACGATGGTGAAATTCGCGATGCGGGATATATCTTTAGGGTTGTCGCTCGGGAAGTAAATATAGGCCAAAGGAGGGCGCCAGGGGGTGGAACCGCCACCCAGGCGACCCGGTTGCGCGACCAGGAGGGGGCCCGCGCCAGGTGACCGCCTGGGCGAGGCCTGGCTCCCCTCTGGCCCACCTTGGTGCTTCTTGAAGCTTCCATCACGCTGATTTTTATATTTTTTCTTGGGATTTTTCGGACTCTTAAAATTGGGGTAAAGTCTCTGCAATTAAAAGACAACAACAGACAAAAACCAGCACTGGGTGCACCGAGTTAGTAGATTTGTCCAAATATGTGTAAAAAGGTATGGAAGTGTAGCAAAACACATAACAAGTTCACCAAAAAGAGCATGGAACAAACAGAAATTATAGGTACGTTTGGGACGTATCAGTGGGCCACACACGCCATTTGGTCGTGGCCTTGGGGCGCCCTATTGGCTTATGGACCCCTGGCATCCTTTCTCCGGCAAGTCTTTGCTCCATAATTTCTCATAAATCTTAGAAATAATTCACAAAAAGTTTCGCCCAATTCCAAGAACTATTATTTCTGCAAAAGATAAGACCAAGGTAGTTCTGCTAAAAACATCATCAGATCGGGTTAGTTTCATTCAAATCATGCAAATTAGAGGTCAAAACCGCAGCAAAAGTGTTTGGAAAAGTAGATACGTTGGATACATATGAACTCCCCCAAGCTTAACTGATCTCTCGTCCTCAAGCAATTCAGTTAATAAACTGAAAGTGATAAAGAAAGCGTCTACAAACTCTTTTATTCTTGTTGTTATACATATGCTTAGCTAGTGTTCAAGTTTTCAACATAAATCATAACTAACCACATCTATGATAACAATTAAGCATCTCATTCAATCATGGCAGTACATAACCAATTAGCAAACAACAATAAGATATCTCACATACCAATAATTTTTCAAAAGAATCACGATATAATATGGTGGCATGGTATTTCGCTAGCCCTTTCTAAGACCGCAAAATATAAATGCAGAGCACCTCTGAGATTCAAGCAGTGACTAAATATTATAATTCAGAATAGAAAATGATCCTAGTCATGCTCATATCCAATGTTGACTAGGCTCGGTGCATTAAAATGACAATAGTGCTATCCAGTGTGGTGCTATAAGTAAGAGAGCGATGACTCAACATAAAAGTAAATAGATAGGCCCTCCACAGAGGGAAGCATTGATTTGTAGAGGTGCCAGAGCTCAAGTTTTAAAGTAGGATTGGAAATATAGTTTTTGAGTGGTGTTCTTTACTGTCAATGTTACGACATAGGTTTTCAGTATCTTCCATGCTAAACTCATTATTGGTGGTTCCCAAACAGAATTGTAATGTTTTACTCCTATCCACCATCCATACACAACCATGGCTAGACGAATCCACGGGTGCCCTCCAACATATCAACTTTCCCAATTATTATTATTATTATTATTATTATTATTATTATTATTATTATGCAGGACTGGGCATCCTCTTTACCAACCTCTCTCGTGCAATGACGATGAATGAACGCCCGTCTTGAGAATAACTCACTTAGCATGGAAGATACCGATTGCCTTGTCGCTCCATGAGCGGTACGAGTGCACAAAACTCATGTTTGTTTGAATATTTAGAGGTGGCACATGCAAATTTACTCGGAACGGCAGGGTAATACCACATGTAGGTAGGTATGGTGGATCCATGTGGAATAACTTGGTTTTAAGGGTATTGGATGCACAAGCAGCATTCCCGCTTAGTACAGGTGAAGGATAGCAAGAGATTGGGAAGCGACCGACTAGAGAGCAACAATGGTCATGAGCATGCATTGAAAATAACTAACTTTGGACAAAGCATGAGTAGGATATAAAACACTCTGAATTTAAATACCGTGAAGGGTGCATCGATTTTGAATCGACTACGTGTTTGCACATGGGCCAAGTCAAACTACTCGAATTTCTCACAGGAAAATACCATACTACCATATCACATCATAACCATTTTAATGCTTGTTAATACACAAGGTAAACCATTATCAACTCCTAGCTATTTATGCATCACATGAAAAACTATGATATTGAATTTTCATCATAACATGTTCACTCATGATACACTGAATCAAGATCGAACAAGCCAACATATTTACAAAAACGAAATACAAGAAGAGTTCATACCCGTTTCCTTTGCTACGATCACTTCATCAAATATCGTCATTATTGCCTTTCACTTGCACCACCGGATGATGTGATAATAATGGTAAAAGTGCAAGGGTGTTGTGGACTAAGCTGGAATCTGCAGGGCAGCTATAAACAAAGGAGAAGACATGGTAATATTGGATCATTATTATATTGACTGTAAGGCATAGGGGAGCCACTCAACATTTTCATCATGGTCTTATCCTTTCATAACTCAACAAAAAGGAAAAGAAATTCACTAAAACACACTGAAATAATTTTGGAGTTTTTGTTTTTCTTAAGCAAGCAAAAATAAACCAAGATAAAACAAGAATGAGAATAACTATTTACACGGGAAAGCCCCCGACATGCAAGAGGAAATATTTTTGTGTTTTATATTAATACTACTACTCACTAACCGAGAAAGAAAAACCGAAAATAAGCGACAAATATTTTTGAGTTTTCTAAGGATTTTCAAACACTCAAGAAGAAAGCGGAAAATAAAATCTAACATGGATACACAATGAAAGAGGATAAAAACCGACAATTTGTATGAAGTGTGTGAACAAGAATGAAATGTCGGTGGGAAATACATACTACCCCAAGCTTAGGCTTTTCCCTAGCTTGGTGATCACCACTGGTTGTAACCGTCAGGTCTAGGAAAATGTTTTTGTGGAGGCACATCAGCATCCCAATCCTAAGCCCCAGCCTCCACAGCATCGAACTCGTTACTGTATGCAATTATGCCTTCTGGCATGACGGTCTACCTGTTCCTGGCATGAAAGTCAAACAAAGAGGGTGCATGCAATACACTAATATCACGAATATTCTTGATGTATACTAAGTTATAGTGAATGTCCTACGGTAAATCAGTTGCCTAGGTGAATTGATGTTCTATCATAGATTGACGGTTGAGATAAACCTGGGCCAACAAGTAATCAGTAGGGTGTATAGCAATTTTTAAATGTTTTGCCAAGCGCGTGGCATAAATACCACCATGAATCTTGCCTTTGGTTCGGTTAAGATGCACACGGCGCGCGACAATAGCTCCTAAGTTGTAGGTGTTATCTCCATAAAGTGCCCGTGCAAACTGGCAAGGGTGGGGGCACTCAAACCACCACCCTGCTCCGTAGTAGTTATGCATTTTCCTATAAACGGGAAAAATAGTGCACAAAATGAAAATGCAAACTAGTGGCCCTGGCGTTTGATACACCCCTAGTTTACCCCACGGTTAAGGTGAGGAGGAAACCCTCAAATTCAGGTTAAGGATCATGCATTCCCCCGTCAGAGGGAAGCAAGCATATTTAACAAAAAAATATCTAGAGGTATTTCATGGTTTGTTGCATATAAATCAATATGTATTGTGGGGTGCATCAGGCGTGTTTATGAAATAAAAGTTTTGAACAAAGGAATAAGTAAGGAGATAGTATTGGTCACACTCATCTCCGAGGAAGTTGGTCAACCCGGCATTTGCAACAATTTGCATGAATTCTTCATAAAAATCAACTTCACTCATGAACGTTGTATGTGGCCATTCACAAGGCCTAACCTCCGTATTATGAATAATATTGATGTCGCGATCCTGAGCCCCCCAAACAACTCCCTTGGGGCTCCGACTAGAAGAACCCTTCCTTGAAGAGCTTGGATATTTAGAGGCTATATCAAGCATTCCTACTACTTGGAACTCAATTAATTTAACATGCAAGCTCATTTTCTATAGAACCAAGTTAAGCAATTCATGTAAAACATAAAATGCTAAAGCAAAAACTAATTGGAGGGATGGAGGAGTCATATACCAATGAACAGTTTCCTCGAAATAGTTTCAGAAAGGGTTTCGAGCAAAGAGATCAAAAATTTCAATTTCTAGAGGAAGAACGTAGGAGAGAGAGAGAGCTAGGGAGTTGTTTCTCGTGGTAGAGGATGGTATGAGCTGAAGGGATAAGGCAGGGGACCCCTGTGGGCCCCACAATCCATCATGTTGCGATCTGGGGGGCACCCTATTGGCTTGTGGCCCACAAGTGCGTCTCCCTGGTGTTATTTTTATGCTAGAAATTCTAATTTGTTCCAGAAAATAATTTGGCATTCTGAAACTTTTTATTTTTGGGGCATTTTTCCATGGTACGGAGAACTTAGAAAACAAGGTAATCAAGTAATTTATTTTTCTTTAGCTAATAGAATATGCAATAAACTTGGGATACACATAGTTGTGAATACTAAACTCATCAATCACATGTATTTTGAAAAGGATCCATTAATAAGGTTGATCAAGTCTTATTAATAAGTGTTTCCTATTAACCTGAAATCGAAGAGTTTTTGTATATCACTAGATTACCTCAATGGGGATTCGCATCTCCCCAACATTAAGATTATAGTATTTCTTTTTCTTCGTAGTAGGTACAGGGATTGTAAAATCTCCAATGATGACCGTGGGAATAGGCTCAATGACATTAATATTGTTAACCAAAGTTTGCTTCTTTGGAATATGCACATTATGTTGCTTGCCATTAACATTATAAGTGACCTTGCTCTTGTTGCAATTAATAACAACCCCTGCAATATTTAGAAAGGTTCTAGCAAGGGTGATCGACATATTGTCGTCCGCCGGCGTATCAAGAATAACAAAGTCTGTTAAGATAGTAACGTTTGCAACCACAACAGGAACATCCTTGCAAAGTCCACTAGGTAAAGAAGTGGATTTATCCGCCATTTGCAAAGATATCTGAATGGGTCTAAGCTCATCTGATTCAAGTATTTTATGAAGGCAGAAAATCATAACACTAACACCGGCTCCTAGATCACATAAAGCGGTTTTAATATAATTTCTTTTAATAGAGCAAGGTATTGTGGGTATACCCGAACTTCTTCGGTATTCCACCATCGAAAGAATGATTAACAAGCATGGTAGCAATTTTAGTTTCGGGTATGTTTCTTTTATTGGTAATAATATCCTTCATATACTTAGCATATGGATGCATATTCTATTTATCAGTCAAGCGAGTGCTCAAAAAGATGGGTCTAATCATTTTAGCAAAGCGTTCAGAATCTTCATCGTCCCTAATTTTGGAAGGCTTTTGACAGAATGGCATAAGTTTTTGAACCCATGGTTCTCTTTCCCTTCCATGTTTTCTAGCAACAAAGTCTCTCTTATCATAATGTCTATTTTTAGCAGGTGGGTTATCAAGATCCTCAACAGATTTTATCTCCACATCATCAACCTAGTGGATCTTCTACATGAACATCACTATTACCATCATCATTATCATTAAGTTCATGTTCACTGCCGGATTGTGTCTTTGCATCACAAATAGAAACATTATTATGATTCTCTGCAGGTTTCTCAATATCAGGTTCACTAGGATCTTGAAAATCCTAATCATTTTCCTTTTTCTTTTTCTTCTTAGTGGGACTAGGTGTATCATCACTAATTCTTTGAGAATACTATTCTATTCTTTTAGGGTAACCTTCATGGTAAAGAGGTTCCTAAGTCATTCTACCTCCTCTAGTCATTACTCCAACAAAATGATCATTAATATTATTATTCATTTCAGCAAGCAAATCATTCTGTGACTTAGCTACTTGATCTAGTTGGGTGTGAACCATATAGGCATGTTTACCTAGACCTTTCACATCATTAGCAATTCTAAAAATCAAGTCACTTAAGCGGTCTATCATCATGGCATTGTTTTTCAATTGATTCTTTACATAGTTATTGAAGTGCTCTTGCTTAAGAAGTATTAACATAAGGTATATAATTTTCAGTAAAGGAACGGAGAGAGTTTACCTCTTCTACGTGTGTCGGGGTATCAAGCCCATTTATTTCTTCAATTGGTGGTACTTTCTTTACATCCTCAATTTATACATTTATGTTTCATAGATCTTTTTGCTTCTCGCATGTCTTCAGAGTTGAGGAATAGAATACCTATCTTCTTTTGAATAGGTTCCGGCTGTGGTTCAGGAAGTGTCCAATCATCGGCATTTTGCAATGTATTATTTAATAGCTCTTTTTCTTGTACGAAGGTTATTTCCATGAAAACACAACCAAACAACTATATAGGAAATCCCTAGAAGCATATGTTAGTCCATTATAAAAGACATCAAGAATTTCATTCTTCTCAAGAGGACAATCAGCCAAAGATCTAAGTCACTTGAGAAGCCTCACCCAAACTTGAGGGAGATTCTCTTCTTTAATTTATACAAAGTTAAATATTTCCTGTAAAGCAGCTTGTTTCTTATGGGCAGGATTTTTTTCCAGAGAAGTAATAAAGCATATCCTGAGGACTATGCATACAACTAGGAGCAAGAGAAAGGAACCATTCCTTGGAGTCGTCTTTCAGAGAGAAAGGAAAAATCTAAAGGACATAATAGTAGCGTATCTTTTCATCATTGGTAAACAAGGGAAAAATATAATTCAATTTTGTAAGGTGTTCGGCCACAGTCTCATTTCATAGCCATGGAAAGGACCAGACTCTACTATAGGAATTAGTTCATGGTCTACATTTAATAGTCCCTATCAGTGACAAATATAGGAGAAGTAGCAAATTTAGGATCATGTTTCATTTTCTCCATCATACATTTTTCTTTTAGTTTGCATAGTAATCTCTTCACATCATCTCTATTTTCACATGCAAGAAAATCCCTACCTACATCACCATCCAAAATATATCCTTTAGGTACATAGGGCATTTCATATCTATTAGGAGAACGAGGTGTAAGAGGTGATTCAAAGTTTTCATCAGTTTCAGCATTTTCAGGTTTGCTAGCTCTAGCAATATGAGCATCAGTAACTCACTCAGTGGCATAGTTTCAGTTTCAACATGTGTAGAAATAGTATCACGATGAATTTCAGAAGTAGCACCATCAAGTTCATGTGACATATCACGACAATCAACAAAGTGGTGGTGTAACAAGCTGATTCAAAATAAAAGGGGAATCAAAAGCAGAGCTAGATGGCAGTTCCTTTCCTCCTCTCGTGCGAGAGGGGACGATCTTAGTTCGATTATGTTTCAAATTCTTCATTGTGCCAATCGGATATCCTCAAGTCAACACAATAAATAAAGCTATGCTCCCCAGCAACGATGCCAGAAAAAGGTCTTGACAACCCACAAGTGTAGGGGATCACGACAGTCTTGACGGGTAGTATTTCACCCTAATTTATTGATTCGACACATGGGGAGCCCAATAATATTTATCGGCTATGCCACTTGAGTTGTCAATTCAACTGCACCTAGACTATCTCTCTATAAAAGGATTTAGTAGCACATCAAATGATAGTAGTAACAGTAGTAGTGATAGCACCAATTCGGTGACAGTAGTAGTAGCAGCAATTGAGTAGCAGGTGTGACAACAACAACAACAGTAGTAACCTGCTGCCTCTTGAGATTGCGTTGGTTTTCCCTTGAAGAGGAACGGGTGATGCAGCACAGGAGCAGTAAGTATTTCCCTCAGTTTTGAGAACCAAGGTATCAATCCAGTAGGAGAATCAAGCCAAGTGTCCAGAGTATCTGTGCAAACACAAACCAGCTTGCACCCAACGCTATAAAGGGGTTGTCAATCCCTTCAAGGTTGATTGCAAAGTGAGATCTGAAGGCGGAAAGTGCAACAAAGTAAAAAGTGTAATGCTGAAAATATGATGTGAAGTAGACCCGGGGGCCATAGTGTTCACTAGAGGCTTCTCTCAAAATAGCAAATATTACGGTGGGTGAACAAATTACTGTCGAGCAATTGATAGAACCGCGGAAAGTCATGACAATATCTAAGGCAATGATCATACATATAGGCATCATGCCTGAGCAAAGTAGACCGATACTTTCTGCATCTACTACTATTACTCCACACATCGACCGCTATCCAGCATGCATCTAGTGTATTGAGTTCATGATGAACAGAGTAACGCCTTAAGCAAGATGACATGATGTAGAGGGATAAACTGAAACCAATGATGTAAACCTCATCTTTTTACCCTTGATGGCAACAAAACGATGCGTGCCTCGCTACCCCTTCTGTCACTGGGTGAGGTAACCGCACGGTATGAACCCAAAACCAAGCACTTCTCTCATTGCAAGAATCATAGATCAAGTTGGCCAAACAAAACCCACAACTCGAAGAGAATTACAAGGATATGAAATCATGCATATAAGAGATCAGAAGAAACTCAAATAAGATTCATAGATAATATGATCATAAATCCACAATTCATTGGATCTCAACAAACACACCGCAAAGAAGATTACATCGGATAGATCTCCATGAAGATCATGAAGAACTTTGTATTGAAGATCCAAGAGAGAGAATAAGCCATCTAGCTACTAGCTATGGACCCGAAAGTCTATGGTGAACTACTCACGCATCATCGAAGAGGTCATGGTGTTGATGAACAAGTCCTCCGTATCCGAATCCCCCCTCCGGCAGAGCACCAGAACGTGCCCCAGATGGGATCTTGCGGAGACAGAAGCTTGCGGCGGCGGAAAAGTATTTTCGTGGATCTCTCACGAAGTTTTGGATTTCCGGGAATTTATAGGCGGAAGAGGTAGGGCAGACGAGCCATAGGGGGCCCACAAGCCTGCTAGGCGCGGGCCCCCCTTGGACGCGCCTAGGGGGCTTGTGGCGTCCCCTGGTGGCTTCTGCCTTGGTTCTCACGCCCCTACGTATCTTCTGTTACGGAAAAAATCTTTTCGGAAGTTTTATTCCATTTGGACACCATTTAAAATCCTCCTCTCAAAAGGGTCAAAAACACGGAAAAAACAGGAACGGGCACTTGGCACTGAGTTAATAAGTTAGTCCCAAAAAAGATATAAAAGGCATACAAAACATCCAAAGTTTGACAAGATAATAGCATGGAACCATCAAAAATTATAGATACGTTGGAGACGTATCAAGCATCCTCGAGTAGGGAAGTGATAAAGACTGAGTTTTTGATGTGGAATGCTACCTAGCATAGTTGTCCTTTGTAACTTCTTTCATGTGACATGAATGTTCAGATCCGTAAGATTCAAAACAATAGTTTGCTATTGACATGAAAACAATAATACTTCAAGCAAACTAGCAAGGTAATCATGAACTTTCGAAATAACAAGGCCAAAGAAAGTTATCCCTACAAAATCAAATAGTCTGGCTATGCTCCATCATCCGCACACAACTAATTTAAATCATGCACAACCCCGGTATTGGCCAAGTAATTGTTTTCGCACTCTTACTTTCTCAAACCTTTTTCAACTCTCACGCAATACATGAGCGTGAGCCATGGATATAGCACTATGGTGGAATAGAGTGTGGTGGAGGTTGTGAGACAAAAAGGAGGAGATGGTCACATTGACTCGGCGTATCAAAGGGCTATGGAGATGCCCATTAATAGATATTAATGTGAATGAGTAGGGATTGCCATACAACAGATGCACTAGATCTATAAGTATGTGAAAGCTCAAAAAGGAGAACTAGTGGGTGTGCATCCAACTTGCTTGCTCACGAAGACCTAGGGTAATTTTGAGGAAGCCCATCATTGGAATATACAAGCCAAGTTATATAATGAAGATTCTTACTAGCATATGGTGGTGACAAAACGAGAGGCTCTCAATCATGAAGAACATGGTGCTACTATGAAGCACAAGTGTGGAAAGAGATAGTAGCATTGTCGCTTCTCTCTTTTTCTCTCCTTTTTTTGTTTGGGATATTTGGCCTTTTTATTTTCTCTTTTTTTATTGTGGGAAACTTTTCCCTCCTTCTTTTTATTTCCTCACATGGGACAATGCTCTAATAATGATGATCATCACACTTTTATTTACTCACAGCTCAAAGCTTAGAACGATGATGACTCTATAGGAAATGCCTCCGGCAGTGTACCGAGATGTGCAACGATCTAGCTTGGCGTATGACGTTGAAACATCTCGCTAGATATCTTACGATCATGCAATGGCAATATTAGAGTGAAGGCACAAGTCATGAGATGGAACGGTGGGAGTTGCATGGCAATATATCTCAGAATGGCTATGAAAATGCCATTGTAGGTATGTATGGTGGCTGTTTTGAGGAAGGCATATGGTGGGTTTGTGCACGGGCGAAAATTGCTCGGTACTAGAGAGGCTAGCAAAGGTAGAAGGTGAAAGTGCATCTATACCATGGACTCACATTAGTCATGAAGAACTCACATACTTATTGCGAAAGTTTTTATTAGTAATCGAAACAAAGTGCTAAACGCATACTCCTAGGGGAAGGGTTGGTAGGTGTTAACCATCGCGCGATCCCGACCGCAACACAAAGGATGACAATCAATAGATCTATTATGCTCCGACTTCCTAACATAGCGGTTCACCACACGTGCATGTTACGGGAATCACTAACTTCAACACAAGTATTTCTAGATTCACAACACCCTACTAACATAACTCTTAATATTACCAAATCCACGTCTCAAAACTAATTGAGAGGAATCAAACTTCTCTTTCTACTCAGTGCACATGAAGATGGAGGTTTTATTGTATCCTCTTTGGGTACCTATCACCTTTGGGACTACTTTCATAGCACAAGCCAACTACCAAGTTATGCACCGCCATGATCTAAAAGATCTAAGTGAAGCACATAGAGCAAAATTGCCTAGCTCAAAAGATATAAGTGAAGCACAATGAGTATTCTAGCAAATTCACGATGAGTGCGTGTCTCTCTCAAAAGGTGTGCCGCAAGGATGTCTGTAACACAATGATACGTCTCCGTCGTATCTACTTTTCCGAACTCTTTTGCCATTGTTTTGGACTCTAATTCGCATGATTTGAATGGAACTAACCCGGACTGACGTTGTTTTCAGCAGAATTGCCATGGTGTTGTTTTTGTGGAGAAATAAAAGTTCTCGACACGTCCTAAAAATTTACGGAGATTTTTTCTGTAATAACAAAAAAATACCTGCACAAAGATCCACCTGAGGGGGCGTGCTAGTGGGCCACAAGCCCACAGGCCGCAACCACCCCACTATGGTGGCGCCGTGCAGGCTTGTGGGGCCCACGTGGCACCACCGCCCCCAATCTCAGCTCTATATTTTCCGTTTCGCATGGAAAAAAATCAGAGAGAAGATTTCATCGTGTTTTGCGATATGGAGGCGCCGCCACATCCTGTTCTTCATCTGGAGGGCAGATCTGGAGTCCGTTTCGGGCTCCGGAGAGGGGAAATCATCGCCATCGTCATCATCAACCTTTCTCCATAGACAATTCCATGATGCTCTTCATCGTTTGTGAGTAATCTCATCGTAGGCTTGCTGGACGGTGATGAGTTGGATGAGATCTATCATGTAATCGAGTTAGTTCTTGACGGGGATTGATCCCTAGTATCCACTATGTTCAAGATTGATGTTGCTACTACTTGGCTATGCTTAATGCTTGTCACTAGGGCCCGAGTGCCTTGATTTCGGATCTGAACCTATTATGTTGTCGCCAATATACGTGTGTTTTAGATCCTATCTTGCAAGTTGTAGTCACCTACTATGTGTTAGGACCCGGCAACCCCAGAGTGACAATAGCCGGAACCACTCCCGAAGATCACCATAGTATGAGGAGTTCATGTATTCACCGCATGTTAATGCGTTGGTCCGGTTCTTTTTTAAAAGGATAACCTTAATATCCCGTAGTTTCCATTAGGACCCCGCTGCCACGGGAGGGATGGACAATAGATGTCAAGCAAGTTCTTTTTCCTAAGCACGTATGACTACATACGGAATACATGCCTACATTAGATTGATGAACGGGAGCTAGTTAAATATCTCTCCGTGTTATTGCTGTTACATGATGAATCACATCCGTCACACTCATCCATCACCGATCCACTGCCTACGAGTCTTTTACTACTGGTCCTCGCTACGTTACTTTGTCTAGGCTTGTCCCTTGCTACCAAAGGGATTGGGCAATTTTGCTGCTGTTGTCACTACCGCTGTTACTTGTCACTTTGCTGCTGCTGTCACTACTGCTGTTACTTGTTACTTTGCTGCTGCTGTTAATACTTGAGAATACTCTTTCGCTTCCCGTCTTGGCAAATCAACAAATTTGGGTTGAATACTCTACCCTCGAAAACTGTTGCGATCCCATATGCTTGTGGGACATCAAGGCTTTTTCTGGCGCCGTTGCCGGGCTAGGTAAGCGGCACTTACATCCCGTCAGCAAGGTTTTCCTGGCACCGTTGCTATCATACTACCTTGCTACTGATACTTTGCTTGGAGACACTAATCTTTTAGGTGTGGTTGAGTGTGACACATTCAGCTGCTAATACTTGGGAATATTCTTTCGCTTCCCGTCTTGGCGAATCAACAATTTTGGGTTGAATACTCTACCCTCGAAAACTGTTGTGACCCCATACGCTTGTGGGACATCAAGGCTTTTTCTGGCGCCGTTGCCGGGGAGGCACAACTATATTCTCTGAGTCACTTGGGATTACCGTCTGCTGATCACTATGAGGAATCCGAAAGATCCAAGAACTAGAATCCTACCTTCCACTACGAGGAGAGGTAAGGAATTGCCGTCTAGCTCTGCACTTGATTCACCTTCAGTTTTGAGTAAGTTTGCGACTTCGCCTCCTGATAGAAATCTTGATATGTCGCCTATGCCTGATGACGCTATGCTTGATACTATGCCTGATGATGCTATGATTGATACTACTTTGCCTGATGATGCTATGCTTGATACTGCTTTGCCACTAGGTCCCCTTGATGCACAAATTGTAGTGTTGCTGCTAGATGTGATGATACTTCTGAAACTGTTGATACTATTGAAGTAGAACCTGCTACTATGCATGAATTGCCTGTTATGTCTGATACGCGCTATGTTATGGAGGGAGAGATAGCTGAGGATTTTCTTGCGTGTAAGGATAGCTATGATGTTGAGAAACTTCTGCGCAAGTGGAAAGAAAAATCTCTGAACGCTAGGATGAAATACGACCCGAAGTTTGCCACTTCACCTATCTTTGTGACCGATAAGGATTATGAATTCTCTGTCGATCCTGAGTTAATCACTCTAGTCGAATCTGATCCTTTTCACGGTTATGAATCTGATACAGTTGTAGCCCATCTTACCAAACTACAGGATATAGCCACCCTATTCACTAGTGAGGAAAAGATCCGCCACTACTATATGCTTAAGTTGTTTCCTTTCTCGCTAAAGGATGATGCTAAGACCTGGTTCACTTCTCTTGCTCCTGGTTGTGTGTGTATCCCCCAGGATATGGTCTACTACTTCTCTGAAAAATATTTCCCTGCCCATAAGAAGCAAGTTGCCTTGCAGGAAATATACAACTTTGCTCAGGCTGAAGAAGAGAGTCTCCCACAAGCTTGGGTGAGGCTTATCCAGCTGTTGAATGCTTTGCCGGATCACCCTCTTTAGAAGAATGAAATACTTGATATATTCTATAATGGACTTACCGATGCTTCTAAATACCACCTAGATAGTTGTGCCGGTAGTGTTTTTAGGGAACGAACCATAGAATAAGCTGACATTCTGTTGAACAACATCTTGTGCAATAAGAATGCTTGGACTATTCCCGAACCACCTCCTAGGCCAACTCCGAAGAAAAGAGGTATTTTATTCCTCAGTCCTGAAGATATGCAAGAAGCCAAGAAATCTATGCGAGAGAAAGGCATTAAATCTGAAGATGTCAAAAATCTACCACCTATCGAAGAGATCCATGGTCTCGATAACCCGATACAGGTAGTAGAAGTAAATTCTCGGCGTAGGTTTGATGAGAGTGATATTCCTTTTGATAAACCTGCTAGCTTATGCCTGGATGAATTTGATAACTTCGTTGCCAAACAACAGAGTTTCAAAGATTATGTTAGCAGACAATTGGAAAAGAATGCTCGTATGCTTAGTCATTTAAGTGCTTGTGTGGACAGAAACGTCAATGATCTTAAACTTCTGAGTAAACATTCCTCTATGGTTACTACTCAGGTAGAACAAGTACTTAAAGCTCAGAATGACTTGCTCAATGAGTTGAATGACAATTCTGTCAGAGTCGTTACTAGAGGCGGTAGAATGACCCAGGAACCTCTGTATCCTAAGGGTCATCCGAATAGAATTGAACAAGATTCTCAAGGAGTTAGAACAGATGCACCTAGTCATCCTAGAAAGAAGAGGAAAGATGATAGGGATGTGAACGCTAGCAACCCTGTTGCTGCTACACCTGAGTGTCGAAACGATGCCTCTGTCTCTGATGCTGAAACACAATCTGGTGATGAACATGAGCCTAATGATAATATCAATAGTGATGTTCATGTTGATGCTCAACCTAGCAATGAAAAGGATGTGGAGATTGAACCTAGTGTTGATCTTGATAACCCACAGCCTAAGACTAGAAGATACGATAAGAATGACTTCACTTCTAGGAAGCACGGTAAAGAAAGGGAGCCATGGGTTCAGAAACCTATGCCCTTTCCTCCCAAACCATCCAAGAAAAAGGATGATGAGGATTTTGAGCGCTTCGTTGAGATGATCAGACTTGTCTTTCTGCAGATGTGTTTGACAAATATGCTCAAGATGTCTCCGTATACTAAGTACATGAAAGATATTGTGACTAATAAGAGGAGGATACCCGATCTTGAGATTTCCTCCATGCTTGCCAATTACACTTTCAAGGGTGGAACTCCAAAGAAACTAGGTGATCCCAGAGTGCCCACTATACCTTGCTCAATTAAAGGCAACTACGTTAGAACTGCGTTGTGCGACCTTGGAGCCGGTGTTAGTGTTATGCCTCTCTCTCTTTATCGTAGACTTGAACTGGATAAGTTGACACCCACTGAAATCTCTCTGCAAATGGCCGACAAATCAACTGCTTTCCTTATCGGCATTTGCGAGGATGTGCCTGTTGTGGTTCCTAACACCACTATCTTAACAGACTTTGTTATCTTGGATATTCCCGAGGACGATGCCATTGTTGTTATCCTTGGAAGACCCTTTTTAAACACTGCAGGGATGTTATAGATTGCAACAAAGGCAATGTCACTTTCCATGTCAACGGTAATGAGCATACGGTGCACTTTCCGAAGAAACAATATCGAGTACATTGCATCAATGCTATCGAAAAAACTTCATCTATTCTTATTGGGAGCTTTGAATGCCCTATTCCTCGTGTCAAGATGAAGTATGATTTGCTTGTTGGGGAGATACACATCCCCATTGAGGTGACTATTCGGAAATTGTCCGTCTTCTTTTGCGATTCAAAAAAGTTTTGTCGAGGGGATTTGATCAACCCCATTGACGGATTTCTTTCGATGACCATGAGATGGATGAATCAAGGAGTCACAAACCTCTGTTCCAAGCTTTCACTTTAGGTTGCTTAGAAGAAAAATGATAGATTTAGTTTAGTTTTCCCTGTTTTTTGTTTTAGCGTCCAGTAGAAAAGTACCCCAAAAATAAAAATTCTCCGAATGCTATGAAAATCAAGTATGATTTTTTTGGATTTTTTGAAAAATTCTGGGACAAAGAGTCTGACTGGGGGTCACACCAGTGGGCCACAAGCCCTAGGGGCGCGGGCACCCCCTGGTCGCGCCACCCAGGCTTGTGGGGCCCACAGACACCCCTCCACTCATTCTTGCTCCCATCCAATTCTCCTACCTCCAGAAAAAATCGTTTCGCAGCTCAAACCCGTGTTCTTGCACTTCTTGCTGGGATTTTCGATCTCTTTGCTCAAATCACCGTTCTCCGAACTGTTTTGGGGAAATTACTCCTTGGTAAGTGACTCCTCCATTGGTCCAATTAGTTTTTGCTCTAGTGCCTTATACTCCGCGTATTTTGCTGCCTTGGTGACCATGTTCTTGAGATTTGATGCGTAATATGGTCTCTAGGTACTCGTTGGAGTAGTTGCTACTAGTTTAGTTGAACCTCGTTCACCTTTCCTTTGGGTCACTAAAAATTTCAGAAAAGGAAGATGCTCAGGAGAATCTTTCATGGTGGTTCCTCAAGCAAGAGAGGTCCTCGTCTTGCGATTCGGGAGCCCGATCCTTACCAACCTAGGGACGCGCAGGTACAACCATGTGAATGGCCTTCCGATGAATTTATGATTGAGGCAGGCTTCAAAGATGAGTTTGATGCACTTGTTCACAATGTCGGACTCAAAGAATTCATCTTCGATAAATGTGAACCGTATGTTGCTCTCACTGCCTCTTTTGTTCGTAGATTCAAATTTTCAGCTGGCCATGAGCCATCGGTACTGTTCGATCTCTATGATAAATCGTATACCATAGATTTAGAGGATTTCAGTAGAATTTGGAAAATACCTATTTGGGGTAACCTCAGTGATCCTCCTAAATCTTCGGTTAGAGATTTTTGCGCTGGTATTACGGTTGGAGAAACTAGAGACATTACGCAAGCTACCACGGGGAGTACTCATTTTCTTGCCTTACATTACTTTGCCCTCTTCATAGGCAGATGAATTAATGGCAAGATTGACCATTGTCACCTCTGCGCACCCGACCTTAGTATCCTTAAGAGCGCAGTGACGGGTGACAAAAGCTTCAACATGGGAGCTATTATAGCAAGGAGGCTGAATAAGAATGCTATTGAAGGGGATTTATTTTGTGGGATCTATGCCACTCGCATAGCAAATTTTCTTGGAGTATCCATCCACGAAGGAGATCCCCCGCTCCATACAGCTTTCCTCGACCGCGTCGCTTTGACACGCTACCAGTTCCTTGAGAGGGATGATGAATCACTCCTATACCGTCTTACATTTAATCGGCATCGTGTTTTCCATATTACCCTTCCTGCTCCTGCTCTCTTTGACTTTCAGGTAAAACGGAGATATTACATAACCAGAGGAGAGGCAGAGGAGGATGATAGGGAGGCAAAGGTTCCTCGTTTCCGTGAGGCAGCTATTCAGGCAGTGGCTGCAGCGCTCCCGTTTAACCCCCATTATGATTTTGGGTTTCGCCAGGACCATCCTTGGGAGTAGACCAAGTTAGGCCAAAATCCTAAGCTTGGGGGAGTACGTGTTTCTCACCGACTTTATATTCTTGCTTATGCTTTCGCTTTGTTAGCCGGTGTTCACACTTTGCCACTATATCATCCATGCTAGTTTATTTTCTTTTTCTCGTTTTCTTTTTGTGTGTCTGTCTAGTTTGAGAAACAAAACCAAAAACATTTTCTTTTCTTCTTTTGCTTGTTGGGAGTTTTCCCATGTAGATATTTTTCTTTTTCTTTGGGTTAAGATAGAAGATATTGGTTACAATGTTTAGTGGCTCTTGCATGCATGCGTGTTTAGCTTTCAAAGAGCCATATCACTTTGTCTTGTCCTTTGTGTTTTCCTGCAGATTCCAGCGTAGTACAATGCACGAGCACTCTTATTATTGTTCACATCACTCGGTCGTGCAAGTGAAAGGCAATAATGATGATATATGATGAAGTGACTGAGCCTGGAAAAGCTGGTATAAACTCGATCTATTTTGTTTTTGTAAATATGACTAGCTCATCATGCCTGGTTCAGCTTTGTTGTGAGAGAAACATGTTTGCAATGACAACTTAGAGATCATAGTTGCTGATGCCATGCTTACTTAGCTAGGAGCTTATAATGGTTTGTCTTGGTTGCCAACATGAATGTTGAGATGACTATGATGTAGTATGATAGGATGGTATCCTCCTTTGAATGTTTCAAGTGGCTTGACTTGGCGCATGTTCACGCATGTAGTTGAAACAAAATCAATATAGCCTCTATGATGTTCATGTTCATTGTGATTTATCTCCTACTCATGCTTGCACTCAATGTTAGTTACTCTCAATGCATTTTGATGATTGTTGTTGCTCTCTAGTTGGTCGCTTCCCAGTCTTCTGCTAGCCTTCACTTGTACTAAGCGGGAATACTGCTTGTGCATCCACCTCCATAAACCAAAAGTTGTTCCATATGAGTCCACCATACCTACCTATATGCGGTATCTACCTGTCGTTCCAAGTAAATTTGCATGTGCCACTCTCTAAATCGTCAAGAAATAATCTATTTTGCTTGCCCGAACCGCTCATGTGTTGACAGGGGGCCATTGGTATCTTCCATGCTAGGCGTGTTATCCTCGATATGTGTTTATTCACTATCATTCACGAGAAAGGGGCCGGTAATTGGAATTCCCAGTTCGATGCTCAAATCGAAAAGTTAATTGCAAACAAAACTCCCCCAGGATTGTTGTTGGTATGGACGGTAGCCGAGGATTCGGCTAGCCGTGGAGTGTGATTGATTGGTGGTGGGGGGGGTCAAAACTTTACTTTTCTATTTGGGAACCGCCTATAGCATGTGTAGCGTGGAAGATGTTGAGAACTCTTAGTCATTGCGTTGACAATGAAAGCATGCCACCCAAAATTCTTATCTCTGTTTTCAAAAGCTTGAGCTCTGGCACCTCTGCCAATCAATGCTTCCCTCTACGAAGGGCCTGTCTATTTATGTTCCTGTTGAGTCATCCTCTTCTTACAAAAGCACCAATTAGAGAGCACCTTTGTCATTTTTATGCTTTGCTTTTAACTGTGTTGAGTATGACTATGACTGGATCTTCATCGCCATGAATTACAATGTTTAGTCAGCCCTTGGTCTTTGAAGGTGCTCTGCATTTATGTTTTGCGGTCTCAGAAAGAGGTAGCGAGATACCATCTATTCGTACTGCTTCATGTTGTTTTGATTGAAGTGTTGACATTTGAGGCTTATTATTATTTGCTCGCTAGCTGATTATGCCATTGATATGAGTTTACCGTGAGACCTAGATGTCATTTGCTTATGTGGTTTTCTTGTGATGTTGCTGAAACTCTGGATATGAGTTAGACATAGTTGCAACAACAAGATCAAACAGGGTTCGTCAAAGTTTTTCTATTGTCTCTCTCAGTTTGTCAACTGAGTTGGTTGAGGACAAGCAAGGCTTTAAGCTTGGGGAGTTGACACGTCTCCGTCGTCTCTACTTTTCCGAACTCTTTTGCCCTTGTTTCAGACTCCAATTTGCATGATTTGAATGGCACTAACCTGGACTGACGCTGTTTTCAGCAGAACTGCCATGGTGTTGTTTTTGTGCAGAAATAAAAGTTCTCGGAACGTCGTGAAAATTTACAGAGATTTTTTCTGGAATAAAAGAAAAATACATGCACAAAGATCCACCTGAGGGGGCGTGCCAGTGGGCCACAAGCCCACGGGCCACGGCCACCCCCTATGGCGCGCTGTGCAGGCTTGTGGGGCCCACGTGGCACCACCGCCCCCAATCTCAGCTCTATATTTTCCGTTTCGCCTGGAAAAAAATCAGAGAGAAGGTTTCATCGCGTTTTGCGATAGGAGGTGCCGCCACATCCTGTTCTTCATCTGGAGGGCAGATCTGGAGTCCGTTTCGGGCTCCGGAGAGGGGAAATCATCGCCATCGTCATCATCAACCTTTCTCCATCGACAATTCCATGATGCTCTTCATCGTTTGTGAGTAATCTCATCGTAGGCTTGCTAGACGGTGATGAGTTGGATGAGATCTATCATGTAATCGAGTTAGTTCTTGACGGGGATTGATCCCTAGTATCCACTATGTTCTAGATTGATGTCGCTACTACTTGGCTATGCTTAATGCTTGTCACTAGGGCCCGAGTGCCATGATTTCAGATCTGAACCTATTATGTTGTCGCCAATATATGTGTGTTTTAGATCCTATCTTGCAAGTTGTAGTCACCTACTATGTGTTATGACCCGGCAACCCCGGAGTGACAATAGCCGGAACCACTCCAGGAGATGACCATAGTATGAGGAGTTCATGTATTCACCATGTGTTAATGCGTTGGTCCGGTTATTTATTAAAAGGAGAACCTTAATATCCCGGAGTTTCCATTAGGACCCCGCTGCCACGGGAGGGATGGACAATAGATGTCATGCAAGTTCTTTTCCCTAAGCATGTATGACTACATACGGAATACATGCCTACATTAGATTGATGAACGGGAGCTAGTTACATATTTCTCCGTGTTATAGCTGTTACATGATGAATCACATCCGTCACACTCATCCATCTCCTATCCACTGCCTATGAGTCTTTTACTACTGGTCCTCGCTACGTTACTTTGTCTAGGCTTGTCCCTTGCTACCAAAGGGATTGGGCCACTTTGCTACTGCTGTCACTACTGCTGTTACTTGTCACTTTGCTGCTCGTGTCAGTACTGTTGTTACTTTTAACTTTGCTGCTGCTGCTAATACTTGAGAATATTCTTTTTCTTCCCGTCTTGGCGAATCAACAAATTTGGGTTGAATACTCTACCCTCGAAAACTGCTGCGATCCCATACGCTTGTGGGACATCAAGGCTTTTTCTGGCGCCGTTGCCGGGCTAGGTAAGCGGCACTTACATCCCGTCTGCAAGGCTTTTCCTGGCACCGTTGCTATCATACTACCTTGCTACTGATACTTTGCTTGCAGACACTAATCTTTCAGGTGTGGTTGAGTCTGACACATTCAGCTGCTAATACTTGAGAATATTCTTTCGCTTCCCGTCTTGGCGAATCAACAAATTTGGGTTGAATACTCTACCCTCGAAAACTACTTCGATCCCATACGCTTGTGGGACATCACACAACAAAAAGAAAAGACTCCTACGATACAAGATGCTCCAAGCAAAACATATATCATGTGGTGAATAAAAATATAGCTCCAAGTAATGTTACCGATGGATTGAAGACGAAAGAGGGGATGCCTTCCTGGGGCATCCCCAAGCTTAGGCTTTAGGTGTCCTTGAATTTGGCTTGGGATGCCTTGGGCCTCCCCAAGCTTGAGCTCTTTCTACTCTTTATCCCTTTGTCCATGAGAACAACACCCAAAACTTGAAAACTTCACAACACAAAACTTAAACAAAAACTCGTGATATCATTAGCACAAGAAAACAAACTACCACCTCTTTAGGTACTGTAGCTATCTTGATTTCTATTTATATTGGTGTTAGATTACTGCATTCTCACTTTTCCATGTATAGTACCCCCTGATACTATCCATAGTTTCATCAAAACAAGCAACCAACACAACAAAAACAGAATCTGTCAAAAACAGATCAGTATGTAGCAATCTGTATACTTCGTATACTTCTGGTACCTCAAAAATTCTGAACAATTACGACAGGCTGGGCAAAAGGCATATCAACCAGAAGCAAAAAGAATCAACTCAAAAGCTCTTTCTGAATAAAAATGAAAAATAATTTCGTGAGTGAAAAGTTTCTATCTTTTTTTCCAGCAGGATCAAACAACCAACACCGAACTAATCATAAAGGTTTTGCTTGGCTCAAACACAAAAAGAAATACAAAAGACACAATCATAACAGAATTATGATGGTGTGGACGCAACAAAACAAAAATCAAAAAAGCAAAGATAAATTCATTGGGTTGCCTCCCAACAAGCGCTATTGTTTAAATCCTTTTAACTAGGCATTGATAATTCAATGATGCTCACACAAAAGAGAAGAATTGAAGCACAAAGAGAGCATCATAAAGCATGTGAAAATCTCATCTAAGTCTAACATACTTCCTATGCATAGGCATTTTATAGGAAAACAAACAACCAATAGTTACCAAATGCAAGGAAGAAGAAAGAGACAATAGCAATCTCAACATAACGAGAGGTAATTTGGTAACATGAAAGTTTCTACCACAATATTTTCCTCTCTCATAGCAATTACATGTGGGGTCACATTCAAATTCAACAATATAGCTATCACATAGGATATTCTTTTCATGATCCACATGCATGCAAAGTTGACGCTCTTCGAAAATAGTGGGATTATCATCAACTGAAGTCATGACTTCTCCAAACCCACTTTCAATATTATTGCAAACATCATATTCATCATGAGGTTTAAACAAATTTTCAAGATCATAAGAAAAATCATTACCCCAATCATGATCATTGCAACAAGTAGTGAAAATAGCAAACTAGCATCCCCAAGCTTAGCGTTTTGCATATTTTTAGCATGATTGTCACTAATAGAATTTATAATGAAATCATTGCAATCATGCTTTTCATTCAAGGAGCCCTCGTGAATCATTTCATAAATCTCTTCCTCATAATTTTCAGATTCACGCATCTCAAGCAAAACTTCATAAAGATAATCTAGTAAGCAAAACTCACTAGCAATTGGTTCAATATAGTTCGACCTCTTGAAAAGATTAGCAAGTGGATGATGATCCATATCACTAGATTCTTAGCAAGCGAAGATGCAAGCATTTTAAAGGCACATGGTAACACATGCAACCAAAGCAACAAAACGGCGAACGGAGAAGGCAAATATTTTTGTAAATTTTTGCTTTTTCAGAAGTGGGGGAGAGGAAAACGAGAGGCAAAAAAGTAAATGCAAGAGATGACTTTGCGACACTTACTTGGATGAGCTTCACTTAGAACTTGATCCTCCCCAGCAACGGCGCCAGAAATCCTTCTGCTGCCTCTTGAGCTTGCGTTGGTTTTCCCTTGAAGAGGAAAGGGTGATGCAGCATAGGAACAATAAGTATTTCCCTTAGTTTTGAGAACCAAGGTATCCATCCAGTAGGAGAAACAAGCCAAGTGTCCACAGTACCTGCGCAAACACAAACGAGCTTGCACCCAACGCTATAAAGGGGTTGTCAATCCCTTCAAGATTGATTGCAAAGTGAGATCTGAAGGCGGAAAGTGCAACGAAGTAAAAAGTGTAAGGCTGAAAATATGATGTGAAGTAGACCTGGGGGCCATAGTGTTCACTAGAGGCTTCTCTTAAAATAGCAAATATTACGGTGGGTGAACAAATTACTGTCGAGCAATTGATAGAACCGCACAAAGTCATGACGATATCTAAGGCAATGATCATACATATAGGCATCACGTCCGAGACTAGTAGACCGATACTTTCTACATATACTACTATTACTCCACACACCGACCGCTATCCATCATGCATCTAGTGTATTGAGTTCATGACGAACAGAGTAACGCCTTAAGCAAGATGACATGATGTAGAGGGATACACTCAAACCAATGATGTAAACCCCATCTTTTTACCCTTGATGGCAACAACACGATGCGTGCCTCGCTATCCCTTTTGTCACAGGGTGAGGTCACCGCACGGTATGAACCCAAAACCAAGCACTTCTCCCATTGC
This sequence comes from Hordeum vulgare subsp. vulgare, assembly GCF_904849725.1. NCBI lineage: Eukaryota > Viridiplantae > Streptophyta > Magnoliopsida > Poales > Poaceae > Hordeum > Hordeum vulgare. Next base: position 317,704,705 of record NC_058518.1, read on the forward strand.
AAGAATCATAGATCAAGTTGGCCAAACAAAACCCACAACTCGAAGAGAATTACAACGATATGAAATCATGCATATAAGAGATCGGAAGAAACTCAAATAAGATTCATAGATAATCTGATCATAAATCCACAATTCATCGGATCTTGACAAACTTACCGCAAAGAAGATTACATCGGATAGATCTCCATGAAGATCATGGAGAACTTTGTATTGAAGATCCAAGAGAGAGAAGAAGCCATCTAGCTACTAGCTATGGACCCAAAGGTCTATGGTGAACTACTCACGCATCATCGGAGAGGTCATGGTGTTGATGAATAAGCCCTCCGTATCCGAATCCCCCCTCTGGCAGGGCACCGAAACATTCCCCAAATGGGATCTTGGGGAGACAGAAGCTTGCGGCGGCGGAAAAGTATTTTCGTGGATCTCTCGCGCAGTTTTTGATTTTTCGGGAATTTATAGGCGGAAGAGGTAGGGCAGACGAGCCACAGGGGGCCCACAAGCCTGCTAGGCATGGGCCTCCCTGGCCACGCCTAGGGGGCTTGTGGCGTTCCCTGGTGGCTTCTGCCTTGGTTCTCACGTCCCCTGCGTATCTTCTGTTGCGGAAAAAATCTTTTCGGAAGTTTTATTCCGTATGGACACCGTTTAAAATCCTCTCCTGAAAAGGGTAAAAAACACACAAAAAATAGGAACTGGCACTTGGCACTGAGTTAATAAGTTAGTCCCAAAAAAATATAAAAGGCATACAAAACATCCAAAGTTTGACAAGATAATAGCATGGAACCATAAAAAATTATAGATACGTTGGAGACGTATCATAACCTAGCAAGATTCAATATACGGAAAGCATAGGCACATGGATTGGTGATGGATAATGATTTATATGACATTGGTCATGTAACAGCTACACACTAGAGCGACACAGAACTAGCTCCAATTCAACAATATAATGTAGGCATGTATTTCGTATATAGTCATACGTTCTTGCGATAAGAACTTGCATGACACCTTTTGTCCTACCATGTAGTGGTAGCAGGGGTCCAATTGGAAACTAAGGGATATTAAGGTATCCTTTTGGTAGAGAACCAGAACAAAGCATTAACACATGATGAATACATGAACTCCTCAAACTATGGCAATCACCGGAAAGAATCTCAATTATTGTCACCTTGGGGTATGCGGATCATGACACGTAATAGGCAACTACAACTTGTAAGATAGGATCCACATCACTCTTATATTCATGAAAACATAATAGGTTCAAATCTGAAATCATAGCACTCGGGCCCTAGTGACAAGCATTAAGCATAGCAAAGTCATAGCAACATCAATCTCAGAACATAGTGGATACTAGGGATCAAGCCCCATCAAACTTAACTCGATTACACGATCGATCTCATCCAATCCCACCACCATCTAGCAAGCCTACAAAGGAATTAATCACTCCCAATGGTCAGGATCATTGTGGTGTTGATGGAGAAGGGTTGGTAATAACGACGGCGATGAATCCCCCTCTCCGGAGCCCAAAATAGACTCCAAATAAGGCCTCCAGAGGAAGATCGGCAGGTGGCGGCGGCTTCGTCTCATGAAACACGATTAAAACTTCTCTCTGATTTTTTTCTCCGAAGATGTGATTTTACAGGACTGGAATTAGGGTCGGAGGAGCCACATGAGCCCCACAAGCCATCAGGGTGCGGCCTGGGGGGCGGCCTGTTGGTTATGCCCCCCTTGCAGCGTTTCTCCGGCAGGTCATTGCTCAATAATTCCTCATAAATCTGAGAAATAATAAACAAAAAAATTGTCCAGTTCCGAGAACTTATATTTTTCCACAAAAATAACACCAAGGTAGTTCTGCTGAAAACATCGTTAGTTCAGGTTAGTTTCATTCAAATCCTGCAAATTAGAGGTCAAAACGAGAGCAAAAGTGGTTGGAAAAGTAGATACGTTGGAGATGTATCTAAACCCGTCAGGTTCAACCCACTACAATGTGCCCCTCTCACACAAGAATATCAATATAGTTGGCCAAACCGTTTCAATAGATTGGAGAGATTTATGAAGCTATCATAATCATCCAAATAAGAACCATAATTAGCATTCAGAGGAGGCTCAAATCTTTATCATGAATAACCTAAACATAAACCTACAACTCATCGAATCCCAACAAACGCACCGCACAAAAGGATTACATCAGACAGATCAAAGCGAAGATGCGATGATCATTGTATTGAAGATCAGGAGAGAGAGAGAGAGATAGCCATCTAGGTACTAACTGTTGAACTCTGGGTGTGTGGTAAACTACTCACACATCACCATGGGAGCAGCAAGGTTGATGAAGAGGTTCTCCGTGATCGATCCTTGATACGTATCCAACCTATTGATACTTTATGAAGTACCCATGCCATATCTTCCTATGTTTACTATACTTTCATATGGTTTTGATGCACTTCATATGATTTATGTAGAACTAGCCCGGTCTGACGTTGTTCTGAGCAGAGTTACCATGGTGTTGTTTTTTTGTGCAAAAAATAAAAGTTCTCGGAATCGCCCTAATTTTTTATGATTTTTTCTCGGAAAAATAAGAAATACCGGCGCGAAGAACCATCGGAGGGGAGCCACCTATGAGCCACGAGACTACACGGCAGGACCACCCCCTGGCCACGCCCTTTTGTGTGGTGGGGCCCATGTGGCTCCGTTTGATGTAATTCCAATGCTGAAAATTCTTATATACACGAAAACTCTCAAAGTTAACCTAGAACTTCTGCTCCGCTGCAACAACTCTCTCCATCGAATGAAAACCCATCCTAAGCCTTTTCAGTGCCCTGTCGGAGGGGGGGAATCATCGTCGGTGACCATCTTCATCATCCCGGTGGAGGCCATGATGGGGAGGGAGTAGTTGACCATCGGTGCTAAGGGTATGTACTGGTAGCTATGTGTTTATTATATTTGTCTCTCTCTCTCTCGTGTTCTTGAGATGGCACGATCTTGATGTATCACGGTCTTTGTTAATATAGGTTGGACCATATGGTGTTTGTTCCTTGTTATCTTGTTGTGATGAATTGAATCTTTCCCCTTGAGATCTCGTTATGTTGGATTGAATATATTGGATTTGCGAACACTTGATGTATGTCTTGCTTGCAGATACCCGTAGTGACAATGGGGTATTATATTGATTCACTTAATATATGTTATGGCATCAACTTGTGGATTCAGGTGGCCTTGGGGATCTATGCATAGGGGTTGATTGCATGTTTTCATACTATGTTCTCTGATAGAAATCTTGGGGTACTCTTTGAAGTTCTTTGTGTTGGATTGAATATGATGAATCTGAATTTTTTTGATGCATGTTGTATAATTAACCCATGGATAATAGAGATCACATTGGAGTATCTAGGTGACATTAGGGTTCATTGATATGTATCATGCACTACTGCAGGATGGTGCAAAGACGACACGTCAATCAGAGACCCTTTGACGTATCTGTGTGTGATGCATGAATCGCAAACGTTATAGTTCAAGCTCCGTCACCAATAATGAAAACTATGTGCGATGGCACATCCATCAAATAAAATTCAGAAAAACATTGCTTGCGCGATCTATGGAAGAAAATTTGTTCTTATTATGTGTTTGCGATTACCCAAGATAACACAAATGGTTATAAACATCTAGATGTGTGCAATAGAAGGCACACGGTTCACTATGAAAAACTGTGTGTGATCATACAGCAGAGCACACAAGATTTAGCATAACTAGGTGTGTGTGATATGCGACAAATAGGTCAACAATCAGAGTCGTGTGGGAAGACAGATAAGAACATAGACGAGTCATGCTAACAAACTATGTGTGTTGTCTGCAGACTGCTGCTGCCAAAACATTGTCAACAATTGATCAAATCATTACTGACGCTATGTAGGGAAGTGTCGTTTGTCCGTATTAATACCGCACATGTTTTATTATTATTACCCGTCTAACTACGCATCAACCCTTGAAATTCCTCTCTCATGTCTTGTCACTATGTTTTTGCCCAAGGATTCCAATGCACTCTTCGACAGCGCACATGTGTTTCTTTTGGCTACGTTCTCGCCCGGAACCGTGCATGTTCGTGCTCAAGCTTCCACATTGGTTTCCCGCTAGAAGCAAATGAGCATAAGAGCTTGCGCGCAACACAGGCGGATGCACACCTACTACAGTCTATCCCATCTACTAAGCATGCTAACCTGACCACACGCCGCCTGTGCCATCAACCTCCTCGACGAAAAAAACAATCTGGTGCAGGCGCAACGTCGTGTCAAGGCCGACGGCGTGCTCGGCCACACGTCGGACAATGTTGTGATGCGCGTCATTGCAAGGGTTGAGCGACCCTTGGGGCGGTGTGTGGCAACGTTGCCGAGCTACATAGTTGCCTCACCGCCAAGAGGCTCTAGCGCGCCGCACAGGAAGATCATTAGTGGTGCTTTGTGCAAAACATGCGCGTCCGCGTTGAGAGGGCAAGGCGCACCACACAACAAGAGCGATGGAGGGCCGTCGAGCGAGACGCATGGCGCGCGACAGAGCAAGAGAAGTTCCATCCCCGCATGCGTGTTATCCCAGCCGACATGATGTTGCAGCTATGTCCAAGGCACGTCAGTAGCCTGATTTCTCGCCAGGAATGGGCATCGGCCGTATGCGTCGTACTTGCACTAGAGCCCGGTCGCACTGTACTTGCACCGGAACAGGTCGAACCGTTCACACGGGTCGCGCCTTTCACCTTGTCCGCGCCCCCCTCGATGCCAACAGGTTGGTCGGTAGGCTCGAGCACCTCCTTGGCCCAGGTTTCTAGCAGGGATCAGTAGAAGAAAATGGTCATCGCATCCTCGAGATGATAATCTTTGGCGAAATAGCCAACTTGGATCTCAAGATCGTGCTCTAGCTGTACTGCGAGAGTGTAAACCGCATGGATGAACGTGTGACCAAGTTCAGGCACAACCAAGAGCTTCCGTAGGTTAGGGTGGCAGTCATGGACGCATTTTATTTTTTTTAATTGTTTTGATGTCGATCAGAAGGAGTGTCGAACCCAACGAGGAGCAGAAGGAAATGACAAGCGGTTTTAGTAAGGTGTTCTCTGCAAGCACTCAAATTATCGGTAACATATAGTTTTGTGATAAGGTAATTTGTAACGGGTAGCAAGTAACAAATATAAGAAAGGTGCAACAAGGTGGCCCAATCTTTTTTGTAGCAGAGGACAAGCCTAGGCAAACTCTTATATAAAGCAAAGCGCTCCCGAGGACACATGGGAACTTCTGTCAAGCTAGTTTTCATCATGCTCATATGATTCACGTTCGTTACTTTGATAATTTGATTTGTCGGTGGACCAGTGCTTGGGTGCTGCCCTTACTTGGACAAACCTCCCACTTATGATTAACCTCTCTCACAATAATCCGCAACTACGAAAGAAGAATTAAGATAAATCTAACCATAGCATGAAACATATGGATCCAAATCAGCCCCTTATGAAGCAACGCATAAACTAGTGTTTAAGCTTATGTCACTCTAGCAAACCATCATCTACTTATTACTTCCCAATGCCTTCCCCTAGGCCCAAATAATGGTGAGTGTCATGTAGTCGACGTTCACATGACATGACTAGAGGAGAGACAACATACATATCATCAAAATATGGAAAGGATACCAAATTCACATGATTACTTATAGCAAGACTTATCCCATGTCCTCGGGAACAAACGTCATTACTCACAAAGTATATTCATGTTCATAATTAGAGGAGTATTAATAATCATTAAGGATCTGCACATATGATCTTCCACCAAGTAAACGAACTAGCATCAAGTAAAAGGAGTAATGAACACTACTAGCAACCCAGAGGTACCAATATGAGGTTTTGAGACAAAGATTGGATACAAGAGATGAACTAGGGTTTGGAGAGGAGGTGGTGCTAATGAATATGTTGATGGAGATTTACCCCCTCTTGCTGAGAGGATCATTGGTGATGATGATTGCTTTGATTTCCCCCTCCGGGAGGGGAGTTTCCCCGGCAGAATAGCTTTGCCGGAGCTCCAGATTGGTTATGCCGAAGTTCCGCCTCGAGACGGCGGCGCTTCGCCCCGAAAGTTCTGATATGATTCTTTTCAGGTCAAAAACCTTCATATAGCAAAATATTGGCACCGAAGGCCCGCGAGGGGGCCCATAAGCCTACAGGGCGCGCCCAGGGAGGTAGACCGCGCCCCCTGTCTTGTGGCCACCAGGTGGGTCCCCTCATGTATTTCCTTTGCCCAATATTTTTTATATATTCCAAAATAATCTCCGCAAGTTTTCACGGCTTTTGGAGCTGTGCGGAATATGTCTCTTAGATTTGCTCCTTTTTCGGTGCAGAATTCCAGCTACCGGCATTCTCCCTCTTCATTTAAACCTTGTAAAATAAGAGAGAAAGGCATAAGTATTGTACCATAATGTGTATTAATAGCCCATAATGCAATAAATATCGATATAAAAGCATGATGCAAAATGGACGTATCGAGGCCCATCTACTACATCTCAGAAGATTTGAAACCCTCCAAACAAAGTTACCGGCATTACCAGAATCTGCTCTATGGTATCTACCTGGCCGTGAAGAAGGTGGTTCATTACTTCCAAGATCACTCAGTCACAGTTATCTGTGATTCTCCCTTCTCAGAAATCTTACACAAGAGGGATGCCACTAGCCGAGTGTCCAAATGGGCGATTGAGCTCCTCCCATTGGAGATCAAGTTTGAAGCCAAAAATGCAAGTCACAGGCCCTGGTGGACTTACTGGCCGAATGGATAGAACAAGAGAAGTCGGGCCTTGGTGTCCCCGAGCACTGGACTATGTTCTTCGACAGATCCAAGATGCTCCTTGGCTCGGGGGCTGGAGTAGTTCTCGTTTCCCCCAGGGGAGTCCAACTGAGCTACATGCTCTAGATCCACTTCGATTCGTCTAACAATGAGGTTGAGTACGAAGCCCTCCTCTACGGGCTCTGTATGGCCATCTCACACGGTATCCGACATTTGATGGTCTGCGGTGACTCAGACCTCGTCGTCAATCAGGTGATGGAGGAGTGGGACATTCGGAGCCCGTCCATGACTGTTTACTGTAGTGCAGTTAGGAAGCTAGAGAAGAATTTCGAAGGGTTAGAGTTGCACCATGTGCATCGAGCCAGGAACTAGGCAGCAGATGACTTGGCCAAGATCGGTTCCACTCGACGAGCCGTTCCAAAAGGCGTGTTCCTTGAACATTTGCGCGCCCCCTTAGTTAAAGAATATCTTTTCACAAAGGAGCCCCCATAGGCAGTCGGTCCTGGAAATCCGACTGAAACCGACGGCCATGTTATGGTCGACCTAGTCCACGAGATGTTGGTCATCACTCCCGAGTGGACTCAGCCTTATCTGGCTTACTTGCTTCTGCAAGAACTACTAGAAGACGAAGAGGAAGCCCGTCGAATCATTCAGTGATCTAAAGCCTTCGAAGTTTTGGGAGAGGAACTACACAAGAAAAGTGCTACATGAGTCAGTCAGAAATGCATTTTCGCACAGGAAGGGCTGCAAATCTTGCACGAGATTCACTTGGGAACTTGTGGTCATCATGCATCCTCTTGGGTACTAGTGTCCAAGATGTTCCAAGCGGAGTTTTATTGGCCCCGAGCTAATGAGGCAACAAGAGACCTAGTTGAGCTATGTTTCGGTTGCCAATTCTACAAGAATGAGTCACACAAATCTGCATCCACACTGAAGACAATTCCGCTCAGCTGGCCATTCGCCGTGTGGGGTCTCAACGTGGTCGGCCCTCTACGAATCGGTTCGAGTGGATTTACCCATCTGCTAGTAGCGGGGGACAAGTTCACCAAGTGGGTCGAAGCGAAGCCCATCAAAAGCCTGGACTCAGCAACCGCCATGAGCTTCATTCGGCAAATTATCTTCAAATTAGGAGTTCCACATGATATCTTCACCGAGAACGGGTCCAATTTTGTCTCACACAAATTTCGCGAGTTCTAGTACTCCCAAGGCACTCGTGTTAATTACGCCTCAGTGGTTGATAACCCACAAGTATAGGGGATCGCAACAGTTTTCGAGGGTAGAGTATTCAACCCAAATTTGTTGATTCGACACAAGGGGAAGCCAAAGAATATTCTCGAGTATTAGCAGTTGAGTTGTCAATTCAACCACACCTGAAAGGCCTAGTGTCTGCAGAAAAGATACAGTAGCAAAGTAGTGACAACAGCAGCGGTAACAGTAGCAGCAGTGAGAGCAGTAGCGGTAAAATAACGTAGCAAGGACCAGTAGGAAAAGACTCATAGGCATTGGATCGGTGATGGATAATTATGTCGGATGACATTCATCATGTAACAGTTATAACATGGGGAGATATGTAACTAGCTCCAGTTTGTCAATGTAATGTAGGCATGTATTCCGTATTTAGTCATACGTGCTTATGGAAAAGAACTTGCATGACATCTATTGTCCATCCCTCCCGTGGCAGCGGGGTCCTATTGGAAACTAAGGGATATTAAGGTCTCCTTTTAATAGAGAACCGGAACAAAGAATTATCACATAGTGAATACATGAACTCCTCATACTATGGTCATCTCCGGGAGTGGTTCCGGTTATTGTCACTCCGGGGTTGCCGGGTCATAACACATAGTAGGTGACTACAACTTGCAAGATAGGATCAAGAACACACATATATTGATGAAAACATAATAGGTTCAGATCTGAAATCATGGCGCTCGGGCCCTAGTGACAAGCATTAAGCATAGCAAAGTAGTAGAGAACATAGTGGATACCAGGGATCAAACCCCATCAAAACTAACTCGATTACATGATAGATCTCATCCAACCCATCACCGTCCAGCAAGCCTACGATGAGATTACTCACAAACAATGAAGAGCATCATGAAATTGGTGATGAAGGATAGTTGGTGATGACGACGACGTCGATTTCCCCTATCCAAAGCCCAGAACGGCCTCCAGATTTGCCCTCCAGAGGAAGAATAGGTGGTGGCGGCGGCTCCATGTCATGAAACGCGATGAACTCTTCTCCCCTAATTTTTTCCGGGCAAGAGAGAATATATAGCGCTGGAATTGGACGTTGCGGAGCCACGAGGGCCTCACAAGCCTGCCAGGCCCAGCCAGGGGGGGGGGGGCTCCTGGCTCCATGTCTCCAAGTGATTTTTTCGCCAGTATTTTTTATATATTCCACAAAAAATCCTCGTAAATTTCCAGGTCATTCCGGGAACTTTTATTTCTGCGCAAAAACAACACCATGGCAATTCTGCTGAAAACAACTCCATGGGTTAGTTCCATTCAAATCATGCAAATTAGAGTCCAAAACAAGGGCAAAAGAGTTTGTAAAAGTAGATACGATGGAGACGTATCAACTCCCCCAAGCTTAAAGCCTTGCTTGTCCTCAAGCAAATTCAGTTGACGAACTGAAAGAGACAAAAGAAAAACTTTTACGAACTCTGTTTGACCTTGCTGTTGTAATTATGTCTAACTCATATTCAGATTTTCAGCAAGATCATAAGCTAACCACATAAGCAATGACATTTAGGTCTCATGACGTACTCATATAAATGGCATAATCAACTAGCAAGCAATAATAATAAGTTTCAAACGTCAACACTTCAATCAAAACAATCATGAAGCAATATGAAGAGATGGTATCTCGCTAGCTCTTTCTGAGACCGCAAAACATAAATGCAGAGCACCTTCAAAGACCAAGGGCTGGCTGAACATTGTAATTCACGGCAAAGAAGATCCAGTCACAGTCATACTCAATATCAATTAATAGCAAAGCATAAAAATGACAGAGGTGCTCTCTAATTGGTGCCTTTTATAAGAAGAGGATGACTCAACAGAAACGTAAATAGATAGGCCCTTCGCGGAGGGAAGCATTGATTTGCAGAGGTGCCAGAGCTCAAGCTTTTAAAACAAAGATAAATAATTTTGAGTTGTTTGCTCTCATTGTCAACGCGATGACCAAGAGTTTTCACCATCTTCCATGTTGCACATGCTATAGGCAGTTCCCAAACAGAAAAGTAAAGTTTTGACTCCCCCACCACCGATCAATCACACCCCACGACTAGCCGAATCCCCGGGTGCCGTCCATACCAACAACAATCCAGGGGGAGTTTTGTTCGCAATTATCTTTTCGATTTGAGCATGGAACCGGGCATTCCAATTATCGGCCCCTTTCTCGTGAGTGATAGTGAATAAATACGTATCGAGGATAACACGCCTAGCATGGAAGATACTGACCGCCCCTTGTCACCACATGAGCGGTTCGGGCATACAAAACAGATTATTACTTGAAGATTTAGATAGTGGCTCATGCAAATTTACTTGGAACGGCAGGTAGATACCACATATAGGTAGGTATGGTGGACGCATATGGAACAAATTTGGGTTTATGGAAGTGGATGCACAAGTAGTATTACCGCTTAGTACAAGTGAAGGCTAGCAAAAGACTGGGAGGCGACCAACTAGAGAGCGACAACAGTCATCAATATGCATTGAAATCAACCAACATTGAGTGCAAGCATGAGTAGGACGTAAATCACCATGAACATGAATATCATAGAGGCTATGTTGATTTTGTTTCAACTACATGCGTGAACATGTACCAAGTCAAGCCACTTGAATCGCTCAAAGGAGGATACCATCCTATCATAGTACATCATGATCATCTTGAAATTCATGTTGGCATCCAAGACAAACCATTATAAGCTCCTAGCTAATTAAGCATGGCATCAGAAACTATGATCTCTAAGTTGCCATTGTAAACATGTTTCTCTCATAACAATGCTGAATTAGGAACGATGAGCTAGTCATAGTTACAAAAACAAAATAGGTTGAGTCCACAGCTTTTCCAGGCTGAGTCACTTCATCATATATCGTCATTATTGCCTTTCACTTGCACGACCGAATGATGTGAATCATAATGAGAGTGTTCATGCATTGGACTAAGATGGAATCTGCAAGAAAACACAGAGGAGAAGACAAAGTAATATGGCTCTTTGACGGATAAACAGATATGCATGTGAGAGCCACTAAACATTTTAACCATGGTCTTCTACCTTGACCCAAAGAAAAAGAAAACTATTTACACGGGAAAGCTCCCAACAAGCAAAAGAAGAACGGGAAATCTTTTTGGGTTTTCTTTTTAAATACCCCTAAGCAAGCAGGAAAGTAAACTTACTACTAATGTTTTTTGTTTTTCTCAATTTAAACAAACACACGAGAAGAAAGCGAGAAAAAGAAATAAACTAGCATGGATGATACAATGGCAAGGTGTGAACACCGACTAACAAAATGAAAGTGTGAGCATGAATATAAAGTCAGTGAGAAACACGTACTCCCCCAAGCTTAGGCTTTTGGCCTAAGTTGGTCTACTCCCACGAAGGGAAGTAACCGTCTCCGGGATACTCCAGAGTGGACTGAGGGTGCCACTACTGGCTGAGCTCCTCTGGCTCCGACTGATAAACTGGCGTCTCGTACTCGACTGGTAGCTCGGGCATGGGCGCCTGTGGTGGCGCTATGCCCCAATATGCGTAGATGTCCGAGGGCATAATAATGTACCTGCCTAGATGAAGATTGAACAAATAAGGAGCAGGCAAAGTAATAGTCTCATGAGTACCCTGGCTAAATACCAAGTTATAAATCATCCTCTTATTATTATCTCTATCAAGAAAGTCATCGCGAACCATGCTATCATAATCTAAATATATCTCAGGAAGAAGCATCTCTTCTTCCTCGTACAGTCTAATAGGTATCTCAAAAAATTTAGCAAGACGGGTAGCATAGATACCTCCATAAACAACGCCTTTAGTATGGTTTGTGTTCAACCGTTGAGCCACTATAGCGCCCAAGCTATAAGTTTTATCATTAAAAAGAGCTTCACTCAAAACCGCAAAATCTGGGGAGCTAAGAGCCCCAGCTTTCCCACGGCCAATCAAACATTTTCCCACAAATAATGAGAGATACCGAAGCACTAGAAAATGTATGCTAGCAACTCTAGCGCAAGACACTACTCTCTCCTCTCCTACAACAATAGTATCAATGAAAGCCTCCAAGTCCCGTGGACGAGGTTCATGAATATCCCCAACATAAGGTAAATTGCAAACATTGCAAAAATCCTGAAGTGACATGCGCTGGGGATATCATATAACTTGAACTCAACCATAGGAGGACTCTTCCTTGGATAGAAATTAATGCTTTGCACGAAAATATTAGTGATGAGGAGGTATTGTGGACACTTATCTTCAACAAATGCGGTAAGGCGTGCATTCTCCACCAAGTAATAAAAATCCTCATAAAGACCGGCGGCACGTAAGAACACTTCACTTGGCCATTCTCACGCTCGAACTTCTGCAACTCGGGGGACCGGATACTTGGGTTTCTTCTACTCCTTTTCATCTTCCTTGGGGTCACGGCTTGAAGAGCCTCTTAGGAACCTCCTCATATTTTCCTTTTTCTTTCTCTGACAATTTCTGAAATTTTTAGTGACTCAAAAGAAAAGTGAACAAGGCTCAACAAAACTCATAGCAACTACTCCTACAAGTGCCTAGAGGCCAAATCATGCATCAAAACTACTTGGGACCAACTAAAAGGAACATGCAAAGCTCAAGAACAGGGTCACCAAGACAGCAAAAATACGCAACGAATAAAGCACTGGAACAAAAATTAATTGGACCAATGGAGGAGTCACATACCAAGGAACAACTCCCCAAAACAGTTTGGTGAATGGGGCTTTCCACAAGGAGATCGAAAAATGCAGCAAGAGGAGCAAGAACACGGGTTTGAGCTATGGAATGATTTTTTCTGGAGGTAGAAGAACGAGATGGGAGCTGGAATAAGTGGTGGGGGGCCACGTGGGACCTACAAGCCTGCCAGGCGCGGCCAGGGGGGTGGTCGGGCCTCCTGAGCTTGTGGCCCACTGGTGCATCCCCCTGACTAGCTTCCTATCTCAGAAATTTTCAAAAATTCCAAAAAAAATCATACTTGAATTTCAGGGCATTTGAAGAACTTTTATTATCAGGACACCTTTCCAAGGGACAGAAAAAGAAGAAAACAAGAAAATAAAACTAAATTTATCATTTTTCTTCTAAGCAACACAAAGTAAAAGTTGGGAACAGAGGGTTGTGACTCCTAGATTCATCCACCTCATGGTCATCAAAAGAAATCCATCAATGAGGTTGATCAAGTCCCCTTGACAAACTTTTTTCAAATCACATAAAACCGGAGAATTTTCGAATAATCACTAGGTTAACTCAACGGGGATGTGCATATCCCCAACAAGTAAATCATACTTCATCTTGATAGTAGGTATAGGGCATTCAATGCTTCCAATAAGAATTGATGAAGATTTTTCAATAGCATTGATGCAATGTACTCGATATTGTTTCTTCGGAAAGTGCACCGTATGCTCATTACAATTAAGATGGAAAGTGACAATGCCTTTGTTGCAATCAATAACAGCCCCTGCAGTGTTTAAAAAGGGTCTTCCAAGGATGACCACCATGGCATCATCCTCGGGAATATCCATAATAACAAAGTTCGTTAAGATAGTAACGTCAGCAACCACAATAGGCACATCCTCGCAAATGCCGATAGGAAAAGTAGTTGATTTTTCGGCCATTTGCAAAGACATTTCGGTGGTTGTCAATTTATCCAATTCAAGTCTACGATATAGAGAGAGAGAGGCATAACACTAACACCGGCTCCAAGATCGCATAAAGCAGTTCTAACATAGTTTCCTTTAATGGAGCAAGGTATAGTGGGCACTCCGGGATCACCTAATTTCTTAGGAGTTCCACCCTTGAAGGTGTAATTAGCAAGCATGGTGGAAATCTCAACCTCAGGTATCTTCCTTTTATTAGTCACGATATCTTTCATGTACTTAGCATAAGGAGACATTTTGAGCATATCTGTCAAACGCATTTGCAGAAAAACAGGTCTAATCATTTCAACAAAGCGCTCAAAATCCTCATCATCCTTTTTCTTGGATGGTTTGGGAGGAAAGGGGATGGGTTTCTGAACCATGGTTCTCTTTCTTTGCCATGCTTCCTAGCAATAAAGTCGTTCTTATCATATCTCCTGTTCTTAGGTTGTGGGTTATCAAGATCAACAAAAGGTTCGATCTCCACATCCTTATCATTAATTGGTTGAGCATCAACATGAACACCACTATCAATATTATCACTAGGATCATGTTCATCACCAAATTGTGTTTCAGCATCGGAAATAGAGACATCATTTGGATTCTTGGGTGTAACAGCAACGGGTTTGCTAGCATGCAAGTTTCTATCATCTTTCTTTTTCTTCCTATTACCAGGATGACTAGGTGCCTCAGTGTTAACTCCTTGAGAATCTTGTTCAATTCTCTTAGGATGGCCCTCAGGATACAAAGGTTCCTGAGTCATTCTACCACCTCTAGTGACGACTCTAACAGAATTGTCATTCAACTCATTGAGCAAGTCATTTTGAGCCTTAAGTACTTGTTCAACTTGAGTAGTGACCATAGAGGCATGTTTACTCAAAAGCTTAAGATCATTGACATTTCTACACGCACAAGCACTTATATGACTAATCATACGAGCATTTTGTTCCAATTGTTTGCTAACATAATCATTGAAACTTTGTTGTTTGGCAACGAAGTTATCAAATTCATCTAAGCATAAGCTAGCAGGTTTATCATAAGGAATATCACTCTCATTGAATCTACGAAGAGAATTTACCTCTACTATCTATGTTGGGTTATCAAGACCATGTATTTCTTCGATAGGTGGTAGATTCTTAACATCTTCAGATTTAATACCTTTCTCTTTCATAGATTTCTTGGCTTCTTGCATATCTTTGGGACTGAGGAAAAGAATGCCTCTTTTCTTTGGAGTTGGCTTCGGAGGTGGTTCGGGTATAGCCCAAGCATTATCATTGCTCAAGATATTATTCAATAGAATTTCAGCTTGTTCCACAATTCTTTCCCGGAAAACACAACCAGCACAACTATCTAGGTGGTCCCTAGAAGCATCGGTTAGTCCATTATAAAAGATATCAAGTATTTCATTTTTCTCAAGAGGGTGATCAGGCAAAGCATTTAGTAACTGGACAAGCCTCCCCCAAGCTTGTGGGAGACTCTCTTCTTCAACTTGCACAAAGTTATATATATCCTGCACGGCAGCTTGTTTTTATGGGCAGGAAAATATTTCTCAGGGAAGTGGTAAATCATATCCTGGGGACTACAGGCACAACTAGGAGCAAGAGAAGTAAACCAAATCTTAGCATCAACCTTTAGTGAGAAAGGAAACAACTTAAGGATACCATAATGGCGAATTTTTTCCTCACTCGTGAATAGGATGGCTATATCATTCAGCTTAGTAAGATGTGCTACAACCGTTTCAGACTCATAACCATGAAAAGGATCAGATTCAACCAAAGTGATCAACTTAGGATCAACCGAGAATTCATATTCCTTATTGGTAACAAAGATGGGTGAAGTAGAAAACTTAGGATCGTATTTTATTCTAGCATTCAGAGATTTTTCTTTCCACTTGCGCAATAAATTCTCAAGATCATAGCTATCCTTACAAGCAAGAAAGTCTTCAGCTATCTCTCCCTCCATAACATAACCCTCAGGTATAATAGGCAATTCATATCTAGGAGAGCTAGTTTTAATAGGTGGAACAACAAGTTCCATTTTAATAATTTCATCAGTTTCAGAAGTATCATCACATTCAGCGGCAACTCTAGCAATTTGTGCATCAAGAAATGCACCCAGTGGCAAAGCAATATCAAGCAAAGCATCATCATAAGCATGATGGATAGCAGAAGTATCATCATCAAGCACATGCGACATAGCAGAATTACCAATAGGTGGTGGTGTTACAAACTTACTCATAACTGAAGGTGAATCAAGTGCAGAGCTAGATGGCAGTTCCTTACCTGTCCTCGTAGTTGAGGGCAAGACTTTAGTTTTTGGATCTCTCGGATTCCTCATAGTAATCAACAAACGTAAATCACAAGTGACTCAGAGAATATAGCTATGCCTACCCGGCAACGGCGCCAGAAAATAGTCTTGATAACCCACAAGTATAGGGGATTGCAACAGTTTACAAGGGTAGAGTATTCAACCCAAATTTGTTGATTCGACACAAGGGGAACCCAAAGAATATTCTTGAGTATTAGCAGTTGAGTTGTCAATTCAACTACACCTGAAAGACTTAGTATCTGCAGCAAAGTTTCAGTAGCAAAGTAGTGACAGCAGCAGCGGTAACAGTAGCAGCAGTGACAACAGTAGCGGTAAAATAACGTAGCAAGGACGAGTAGGAAAAGACTCGTAGGCATTGGATCGGTGATGGATAATTATGTCGGATGACATTCATCAGGTAACAGTTATAACATGGGGAGATATGTAACTAGCTCCAGTTCGTCAATGTAATGTAGGCATGTATTCCGTATTTAGTCATACGTGCTTATGGAAAAGAACTTGCATGACATCTATTGTCCATCCCTCCCGTGGCTGCGGGGTCCTAATGGAAACTAAGGGATATTAAGGTCTCCTTTTAATAGAGAACCGGAACAAAGCATTAGCACATAGTGAATACATGAACTCCTCATACTATGGTCATCTCCGGGAGTGGTTCCAGTTATTGTCACTCCGGGGTTGCCGGGTCATAACACATAGTAGGTGACTACAACTTGCAAGATAGGATCAAGAACACACATATATTGATGAAAACATAATAGGTTCAGATCTGATAACATGGCACTCGGTCCCTACTGACAAGCATTAAGCATAGAAAAGTAGTAGCAACATCAATCTCAGAACATAGTGGATACTAGGGATCAAACCCCATCAAAACTAACTCGATTACATCATAGATCTCATCCAACACATCACCGTCCAGCAAGCCTACGATGAGATTACTCATGAACGATGAAGAGCATCATGGAATTGGCGATGACGTATGGTTGGTGATGACGCCGGCGTCAATTTCCCCTCTCCCGAGCCCAGAACGGACTCCAGATCTGCCCTCTAGAGGAAGAACAGGTGGTGGCGGCGGCTCCGTGTCGTGAAATGCGATGAACTCTTCTCCCCTAATTTTTTCCGGGAAAGAGAGAATATATAGAGCTGGAATTGGAGGCTGCGGAGCCACGAGGGCCTCACAAACCTTCCACGCCCGGCCAGGGGGGGCTCCTGGGCTTGTGGGCTCCTGGCTCCGTGTCTCCACGTGAGTCTTGCGCCAGTATTTTTTATATATTCCACAAAAATCCTCGTAAATTTCCAGGTCATTCCGAGAACTTTTATTTCTGCGCAAAAACAACACCATGGCAATTCTCCTGAAAACTGCGTTCGTCCGGGTTAGTTCCATTCAAATCATGCAAATTAGAGTCCAAAACAAGGGCAAAAGAGTTTGGAAAAGTAGATACGATGGAGACGTATAGTGGTGCACCCGTAGTCATAGACAAGCCGAGTGGGAAAATGGTATGATACTGCAAGGATTGATGCCTTGACTCATGGGGGATCTCAAGTACGCCCAGGAGCATGGGTTGAAGAACTACCGTCGTTCTTATGGGGCATGCGAACAACTCCGAATCGTTCCACCGGGCATACCCGTTTCTTCATGGTGTGTGGGTCAGAAGCCATTTTGTCGAGTGACTTACGTCACAACCCCCCGACTAGAGCAATACAATGAAGCTGAAGCCGAGGAAGCGCGTCAAGACGGTCTGGATCTCTTGTAAGAAGAGAGAGAACTAGCCCACATTCGATCCATGCTATATCAGCAAGATCTCAGGTGCTACCATGATAAACAAGTCACGGGCCGAGCCTTCCAGGAGGATGACTCGGTCCTCCGACTGGACAAACAAAATCCCCACAAGTTGGCACGTCCGTGGCAAGGGCCCTATGCTATCTGATGGGGTCATAGTCCTAGGGTAGGGTCATAGGCCTGCCCTACATGTCCTACCCAAGGACTACCCCACACAAGGGACAGGACCTTAAGTATGCCCCGACTGAATTAAGGTGCCCCCATCATCCAGTCGGTAACTGGCCCAGAATCATCCAGTCGGAGACTAACATTCGGAGAGCACCGGGCCTACCGACTGGATACACTCGGTACGTCGTAACTTCTCTCGAGGGAAACTGTTGTACGTTTCGGGGTGCATTTACTAGAATTTAGAGCATACGTTACATGTAACGTATGCATTCAATCGCCACTACTCCACCCCTGAGTCAGAACCGTTGTGGAGGGCAGCGCACTCTATATAAGCCGCTCTCCCCCACTGGTCAAGGGGTTAGCAAATCTTTGTACTCCATATCACACTCGGTAACAAGCTTTGAGAGCACTGAGACGTAGGGCTGTTACCTCCACCGCAGAGGGAGGGGCCTGAACTCATACAACATCGCCGTAGCTAGGACTCTGCCCATCTCATTCGTACCCTACACATCTACTGTCAGGCTTATACCCACGACAGTTGGCGCCCACCATGGGGCAGGCGTCTAAGCGACTTCCGGCGAGTTTGCGACTACTTCCTTTCGTCATGTCGTCCGGTGGAGATTCGAGCATGGGTCACCAGATCCTCTTCGGTGCTCTCTCCTTCGTCGTCGACGATTCGGCATGGCTTCGGGAGGCACCTCTCGACGTCGAGGCGCTTCCCCGTCGCGGGGCCACACACTTCTGTGCCGGCGCTCGCGGCGTTCTTCTTCTCCAACAATCGGCTCCATTGCCAGCTTGCACCTTCGTCATGCGCCACAGCAAGCGGTCTCGCAGTCCGCGTCTACAACGTTGGGTGCAGCATGCCCGAGCGCGTCAGTTCGCGTCCTCTCAGGTGGCGGTTCTGGAGTCTGTTGTGGTTGCCCCGCGTTCCCAGTGCTCGGGCTCGATTCCGACTGAGCTCCCTTCTGAGTACGTGGGCCGCGGGCCTGCAGCAGAAGTTCACATGGCCAACACCCATGAAGATCCCAATCAGGCCGGCCGGAACGAGCGCAAAGTCGGTGAAGCATCCGGTGCACGCCGACCGCCTCGCCGTTCTGCCAGTCGGCACACCCGGCAGAGCAACGTAGAGTTGTTCCGCACACCTCTCCTCAACTTGGCTGCAGCAGCCAAGATCGCCGATTTCCTCCAACCGACTGATTCAGAGGCAGGAAGAGGAATCGAGCAGATCCGTGCTCTGTTGCACACGGCGCAGCAGCAGAATTCGGCAGTCTCCGAGTCGCACAATCGGATCCACAATAGTTCCGTCCATGCAAACACGCATCGGTCGGTTCATAGCCCCGGCTCCTATCAGCACCACAGGGGAGGCGGTCGTTCCATGGTCCCTGAAGATCGCCTCCGTTCGTGCACCCCTCCGCGGGGTGGGCCCTATGGGTCCCGACATCATGATGATCGGCATTCAGTCGGCGACACTTACGACCCGAGACCCGACGCAAGAGGGCGAATCGCCCAGCGAAGAGTCGACAGAGGTCGAGCCCACCACGATGGCCACGATCTCGATCGTTCGAGTGGCAGCAGGACCATCGTGTCCGGCCCCGAGTGTTTTAGTCGAGCCATCCGCTCGGCTGACATCCCGCCCAACTTCCGATTGGCAGCGGGAATCGGTAAATTTACGGGGGAATCCAAGCCTGAAACATGGCTAGACGACTACCGAGTGGCAGTCCAGATCGGAGGAGGGGATGACCATGTCGCTATGAAGCACCTCCCTCTGATGCTCGACGGCTCGGCGCGAGCTTGGCTGAACCAGTTGGCCCCCTCAAGCATTTACAGTTGGGCAGATCTGGCCCGAGTGTTCATCACGACCTTCGAAGGGACGTGCAAACGCCCTGCAGGCCTTGTGGAGCTTCAGCATTATGTCCAGAAGCCGAATGAGCCCTTGCGCGACTTCATCCAGCAATGGACAACTCTCTACCACACGGTCGAGAACGTCACCGAGCATCAAGCAGTCTGCGCATTCAAGGCAGGCGTACGGTACAGAGAACTGTACCTAAAGTTTGGCCGGACGGGCGACATCTCCATGAGCAAGATGATGGAGATAGCTGCTCGCTATGCAAATGGCGAAGAAGAAGACCGCATCCGGAGTGGTAAACACAAGACAGTCGGCAATGCCGACGGAGGCAACACTCGGAAGCAGAAACAGAAAGTTCCACCCACTCCGCAGGCAGAAGCTGCAGCTGTGACCAGCGCCAAGTTCAAGGGCAAAGGGAAAGCGCAGTATGCCCCCAAAAAGAAGCCGTTCAACAATCCCATACTGGATCAGCCTTGTCCAATTCACACGAAGATGGACGAAGAAGGCAATCCCATATACGCGAAGCATACCACTCGGCAGTGTCGTCTCCTGATCCAGGGGTTCAGTGAAGGACAACCGAGTGAGAAGAATCCTGAACAAGATGAGGAGGATAAGGAGGATCCGTTCCCTCAAGTCCATGCAACCCTCATGATTTTTGCTGACGTCGAAAGCAAGAGTCGTCTGAAGTTGGTGAACAGAGAGGTCAACATGGCCGTTCCGACTGCTCCCAAGTTTCTGAAATGGTCTCAGACTGCGATCACCTTTGATCAGTTGGATCATCCAACGCATGTCCCCACCCCAGGAAGACAGGCTCTGGTCATCGACCCGGTGGTGGAAGGAGTCCGACTGCGCAAAGTCCTCATGGACGGGGGTAGCGGACTGAACATCATGTACGCTGACACTCT
Organism: Hordeum vulgare subsp. vulgare; assembly: GCF_904849725.1. Classification (NCBI taxonomy): domain Eukaryota; kingdom Viridiplantae; phylum Streptophyta; class Magnoliopsida; order Poales; family Poaceae; genus Hordeum; species Hordeum vulgare. The sequence goes on from NC_058518.1 coordinate 317,725,394, forward strand.
CAAGGGAATGGGCATTCCGATGTCCCGACTCAGCAAGAGCAGTATGCAGTTTCATGGAGTCGTCCCTGGACGGAAGGCCAGGTCACTCGGCCAGATCCCGTTGGACGTCACCTTCGGCTCCGACAAAAACTTTCGCAAGGAGAAGCTCACATTTGAGGTGGTGGATTTCCAGAGCACTTACCATGCAATTCTGGGTCGTCCGGCATACGTGAGCTTCATGGCTCGTCCATGCTATGTGTACTTGAAGTTGAAGATGCCAGGCCCAAAAGGCGTTATCACCATCACCGGCAACCGCCAGCGCGCCGAGGAGTGTCTGCAAGAGGGATCAAGAATCGCCGACCATCAGATGGCGGTGCTCGAGCTCGACGAATACAAGAAGACAGTCGACCCTGCCGACCTGATGCGCTCGAAGAAACCAGCTTCTGAGTCCGCGTTCCAGTCGGCGGGGGAGACGAAGAAGGTCAGCATCCACCCGACGGACGAGTCTGCCGCCCCGACGAACATCTCCACCACCCTCGATCCTAAATAGGAAGCCGAGCTCACCCAATTCCTCCGTGAGAACTGGGACATCTTCGCATGGAAACCTTTTGACATGCCGGGTGTACCCAGGGTGTTGGCTGAGCACCGACTACATGTGGATCCCGTCGCTCGGCCCGTCCGAGAGTGCCTGCGTCGGTCCGCCGCGCACAAGAGGAAGGCAATCGGAGAAGAGGTGGCCAAGCTGCTGGCTGCCAACTTCATTCGCGAGGTTCACCACTCCGAGTGGCTCGCCAATGTCGTCATGGTGCCCAAGAAGGACAAGTCACTCCGAATGTGCGTTGACTTCAAGCACCTCAATAAGGTCTGCCTGAAAGATCATTTTCCGCTCCCTCGCATAGATCAAATTGTCGATTCGACTGCGGGATGCGAGCGTTTGTCATTTCTTGATGCCTACTCGGGTTATCATCTGATCCGTCTGTATGGTCCCGATGAGTTGAAAACAGCTTTCATCACCCCGTTTGGGTGCTTCTGCTACATCACTATGCCTTTCGGTCTGAAGAATGCAGGAGCTACCTTTATGCGCATGATCCAAAAATGTCTCCTCGACCAGATCGGTCGCAATGTGGAGGCATACATGGATGATATCGTAGTTAAGTCACGCAAAGGTTCCGACCTGCTGACTGACTTGGCAGAAACATTCGCCAACCTTCGTAGGTACGATATCAAGTTAAACCCAGCCAAATGTTCATTCGGTGTTCCCAGCGGAAAGTTACTCGGTTTCTTTGTTTCCGAACGAGGGATCGATGTTAACCCCGAAAAGATCGGGACCATCGTCCGAATGGAGAGGCCGGTCAGAATACACGATGTTCAACGGCTCACAGGTTGCCTAGCGGCTTTGAGCAGGTTCATCAGTCGACTCGGCGAAAAAGCACTTCCTCTGTACCGACTCATGAAGAAGTCAGATACCTTCGAGTGGACCGACAAAGCCCAAGTCGCATTCGACGACCTCAAAGTCCTACTTTCCACCCAGCCGGTTCTTACTGCTCCGCTCAGTAAAGAGCCCCTTCTTCTATATATCGCGGCTACAAATCAAGTCGTCAGTACTGTTCTTACAGTCGAGCGAGAAGAAGAAGGCAAAGCATACAAAGTTGAGCGGCCAGTGTACTACGTCTCTGAAGTCCTGACCCCTTCCAAGCAAAGGTATCCCCATTATCAGAAACTTATCTATGGGATCTATATGACTGCAAAGAAGGTGGCCCATTATTTCCAAGACCACTCGGTATCTGTCGTCTCTGATGCTCCGTTGTCGAAAATTCTCCACAATCGGGACGCATCGGGCCGAGTGGCGAAGTGGGCGATGGAGATGCTGTACTGCGACATCAAGTTCGAGGCCAAGAAAGCTATTAAGTCTCAAGCCCTGACTGACTTTATAGCAGAATGGGTAGAACAACAGCAACCGACTCACATCTACTCGGCTCATTGGACAATGTTCTTCGATGGGTCTAAGATGTTGAATGGATCCGGCGCTGGTGTTGTGATCATATCGCCAAAGGGTGACTAGCTCAAGTACGTGCTTCAGATACACTTTGATTCCTCTAACAACGAGGCAGAGTATGAAGCTCTTCTCTATGAATTGCGCATGTCCATCTCACTCGGCGTCCGTCGCCTGATGGTCTACGACGATTCGGACTTGGTGGTCAACCAAGTGATGAAAGAGTGGGACATAAGGAACCCCACCATGACGACATACTGCAATGCAGTCAGGAAGCTGGAGAAGAAGTTTGAAGGTCTAGAACTTCATCATGTTCCAAGACTGAAGAACCAAGCAGCTGACGAGTTGGCGAAACTCGGATCCACTCGGAGACCAGTCCTGAGTGATGTCTGTCTTGAGCACCTCCATCTTCCTTCAGTCAAAGAAGATCCCTTCACGGAAGGACCAGTACAACCCAAGAGCGCAACAGATCCGACTGAAGTCGATGTGCCTGATATGGTTGATCTAGTCACACAGATTCTGGTAGTCATTCCCGATTGGATTGTGCCGATCATGGCATATATCCTGAGACAGGAACTTCCAGAAGATGAAGTCCAAGCCCGGCAAATAGTTCGTAGGTCGAAGGCATTCACTGTCATTGACGGTCAACTGTACAAGGAGAGTGTTTCACGCGTCCTCCAACGTTGCATTTCCCTAGAGGAAGGACAGTTGATCCTAGAGGATATCCACTCGGGAACCTGCGGCCATCACGCTTCTTCGAGAGCAATCGTCGCCAAGGCGTTCAGAGCTGGATTCTTCTGGCTGCAGGCTAACGAGATGGCCAAAGCTATGGTCGACCGATGTGAAGGCTGCCAGTTCTACTCCAACAAGTCCCACAAGCCAACATCTGCACTAAAGACAATCCCACTTGTGTGGCCATTTGCAGTTTGGGGATTAGACACAATCGGGCCATTCAAGACAGGCCAAGGAGGCTACACACATCTGTTGGTGGCAGTCGACAAGTTTACAAAATGGATAGAAGCCAAGCCCATCAAGAAACTCGACGCCTCCACAGCCGTTAAGTTTGTCAGAGACATCATCCCCAGATTCGAAGTGCCTCACAGCATAATCACGGACAATGGGACAAACTTTGACTCGGACAGGTTCAAAGGCTTCTGTGCGAGTCAGGGTATCCGAGTGGATTTTGCTTCCGTAGCACATCCACAATCCAATGGACAAGCTGAGCGTGCGAACGGACTTATCCTTCAAGGTTTGAAGCCCCGACTCTTGCGAGAGGTAGGACATGCTCCTGGTGCATGGGTCACCGAGTTACCTTTAGTGCTTTGGGGCCTCCGTACCACTCCGAATAGATCAACGGGGCGATCATCGTTCTTCCTCGTTTATGGAGCAGAAGCAGTCCTTCCGAGTGATCTGCTTCACAACGCCCCGAGAGTTGAACTCTTCTCCGAAGCCGAAGCAGAACAAGCAAGGCAAGATGGAGTCGTTCTTCTAGAGGAGGAGCGCGAGATGGCACTCACTCGCTCAACAATTTACCAGCAAGATCTGCGACGCTTTCACACACGTCACGTCAAGAGTCGCACATTCCAAGCTGGCGATTTGGTGCTCGGAGTGGATCAGCAAAGACCACACAAGTTGGCTCCGGCCTGGGAAGGGCCTTTCATCATTTTCAAGGTGCTGAACAACGGAGCATACAGACTATACAACATTCAGAGGGAGACAGACGAGCCGCGTGCATGGAACAGAGATCTCCTCAAGCGTTTTTATACGTGATCGTCGACTGAAGCAGTGTAATGAACAAGTTTGAAGAAATAATATATTCAGCAGATTCAGTTTTGTGCAGATTCAGAGTTCTCACACACACAAAAAAAACTTAGCTGCGGTCCTGCATCGCCTAAGTACTCACTTCCTCCGAGTGTGCACTATACGTCACACTCGGGGACTTAGCTGCGATCCTGAATCGCCTAAGTACTAACCTCCTCCGAGTGTGCACTATACGTCGCACTCGAGGACTTAGCCGTGATCCTGCATCACCTAAGTACTCACTTCCTCCGAGTGTGCACTATACGTCACACTCGGGGACTTAGCTGCGATCCTGAATCGCCTAAGTACTAACCTCCTCCGAGTGTGCACTATACGTCGCACTCGAGGACTTAGCCGCGATCCTGCATCGCCTAAGTTCTCACTTCCTCCGAGTGTGCACTATACGTCACACTCGGGGACTTAGTTGCGATCCTAAATCGCCTAAGTATTAACCTCCTCAGAGTGTGCACTATACGTCGCACTCGGGGACTTAGCCGCGATCCTGCATCGCCTAAGTAATAACTCATTCGAGTGTGCACTATACGTTGCACTCGGAGACTTAGCTGCGATCCTGGATCACCTAAGTACTAACTTCCTCCGAGTGTGCACTATACGTCGTACTCGGGGACTTAGCTGTGATCACGCATCACCTAAGTAATAACTTCCTTCGAGTGTGCACTATACGTCGCACTCGGGGACTTAGCTGTGATCACGAATCACCTAAGTAATAACTCCCTCCGAGTGTGCACTATACGTCGCACTCGGGGACTTAGCTGCGATCCTGAATCACCTAAGTATTAACCTCCTCCGAGTGTGCACTATACGTCGCACTCGGAGACTTAGCTGTGATCACGAATCACCTAAGTAATAACTCCCTCCGAGTGTGCACTATACGTCACTCTCGAGGACTTAGCTGTGATCCTGAATCGCCTAAGTATTAACCTCCTCCGAGTGTGCACTATACGTCGCACTCGGGGACTTAGCTGTGATCACGCATCACCTAAGTAATAATTTCCTTCGAGTGTGCACTATACGTCGCACTCGGGGACTTAGCTGTGATCACGAATCACCTAAGTAATAACTCCCTCCGAGTGTGCACTATACGTCGCACTCGGGGACTTAGCTGTCATCAAGAATCACCTAAGTAATAACTTCCTCCGAGTGTGAACTATACGTCGCACTCGGAGACTTAGCTGTGATCAAGAATCACCTAAGTATTAACCTCCTCCGAGTGTGCACTATACGTCGCACTCGGAGACTTAGCTGTGATCAAGAATCACCTAAGTAATAACTTCCTCCGAGTGTGAACTATACATCACACTCGGGGACTTAGCTGCGATCCTGAATCGCCTAAGTCTTAATCTCCTCCGAGTGTGCACTACAAGTCGCACTCGGGGACTTAGACGTGACCAAGAATCACCTAAGTCTTAATCTTCTCCGAGTACGCACTAAGTGTTGCACTCGAAACAGCATTCCAACAAAAGACTAAATGTTTTCATTCCGACAACATAAGTCCAAAAACGATAGCTCACTCAGTGTGGATCAAGATTACCCGCACCGATTTAAAAGTATGACGGCCAACAGAAGTGGCCAGAGTATCTTACAGGTAAAGACTCGGCATACCGAGGATAAAGTTTGATCACGCATCAGCTGGGCCGGCGCCAGGACTGGAGGGCTCCACAAAAGTGTCCAAGTCGATTCCATCAGCGATGCGGGTAGCAGTCTCAAGGAACGTCTCCATGAAGTCTTCGAATCGAAGCTTCTTCGTATTGGCGACCTTCAATGTCTTCAGCTTATCTTCCCGCACCTCCTTGCAATGGACTCGGACCAAGGACAACGCAACGTCAGCACCGCAACGCACTGCCGATTTCTTCCACGATTGCACTCGGCCCGGAATCTCCTCCAGTCGCCCTAACAGAGTCTCCATCTCCTGCCACGACTCGTCTTCCGGCCAAAGCTCCTTGTCAATGCGGCCGATGACTTCTTTCAGTCGGCTGATGAAAGGACCCACTTTGCCTACGCGAATATGTGCCCGGAGCAGATCCCGGTTGGCGTCCTCGCCGAGTGGCACATTGTCCTTCATGGACCGCTCCACAGCCGCCGCTTCAGCTTCGGCGTCACCGCAAAAGTCTGCACCAAACGAGCAAACAGACAGCAAAAACCGAGTGTTCGTCACCCGGTCCAACCACTCGACAAAGCATAAGACTTACCAGCGAGACGAGTCATCATCTGCGCAGCCCAGTCGGTGACATACTTCTCTTGGGCTATGCATCATTTGTTCAGGATGCCCATCTGTTTGTGCAGCTCAGTCCTCTATTTCCCCGTCCTCTCCACCTCCGCCGTCAACACCCTGTTTGCCTCCAGCGCCTCCTCCAAGGACTTCTCTCAAACTTCGAGCGCGTCCTTCATGCCGGCCATGGCGAGCATTGCAGCTTCCAGTTCACCAGCATACTGGTTCCTCTCCGCTCTCAAGGCTTCATAAGCAGTTCCCATTTCACAAGTTTTCTGCACCAAGATACAAAGGGTAATCAGCAAGTTTATCAGTTCACAGGCTAAGTTCTTCAGACCCCTGCCGACGCAAGCAGTCGATAGCGGTCTCGGGGATTACACCCAGTGGGTTCACTGAGAGTGACCCCACTGGCATGCACCTCAAACAGGCCCGCCCTATTGAGGTGCACGTTTTCACCTACGCCTCCGAGGCCAATACTACTCGACCTGCATGCAACTTACTCTCGGGGACTCTTACCGCAAGAATGCTCCGACTGCAATAAGTAATCGCACTCGGAAATCTTGTCTACGGACACAACCAAACTAAAGACCAAATGTATAAAGACAACTGTCGGTGCAAGCACTCGATAGATGTCTCGGGGACTACACCCACTGGGTTCACTCGGAGTGAACCCATTGCAAACAACAGACAACACCCAGTGGGTTACAGAAGAAAAGTAAGTACTTACTAGACTACTTACTCGGATGTCATCGCGCAGCTCCAAGCTCCGCTGGTACAAAGCCGCAACGGAGTCATAAGCCCTCTTGGCCTCTCTGACCATCAGCTCCGCCTGGACCATGGCCCCCTTGGCCGCTCCCACCTGCTCCTCTAGGACACACTGAATGATGAATCGGGAATCGTGGGAAGTTCCTGGGGCATCCCAAGATTCGCCCCAGTCGGTTCCTCACCCACCGGCACCGGTTCAGTCGGTGGAGGCACTTCGGTCGGTGGAGCGTCGGCGGCAGGGGCGGCAGCAGGAGGAGCAGCCTCAGGGACAGGCTCCACGACAGGCTCCACGGCCGGGTCGGCTCTCCCCTGGTCGTCCCCGTCCAGACAAGTCGCCCCTGACAAGCCGAATAACACGGCGCCTCAGAAAAAGAAAAGGATGGCGCAGTCTACAGGAATAAAATACCCGACTCTCCCACAACATACCTGGCTGGGACGAAACGACGTTGTCCGTGTCCATGGGGTCGTCCCCTTGGCGGGCCGGTGAGGTCGCAGAAGTGGCAACCCTGTCGAGTGAAGTCCATTCGACTTGTAAAGCAGGAGTTCACTCGGTCAACAGAAAGAGCCGAAAGTTAGATTCACTTACGTGGAGGTGACGGGGATGGCCATCCTCATCCGCGGCAGAGCCTTCCGAGGTTTGGGCCCACTTGGCTTGGGCGCCCTGGAGGACTGGCCTGCAAGTTCTGCGGCTGCGTCCCTAGCCCTCTTGGTGCCTCGAACACCCGGTACCGCCGGGGCAGCAGGCGGAGCACTCGACGACGCAGGAGGAGCTGAAGGGACGGCAGGCTCATGCCGACGCTTACTCCGATGCTCTGGCCGCAGAGGTGGCGAGTCTGGCTCTTCATCCTCTTCCTCTTCCTCGTTGTCTTCCTCCTCCGACTCCCCGCTCTCGGAGACGTATTCGGCGCTCTCCACACTCCCCTCCTGGCTGCCTTCTTCCTCCTCCTCCTCCAGATTCCTGTTCGAGACGGGGGAGGACCAGTTGGTCCACTCCTGCATGAGGTTCAGTCGGAAACGTTAAGCATCACACGGAGATATAAATAAACGACTGGAATCAAGACAGTTCAATGCACTCGGCTAATGCTACTCACCTGATTCGGTGGAGGGTTGTCCGCGCTGTAAGGCGTCACTCGGCGGGCTCCTTTGGGGTTCTCACAGGGACCCGTGATTTGGAGCACCCACGAGGTCACCTTCTCCTCGAGTATGCCCTCCACGTTTGTCCGAGTGGAATCCTCGGGCCGTGTGTAGTGCCACATAGCGTGGTCACGGGCCTGCAGAGGCTGGATTCGCCGACCGATGAAGACTTCCAGCAGGTCAATACCGGTGACCCCCCTCCTAACAACATCCACGAGCGCCTCGACCAAAGGCTGGATATCGTTCTTCTCGGCTTTCGAGAGCGCGAGTTGCTTGGGCGGAGCAGGACGGTCTAGACTAAACGGAGGCAGCCCAGTCGACGCATTCGGACAGGCTATGTCCAGGCAGTAGAACAACGTTGACTGCCAGTTCCTAACCGACTCGCTCAACTGGAGAGCAGGGTAGCTGCTCCGACTCTTCTTCTGGAACCCTAAACCCCCACAGAGCTGGAGGAGATGCGTCTTGTCGTCCGACTGACTAAGACGTTTTATGGTTTGGGAGCGGGCGTAGAAGATGTGTTTGAATAAACCCCAATGGGGGGGACAACCGATAAAGCACTCGCACAAAACAATGAAGGCAGAAAGATGGGCGATGGCATTCAGAGGGAAGTGATGGAGTTGAGCACCAAAATGATTCATGATGCCTTTGAAGAAGGGATGCGGGGGCAGAGAGAAACCTCTGTGAACATGGCTGAGGAGCAAGACGCGCTCCCCGTCCCGTGGCGCCGGCTCGACCTCGTCGTCCGCCGGCAGCCTCCAGGACTTATGCACGAGCAGGCCTTGCTCTACCAGCTCCAGCAGGTCCCCCTTCGTCACCGTGGAGGGCAGAAAGTCTCCCTGGATCCACCCCGCCGGCAACGGCCGCTGCCGTCGCTGAGTAGCCGCCGCCTTGTTCTTCTTCTTCCTCGCCTCCATCTTGCTGGTCTGACCTTTGGTCATGGAGGCGACGGCGAGCTCTCGAGAAGGAGGGGAAGAGAGGGGTGTATGAGCGCAGGTGGTGGCGAGGAAGACGGAGCAGGCAAGAGCAAAGGATTCGGCGAGCGTAACCGAGGAGTCTCGTCGCCCAGATTTAAATAGAACACCGACTGGGTCGCTGGCGAGATGGCCCGAAATCTTATCCGCCCAACCGGCCGCGGCGATATCAGTGGAGGAATTGAAGGCACGGGAATCGAGGAGTCAGGCGCTACTCGAGCGCGCTGACGTCGTCCCCGCTGAGCGCACGGAACCCGAAATTTTAGATCCCGGAAAATCCGCCGCTGTCAGTTGACCGGTCGCATCAAAAGATGCCGCGAAAGCACTCGGTTCCCGACAGTCTGTTTCGCAAAACACCTCCACTCGGATCGTTGGTCAGGAGAGATAAAATGGATAGAGGCAAGCAACGCCCAAGCTGAACCTAGCCCAGTCGGATCTAAACCTCGAGCACTGCTTCGACGTTTCAACCCCAATCCATTCGGGGACTAATGATGGGGTCATAGTCCTAGGGTAGGGTCATAGGCCTGCCCTACATGTCCTACCCAAGGACTACCCCACACAAGGGACATGACCTTAAGTATGCCCCAACTGAATTAAGGTGCCCCCATCATCCAGTCGGTAACAGGCCCAGAATCATCCAGTCGGAGACTAACATTCGGAGAGCACCGGGCATACCGACTGGATACACTCGGTACGTCGTAACCTCTCTGGAGGGAAACTGCTGTACGTTTCCGGGTGCATTTACTAGCATTTAGAGCATACGTTACCTGTAACGTATGCATTCAATCGCCACTACTCCACCCCTGAGTCAGAACCGTTGTGGAGGGCAGCGCACTCTATATAAGCCGCTCTCCCCCACTGGTCAAGGGGTTAGCAAATCTTTGTACTCCATATCACACTCGGTAACAAGCTCCGAGAGCACTGAGACGTAGGGCTGTTACCTCCACCGCAGAGGGAGGGGCCTGAACTCATACAACCTCGCCGTAGCTAGGACTCTGCCCATCTCATTCGTACCCTACACATCTACTGTCAGGCTTATACCCACGACACTATCTCCAAAGTCCTGCACAATGGAGCCTAAAAACTGTACAACTTCCACAATGGAGCAGAAGAGCCCAAAACTTGGAATGTGGACCTGCTCCGCAAGTTCTATACATAGAACATATATTTTTCATTCTTGTAATTAATCCAAATGGTTTGACGATAAAGTCCCTTCTTCCTACACATTTTATCAAATTTCTCACTCCAGTGAAACATACCTCTAGTGAGTAAAAAGACTTAGCTGTGAACCTGCTTTCGCCTAAGATAAAACCTTCCACGAGTGAGGATGACCTCCATGCTCGGGGGCTTAGCTCCGAATCTGCTTTCGCCTAAGTGAAAATGGTTCCGAATGAGGGCATAACCCTCATTCTGGCACAAAGATGGACATGGCCATCGCTAAGTTCGCCAGAACTACCTTCACTTATTGGTTGCGAACCAGAATTCGCCTAAGGTAAAACTAACTCCGATTGAGGACGACCTCCATGCTCGGGGGATTAGCCGTGAACCCACTATTTCCTAACTAAAAGCATTTTTGAATGACGACACGATCCCCACTTGGATGCCAAGATGAATAGGACAATCATTCCTTAGTTGCGAACCTATTTTCGCCTAAAGTAAAACCTTCCTCGAGTGGGGACAACCTGCATGCTCGGAGGCTTAGCTGTGAATCTGCTTTTGCCTAAGTAAGAAATGGTTTCGAATTAGGGCATAACCCTCATTCGGGCACCAAGATGTACAGGACCATCGCTAAGTTCGCAAGAACTACCTTCACTTCATGGTTAAGAACTAGAATTCATCTAAGATAAAACCGATTCCACGTGAGGAGGACCTTCACTCTCGGGGGCTTATCCACAAAACTGGTTCTCCTAAGTAAAAGCGGTTCCGAATGAGGGAAGGATCCCCGCTAGGTTGCCAAGATGAACATGACAATCATTCCTTAGCTGCGAACCTGTTTTTGCCTAAGGTAAAACCTTCCCTGAGTGAGGACGACCTCCAAGCTCGGGGTCTTAGCTGTGAATCTTCTTTCGCCTAAGTAAAAATGGTTCCGGATGAGGGCATAACCCTCATTCGGGCAGCAAGATGGACAGGACCATCACTAAGTTCATAGGAACTCCCTTCACTTGTTGGTTGCGAACCAGAATTTGCCTAAGATAAAACCAACTCCGAGTGAGGACTACCGCCACTCTCGGGGGCATAGTCGTGAACCTGCTTTCAACTAAGTAAAAGAGGTTCCAAACAAGGGCACGATCCCCGCTCAGATGCAAAGATGAACAGGACAATAATTCCTTAGTGTGAACCTATTTTCACCTAAGGTGAAACTAGCCCGGAGTGAGGACGATCTCCACGCTCGGGGATTTAGCTGCGAACCTGCTTTCGCCTAAGTAAAATCGGTTCCGAATGAGGGCACGATCACCACTCGGATGCCAAGATGAACATGTCAATCATTCCTTAGCTGCAAACCTATTTTCGCCTAAGATAAATCCTGCCCCAAGTGAGGATGACCGCCATGCTCGGGGACTTAGCTGCGAACTCGCTTTCGCCTAAGTAAAAAATGACTCCGAATGTGGGCATAACCCTCGCTTAGACGTCATGATGGATGGATCCATCATTAGTTCAAAGACCCAAATTCGAATGAAAAAATAGCAAAGAAAACCGCATTCCAATTCAAAGTAAAGGTACGGATAGCGGGAGCTCAAAGCTCACTCAAAGTTTTAGCATTACATCATTCACTCGGCATTCCAAGGCAAATCAAATTTAATGTATTTTCCGAGCATCCCTCGGAGGATGGCGGAACCACAGCTTCCACAAATGTGTCAAGGTCAATTCCAACAGCAATACAAGTGGTAGCCTCCATGAACATCTCCATGAAGTCCTCGACCCTGGCGTTCTTCCTGATGGCGACCTTGAGGTTCTTCAGCCTCTCTTCGTCCACTCCCATGCAATGGATGCGGATGAGTGATAGGGCGATGTCAGCTCCAGATCAGGTTGCTGACTTCTTCCAAGACTGCATTTGGCTGGGGAATCCCTTCACTCGTCCTATAAGGGCTCGCATGTCCTTGAGAACTCCCCACGAGGGGCGACCTCTTGGTCAATCTCCAGGACAGCCGATTCAATCCACTTTAAGAAGCCCAACACACAATCGATGTGCTCCTCCAGAAGAAGAAGAGCCAGAGCTACGATGTCTCTAAGGAGTCCCCTCTTTGGGTTCAAATCCTTTTCGATCTTCTCTGTCTCTTCATTGACATCGACGCAGAATCGTGCACACAAGCAAAGAACAAAGGGCATCAAACATCTCTCTAGAACCGCAAAAGACACTGCAAGAAATTACTTGGTCCCACAACATACCTTTGAGTTTTTCGCTCATATCCTTGCTGAAGTCCTCATAAACTGCGCCAACTCGAGCTTCTTCACAGTTACATGCTCAAACTTGCTCTCCCACTTGGCGCAATGCGTCTTTAGCTCAGCAAGTTCTTCAGCAGATTTCTTCGCAGCAACCTCCAAGAGATGTTTGTCTTCCTTGAGCTTTTTGACTAATTTGAGCTTGGCTTCAACCACTTTGGTCTTTTGGGTGGCCTCCTTCTAGGCTGACACCAAGTCTTCATCCCTCTTCTCGAGGGCCTTCTTCATGGTAACTAAAGAAATAGAAGTTTTCAACATCTCAGCAAGTTGATCTGGTAAAATAACCTTACTCGGATGGGGAAAGAGTTCAAATCTTGAGACAGTCGGATTGGAAATGTTTACCTTCAAGTGAGTGTCTCTCCTGCTCCAGGCGCTCAATCTTTGCTCTTTCGGCATCAAGACTGAGACGCAGGTCCCGCACCTCCTTCTCCATGGCGTCGTAACGACTTCAGAGCCCACATACATTTTTGCAACAGTGAACACAATCATGCAAAATTCAGCATTGGTAATTCCAAGACTTCCGTCGGCTGCTTCAGTCGACGACAGTCTCGGGGACTACACCTAGTGGGTGCGCTCAGCGCTCTCCCACTGGAAGGATGAGGATAAAAGACAAGGGGCCATGTACCCCATTGGTGTATCTCAAGTCAAAATAAGAACTAAGACTACCACCTACTGTTCCAGTCGGCGACAGTCTCGGGGACTACACCAAGTGGGTGCGCTCAGTGCGTGCTACGGCAACAAAAGTACTTTCCTCGCAAGGGTGCCAGAGATCCTTCTGTCATCTCTTGAGCTTGCATTGGTTTTTCCCTTGAAGAGGAAAGGGTGATGCAGCACATGAGCAATAAGTATTTCCCTCAGTTTGAGAACCAAGGTATCAATCCGGTAGGAGAATCTCGCCAAGTCCAGAATACCTGCTCAAACACAAAAGAGCTTGCACCCAACGCTTTAAAGGGGTTGTCAATCCCTTAAAGATTGATTGCAAAGTGAGACCTAGAGGCGGAAAGTGCAACGAAGAAAAAGTGTAAGGCTGAAAATATGGTGTGGAGTAGACCCGGGGGCCATAGTGTTCACTAGAGGCTTCTCTCAAATAGCAAGTATTACAGTGGGTGAACAAATTACTGTCGAGCAATTGATAGAACCGCGCAAAGTCATGACGATATCTAAGGCAATGATCATACATATAGGCATCACGCCCGAGACAAGTAGACCGATACTTTCTGCATCTACTACTATTACTCCACACATCGACTGCTATCCAGCATGCATCTAGTGTATTGAGTTCATGACGAAGAGAGTAACGCTTTAAGCAAGATGACATGATGTAGAGGGATAATCTCAAACCAATGTTGAAAACCCCATCTATTTACCCTTGATGGCAACACCAAGATGCGTGCCTCGCTACCCCTTCTTTCACTGGGTGAGGTCATCGCACGGTATGAACCCAAAACCAAGCACTTCTCCCATTGCAAGAATCATAGATCTAGTTGGCCAGACAAAACCCACAACTCAAAGAGAATTACAAGGATATGAAATCATGCATAAGAGAGATCAGAAGAAACTCAAATAAGATTCATAGATAATCTGATTATAAATCCATTATTCATCGGATCTCGACAAACACACTGCAAAAGTAGATTACATCGGATAGATCTCCATGAAGATCATGGAGAACTTTGTATTGAAGATCCAAGAGAGAGAAGAAGCCATCTAGCTACTAGCTATGAACCCGTAGGTCTATGTTGAACTACTCACGCATCATCGGAGAGGTCATGGTGTTGATGAAGAAGCCCTCCGTATCCGAATCCCCCCTCCGTCAGGGCCCCAAAACGTGCCCCGGATGGGATCTTGCGGAGACAGAAGCTTGCGGCGGTGGAAAAGTACTTTCGATGATCTCCTGATTTTTTCTAGGATTTTAGGGAACATATAGGCGCAAAACCTAGGGCAAAGGTGGCCGAGGGAGCCCGCAAGCCAGGGAGGCGCGGGCCCCCCTAGCCGCGCCATGAGAGTTTGTGGGGTCCCTGCAGACCCCCTGCCCTGATTCTCCGGCTTCCCGATCTTTTTCTGTTTCGGAAAAAATCTGATTCGCAGTTTCATTCCGTTTGGACTCCGTTCAAAATCCTCCTTTGAAAGCGCTCAAAAACATGGAAAAATAGGAACTGGCACTTGGCACTGAGTTAATAAGTTAGTCCTAAAAATATATAAAAGGCATGCAAAACATCCAAAGTTTGACAAGATAATAGCATGAAACCATCAAAAATTATAGATGCGTTGGAGATGTATCAGTGCGCCCCCACCAGAAGAGAACACCCAGCGGGTGTGCTCCGTGCAAACCCACTCAGGGCCAAAAATAAGAAAAATGCAAAGGGAAAACTCCCTACTGAGGTTGGCATTGGCAAGAAAACTCACCCGAACGTTCTCTCCACGTCCTCACTAGCATCATATGCCTATTTCAGTCGGCCGACCATCAACCCCGGTTGGGCTTACACCTCCTTGTGTGCACCTTCTTGATCCTGTGGGATATGGTGCAGCTGAAAGATATTGGCCATTGAAAGAATCGACGGAGTGGCACTCGGACCGGCTCCGAGTGATGCTCCGGTTGAGTCTGCACCCTGTGCGGGATCCATAGCCTTGGCCACCGAAGACCTAGTCACTCGGATGGGAGTGGCGTCCTGCTTCACCACATCTTCAACAGCTGGAGGGCTGGCCGGGTCAAGCTCAATCAAGTTTCATGGCCCTGCAAGTGTCGAAAGGCCTCAACAGTTATTTCAAAGAGAAATCCCAAGTCACGAATGCAGCATGGATGAGTTCAAGCATTACCTTTGGAGGATGCGATGTTGGCAACACCATGTCCTTTATCCGAAGTCTCGGGTTCAACCGAAGCGGTCGAAGTATTCGATCTGCAACAAAACCACAAAGAAATCAACCATCATTCGGGAAACTCTGCTCTTAAAATATAGTCACTCGACGAGAACACTTACGTTGAAGCTATTGGCACATCGACCTTGATGCGCGGAATGATGGCCTTCCGAGGCTTGGAGACCATGGTCTTGGGATGCTTGCAGCCTTCTGTGGCGAAACCTCGGGCTCACTCTGTCCCCGTTTGGATCTAGGGTTTGCTGCAGACGATACAGTCGGTTTTGCACATCGGGGTCATGGCGCCCCCAGTAAGGACTCCAGGGTCCTGGCATGCCTTGGTGCGAGCCTCAGCTGGGACTTCATCAGACGAGGAGGACTCCACCTCGTCCCCGCGTTCGTTTTCGTCGTCACTCTCCTCACTCTGGTCTTCGTTGTTGCCATCTTCGTCACCTCTCGAGCTCTTCGGATGCTAGGTGTCAATCGCCACGTCAATCATCATGCGATCAACCGCCGACACAGAACTGTTGAATGTTGTAAAGGCTTGCCGAGTGAAGAAAGAAAGTTCACGCACAAGGACAAAAGACAACAGCAATAAAGTTCATTCAGACAAAATATACAAGAGTTTACCTCATTTGGTGGGTTCTTCTCTGAGAAAGGAGGCATCAGCCTGGTGCCCCTAGGGTTGTCGTGCACGGGGGTTATGGCTTTGATCTTGTTCTCCAAGTCCTCTGCCCCGATCTCCTCTGGGTGAACGCGGGTCAGATCATTCGGTCCCTCATACTCCACATGGGGCGGGCCCTGGCCTGAAGGGGTTGGATTCTCCGTTGGAACAAGACCTCTAAAAGGTACATCCCATTAACACCATTCCACAGCAGCGCAACCAAACCGATCACCAAGATGTCTATGTCCACCTTCTTCTCCTTCGACGGGGTCAAAGAAGGAGCCGACTGGACTCGCTCGGCTGAGTAAGGTGGAAGACATGGCTGAACATCGCCGACTGGGATGTCCTGGTATTAAAACCAGGAGTCCTGCCAACCCTTCATGGAATCGGGGCAGGAAATTTGGGGGAAACTAATCTTCCCTCTAAGTTGTATGCCTAAACCTCCGCAAAGCTACACCACGTTTGCCTCCCCCCCCCCCCCCCGATTGAGAAGAC
Source organism: Hordeum vulgare subsp. vulgare (assembly GCF_904849725.1). Classification (NCBI taxonomy): domain Eukaryota; kingdom Viridiplantae; phylum Streptophyta; class Magnoliopsida; order Poales; family Poaceae; genus Hordeum; species Hordeum vulgare. The sequence continues at coordinate 317,741,719 of NC_058518.1, forward strand.
TTCTTCACCGTCGTCACTCGACATGTAAACAAGTGTTTGAACAATCCCCAATGCGGATGGCATCCGAGTAAGTTCTCACACAAAGACACAAAGTTAGTTAAATACGAGACGACATTGGGGGGAAGATGATGAAGTTGCGCACCAAAAAAATCGAGAAACGCACAGAAGAAAGGATGCGGGGGCATGGAGAAACCTCTCTCCGCGTGAGGGACGAGGAGCACTGGCTTGTCTCCTCATGCCGCAGGCTCCCGCTCGCCTTCCTCCGACAGTCGCCATCTCACCGGAGCCACGAGCCCCTCGCGCTCCGGCTCCAACAGATGGCCTTTGGAGATGCGGGACATCATCCAGCCGCCCTGGATCCAGCCCGGCGAAAGCAATCTGACACTAGACGAGGACCCGCGCGAACCCTTCTTGGCTCGCTCAGCATTTGCCATCGCGCCCTTCGCCATATTGCACGGTGAGGTGGTCGACCTGGGTGATGGACGAGGATGCGGTGGAGCTCTCGAATGTGGCAGCAGAGAATCAGAGCAGGAGGAAAAGCTCCATATATGAGAATGTGATGCTCTCATCTTTCGGTCGTGGCCCTTTTATATGCTGTTCGAGAGGATCTCCATCGAGCAATCCGCCGTCAAGGAGGGGATCCGCAGGATCCCTAGGACAACGCGTCTGCAGCACATGGTGGCATCTCAGGCACGGTAATCGAGGTGCCTCGCCACTTCCCCCACTCTCCACGTTGACGCCGTTTCCGCCCCCTCGAGCATGCTCCCACAATTCAAGAAATCTCGGAAACTCCACCACGCTTGCATCCTGAATGGATTCTGCATCCGATGGGTCAAAATGGAGCGGGTCGGACATCCTATGACTCTTCCTTCCACTGGACTTCAATCACTCAGGCATGCGTAAAGATGACCACGTCACCCTTATCTTGGCCCGAGTGGGATCCAACCTAACTTTTTATGGCCATTCGGAGCTCCGGGCTCACGTTCATCCGAACCATAAACTCGTCTCCCCAAGAAATGAAACAGTTGATACCAACCGTAAGCATGCAGACACGCCCGAACACTCGGAATATTTCACTCCTCAATCTGTAGTGGCTTACTACGAGTGTGAGTGAAACAACCCCGAGTTGCATCTCCGATGTCTCCGAGACACCGAGGAGTCTGAGAGGTGTCTTTCACTCGGCCAGTAAAACCCCAACCGATTCGGGGGCTACTGATGGGGTTGTCCATTAGGGGTAGGACCATGGACTTGTATTCAAGGGCCCACCTAGGGCCACACACAGTCATCAATGTCGTCAAGGCTATTGGTGCAGTATCGGTCTCACTCGGGCAAACAGATTCTCACTCGGAGTCCCAGGGTCAATCGGACCGTCTTTCGTCAGTCGGGCGTGCCCGCACACTCGAACTAAAGCAAGGTGCGGACAACGAAGATACTAAAAGGGCAAGAGGCTTAAACTACTACGTAAAGCACGGTGAAGACCAACGTTACTAGTAACGCCAGAATTGTAGATGTTATTACTAGTAACTCTCATAGTTATTAACATTAACTCACCTTGTAATGGTGCTGAGCCGATCGTGGCGCACTCTATATAAGCCGTACCTGAGCTCCTGCACAAGGGTTGAGCATTTTGTATACTCACTATAGGATCGAAAGTATGTCTAGAGGAGGGTGATTAGACTACTTGACAAGATAAATTTTTTGCATTTTCCCAATTTTACTTGAGAGGCAGCTACGACAGTTATAACAGGTCAAGCACACCCTACACATGAAGTTCTAATAGTATTACAGCGGAAATTAAAACATGCAAGTGTAAAGTAGAGGAGTGAGGTAGGGAGATCAAACACATGAGGTTGACACGGCGATTTTTGCCATGGTTCCGATAGGTGGCGCTATCGTACGTCCATGTTAGTGGAGACTTCAACCGACGGAGGGTAACGGCTGCGAGAGTCCACACAGGGCTCCACCCACAAGGGGTCCACAAAGAATCAGCCTTGTCTATTCCACCACGGCTTAAGATCACACATGACTAGCCTCGCTCACGGTAGATCTTCACGAAGTAGGCGATCTCCTTGCCCTTACAAAAATCTTGGTTCAACTCCAGAACTCCACATGACGACGGCCAGCACAACACGAGTCCATCTCGATCACCGCCGCCGGACTTGGGTCGTCCGTCTCCGCCGCCGCCCGCTCCGGATACTAAGCGGAAGCGTGCCAGCAAGAACGCTCCATCGATGATTTCTAAGCGACGGAGCTCCCCAAAGCGCAAACTGTCGCCCCTCCCAAAGGTACCTCATGCTAATCTTCCTATCAGACCTTATGATCGTACCGCTGAGGAAAACCCCAGGATAGCAAAGGAACATCATGATGCGCAGATGAAAAAGAAGGAACCCGAGCCCCGCCCGGAATACACCGAGAAGCAAATAGCATATGAAAAATACTTCACGACCCTTCCATCACAGTATGACTTACACCATAAGCCTGATGACTATACACGCACATTGCAGAAGGAAGGGCAAAAGAGCAGATCACGTGCAAGTGCAAGTGGGAGCAAATCAAGTTCAACTACAAGCAAAAAAAGATCATACGTTCCTCAGCTTGGACAACAGGCCAAACAGTCGATCCCACCCCTCAGGGTGTTACCCGAGAATGTTCCCCCTCTGGTGCAGGGGCAAGATATGGAATTAGCAAAGAAGTGGGCGGATGAATGGGGTATCCCGGTTGAAGAAGTTCTGGCTTCCCAAGACGACAGGTTACCCAAGGCTGTGGTAGCCCCTAAGCCACAGTTTGTCATGGGAGCGCCTTTGGTCAGCAAAGATGATCTCCCAACAAATATGCGTTACTTGCATACATGGTACTTAAGTGAATCAAAGAATGGGAGAACAATGATCGTGGCGAGTGTCCCACGCGAGTACTACGACCGCCCCGAAGAAATCCATATCGACTTTGATGAACTCTTCCATATGTACAATGCCGACGCCCTCGACAAATCGCTTATGAGTTGCTATTGTCTGTAAGTTTTTCAATTTGTTGTCTACATATAAGTTGTTTAGTTATTTCAATTCATTGTCTACATATAACTTGTACTCTATTATGCAGAATGAAGATTCTGGAATGTAAAAGTAGGAACATCCTAAATATTGGGTTTATTGACCCAGATAAAATACATATAGCGACGCTAACTGATAAACCCAAGGAGACAGAGGAAAACCTTCGAAGGTTTCTAACAAATCAAAATTTATGTGACCACATACTGTTTCCATACAACTTCAAGTGAGGGTCTTTACTCTGTTGTGTCCATTCACTTATAAGTGTAATTGATAAGTTACTGACACACACACACACACACGCACACACACACACACACATATATATATATATATACATGTGCAGCCTCCATTGGATTCTGTTGGACATTCAAATTGATAAGGGAAGAGTTGATGCCTTCGACCCATCATCGAGACCCTTGGAACAGTTCCAAAGCCTGCAGGACATGCTCCAAGGGTAATTTCAATCATTCTTGCGCTCTATCGGTCTCTTTCGATGATTTTATGATATATCAATTAATGAAAAACTTAGAAATCATTTTCCTTGTGGGGCAGGGTTTGGAAGCGGTTCAAGTGCGTGACTCCCGGTATCGAGCCTGAGAAGCTGACCTTTAGAGCGGCTCAGGTAAGTAGTAGTATGATATACTTCTATTTTCAATACATTTATGATGCTAGATTATTATTTTGATTATATATATTCTATTCTCGTAAAGTGCGACCAGCAGCCACGGGGGACGCATCTATGCGGATACTATGTTTGCGAGACCATTCGCACGTTTACCTCTGAGCACAAGGATCACAGATACGACGTAAGCAATGAACATTCACACCTCTATTTTTACCCGTCATTCTTTGTTATCATGATTGATATTCATATTCATCTCCTCTTCTTATATAGTACACGACCATGAGGGAGAAGGTCCTACCAGAGCAACGCGCTATTGCTGTTGCACAGGAGCTTGCGACCTTTCTGAGGACGGAAGCTATAGATGAGAAAGGACGATTTAGTGTAGCTAGGGGCCATTACTCATGTTGGTCCATGTAATCGAATAGATGGGCTCTAGTCCCGATAATTCAGATCTCCATATAATTGTATATATATGCTCGCTTGTAAGATAAGTTAATCTTATATATATATATATATGCATAAACATGTATATTTAGAATTATATGAAACTAATTCCCGAACACCAAACGAGGCATCACGTTAATCTCCCGAACACCAAACGAGGCATCACGTTAATCTCCCGAACACCTAAACCCTAAAACTCTAAAACCCTAAAATAAACAAAATCTGCAGAAACTCTTTAGTCCCGGTCCGTGTTAAGACCCGGGACTAAAGGTCCTGCCCCTGAGGACGCTCCGAGGCGCCCACATGGAGCACCTTTGGTCCCGACTTGGAACAGGGCCGAGACTAAAGGTTAGGCCTTTAGTCCCGCCCCTTTGGTCCCGGTTGGTGAACCGGGACTAAAGCCCCTTACGGGCCGGGACTATAGGCCCCGTCCCCACTAGTGCGCGTCGTAGAGCTAGCCATGGCACGACTCAACAGCGTTTGAGATGGCCCTGCAGGGGCGAGGCGGCTCGCTACAACATGCCAGACATGAGGCAGCGACTTGGTAGCGGCTGCGGAGGTACGTTGGAGATGGAAAACTGGTGGAGAACAGGCCTGGCGAGGCGAGCGCATGGCAGTGAGAACCGAACCACAGTGGCAGCACGCGCGAGGAGGCGAGCCAGCGCATCGGCGGCTGGGCGTGCTGCGGGTGGGTCAATGTGATGGCGTGGTGCTGAAGCGGCAACTTTGACGCGATGCGGCAGTGGCCGGCTCGGCGGGGCGAGGTGGAGTGACGCGGCGACTCTGACGTGACGCGGCAGTGGCCGGCTCGGCGAGGCGAGGTGGAGTGACGCGACGACTCTGACGCGATGCGGCAGTGGTCGGCGACTCGAAGCGAGGTGAGGCGTTGGCGACATGCGACTTGAGGCGAGGCGAGGCGAGGCTGCAACAGCCAGTATGGCTCAGGATGAAGCCGGCTCGAACACGGCTGCGACGTCAGGTGGTACCGGAGGTGTCGCGAGTAGCACGTAAACAGGCGGAGGCCAGCTATTATCAGCTATAGCTGCCGCTATTGTTGTTTCTACGGTGTCCAGCTATTTTGCTTTCCCTCAAAATCTTACATCTATAGCCCGCTATAGCCTCAAATAGCCCAGCTATAGCCCCAAATAGCTCATTGAAAAAGTCAGGTGCTAAATCCAATAGCCGACAATTTAAAACCTTGAGGCCAGGTGAAGGCGGGGCGCGGTCACGCGGTGATGGAGGCGGTTCACTCGGCCGCGGATGACGCGAGGTGAGGCGCAGCAAGCAGACAACCGGGCGCGCTTGGCAGCCAAAACTGCAACTTGAGGCGGAGGCGACTCGAGGCGAGCGTGTCGAGGTGACGGCTGGCGCGACTGAGTAGAAACGGCGGGACTCCAGCGGCGGCTCGACCCGGCGAGGTTGGAGCGTGCGGAGGTAAGTGGTGAGGCACGGCGGCCATCATGGCATGGGGTGCGCGTGGTGGAGGGGCGGCTCGGAGTAAACCGAGGCCGCGGCAGAAGCGTGCAACAGAGGTGAGCCCGCGGCGAGTTGGCAGCCGATGCGTATACATGCAGGTAGGGCAACTCTGTTACCATCTCTAGGTCGTGGAGATACATGCACGTATACTCCCTCCGTTCCTAAATACAAGTCTTTTAAGCGATTTCATTAGATGTCTACATACGGAGCAAAATGATTGAATGTACATTCTAAAGTATGTCTATATACATCCGTATGTAGTCCATTAGTGAAATCTCTACAAAGACTTATATTTAGGAACGGAGGGAGTAGTAAATAGTACATGCATGCGATTAGCACTCTGGCTGTGTAATCCATGAACGTAACCAGCTTGATTTGATTTTTGGGGGCTGCTTCCATCTCCTGTCCCCGCGCATCACTTTCCATGATGCAATATGATTAGCTGCTGGAGAACTTTGACCAGACTGATTCCATCAATCAGTAGTGGGGACGAGTTTGTTTGTCAGATGGCTCTCCGATTTCACCGACGTGGTGTAGATCCGATGCGTGTTGCGTTGATGCTAGCTTCCGTGAGACCCGGTCTGCTACTAGTGAAAAAGCAGGGTCGACGTAGATTTTCTTTTTTTATCTCCATCGAGCAGCAAGGTTGAAATAGACATCGTTTGTAGAGGATGGATCCTGATTCCGCCGGCTTCGACCACGTGCTCGAGCAAAGACGAAAGTTGAAGTTTGGCGGATCCCTTTGTAAGATTGGAGTTGAAATAGATGCTTTCGGACCGACTCATCTCCTTCTAAAAATTGCAACATTCTCGATCCCTAAAAAGATCCCTCCAAGAACACAAAAACCACCGTGCGATCAGCCCCACGGTGGGCGCCAACTATCGTGGTTTTGTCACGGCAGATGTCCTCGTGAGAGAACTTAGGTGTGAGGCCATCGCAACCATGTGGCGGCTTGAGAGGGGTTGGTCGGAATCGAGAGACGTGAGTTTACCCATGTTCGGCCCCTCCGATGGAGGTAAAAGCCTACATCCTGCTTGTGTTTCATTGATGAAGATGATGATCTCGATTACAAGGGTGCAGAATTGCTACCTCTAATCTCCAAGGTGTCTAATATGTCTCTCTATCGACTTATTTGTCTAAGATCTCTCTATTGAGACCTCTCAAAAACCTAACCCTCTTCGGGTGTCTCGCCCCTCTTTATATAAGCTGAAGGGGCGGGTTACATATAGAGTCCAAGCTGGATTTAAGCTTAACATATTATGACTCCCCATCACGGGCTTCTCTTCGTGGGCTTCTGAGTCCCGGGCGACTTACGGACGGATTGCTGAGTCCCGGGCGACTTACGGACGGATTGCTGAGTCCCGGGCGACTTACGGACGGATTGTTGAGTCCCGGGCGACTTACCAACGGATTGCTGAATCCCGGGCGACTTACGGATGGATTGCTGAGTCCCGGGCAACTTACCAACGGATTGTTGAGTCCCGGGCGACTTACCAACGGATTGCTGAGTCCCGGGCGACTTAGAACCGGGCTTCTCAGGACCGGGCTACTCAGGACCAGGCTACTCAGGACCAGGCTACTCAGGCCCGGGCTACTCAGGACCGGGCTTCTCAGGACCGGGCTTCTTAGGACCGGGCTGCTCAGGACCGGGCTTCTTAGCATCGGGCTACTTAGGACCGGGCTACTCAGGACCGGGCTTCTTAGGACCTGGCTGCTCAGGACCGGGCTTCTTTGCATCGGGCTACTTAGGACCGGGCTTCTCTTTGAGACTCATCTTCAGGGAATCTGTCTGCCGGGTCATACCGCGAGTTATATCCCCAACACTATGCATTTAGTACATCATGATCGGAATTATATTTATAATTTTTGGCCTCGTGACAGAGAAAGAATCGCTCAAGCTTGGGGAAGGCTTAAATCAATGCTATATTCATGCCCCAATCATGAGCTCTCGAGAGAAATTATCATTCAGAACTTCTATGCTCGGCTTTCTCATGATGATCGCACCATGCTTGACACTTCTTGTACCGGTTCTTTTATGAAGAGAGATATTGACTTCAAATGGAATTTATTAGAGAGAATTAAACGCAACTCTCAAGATTGGGAGCTTGAAGAAGGTAAGGAGTCAGGTATGAATTTCACGTTTGATTGCGTTAAATTCTTTGTTGAGACAAATACTTTTTGTGACTTTAGCGCTAAGTATGGACTTGACTATGAGATAGTAGCTTCATTGTGTGAATCCTTTGCTTCTCATATTAATCTCCCCAAAGAGAAGTGGTTTAAATATCATCCTCCTTTAGAAATCAATGTAGTCAAACCCACACCAGTTGAAGAGAAAGTCATTGCCTATAATGATCCTATGGTTCCCAGTGCTTACATTGAGAAACCACCTTTCCCTGTTAGGATAAAGGATCATTCTAAAGTTTCAACTGTGATACGTAAAGGCTATATTAGAACACCTACACCCCGTGAGAAAATTAGAGTTGAACCTAGCATTGCTATTATCAAAGATCTTCTGCCTGAAGAAGTTGAGGGACATAATATTCACTTCTGTGAAGATGCTGCTAGAATTGCTAAACCTCACGTTAGAGACAAACATAGGCCTGTTGTTGGCATGCATGTAGTTTTTGTTAAGATAGGAGATCATTGTTATCATGGTTTATGTGACTTGGGAGCTAGCGTTAGTGCAATACCTCAATCCTTATACGATGAAGTCAAAGATGAGATTGCACCTGTTGAGATAGAACCTATAGATGTCACTATTCAGCTTGCCAATAGAGATACTATCTGCCCTGTGGGAATTGTTAGGGATGTTGAAGTCTTGTGTGGTAAAACGAAGTATCCTGCTGATTTCCTCGTTCTTGCTACCGCTCAAGATAGCTTTTGTCCCATCATATTTGGCTGACCTTTTCTCAATACCATCAATGCTCATATTGACTGTGAGAAGCAAACTGTCACTGTTAGCTTTGAAGGTGTGTCACATGAGTTCAATTTCTCTAAGTTTGGTAGACAACCTCATGAAAAAGAGTTTCCTAGTAGGGATGAAACTATTGCCTTAGCTTCTATTGCCATGCCCCCTACTGATCCCTTAGAGCAATACTTGCTTGAGCATGAAAATGATATGCATATGGATGAAATAGATAGAGTTTTCTTAGAACAATATCCTATCCTTCAGAATAACTTTCCTATTGAACTCCTTGGGGATCCACCTCCACCAAAGGGTGATCCTGTGTTCGAGCTTAAACAGTTCCCTGATACTCTTAAGTATGCCCATCTTGATGAAAAAGAGATATATCCTGTTATTATTAGTGCTAGCCTCTCGGAGCATGAAGAAAAGAAGTTACTAAAAACTCTCCGGAAGCACCGTGCTGCTATTGGATATACTCTTGATGATCTTAAGGGCATTAGTCCCACTCTATGCCAACACACGATCAAAACTGATCCTGAATTCAAACCAGTTGCTGATCATCAAAGGTGATTGAATCCTAAGATGAAAGAAGTAGTGAGAAAAGAAATACTAAAGCTCCTGGAAGTGGGTATTATCTATCCTGCTGCTCACAGCGATTGGGTGAGTCCGGTGCATTGCGTTCCTAAGAAGGGAGGCATTACCGTTGTCCCTAATGATAAGGATGAGTTGATCCCACAGAGGATTATTAGTGGCTATAGGATGGTGATTGATTTTAGGAAGTTGAATAAGGCCACTAGGAAAGATCATTACCCTCTGCCTTGTATCGACCAAATGCTAGAAAGGCTATCTAAACACACACACTTCTGCTTTCTAGACGGTTATTCTGGTTTCTCCCAAATACCAGTTGCACAATCTGATTAGGAGAAAACCACTTTCACCTGTCCTTTCGGTACCTTTGCTTATAGACGTATGCCTTTTGGCTTATGTAATGCACCTGCCACCTTTCAAAGATGTATGATGGCTATATTCTCTGACTTTTGTGAAAAGATTGTTGAGGTTTTCATGGATGACTTCTCCGTTTATGGGTCTTCCTTTGATGATTGCCTCAGCAACCTTGATCGAGTCTTGCAGAGATGTAAAGACACCAATCTTGTCTTGAATTGGGAGAAGTGCCACTTTATGGTTAATGAAGGCATCGTCTTAGGACACAACATTTTTGAAAGAGGTATTGAAGTCGATAAGGCCAAGGTTGATGCAATCGAGAAAATGCCATACCCCAGAGATATCAGAGGTATAAGAAGTTCCCTTGGTCATGCTGGTTTCTATAGAAGGTTCATTAAAGACTTCTCTAATATTTCTAGGCCTCTTACCAATCTCTTGCAAAAGGATATTGCTTTTGTCTTTGACGATGATTGTGAGGAAGCCTTCGAAATACTAAGAGGGCTTTGATAACTACACCTATTGTTCAACCACCTGATTGGAACTTGCCTTTTGAGATCATGTGTGACGCTAGTGATTATGTTGTTGGTGTTGTGCTAGGGCAAAGAGTTGATAATAAGTTGAATGTTATTCACTATGCTAGTAGAACTCTAGACAGTGCCCAACGAAACTATGCCACTACGAAGAAGGAATTTTTAGCAGTCGTGTTTGCATGTGAAAAGTTCAGGTCTTACATAGTTGATTCCAAAGTCACTATTCACAGTGATCATGCTGCTATTAAGTACCTCATGGAGAAGAAGGACGCTAAACCTAGACTTATTAGATGGGTTCTCTTGCTAAAAGAATTTGATTTGCACGTTGTCGACAGAAAGGGTGCTGATAACCCAGTAGCAGATAACTTGTCTAGGTTGGAGAACGTTCTTGATGACCCACAACCTATTGATGATAGCTTTCCCGATGAGCAATTGAATGTCATCAATGCTTCACGTAGTGCACCATGGTATGCTGATTATGCAAACTATATCGTTGCCAAATACATGCCACCTAGTTTCACGTACCAGCAAAAGAAGAAATTCTTCTTTGACTTGAGACATTACTTTTGGGATGATCCTCACCTTTATAAGGAAGGAGTAGATGGTGTTATTAGACGTTGTGTACCTAAACATGAACAGGGACAGATCCTACAGAAGTGTCACTCCGAGGCCTACGGAGGACACCATCTGGGAGATAGAACTACACACAAGGTATTGCAATCTGGTTTCTGTTTGCCCACTCTCTTCAAGGATGCCCGTAAGTTTGTCTTGTCTTGTGACGAATGTCAAAGAATAGGTAATATTAGCAAACGTCAGGAAATGCCTATGAACTATTCACTTGTCATTGAACCATTTGACGTCTGGGGCTTTGATTATATGGGACCTTTTCCAAAATCCAACGGGTATACGCATATCTTAGTTGCTGTTGATTACGTCACTAAGTGGGTAGAAGCTATCCCCACTAGTAGTGCTGATCACAGCACCTCTATCAAGATGCTGAAAGAAGTTATCTTTCCTAGATTTGGAGTCCCTAGATATCCAATGACCGACGGTGGTTCACACTTCATTCATGGTGCTTTCCGTAAAACGCTTGCTAAGTACGATGTCAACCATAGAATTGTGTCTCCCTACCACCCTCAGTCCAGTGGTCAAGTAGAGCTAAGTAATAGAGAGATTAAACTAATTCTGCAAAAGACTGTCAACAGGTCTAGAAAGAATTGGTCTAAGAAGCTCGATGATGCACTATGGGCTTATAGAACTGCCTATAAGACTCCCATGGGCATGTCTCCGTACAAAATGGTGTATGGGAAAGCATGTCACTTACCTCTTGAGCTAGAGCATAAAGCTTATTGGCCAATCAAAGAGCTCAACTTTGATTTCAAACTTGCCGGTGAGAAGAGGTTATTTGACATTAGCTCGCTTGATGAGTCGAGAACTCAAGCATATGAGAATGCCAAGCTTTTCAAAGATAAGGTTAAGAGGTGGCATGATAAGAGGATACAAAATCTTGAGTTCAATGTAGGTGATTATGTCTTGCTATATAACTCTCGTTTAAGATTCTTTGCAGGCAAGCTTCTCTCTAAATGGGAAGGTCCCTATGTTGTTGAGGGAGTATATCGTTCCGGTAATATCAAGATCAACAACACGGCAGGTAATTGTCCGAGAGTGGTAAATGGGCAGAGAATCAAGCATTATATCTCACGTACTCCCATAAATGTTGAAAGCAATATCATCAATACCATAACTCCGGAAGAATACCTAAGGGACATTGATGAGCCTGTTTCAGACTCCAAAAACGAAGAGGTATGAGATTCGGTAAGAAAACAGAGTCCAAAACTTTTCCAATAGGAAATTTTCTCCATTTTGGAATATTTGAAAAAATACAAAAATTGGAAGTAGTCCGGAAAGTTCCCGAGGAGGCGACAAGCCTGCACGGCGCGGGCCCACCCCCCTGGCCGCGCCGTGAGGGCTTGTGGGCACCTCGTGCGCCTCCCGGACTCCGTTTTCGTGCAGGGGACTCCTTCTGGTCTGGAAAAACTCATTATATATACTTCCATTTGGTCTGACCCCTACATCACACAAATTTCCTCTGTTTTTCGTTTCGAGCCTGTTTTGTGCCGCAGATCTAGGTCAAGATGTCTTCTCAAGAATATGTGGGGAGAATAACCTCCGTCAAATCTATGGAGAAGTTCATGCTGATCTGAAAAGGATGGAGGTCATGGAGGCTAAGGAGAGGCTACCTAAAGAAACCAAGGGCAAGGCTAAGGAGAAGGATCAGGCATGGGACGAAGTTCAATCTATGCTCAACAAGGAAGAAGTTGAAGAAGTGGATTTCCTCCAACCCCACCTCCATCTACTGTCTTCATCTTTGATTGAACTCTTGACATCTCCAAATTATAAATCGAAGACTGATGGCCCTCTTGGAATCAAAGGTTGCAACCACAACTCCACCATCACCACCTAAGGAAGACAACTGAGCATTGGTATGGGCAATCCCCTTGGCTTGTGCCAAGCTTGGGGGAGTTGCCTCGGTATCGTATCACCATCACATCTTTTGCCTTTACTTTTGTTTTAGTTTTCTTTTTCTCTAGTTGAGTAAAAGTTTCTTGCTCGTGAGCCATATAATAAAGAGTGTATTAGTTGAAGGGCTTTGCCTCTTGCCATGATCAAAAGAGTGAGAATAGAACAAAAGCATGAAAGATCATGTTGTGATCTTATGGGAAGTGATGGCTTCACATATAAAAAGAACGAGGATTGAAACTTGTTGAGGGTAGGCAAACGTAGACCTTGGTCATTGTTGCAATTAATAGGAAGTGATAAAGAAGGAGAGGTTCACATATAAATATATCATCTCTGACACCATCTATGATTGTGAACACTCACCAAACTATTGCAAGCCTAGAAGTAGATGTTGGACAAGGAAGACAACGTAATGGATTGTGTTTGCTTTGCTTTGAACAATGTTACATGATTAGAGATCCCTTAGGATGTGACGATTGCTTCCACCTCATATTAGCCAAAACTCCCGTGCTAAGTAGAGATACTACTTGTGCATCCATAAACCTTCAACCCAGTTTTCTATGAGTGTCCACCATACCTACCTATGGATTGAATAAGATCCCTCAAGTAAGTTGTCATCGGTGCAAGCAATAAAAATTGCTCTCTAATATGTATGATCTATTAGTGTGTGGAAAATAAGATTTGTACAAACCTGTGATGAGGAAGACATAAAAGCGACAGACTGCATAATAAAGTTCTTTATCACAGGGGGCAATACAAACTGACGTTCCTCCGCACTAAGAGGACACGCATCCAGACCTAAAAAACGCATGACAACCTCTGCTTCCCTCTACGAAGGGCCTATCTTGTACCTTTACTTTTTTCCCTTGAAAGAGTCTTGGTGATCTTCACCAATACCTTATTTTGCCTTTGTCTTGGCTGCCGTCACATGCTTGGGAAAGATCTATATTCATATGTCAACTTGGAGGTAGGCATTCATGAATTATTATTATTGACATTACCCTTGAGGGAAGCAGTTGGGAGGCAAAACTATAAGCCCCTATCTTTCTCTGTGTCCAGCTGAAAGTTCGATCTCATGAGTACCACGTGAGTTGTAGAAATTGTAGAGAACGAAAGAATGATTGAGTATGTGGATTTGCTTTACAAGCTCTTATTTGACTCTTTCTGACGCTGTGATAAATTGCAATTGCTTCAATGACTAAAGGCTACCGGTTGTTACTTCTCCGTAAGGTTCTTGATCCATGCTTTACTTTGTGAAGGAATTATCACTTTAGCATGAGAGATTATATGTTGGTATTGCCGTTCTGATCTTGATCATGATGCGTGCATGTTCGTATCTTGTTTTGTCGACACCTCTCTCCCTAAACATGTGGACATATTTAGTGAGCTAGGCTTTCGCTTGAGGACAAGTGAGGTCTAAGCTTGGGGGAGTTGATACGTCCATTTTGCATCATGTTTTCATGTTGATATTTATCGCTTCTTTTGCTGTTATTTCACTTCACGGTACTATTCTTATGCATTTTCTCTCTTACTTTGCAAGGTTTGAATGAAGAGGGAGAATACCGGCAACTGGAATTCTGGCCTGAAAGTGGAGCAAAGTTGAGATACCTATTCTGCGCAACTCCAAACGCCGTGAAAATCAACGGAGATCTTTTTCCCAATTTATAAAAAATACTGGGCCGAAGAAGTACCGGAGGGGCACCAGGGGGTTCCCACAATCCTGCACGGCGCGGCCACCCCCAGGCTGCGCCATGGGGGCTTGTGAGCAGCCCACTGGCCCACCTCTTTTGCTATATGGAGGGTTTCGTCCAGGAAAAAAAACAGAGGGGAGCTTTTTTGTGGTTCTGCCGCCGCCACGAGGCGGAACTTGAGCAGAACCAATCTAGAGCTCCGACAGGATGATCCTGCCGGGGAAACTTCCCTCCCGGAGGGGGAAATCGTCGCCATCGTCATCACCAACACTCCTCTCATCGGAGGGGACTCGTCACCATCAACATCTTCATCAGCACCATCTCATCTCCAAACCCTAGTTCATCTCTTGTAACCAATCTCCGTCTCGCGACTCCGATTGGTACTTGTAAGGTTTCTAGTAGTGTTGATTACTCTTTGTAGTTGATGATAGTGGGATTACTTGGTGGAAGAGTTTATGTTTAGATGCTTGATGCTACTAATTACACCTCTGATCATGATTATGATTATGCTTTGTGAGTAGTTACTTTTGTTCTCGAGGACATGGGATAAGTCATGCTAATAATAGTCATGTAAATTTGGTATTTGTTCGGTATTTTGATATGTTGTATGTTGTTTTTCCTCTAGTGGTGTTATGTGAACGTCGACTACATAACACTTCACCATTATTTGGGCCTAGAGCAAGGCATTGGGAAGTAGTAAGTAGATGATGGGTTGCTAGAGTGACAGAAGCTTAAACCCTAGTTTATGCGTTGCTTCGTAAGGGGTTGATTTGGATCCACTAGTTTAATGCTATGGTTAGACTTTGTCTTAATTCTTCTTTTGTAGTTGCAGATGCTTCCGAGAGGGGTTAATCATAAGTGGGATGCTTGTCCAAGTAAGGGCAGTACCCAAGCGCCGGTCCACCCACATATCAAACTATCAAAGTAACGAACGTGAATCATATGAACACGATGAAACTAGCATGACAGAAATTCCCGTGTGTCCTCGGGAGCGTTTTTCCTCCTATAAGACTTTGTCCAGGCTTGTCCCTTGCTACAAAAGGGATTGGGCCACTTTGCTGCACCGTTGCTACTTTTGTTACTTGTTGCTTGCTACGAATCATCTCACCACACAATCACTTGTTAGTTGTTACCGACAATTTCAGTGCCTGCATATTTTTCCTTGCTGAAAACCACTTGTGAGATCCTTCTGCTCCTCATTGGTTTCGACACTCTTACTTATCGAAAGGACTACGATTGACCCCCTATACTTGTGGGTCATCAGCAAACAAAACAGATTATTACTTGAAAATTTAGAGAGTGGAACATGCAAATTTACTTGGAACGGCAGGTAGATACAACATATAGGTAGGTATGGTGGGCTCATATGGAACAACTTCAGGTTTATGGAAGTGGATGCACAAGCAGTATTCCCGCTTAGTACAGGTGAAGGCTAGCAAAAGACTGGGGAGCGACCAACTAGAGAGCGACAACAGTCATCAATAAGCATTGAAATTAACCAACGTTGAGTGCAAGCATGAGTAGGATATAAATCACCATAAACATGAATATCGTAGAGGTTGTGTTGATTTTGTTTCAACTACATGTGTGAACATGTGCCAAGTCAAGCCGCTTGAATCATTCAAAGGAGGATACCATCCAATCATACTACATCATAATCATCTTGAAATTCATGTTGGCATCCAAGACAAACCATTATAAGCTCCTAGCTAATTAAGCATGGCATCAGAAACTATGATCTCTAAGTTGTCATTGCAAACATGTTTCTCTCATAACAAAGCTGAATTAGGAACGATGAGCTAGTCATATTTACAAAAACAAAATAGGTAGAGTTCATACCAGCTTTTCCAGGCTCAGTCACTTCATCATATATCATCATTATTGCCTTTCACTTGCACGACCGAATGATGTGAACAATAATGAGAGTGTTCACGGATTGGACTAAGCTAGAATCTGCAAAGCAAACATAGCGGGGAAGAAAAAGTAATATGGCTCTTTGACGAATAAATAGATATGCATGTGAGAGCCACTAGGCATTTTAACCATGGTCTTCTACCTTGACCCAAAGAAAAAGAAAATTATTTACACGGAAAGCTCCCAACAAGCAAAAGAAGAACGGGAAATATTTTTGGTTTTTTTTAAACACCACTAAGCAAGCTGGAAAGTAAACTTGCAACTATTTTTTTTGTTTTTCTCAATTTAAACAAACACACGAGAAGAAAGCGAGAAAAAGAAATAAACTAGCATGGATGATACAATGGCAAGGTGTGAACACCGACTATCAAAGTGAAAGTGTGAGCCTGAATATAAAGTCGGTGAGAAACACGTACTCCACCAAGCTTAGGCTTTTGGACTAAGTTGGTTTACTCCCACAGCTGGTCCGGGCGATATCCAAAATCATAATGGGGGTTGTACGGGAACGCGACAGCTACCGCGTGAATAGCTGCCTCACAGAGGCGAGCAGCCTTTGCCTCCCTCTCATACTCCTCTGCCTCTCCTCTGGTTATGTAATATCTCCATTTTACCTGAAAGTCAAAAAAGGCAGGAGCAGGAAGGGTAATATGGAAAACACGTTGTCGGTTAAATATCCGGTATAGGAGGGATTCATTATCCCTCTCAAGGAACTGATAACGTGTCATAGCTGCGCGGTCAAGGAAAGCTGTATGGAGCGGGGGATCTCCTTCGCGGATGGGTACTCCAAGAAAATTTGCTATGTGAGTAGCATAGATCCCACCAAAGAAATCCCCTTCATTAGCATTATTATTTAGCCTCCTTGCGATTATAGCTCCCATGTTGAAACTTCTATCACCCGATACTGCGCTCTTAAGAATACTAAGGTCAGTGCGCAGAGGTGACAATGCTCAAGAACAGGGTCACCAAGGCAGCAAAAATACGCAACGAATAAAGCACTAGAGAAAAAACTAATTGAATCAATGGAGGAGTCAGATACCAAGGAACAATTCCCCAAAACAGTTTGGTGAATGGGGCTTTGCACAAGGAGATCGAAAAATGCAGCAAGAAGAGCAAGAACACGGGTTTGACCTGTGGAATGATCTTTTTTCGGAGGTGGAAGAAGGAGATGGGAGCTAGAATAAGTGGAGGGGGCCATGTGGGACCCAAAAGCCTGCCAGGCGCGTCCAGGGGGGTGCCCGCGCCTCGTGGGCTTGTGGCCCACTGGTGCATCCCCCTGACTAGCTCTCTATCTCATAATTTTTCAAAAATTCCAGAAAAAATCATACTTGAATTTCAGGGCATTTGAAGAACTTTTATTTTCGGGACACTTTTCTAAGGGACGGAAAAAAACCGAGAAGACAGGAGAATAAAGCTAAATTTATCATTTTTCTTCTAAACAACCGAAAGTAAAAGTTCGGAACGGAAGGTTGTGACTTCTAGATTCATCCATCTCATGGTCATCAAAAGAAATCCGTCAATGAGGTTGATCAAGTCTCCTTGACAAACCTTTTTCGAATCACATAAAACTGGAGAATTTTAGAAAAATCACTACGTTACCTCAATGGGGATGTGCATATCCCCAACAAGTAAATCATACTTCATCTTGACAGTAGGTATAGGGCATTCAAAGCTTCCAATAAGAATTGATGAAGTTTTTTCAATAGCATTGATGCAATGTACTTGATATTGTTTCTTCGGAAAGTGCACCGTATGCTCATTACCATTAACGTGGAAAGTGACATTGCCTTTGTTGCAATCAATAACAGCCCCTGCGGTGTTTAAAAAGGGTCTTCCAAGGATGAACGCCATGGCATCATCCTCGGGAATATCCAGAATAAGAAAGTCCGTTAAGATAGTAACGTTAGCAAACACAACACGTACATCCTCGCAAATGCCAATAGGAAAAGCAGTTGATTTGTGAGTCATTTGCAAACACATTTCATTGGGTGTCAACTTATCCAATTCAAGTCTACGATAAAGAGAGAGAGGCATAACACTAACACCAGCTCCAAGATTGCATAAAGCGGTTCTATCATAATTTCCTTTAATGGAGCAAGGTATAGTGGGCACTCCGGGATCACCTAGTTTCTTAGGAGTTCCACCCTTGAAGGTGTAATGAGCAAGCATGGTGGAAATCTCAACCTCAGTTATCTTCCTTTTATTAGTCACAATATCTTTCATGTACTTAGCATAAGGATACATTTTGAGCATATCCGTCAAACACATTTGCAGAAAGACAGGTCTAATCATTTCAACAAAGCTCTCAAAATCCTCATCATCCTTTTTCTTGGATGGTTTGGGAGGAAAGGGCATGGGTTTGTGAACCCATGGTTCTCTTTCTTTACCATGTTTCCTAGCAATAAAGTCGTTCTTATCATATCTCCCGTTCTTAGGTTGTGGGTGATCAAGATCAACAGCAGGTTCAATCTCCACATCCTTATCATTACTAGGTTGAGCATCAACATGAACACCACTATCAACATTATCAATAGGCTCATGTTCATCACCAGATTGTGTTTCGGCATCAGAAACAGAGACATCATTAGGATGCTCAGGTGTAACAGCAACAGGTTTGCCAGCATGCAAGTTCCTATCATCTTTCTTTTTATTCCTATTACCAGGATGACTAGGTACATCAGTGCTAACTCCTTGAGAATCTTCTTCAATTCTCTTAGGATGGCCCTCAGGATACAAAGGTTCCCGAGTCATTCTACCACCTCTAGTGACGACTCTAACAGAATTGCCATTCAACTCATTGAGCAAGTCATTTTGAGCCTTAAGTACTTGTTCTACTTGAGTAGTGACCATAGAGGCATGTTTACTCAAAAGCTTAAGATCATTGACACTTCTATCCACACCAACACTTATATGATTAATCATGCGAGCATTTTGTTCCAATTATCTGCTAACATAATCATTGAAACTTTGTTGTTTGGCAACAAAGTTATCAAATTCATTTAAGCATAAGCTAGCAGGTTTATCATAAGGAATATCACTCTCATTGAATCTATGAAGAGAATTTACCTCTACTACCTGTGTCGGGTTATGAAGACCATGTATTTCTTCAGTAGGTGGTAGATTCTTAACATCTTCAGATTTAATACCTTTCTCTTGCATAGATTTCTTGTCTTCTTGCATATCTTCAGGACTGAGTAATAGAATACCTCTTTTCTTCGGAGTTGGCTTCGGAGGTGGTTCGGGAATAGTCCAAGCATTATCGTTGCTCAAGATATTATTCAATAGAATTTTAGCTTGTTCCACAGTTCGTTCCCTGAAAACACAACCAACACAACTATCTAGGTGGTCCCTAGAAGCATCGGTTAGTCCATTATAAAAGATATCAAGTATTTCATTTTCTCAAGAGGGTGATCAGGCAAAGCATTCAGTAACTGGACAAGCCCCCCCATGCTTGTGGGAGACTCTCTTCTTCAACTTGCACAAAGTTATATATATCCTGCAAGGCAACTTGTTTCTTATGGGCAGGAAAATATTTTTCACAGAAGTAGTAAATCATATCCTGGGGACTACGCACACAACCAGGAGCAAGAGAAGTAAACCAAGTCTTAGCATCAGCCTTTAGCGAGAAAGGAAACACCTTAAGGATATAGTAATGGCGAATATTTTCCTCATTCGTGAATAGGGTGGCTATATCATTCAGCTTAGTAAGATGTGCTACAACCGTTTCAGACTCATAACCATGAAAAGGATCAGATTCAACCAAAGTGGTCAGCTCAGGATCAACAAAGAATTCATAATCCTTATCAGTCACAAAAATGGGTGAAGTAGCAAACTTAGGATCGTAATTCATTCTAGAATTCAAAGATTTTTCTTTCCACTTGCGCAATAAATTCTCGAGATCATAGCGATCCTTACAAGCAAGAAAGTCCTCAACTACCTCTCCCTCCATAACATAACCCTCGGATATATTAGGCAATTCATATCTAGGAGAGCTAGTTCTAACAGGTGAAACAGCAGGTTCTACTTCAATAATTTCAGCCGTTTCAGAAGTATCATCACATTCAGTAGTAACTCTAGCAATTTGTGCATGAAGAAATGCACCCAATGGCAAATCAATATCAAGAAAAGCATCATCATAAGCATCATGGATAGCAGAAGTAGCATCATCAAGCATAGGCGATATATCAAAATTTCTAGTAGGTGGTGGTGTCGCAAACTTACTCATAACTGAAGGTGAATCAAGTGCAGAGCTAGATGGCAGGTCCTTACCTGTCCTCGTAGTTGAGGGCAAGACTTTATTTTTTGGATCTCTCGGATTGCTCATAGTGATCAACAGACATAAATCCCAAGTGACTTAGAGAATAGAGCTATGCCTCCCCGGCAACGGCGCGAGAAAAAGGTCTTGATAACCCACAAGTATACGGGATCGCAACAGTTTTCGAGGGTAGAGTATTCAACCCAAATTTGTTGATTCGACACAAGGGGAAGCCAAAGAATATTCTTGAGTATTAGCACTTGAGTTGTCAATTCAACCACACCCGAAAGACTTAGTATCTGCAGCAAAGTTTCAGTAGCAGAGTAGTGACAACAGTAGCGGTAACAGTAGCAACAGTTACAACAATAGCGGTAACAGTAACTTAGCAAGGACTAGTAGGAAAAACTCGTAGGCATTGGATCGGTGATGGATAATTCTGTCGGATGACATTCATCATGTAACAGTTATAACAAGGGTGATTTGTAACTAGCTCCAGTTCGTCAATGTAATGTAGGCATGTATTCTGTATTTAGTCATACGTGCTTATGGAAAAGAACTTGCATGACATCTATTGTCCATCCTCCCGTGGCAGCGGGGTCCTAATGGAAACTAAGGGATATTAAGGTCTCCTTTTAATAGAGAACCGGAACAAAGCATTAGCACATAGTGAATACATGAACTCCTCATACTATGGTCATCTCCGGGAGTGGTACCGGCTATTGTCACTTCGGGGTTGCCGGGTCATAACACATAGTAGGTGACTACAACTTGCAAGATAGGATCAGGAACACACATACATTGATGAAAACATAATAGATTCACATGTGAAATCGTGGCACTCGGGCCCTATGACAAGCATTAAGAATAGCAAAGTAGTAGCAACATCAATCTTAGAACATAGTGGATACTAGGGATCAAACCCCATCAAAACTAACTTGACTCCATGATAGATAACTTAAAGTAAACTTAATTAAAACTTGCCAACCGTGTGCATAACCGTGACTGTCTCTTATGTGAGCTCCTTCTCCAACTAAGGACACAGTGGGGTTATGTCTGATGTAAGTAGGTGTTCAGGATCATTCATTTGATCATTATTAATTTACATCCGATTATGCGTAGACCATCCCCCTCTTATTCTTGTACATGTAAGTTAGCCACCTCAAATAAATGCTTAGTCGCTTGCTGCAGCCTCACCACTTAACCATACATCACCCATTAAGCTTTGCTAGTCTTGATACCTATGGAAATGATATTGTCAACACCAGTTGTAGGTACGGGTAAAGAGATACTTTGACGTGAGCGCGATGATTGTTCTATTTGGACTTTCTTATTCTTCTTCGTTGATCTAGGATGGGTTCCATGCCGACAACTTGGGATAGCAAGGATGGATGTCGTTCTTTTATCGTTTGGTTTTGTCCGTAGTCGGACCTTGCTCTTATTCATGATGATTGATTATGTTGTTCAATTGATGTGATACTGTTGTAGCTTGTGGCGAGTGTAAGCCAATTCCATATACTCACATCTTGTGTACATGTACTTGTAACGATATCCATTCTTGAAAACAATGAGTTGTGCTTCTATCCCTGTCGAGGCCCTCGTGCCAAAATAAGGATAGGATTGCATCTTGGGCGTTACATCATCGCCATGGACCTTGTCGTCGGCAATGTTCCCAGCCACCTTCGGCGCTGCCACCTCCCCCATCACATGCGACTCGTCCCCCTCATTCGATTCCGCCCTCACGAGCGTGAAATGAGCCCCTATGGACATTTTCTAACGAGCTCCTGCGGGGCCCGAGCCCCTCCGCCGCATTTCATAGTAGTCCAAGATGCCTCTGGTCGCCTAAGCTGACCTGGCCAACCAGGGACACCTCCCACTGGCACTGACCAACCGACCCCTACCCTAGTTAACCAGTTGACCTGGTCAACTCGTGACTCAGCACTAGCGAGTCACTGCCAGTGGGCCATCCCCCTAGAGCATATGGCATGTGGGCCCAGGCTTAAGTTAACCTCTAATAAAAGTGTTAATAAACTATACTAATTAAGTTGACTAAATGTATAACTTACATGTGGGTCCGACCCCTAATTTAGTTAATTAGATTAAAGTAAAACCTTGTGTCTATGACAGAGGGGGCCCACTAGCCAGGTTCGACCAGTCAATAGCCTTGTTGACTGCTGGCATCATCATGATGTCATGCTGATATCATAATAGCCTTTTCTAATTAAATTAGTTAATTTGAGAATACTAATAAAACATTGAAAATTAATATACTATAATCTATAAGTGGGATAAAAATAATTTATATATGAAAGTTGATGAGAAAAATCCCACGAATCCAGTTATGATGTCCGTTCATTTGTCACATACTCCTAGCATGATGAAAATGGAACTTTCCTCTCCAATTCATCTTCTACGTAGTAGCCAAAGAACAGGGAACTATCGTGAGATAATTTCCTGCTCCTCCATGACGTGTAGTATTGCTGTAACACCCCAAAAATCGGGTTATCGATTTTTGTGCTATTATTCCTTCCTAGTTTTTCTCTCCCGGATTTTCCTATGGAATTTGGCAAATTCCCAGGTGGATCCAGTCTATCCTCAACCTCTCAGTGCTTTTCCCATATCCCTGTGCCCTCTTGTCCTTGCTGAGTAAACCCCGAACCTCTTGGAAACCCTAGCTCCGAAGTATTGGAACTCGGAATCCTGTCTTGGTGATTTCAAACGAGAGATCATTTCCCTTGATCTGTTGATCCTCCAATTTCTCCCAGAGCTCATTATTCCCTCATAGACCCCAGATGTGCAAAAATATTGCCATGTCTTAGGCAATATTTCCCCTTTGGAATGAATTCCTGTTTCTTCCTGTGTGAGGAATTATTCCAAGAAAATAGCTATCCATCTCCAATGCTCATGAAAACTTGTAGATGTATTCTTTGTGATCCTATTGAGCTCCCATAAAATATTGGCCATCATATAATAAAAGAAAATTGCATTTTCCTATTTTATGCCAATATAGCATTTTGGGGCCTTTCCAAAGGAACTACCATTTTGGTAGCTGGGAAAAATCCCAAATAATTTGTGGAGATTATCATATCCATATAATCATCATTTCCATGAAAAGATCAAGTTCCCCAGTTCAAAAGTTGAGCACAAGATCCCTTTGCAAATTCTGTCCAGATCTTCTGTTTGCAAAGGAAGTGCTTGATTCCTTGTTCCCCTTGAGTTGAAATTTTGCAGAGTAGTTCATTATGATAAATCATCCTTGTCCACCAAAAGTTAGCCCATTCCAGCATGCCAATCTTCCCTACCAAAGTATTTAAGATTCTATCCAGATTGGAGCATTGTGAAGGAAGTACCATTTATATTTGTGCAAATGGTATGAATCTTTTTCAGTGTTTTCATATGCTTAAATCATGAGTCTCCTATAAATTTCAGCCATGTCCATTTAGCCATTTGACCCCAGCATCATCTTCTTCATTTCTAGTCAGTATGCCAAGTTACAAAGGAAGTACCCCATAGACTTATTGGATGGTGCTGAATTTTGGCCAGTATAGTGACCTTAGTGAGTGGTCAACCTCAGCCAAATATCATGCCAAGAGGTGCACTATGGTGGCCACACCACAACACAAACACCTTGCTGTTGGAGACTATTTGACCTTGGTTCTTTCACGTCAAAGCTGTAGCATGGAGTTTGATGGGTCAGTTCAGCTCAGTGTTGCTTGGAGAACACCCCAGACAAGGTTTGATAACTTGAGGGGCAAGGCAAGGCCATGGCCACGTGGTGACCATGGGCAGAGCGTGCCAAAACAGAGCTCTGTGCATTGAAGTCGACGGGAGCTTGTCTCCAGCTGGTTCTAAGCTGGCCAGGGATGTCGTGGAGCTTCCCCCGCCACAATATGCACACTCTGGAACCCTCTCCCCCTCGCCCCCTTGCTCCTGGAGGTGCCTGCCATTGGAGCTTCGCCATGGATCTCGGTGTTATTCTGGCGTCGCGAGAACTCCACCCCTTGGCTATAAATGGCGTTCCCGAGCCCCTTCCTGTTGAGCAGCAAGCCCCTCTCCCCTCCCCCTAGCCCTCACACCCTCCCTAGACCCCCGGGCCGCCCCTTCCCTCCTCTGCTCGTCGTGGCACGACTGCACCTCCCGTACAACGGAGCTGCAGCAGCGACAATGGCCGGCGCCCCCCCTCTGGCCCTGTCGCGGCTGGAACAAGGAGACGGGCAGAGAGGAGAGGAGAGGAGAGGAGAGAGAGAGAGAGAGAATGGGGTGGGCCCTAGGCGTAAGAGAGAGAGAGAGAGCCCGGGCCCAGGGGAGTAAGTGGAAGCGCGTTTTCGAAAATACATTTCCCCTATTGGGAAAACGTATTCTCACCAAAGGCACTATCTACTTCAGCGCGAGGGACTCGTTTGTACTTATTCTTTTTATAGATTGGTCCCTAGTGCTGTAACGAGCGTATCTCCGCGACTGTAGCTCCGATTGAGGTAAAACCAGCGCCCACATCTTCGTCTCGTCGAGCTCGTTTCGATAGTATCATTTTCATAATATGTTTGCATAGTAGAATTGACCGTTTTGCCCTTGCCTTTGTTTGAGCCTTTTGAGAGGGAAACCCTCTCGGGAAAATCTTTCCGGTGTGTTATTGTGCTTCTTCCAGGAACATTCTTCGACCCCGAGGCAAGCCAACCTATTACTATGAGCTCTAGACTTGCGTGATAACTTTGCTTACACTCTATGTGTTTATCTGTATCACCTTTTAACCCGCATTTATATATGACTGTGACAGTATTAGTAGTAGTTACTAGTATTACTTCTCGTCCAACATACGCCCTCAGATGTTGCTCTTATACATTAAATTTATAATGCTTGTGTCCGAATGTATAGTGATGTGCTGTGTGTGACTCTGACGAACCCTTGCTCGCATTTTCTTCAATAATGGCACCATGCCCGAGTCTGTGCTATTTCCGACCGTTCAGGGTGGATGCCAATTTTATATTTCTTTTGTCAGCAGCTGTCCCGTCTTCTGCGCTGCTTTTCGGCTGTCATGGGCAACTGTTGAATTCCTTTCCTTAGCGGTGACCCTATGCTCTGAGATGTGCTTCGGCTGTCTTAGGGAACTACTACTTTCTTCTTATCAACACTGTCTCATGCTGTGAGCTGCTTTCCAGCCGTCTTGAGCCAGGGTTGAGTTATTCTGGTCCCAGATCTATGTTATAAAGACCGTTCTGGTGTCTACTGATTTATTTGCTGATTTTATGCAAGGGTTCCGAAGGTCTACCGTATAACTAGATTCTATAAAAGTAATAGTTTGCTATTTATATTATACTGCTAAGATTACTGTGTATGATCACTTTGTGTTTTATCCGACAGTTTATGAATGTAGTTTAACAGTACTGGCTTAATCTTATTAATTATCGGATTGTGGTGACATCGTAGCGTCAGCCATGACAGATAATATTCAGGATAAGATACCTAGTTGGTTGATCAGAGTCACCCGTCTGGGTCCATCCGCACAACCACCTATTGCCGATATAAGACGGCCGTGACTTGAGCTGATCGCGTGATCTCTCACCGGTACCTTCAAAGAGGGAAGGTTATGCACGCGCGCTACCCTGATCATGTAGGCGGTGATAATCCTTTGAGCCGAGTTAAGGTGAGTTGGGTACCCGTCCCCGGTTGGGATAGTTTTGTTTGGCCACGATGGTGGCAGGTATCCTGAGGACACAGGGCCACCCAGGGAAAGACTCCGGAGGAGAGTGGTTGTCGGTGGTACAATGAGAGAGTCACGGGTCAGGAAGGTTTCGTTGGAGCAATGCTGGTCCACCCGAATGGGATCACGAGGTTAGTGCTACAAAGTGTGGGTAAAGTGTGCAACCTCTGCAGAGTGTAAACCCTATTCGAATAGCCGTGTCAACAGTAATGGATAGCCCGATCAGACCTTAGTAGATGGTCAACCATATCAGTGTTACTAATGATGGAAAAACTCGTCTTGTGAGAACATAGAGAATGTTGATCACATGATGTGTTAGCCAAGAGAAGGCTACATTATGACTGGTCAACTGACCGTGTGATGCAATTTGAATCCGTTCAGATTGGATTACGAGTATGTCGAGGGTTGTGGTACAACCCAGAAGAGAGTAACTGGATATTCGGTAACAGTAAACTAGTTAAGAACTTGTTGTGATCTTTGTCATGCTAGTGAGGTAGATTACAAGTTTAGTCTACGACAGGCTATGCTTGATTTATATTTTTCCTGTTGATTACATGCCATGCTTAGAATAGCTATTATATAATCATAGTGCCTGCTTTGTTATCTGCTTGTTTGGATGCCATGTATTTGGTTGTCTTGCGAGTACATTCAAAGTACTCACCTGGCCTTGCACGTGGCTAGTTGCAGGAGAAGACTCGTCGTGCTAGATCGTAACCAAGCCAGTCCTGCGAGTTATGGAGCCCAACCAGGGACGTCGTTGCCGATGTATCAGGACCTCTGCTGCCTTTTGGCTAGCCTTCGAGTCAAGTAATATTGTTGTAACCAACAATATTGTAATACTCCATCATATAATAAAGCCATATTTTCCTAGAATTTCTGTATCAAGCTCTTGATGTGCGTCCGATCTTATCATGGGGACGGATGTGTGTCGGCCCTCTATCGGGGTGCCACACCAGACTTGCGTGATAACTTTGCTTGCACTTTGTGTGTTTATCTGTATCACCTTTTAACCCGCATTTATATATGACTGTGATAGTATTAGTAGTAGTTACTAGTATTACTTTTCATCCAACATACGCCCTCAGATGTTGCTCTTATACATTAAATTTATAATGCTTGTGTCCGGATGTATAGTGATGTGTTGTGTGTGACTCTAACGAACCCTTGCTCACATTTTCTTCAATAATGGCACCATGCCTGAGTCTGTGCTGTTTCTGGCTGTTCGGGGTGGATGCCAATTTTATATTTCTTTTGTTAGCAGTTGCCCGTGTTCTGTGCTGCTTTTCGGCCGTCACGGGCAACTGTTGAATTCCTTTCTGTAGCGGTGACCCTATGCTCTGAGCTGTGCTTCGGCCGTCTTAGGGAACTGCTACTTTCTTCTTATCAACACCGTCTCATGCTCTGAGCTGCTTTCCAACCAGCTTGAGCCAGGGTTGAATTATTCCGGTAATGTCCTAGATTTGTGTTATAAAGACCGTTCTGGTGGCTACCGATTTATTTGCTGATTTTATGCGAGGGTTCCAAAGGTCTACCGTATAACTAGATTCTATAAAAGTAATAGTTTTCTATTTATATTATACCGCTGAGATTACAGTCTATGATCACTTTGTGTTTTATCCGACAGTTTATGAATGTAGTTTAATAGTAGTGGCTTAATCTTATTAATTATCGGATTGCGGTGACATCGTAGCGTCAGCCATGATAGATAATATTCACGATAAGATACTTAGTTGGTTGATCAGAGTCACCTGTCCGGGCCCATCTGCACAACCACCTCTTGCCGATATGGGATGACCGTGACTTGAGATGATCACGTGATATCTCACTGGTACCTCCAAAGAGGGAAGGTTATGCACGCGCGCTACCCTGATCAGGTAGGCGGTAATAATCCTGTGAGCCCAGTTAAGTTGAGTTGGGTACCCGTCCCCAGTTGGGACAATTTTGTTTGGCCACGATGGTGGCAGGTGTCATGAGGACACAGGGCCACCCAGGGCAAGACTCCGGAGGAGAGTGGTTGCTGGTGGTACGTTGAGAGAGTCATGGGTCAGGAAGATTTCGTTGGAGCAATGCTGGTCCACCCGAATGGGATCACGAGGTCAGTGCTCCAGAGTGTGGGTTGTTAGAGCATATATCTCCATATGTGGTTTTGGTAATTGATGACAATTCCTATGGACTAATGGTTGCCTTAAGTTACATTTATAGGATTTGTTCATAGGCACTTCTTGAAGTCCATCTGTTGGGTTCAAGGAGTTTATATGATGACCAAGATGGTATTCAAGGTATTATCCAAAGAATGGTCATAGAGACACATGGTTGATCAAGATCTCAGACAAAGAGTAAATCAAGATGATCAACACACAAAGCGTACAAGATGTACCGAGAGGGATCAAGTGATCCCATAGTATGGTAAGCATTGTCCATTACGTATTTGTGTACTAACCCATGGTCTTCGTGAGAGTTCTATGTGGGGGTTAGGTGTGTTTCCATGGGCTTGCGTCAAAGGGAAGATCGCATACAACCCATGAAGTATGACGTCAAGTTGTGATCGTCATCAAGATTGCGATGTGCAAGTTCAAGTGGATCAGCACGAAGATATCATGCTTGAAGCTTGCCGTCCATTGTGGTGGCAATGGACTTGTGAAGATATGCTGAAGAGTGGCTCACCCATAGTGAGTATGGGGGAGCAATCAACTAGTCTTCATCAAGCCAACACAATCAAGAAAGGTGGTCTATCTTGAGGAAGCCAAGATCATCATCATCTAGCTCAAGAGGACGAGGTGCAAGGTATAGGTTTGCCCTTGATAGGTTTTCTGTTTAGGATAGATTGTTGTACTATCAAGGGGGCTCTCAAGTGAGTAGCTTGATCGTATCATTCGTTGAGAGCTCAAACCATTTGCATCCTTGCAGCATACTTCTTGGTTCTTGTTTGGTGTTTCTCTTTGTGAGTTTTAGAGCTTACGGTCATCTTCGTGACAAGCTCGAGTTCATCGAAAACGGAGTCCATATGCATCTACTATGATGTTTTCGATGTTGGAGTTTTTGCCGGTTCTTCATTCATAGAGGACTCACATCTCTATATCTTTGGCATATTCACATTACTACCGCTGTTTGGATAGCCCTTGTCGTCCTGAATCCAACAAGCTTGGGTTTGCTCGATTCGAAGTTCGTATGCAAAAGTTTTGGCTGTTTCAGTGGCGAGCGGTAGTGCCGCTAGAGTTGGCGGTAGTACCGCTGGCCCTAGCGGTAGTACCGCTGGCTGGCGGTAGTACCGCCCCTGGCCAGCGGTAGTACCGCTCCAGGAGCTTTGTTCCACCTGCCTAGCGGTAGTTCGTGGACGGACCTTTTTGCGAAGACTTTCTTGGCGGTGGTAGTGCCGTTGCACTACCAGGGGCCCAGCGGTAGTACCGCTGGAGTGCTAGCGGTAGTACCGCTAGTTGGCGGTAGTACCGCTGGAGTGCCAGCGGTAGTACCGCTGGAGCTCGGGCAGAAAGTGGGGGTAACGGTCTGGTTCCTTCCCCCACTATATAAAGGGGGTCTTCTTCCCCCTTGGTCTTATCTATCCGTTGAGCTCTTGTTCTATCTCCATTGTTGACATTCTTAGAGCTTGATTACTCTCTATCCCTCTAATGATTCTTGCTTGTTCTTGAGGGAAAAGAGAGAGGAGATCTAGATCCACATCTCCACCAATCACTTTCTCCTCTATGTGAGGGGAACCCCTTGGATCTTGATCTTCGAGTTCTTTGTGAGCTCCTTGTTCTTCCTCTCATATTTCTCCATAGCTTTTGTTGTTGTGGAGGGATTTGAGTGTGAGGGACTTGACCACTTCGTGTGTTCTTGCCATTGCATTAGTTGCATCGGTTTGAGTTCTCCACGGTGATACGTGGAAGTGAGAAGTTGAGAAGCTTACTACCTTTGGTACTTAGTACCCTTCATATTGTTCTTCGTGGATGCTTTGGCGTCCTAGAAGCTTGGTGGTGTCTCGGAGCTCATTCATTGTGGTGTGAAGCTCCGGGAAGCGTCGGGGTCTCCAATTAGGTTGTGGAGATTGCCCCGAGCAATTTGTACGGGTACCGGTAACCGCCCCCAAGGGTTTCCACGTGTACGGGTTCGGTGACCGCCCCCAAGGGTTGCCATTTGTACGGGTTCGGTGACCGCCCTCAAGGGTCCCTTAGTGGAATCACGGCATCTTGCATTGTGCGAGGGCGTGAGGAGATTACGGTGGCCTTAGTGGCATCTTGGGGAGCATTGTGCCTCCACACCGCTCTAACGGAGATTAGCATCCGCAAGGGTGTGAACTTCGGGATACATCATCGTCTCCCCGTGCCTCGGTTATCTCTTACCCGAACCCTTTACTTATGCACTTTACTTTGTGATAGACATATTGTTTATTGTAATATATCTTGCTATCACTTAGTTGTTTATCTTGCTTAGCATAAGTTGTTGGTGCACATAGGTGAGCCTAGGTGTTTGTAGATTTTGTGCTTGACATATTAAACGTTAGTTTTATTCCGCACTTGTTCAAGCCTAAACCTTAACTATTTTAAAGCGCCTATTCACCCCCCCTCTAGGCGACATCCACGTCCTTTTCATGGGTAAAGTGTGCAACCTCTGCAGAGTGTAAAACCTATTCGAATAGCCGTGTCCACGGTAATGGACAGCCCGATTAGACCTTAGTAGATGGTCAACCATATCAGTGTTAGTAATGATGGAAGAACTCGTCTCGTGAGAACATCAGAGGATGTTGATCACATGATGTGTTAGCCAAGAGAAGGCTACATGATAACTGGTCAGATGGCCGTGTGATGCAATTTGAATCCTTTCAGATTGGATTATGAGTATTTCAAGGGTTGTGGTACAACCCAGAAGAGAGTAAATTGACATTCAAGAATAGTAAGTTGGTCAAGCACTTGTTGTGATCTTGGCATGCTAGTGAGGTAGATTACATGATTAGTCCATGTCATGCTATGCTTGATACATATTTTTCCTGCTAATTCCATGCCATGCTTAGAATAGCCATTATATAATTATTATGCTTGCTTTGTTATCTGCTTGTTTGGATGCAATGTATTTGGCTGTCTTGCGAGTACATTCAAAGTACTCACCTGGCCTTGCACGTGGCCAGTTGTAGGAGAAGACTCGTCGTGCTAGATCGTAACCAAGCCAGTCCTGCGAGTTATGGAGCCCAGCCAGGGACGTCGTTGCCGCTGTATCAGGACCTGTGCTGCCTTTTAGCTAGCCTTGGAGTCATGTAATATTGTTGTAAGCAACAATATTGTAACACTCCATTATATTAATAAAGCCATATTTGCCTGGAATTCCTGTATCATGCTCTTGACGTGCGTCCGGTGTCATCCTGGGGACGGACGTGTGTCGACCCTCTATCGGGGTGCCACAATTGCGTCAGCGCTTGCTTTTATTTATTGTTTCTTCACCCTCTTCTCTCTGGTAGACGTCGAAGCTAACATTGTTGTCGGGTAGGACTGCTCCTTCTTGACCAACCTTTTGCAGCAGAGCAACATGGCAAGCAAACCCCCTTGATCATTCCTCTATCGCCCCTTTTTTTCTCCCGCATGCTTGCATTAGATTTTTCTACTGTTGTAGATAGATCCTATTCTGATGCATAGCATGTCTTTGTTAAACTGTTGTTGTACCTTAGTTAATATTAAATGCTTAGTATAGGTGGCTTAGTGATCCCGAGTGACCCCACTAGCCCCAGTTGCCCCTGCTTCATCATAGGAGACTCGAAGATTCCATCAACTGATCGACAATCCATGACCCGTCACATCACCTCACACCCCTTAGTTGTACGACTCTGTAAAGCTACTATCGAATACCGAGGGTGATACATTGCAAGGTACTCCTGATGTTAGCTCTGTAGTGTAGTTAACCAGAGGTGGATTACGGAGGGTGACTCCTCCTTCCCCACTTCCGATAACGGCTTCATCGTGCAACCCCTCAAGCATGAACCACCGAGGGTGATTCATCCCTGGTCACTGATGGCCCACAAGTGTAGGGGATCTATCATAGTCCTTTCGATAAGTAAGAGTGTCTAACCCAACGAGGAGCAGAAGGATGTGACAACTGGTTTTCAGCAAGGTATTCTCTGCACACACTGAAATTATCGGTAACAGATAGTGGTGTGGTAAGATGATTCGTAGCAAGTAGCAAGTAACAAAGGTGCAGCAAAGTGGACCAATCCCTTTTGTAGCAAGGGACAAGCCTGTACAAACTCTTATAGGAGGTAAAGCGCTCCCGAGGACACACGGGGATTTCTATCAAGCTAGTTTTCATCATGTTCATATGGTTCGCATTCGCTACTTTGATAGTTTGATATGTGGGTGGATCAGTGCTTGGGTGCTGCCCTTACTTGTACAAACCTCCCACTTATGATTAACCCCTCTCGCAAGAATCCTCAACTACGAAAGAAGAATTAAGACAAAGTCTAACCATAGCATTAAACTAATGGATCCAAATCAGCCCCTTACGAAGCAACGCATAAACTAGGGTTTAAGCTTCTCTCGCTCTAGCAACCCATCATCAACTTACTACTTCCCAATGCCTTCCTCTAGGCCCAAATAATGGTGAAGTGTTATGTAGTCGACGTTCACATAACACCACTAGAGGAGAGACAACATACAACACATCAAAATATCGAACGAATACCAAATTCACATGACTACTTATAGCAAGACTTATCCCATGTCCTCAGGAACAAAAGTGACTACTCACAAAGCATAATAATATTCATGACCAGAGAGGTATTGAATAGCATCAAGGATCTGAACATATAATCTTCCATCAAATAATCCAACTAGCATCAACTACGAAGAGTAATTAACACTACTAGCAAACTTACAAGTGCCAATCGGAGTCGCGAGACGGAGATTGGTTACAAGAGATGAACTAGGGTTTGGAGATGAGATGGTGCTAATGAAGATGTTGATTGTGATGAGTCCCCTCCGATGAGAGGAGTGTTGGTGATGACGGTGGCGATGATTTCCCCCTCCGAGAGGGAAGTTTCCCCGGCAGGACGAACCTGCCGGAGCTCTAGATTGGTTCTGCTCAAGTTCCGCGTCGTGGCGGCGGCGATTCCTCCCGAAAGCCTCTTCTTGATTTCTTCTGGAACAAAACCCTCCTTATAGCAAAAGAGGGGAGCCAGAGGTCCAACAGGGAGCCCACAAGCCCCCTAGGCACGGCTAGGGGGGTAGGCCGCGCCTAGCTGGCTTGTGGCCTCCGCCTGGCTCCCCTCTGGTACTTCTTCGGCACAGTATTTTTTATAAATTCCAAAATAATTCCGCGTTGATTTTCACGGCTTTTGGAGTTGCGCAGAATAGGTATCTCAAACTTGCTCCTTTTTCAGGCCAAAATTCCACCTGCCGGCATTCTCCCTCTTTATGTAAACCTTGCAAAATAAGAGAGAAAAGGCATAAGTATTGTACCGTGAAGTGTAATAACAGCCCATAAAGCGATAAATATCAACATGAAAGCATGATGCAAAATGGACGTATCAACTCCCCCAAGCTTAGACTTCGTTGTCCTAAAGCGGAAATTGAGATCAATAAATATGCCCACATGTTTAGAGAG
Organism: Hordeum vulgare subsp. vulgare; assembly: GCF_904849725.1. Lineage (NCBI taxonomy): Eukaryota > Viridiplantae > Streptophyta > Magnoliopsida > Poales > Poaceae > Hordeum > Hordeum vulgare. The sequence continues at coordinate 317,775,344 of NC_058518.1, forward strand.
AGAGGTGTCGACAAAACAAAATAAGGACATGCAGGCATCATGATCATAGTTAGAACAACAATATCATCATATAATCTCTTATGCCAAAGTGATAATTCCTTCACAAAGTAAAATATGGATCAAGAGCCTTACTGAGAATTAACAACCAACAACCTTTAGTCATTGAAGCAATTGCAATTTATCATAACATCGGAAAGAGTCAAATAAGAGATTTTAAAGCAAATCCACATACTCAATCATCCTTTTGTCTTCTACAATTGCTACAACTCACGTGGTACTCATGAGATCAAAGTTTCAGCTGAACACAGAGAAAGATAGGGGCTTATAGTTTCGCCTCCCAACTGCTTACCTCAAGGGTAATGTCAATAATAATTCATGAATACTTACTTCCAAGTTGACATATGAATATAGATCTTTCCCAAGCATATGACGTTAGCCAAGATAAAGGCGAAATAATGGATTGGTGTAGATCACCATGACTCTTTCAAGGGCAGAAAGTAAAGGTACAAGATAGGCCCTTCGCAGAGGGAAGCAGAGGTTGTCATGCGCTTTTGGGGTTTGAATGTGTGTCCTCTTAGTGTGAAGGAACGTCACCTTATATTGCCTCCTGTGATAAAGAACTTTATTATGCCGTCTGTCGCTTTTATGTCTTCCTCATCACAGGTTCGTACAAAGCTTATTTTCCACACACTAATAGATCATACATAATTAGGGAACAATTTTTATAGCTTGCACCGATGACAACATACTTGAGGGATCTTATTCAATCCATAGGTAGGTATGGTGGACTCTCAAGGCAAAACTGGGTTGAAGGTTTATGGATGCACAAGTAGTATCTCTACTTATTGCGGAAGTTTTGGCTAATATCAGGTGGAAGCAAGCGTCACATGCCAAGGGATCTCTACTCATATAATCATTGTTCGGAACCAAGCAAACATAATTGATTATGTTGTCTTCCTTGTCCAACATCTACTTCTAAGCATGCAATAGTTTAGTGAGTGTTTACAATCATAGATGGTGTCAAAGATGATATATTTATATGTGAACTTCTCCTTCTTTATCACTTCCTATTAATTGCAACAATGACCAAGGTCTACTTTTGTCCACCCTCAACAAGTTTCAATCAACATTCTTTTTATATGTGAAGCCATCACTTCCCATAAGATCATTACATGATCTTTCATGCTTTTGTTCTTTTATCATTCTCTTGATCATGGCATGAAGCAAGGCCCTTAACAAAAAACTATTTATTATATGACTCATGAACTCGAATACATCGGGGGTGACACAAAGAAAAACTCAAGCCTAAAATGCTAAGAACTTTATTCTACTAGAGGAAGATAAAACCAAAAAGGATCGAACTAAGAAAATGTAAAGGCAAAAGATGTGATGGTGATACGATACCGGGGCAACTCCCCCAAAATTGGCATAAGCCAAGGGGATTGCCCATATATACCTATGCTTAGTTGTCTTCCTTTGGAGGTGATGGTAGTGGAGTTGTTGCAACTTGGGTTTGATCCTCCGTCTTCCAAGGCATAGGTGCTCCATCATGGAAAGAGGACCGAGTCTCCGGAATCCTCAAATCTGCAGCCAACCGTATTGATTTAAATCTATACTCATACTCATAGTTTTGGTTCTGCAGGTCATAGATATGGGCTTGGAGGTGATCAATTCTGTCATAGAGCCTGGAGAGGTGCTTCCCGATGTCATTAGCATCGATCTTGTGCTTGTTGGTGAACTCCGTGATCATCATGTGGTTGGCGTTGAGTCCACGCTCCACCATCCCTTGGCACTTGAAGACTTTTTGCTCCATTGCTTCGAGCCTTGCCTCCATGCTTCCGGTCTTCTTGGGCCCCTCAACATCACGGATGTGCAGCACCCCCTCACGCATCTCAATAGATTGAGGGTGTTGCAGCACTCCCGTGAGGTAGGGATTGATGACCTTCTCAAAGATCTTGTCCTTCAGAGCTTTTGGGGCGTCATAACGATCTAGATCTGCAGCAGAAACAGGCTCAAAACGAAAACACAGGAAAATTGCATGATACGAGGGCCAGACCTTTCGGGAGAATATATAATGATTTTTTTCCGACCAGAAGGAGTACTCCGCAAGAAAACACAGTCCGGGAGGCACACGAGGTGGTCACAAGCCCCCCAGGCGCGGCGAGGGGGGTGGTCCGTGCCTGGCAGGCTTGTCGCCTCCTCGTGCGATTTACGGGCTACTTTAAATTTTTTCTATTTTTCTAAAAATTCCAAAACGGGGAAAAATTCCTACTCGAAAAGTTTTGGAGTTGGTTTACTTACCGAATCACATACCTCTTCGTTTTCTGAGTCTGAAACAGGCTGATAAATATCCCTTATGTACTCCTCCGGAGTTATGGTATTGATAATATTGCTTTCAACATTTATGGGAGTACTTGAGATATAATGCTTGATCCTTTGCCCATTTACCACTCTAGGAAAATTACCTTCTGTGTTGTTGATCTTGATGGCACCGGAACGATATACTTCCTCAACAATGTAGGGACCTTCCCATTTAGAGAGAAGCTTGCCTGCAAAAAATCTTAAACGAGAATTATATAGCAAGACATAATCACCTACATTGAACTCACATTTTTGTATCCTTTTATCATGCCACCTCTTAACCTTTTCTTTGAACAACTTGGCATTTTCATATGCCTGAGCTCTCCATTAATCAAGTGAGCTAATATCAAATAACCTCTTCTCACCAGCAAGTTTGAAATCAAAGTTGAGCTCTTTGATTGCCCAATAAGCCTTATGCTCTAGCTGAAGAGGTAAATGACATGCTTTACCGTAAACCATTTTGTACGGAGACATGCCCATGGGATTCTTATAGGCAGTTCTATAAGCCCACAATGCATCGTCAAGCTTCTTAGACCAATTCTTTCTAGACCTATTGACAGTCTTTTGCAGAATTAGTTTAATGTCTCTATTGCTTAGCTCTACTTGACCACTGGACTGAGGATGATAGGGACATGCAACTCTATGGTTGACATCATACTTAGCAAGCGTTTTACAAAAAGCACCATGAATGAAATGTGAACCACCATCAGTCATTAGATATCTAGGGACTCCAAATCTAGGGAAAATAACTTCTTTAAGCATCCTGATAGAGGTGTTGTGATCATCACTACTAGTTGGGATATCTTCTACCCACTTAGTAACGTAATCAAATTCAACTAGGCTATGAGTATACCCATTGGATTTTGGAAAAGGTCCCATATAATAAAAGCCCCAAACATCAAATGGTTCAATGACAAGTGAATAGTTCATAGGCATTTCCTAACGTTTACCAATATTACCTATTCTTTGATATTCATCGCAAGATAAGACAAACTTACGGGCATCCTTGAAGAGAGTGGGCCAATAGAAACCTGATTGCAATACCTTGTGTGCAGTTCTATCTCCCGCATGGTGTCCTCCGTAAGACTAGGAGTGACACTTCTGTAGGATCTGTCCCTGTTCATGCTCAGGTACGCAACGTCTAATAACACCATCTACTCCTTCTTTATAAAGGTGAGGATCATCCCAAAAGTAATGTCTCAAATCAAAGAAGAATTTCTTCTTTTGCTGGTATGTGAAACTAGGTGGTATATATTTGGCAATGATATAATTTGCATAATCAGCATACCATGGTGCACTACGTGAATTATTGATGACATTCAATTGCTCACCAGGAAAACTATCATCAATAGGTTGTGGGTCATCAAGAACATTCTCCAACCTAGACAAGTTATCTACTAGTGGGTTCTCAGCACCCTTCCTATCGACAACATGGAAATCAAATTCTTGTAGCAAGAGAACCCATCTGATAAGTCTAGGTTTAGCATCTTTCTTTTCCATGAGGTACTTAATAGCAGCGTGATCAGCGTGAATAGTGACTTTGGAATCAACAATGTAAGACCTGAACTTTTCACATGCAAACACGACTTCTAAAAATTCCTTTTCCGTAGTAGCATAGTTTCTTTGGGCATTGTCTAGAGTTTTACTAGCATAGTGAATAACATTCAACTTCTTATCAACTCTTTGTCCAAGAATAGCACCAACAGCATAATCACTAGCATCACACATGATTTCAAAAGGTAAGTTCCAATCAGGTGGTTGAACAATAGGCGCAGTTATCAAAGCCTTCTTAAGTATTTCGAAGGCTTCCTCACAATCATCGTCAAAAACAAAAGGAATATCCTTTTGCAAGAGATTGGTAAGAGGCCTAGAAATCTTAGAGAAGTCTTTAATGAACCTTCTATAGAAACCAGCATGACCAAGGAAACTTCTTATACCTTTTATATCTGTGGGGCATGGCATTTTCTCGATCGCATCAACTTTAGCCTTATCGACTTCAATACCTCTTTTAGAAATTTTATGTCCTAAGACAATGCCTGCATTAACCATAAAGTGGCACTTCTTGCAATTCAAGACAAGATTGATATCTTTACATCTCTGCAAAACTCGATCAAGGTTGCTGAGGCAATCATCAAAAGAAGACTCATAAACGGAGAAGTCATCCATGAAAACCTCAACAATCTTTTCACAAAAATCAGAGAATATAGCCATCATACATCTTTGAAAGGTGGCAGGTGCATTACATAAGCCAAAAGGCATACGTCTGTGTGCAAAGGTACCGAAAGGGCAGGTGAAAGTGGTTTTCTCCTGATCAGATTGGGCAACAGGTATTTGGGAGAAACCAGAATAACCATCTAGAAAGCAGAAGTGTTTGTGTTTAGACAGTGTTTCTAGCATTTGGTCGATCAAAGGCAAAGGGTAATGATCTTTCCTAGTGGCTTTATTCAATTTCCTAAAATTGATTACCATCCTATAGCCAGTAATAAACCTGCGTGGGATCAATTCATCCTTATCACTAGGGACAACGGTAATACCTCCCTTCTTAGGGACGCAATGCACCGGACTCACCCAATCACTATGAGCAACAAGATAGATAATACCTGCTTCCAGGAGCTTTAGTATTTCTTTTCTTACTACCTCTTTCATCTTAGGATTTAATCTCCTTTGATGATCACCAAATGGTTTGGAATCAGGATCGGTTTTAATTTTGTGCTGGCATAGAGTGGGACTAATGCCCTTAAGATCATCAAGAGTATATCCAATAACAGCACGGTGCTTCCTCAGAGTTTTTAGTAACTTCATTTCTTCATGCTCTGGGAGGCTAGCACTAATAATAACAGGATATATCTCTTTTTCATCGAGATAAGCATACTTAAGAGTATGAGGTAACTGCTTAAGCTCAAACACAGGATCACCCTTTGTTGGGGGTGGATCTCCAAGCAGTTCAACACGCAAATTATTCTTAAGGATAGGATGTTGTTCAAAGATAAGTCTATCTATCTCATTCCTTTCATCCATATGCATATCATTTTAATGCTCAAGCAAGTATTGCTCTAAAGAATCAGCAGGTGGCACAACGATAGAAGCTAGAGCAATAATTTCATCCTTACTAGTTAACTCTTTTTCATGAGGTTGTCTACCAAACTTGGAGAAATTGAACCCATGTGACACACCTTTAAAGCCAACAGTGACAGTTTTCTTCTCACAGTCAATATGAGCATTGACAGTATTGAGGAAGGGTCTGCCAAATATGATGGGAAAAAAGCTAGCTTGTGTGGTAGCAAGAACAAGAAAATCCACAGGATACTTTGTTTTACCACACAAGACTTCAACATCTCCCAAAGGGAAGATAGTATCTCTATTGGCAAGCTGAATAGTGACATCAATAAGTTCCATCTCAATAGGTGCAATCTCGTCTTTAATTTCATCATATAAGGATTGAGGTATTGCACTAACCCTAGCACCCACGTCACATAAACCATGATAACAATGATCTCCTATCTTAACAAAAACAACAGGCCTGCCAACAACAGGCCTATGTTTGTCTCTAGCATGTGGTTTAGCAATTCTAGCAGCATCTTCACAGAAGTGAATATCATGGCCATCAACATTGTCGTACAGGAGATCTTTGATAATAGCAATGCTAGGTTCAACTCTAATTTTCAACATGGTGAAAGTACGTTATATCGACTAGAGGGGGGTGAATAGGAGATTTTTAGAATTTCAACACTGAGGAAATTCCTTTTGAGGAAATTCCTCTCTGATGACTAACTTACAGCGGAAACAGCAAAAGGATCAGGAGAGCAAAGTATCACTACAACAGTTTTTCAGGGTGAGGAATATGAAAAACATTTTGCACAGTACGCAGGCACGAAGAAAGCAGATGAGGATTAACTCGCGTGAAGAATTTGGGGTTGAGGAATTTCAGAAAAAGTCTTCCGCAAATTCTTAAAACAGTGACTGTGAAAATCATCAACACACAAGCTGAGGAATGTAAAGAGTTGAAGAAATAGAACCCGTTTCACAGTGAACACAGTGGTTGATGACCCAGTTCCAACAGCTGTGACAGTTGTACATCTGGTTTGGAGTGGCTTGGTATTGAAACCAAAAGACACACAATCTCGGGACACACAGTCCCTACCGTATTCTCCTTGGGCTAAGAACACACAATCCTCACCCAACACTCGTGGTAAGTCTTCAGGGCAGACTTCCAAACCCTCACAAACTTGGTCACCTAGCAATCCACAATTGACTGCTGGATTGCTCTAGACCATGACGCCTAACCGTCTGGAGGATGCACTGTCCTCAAAGGTAAAAGGCTTCAGTCTCACACAGGAACAACTTCTTCAGTGATGCTCAATCACTTGGTTTTCAGTTTGTGGTTTGGTGTTTGGGGTATTTCCTCACTGATGAATTACTCTCGAAGACTCTGAGGAATTTGGGTTGCTCTTATGACAAGTGTCAGTTTCTAATGGAGCAGCCAACCAGCTAATGGTTGTGGGGGCGGCTATTTATAGCCTGGGAGCATCCCGACATGATTTGACATTAAAGCCCTTCAATAATATGACCGTTGGTGTGGATAAGACCAATGATGTGGCACGACTATCGGTAACGGTCGGGACCCTCAACAGTGAGAGTCCTCATGTCTCTCATATTCCTCACTTGAGGCTTTTGGTAGGATTAGGCTTGGGTTGAGCATCATGAGGAAATTCATTCCAATCTGTTACTTTGACCCCCTTTAATAGTACGGTGTTCCTATTACTCAAGTGTGAAGAAAATAAAACAAAAAGGATAAATCTTCATGCTTCAAAGTCTTCAGATTGATTTTCTTCAGGACGCACCGAACGCCTCATTTTCAATATCTTCATGAGGAATATCAATTTCATCACAATTTCTTCACGATTCAATTCTTCAGCTTCAGACCAATTTCTTCAGCCGAAGATATACATTTTTAGGGCTCGATATTCATCGAATATTTCAAACTCCTCAGCGACTTATAGATCATGTGTACACTCACGAACACATCAGATACTTAACCTATAAGTATTCAAACCACCAAAATCACTAAGGGGCACTAGATGCACTTACAATCTCCGCCTTTTTGGTGGTTGATGACAATTAGGTTAAGTCTTCAACGGGGATAAAAATATGAAGTGTAAATACTCATTTGAGGAATTTGAAATCAAGATTCAGAGAGACTCCCCCTGAAGATGTGCATATCTTGAGGATTTTGATTTTCACAGCAAATGCACATTGATGATTTATATCATGGAGATCTCCCCCCGAGTCTTGTAAATCATGCATACATACGACATATAGTATGAAGAAATTGAGGATGCATGATGACAAATGGTATCTGACGAATTCCAGGATGCGTGCATTAAAATTTTGAGGAATAAGCATGCGAAGAAAAACGATCAAAAGCGTCAGAGTACCATCGGGCTTAAGTTACAACTCATTACATAAAACACTTCAGAACAGCCAAGAGTTTGTAACTTAAATAAAGTTTATAAGCCCCCAAAATATCCCGCGTGAAGACTAACTCTCAGATTTCTCCCCCTTTGTCATCAAGTGACAAAAAGGGACAAATTAAGGACTAACGCCCATGAAGACTTTCACTTCTTGGCAGTTGAGGAAGACGCGTGAGGATTCTTGGGAGCAGACTTCCTCCTTGGACAAGTGGCAGTATCTTGTTGATCTTCATCTAATTCAGCCGTGCGGAATGGAGAAAACGAACTGTCCTCAAGGTCTAGAACTGGAATTGTCCTGAATTTCTTCTTTGGTGGCCACGACCAGTCGAAGTCCTGCACAAACTCCAATTCTTCAAGTTCTGCTGGAGTCTTCAAATGAGCTAGTGTGGCCCAGGTGCGATCAAAAACCTGATGAAGATAATGATGGTTAAGCTTCACGTCATTTTGTGTTTCATTGAGGATTTTCACAATGGTGCCGAACTGGCGTTTGACCCACTTGTGATTCTGATGCACCTTTTGGTGAAGACTGAGAAGAAGCTCTCTGGTATTCATCACCCTTGGAGCAACAGGACTTGGTGGATGGGTTTCAGTGTCATCCCATGAGGAATAAGCATCTGGCTCTCGGAACTAGCCATCAAGGGGCCGACTGCCTTCATCAATGACAGACTTGCCTTTTCCTTCCACAGGCTCGAAAGTCTTCTTGTTGACCCTTAGAGGAGGCATATAACCTATATGATTGTTGAAATCAGCGTGATAGTTGATGCCTGACCTGCGTCTGATGAATCTCATGATCCATGGAGCGTAAATCTCAGGTCAAAAGGGGACATAGCATTTTCCGCTAGAGTCCTCAAGAAGAAATCATGGATGTTGATGGGAATGCCATGTATGATGTTGAAGAGGATATTCTTCACGATTCCTACAACGTCTTCTTCATCATCATGACCCTTGATAGGCGCAAGAACACTGCAGAGGATTCTGTAAACCGTCCTAGGTTCATACTTCAGCTCATGGACCAGGAAGGTTGTTCTTGGTGGTTGCCCCTTAGCCAAAGGCTTCATGAGGACTTCCATCATCTTGTTTGCCAGCTCACGTTCATCATACAAATTTACTGCCTGCTCTAAGGGAATTGACACTGGAAGTTTACGCAACAACTCATTGGCAGGAGCCTTGAAGTGTGTGTTCTGCGTCATCCAATCCAGCACCCAAGTGTTGATGTCTGTTGGATCTCCAGAGATGTGCAGAGTTGCATAGAATTGAAGAACAATGTCACTGTTCCAATCGCAGATATCTGAGCATATTGGGAGCAGTCCTTCTTCATAAAGAACGTTGAGGACTGGGGCGAAGCAAGGAATTTCTTCAAGCTCAACGTGACGAATGTGCCTGTGCTGGAAAATCTTGTTTCTTCCACACAACACAGATGCGTAGTAGTTGAGTTGTGTCGTGGTCCAAAACTTCACATGTCTGATGCGAGGCTTGTCATAGGGATTTTCTCCGATGAAGAACATGCGTTCTTCAAAGAAGGATTCCTTTTGAAACTTTGGCCGCTTGGAGAACGGCTGACGCTGCATCGGCTGAAGATTTTGCGTCTTGCCGTGAGGAGAGACAATCATCGCAGTTTCTGGATTGATGACGACAAGAGCATTCTCTGGATCTGGTGCATTTTCCTCAGCATGTTCCTCAGGATGAGGAATTTCATTTGCTTGTGCTTCAGGCTGAGGAACTTTCTCTGGTTGAGGAATGTCATCAACGGGAGCTTCTGGTTGAGTATTTTGCTCTGGAGGAGGAATTGGTTCATCCTGAGCCTCAGGTTGAGGATTTTGCTCACGAGGAGGAATTGGATCATCCTGAGCCTCAGGTTGAGGATTTTGCTCAGGATTTTGGATTTCGTCAGGCTCAGGGATTTCGCTTTGCTTTTCCTCAGCTTGAGGAGCTTGCTTGGTGGAGGAGCTAGATTCATCAGCTCGTGCTGCTGATCCTTGAGCAGTTTCTTCAGGAGGAATGAAGGTCTAAGGACTGTCATCAATTCGAATTTCCTCATCAGTGTGTTCTTCAGACGCAACATTCTTCATTTCCTCATCAGCAAAGTGCTCTTTGTCTTTGCTGTCGACGGGAGTCATCACATAAGATGGAGCAACGTTGAGAGGCACAGGTCGAGAGGTGCATTTTCATCAAGAGATTTGAGGCGCTTAGCCTCAGTTGATTCTTCTGTAGAGGAAGCTTTTCTCTTCTTGCCTTCCTTTTCAGAAGCTCTGGTCTTCTTCACGTCTGATGCAGACGGAGTCATTTTCTTCACCTTTGAAGCTTTTGGTGAAGGCGTTTTCTCAGCTGAAGCAGTTTCATCAGCTGGTTCAGAGTCATCAGCTGGCTTAGAAGAAGCTGGAGCAGTTTCACCAGCTGTAGCAGAGTTATCAGCTGAATTTTCCTTGATAATTTCCTCAATAGCCGGTTCATCAGCACGGCTTTCTTGAGGAATTTCCTCAGCATGAGCAGTTTCATCAACTGGTTCCTCAATCAGGGGCTGAGGTGTTGTTGCTAGAGGGGCAGCCTTCTTGTTGTAATCATCAACTGCGTCAGTGGCAAATTTGATGAAATTGTTTTTGACACTTTGACGATCAGAGAGCTTAGTGTACTTGTCAGTCAAAGTCTTCAATTCTCCCTGTGTGGACACAAGTGCATCACACGTCAGGTTGAGGAGATTCTGTTTGAGGAATTTCTCCTTTTTGAGCTTTGCAACCTTAGCTTGTTTGGCTTGCTGCTCTTTCCACTTGGCCTCGTTGATGAATGTGGCCACCATGTGGCTGATGCCTGGGGGAAGCTTCAAATCATCGATTGGAGTGTTGGGGTCCTCATACCAGATGTTGATGTAATCCAAGAGGACTTTTGGGTCCATGGCCAGAGGAATGGAGCTGCCTGAAGTTTGTGCTACCGTCTCTTGCTTGTTTCTCATGATGGCTTGCAGAGTCTCATCATCATATTCATCACTACCTTCTGGTGCAGAAGGGACTTTGATGATTTTGCTAGGGCTTGGTCTAGTTCCACTCCCGACAGTCACTTTAGTCTTGAGGGGAGTTGGTGAAGACTTTGTCTTGGAGCTTGTTGCAGACGGAACACAGGAACTGGAGACAGTGGGCAGTTGATTCACAATCTGCTTCTGTTCAGGCTTTGAAGCCTTTGGTGGTGCTGAGGGTTTTGGTGCGGATGCTGGTGTAGCTTTCTCAGGCATTTTATCCTAAGGCTTTGAAGCCTTTGGTTTCGGTGGCACAGACTTCATTTGAGGAATGACCGTACCAAAAGTTTCAGCTGCACAGGAGGTGGCGGCAGTTGTAGCAGCAACAGATTCTTCATTGAATTTCCTCACAGCGGCTTCTGCTTGCTTCTGAAGCTTTGACAAATGTTTTTTACTTTTCTTCAGGATAGTTATCAATTGTCTTGAGGTTTGAAGGGTGTGCATCCTGATAATCCTCAAGAGGAGGCCGTTTGCCAGGAGGCTTCAGAGCGAATTTCTTCGCATACTTGGGAGTGACGAATCTGTATTCTTTCCACTCCTTTGACCATCGGCGTTCTATCTTTTGAAGCACTATCTTCCTCTTGGGCATAGTCTCTTTCTCATGAGGAGTGTAGTATTCCAAGTATATATCCTCAGGGATATCAATGGCAGTGTTCTGCTCGAGCTTCTTGCCACCCTTTTGCTTCCTTTCATCTTCCATTTTCTTCAGCTGAGGCTTTTGCTGAGGAAATTGAACTCTTGAGGATTCTGATGAAACTTGCAAATTTTCTTCAAGAAACGCTGCAAATGAGTTAAGTTGATGAGAACCTAGATATTCACCAGCTGACATGTTTGTACCTGTGAACAGAGTATAGTTGCGAGGAATTTGGAGAGGTCATATGCGTTCTCAGATTTGATGAAATGAATTTTTTTTGAAAGTTGAGGAATTTGACGAGTGGATGAGGAATTCGTCTAAGCACACTGTTCTTGGGTTCCAGAGTTGTACAGAGTCAAAAAATTTCACAATTGAGGAATCTCGTGAAAATTTTAGATGCTTAGTGAAGTTCATCAATAGTTGAGGAATAAGCAGTGTTTGAGGAAAAGAAACTGATGGATACTTGAGGAAAAATAGATTTCACATCTCTAAGGTCAAATAGTAGATCAAAAGAGCTGTAAAAATAGGGTTTTTATTTACCCTAGATAGCGCGCATGAAGAACAGAGAAGGAAGTAGCAGTAGATGCTCTTCAGTGCGAGTCCAATGCGCCCTAACTCGGCAACAGAGGACAACTAGGGTGGCGGCGGACGAAGATGGTCCGGTTCCGACGTGGTTTCGGCGACGGAGAGGTCGAGTCAGTCAAGCTTTTCCTCACCGGCGTCGAGACTTCTAGCGGTGGCGCTAGGGCTTTTGAGCTTTTCTTTAGCAGGAGGGTGATGGGACAAAGAAGATTCTATCGAAGGGAGATGGGGACATATTTATAGCCAGGTGGTAACTATTGGCGCCAAAGTATCGGACCAAATAGCCCCTGTCTCTGTATCTCCGCAGGACACGTGTAGCCCACGACCGAAGCGGTGGAGATCGTGGTTATCCGAACGGGGAAAGTGGGGTTCAGTTACTGTGTAACAACAACAAAAAATATTTTTGAAGATTTGAGGATTTTGTTACAAAATCATCAGCTTGCAAGGACGCGGTGAGGATTTTGAACAAAGTTTCAAGTAGAACGCATATGAAGAATTGAATAGACTGGGTGACAGTAGCATAGAGGGAAAGTAGGGTCCAATCACATTCACTTAGATGAAATATCAAATTGAAGAAATAGCTATAAGTGAATGCTGTTGAGGACTTTGAAATCACAGTCTAGCTAGCTAAACGAAAATCATCAAGTGTTTTTCAAGATTTGATTAACTTGAGGATTTTTTGACAAAGCGTCATGATGATGAATTTCAATTTTGAAGAAAAACCAATTTGAAGAACAACTGTTTTGAAGAAAATCAACTTTTGAAGAAATTCAGCTTTGATGAAATTCAACTTGAGGAATTTGAAGTTGGGTGGTGGCGTGACCCACCATATAAGAATGTTGATTTCAGACGACGCGCACAATTGTCGTAGGGCCGTGAGAATCAATTTCTTCGTTGATTTCCTCACACTAAGGGTGATATTCTTCATTGGTTGAAGAAAATCAATTCATCGTGTGTTGCACATCTAAGTCATCAATTTTGCATAAGTGTTAGGATGTGTGCATCTTTTTACAAAACATTTGAAGATTCTAAGATATTTAGCTCACACCGCAACTTGCAAAACCTTTTCTCATCCAAGGGCTTAGTGAAGATATCTGCCAGTTGATCGTTAGTCTTCACATGGTCGATGAGGATATTGCCCTTGAGGACATGGTCCCGAAGAAAATGATGATGAATCTGGATGTGCTTGGTCTTCGAGTGTTGTACTGGTTTGTATGCAATATTTATTGCACTCTCATTGTCGCAGTAGAGAGGCACATTCTTCATGTTGATGCTGTAGTCCCTGATGGTTTGCTTCATCCATAGCAATTGAGCACAGCATGAACCAGCAACAATGTACTCAGCTTCGGAAGTGGAGAGTGAAACGCAGTGCTGCTTATTTGAGGACCAGCAGACTAGTGATCTTCCGAGGAAATGACATGTGTTAGAGGTTGACTTGTGATCCACACGGTCACCAGCATAGTCAGAATCAGAATATACCACAAGATGAAGATTTGAGCCCTTGGGGTACCATAATGCTAGTGTTGGTGTGTGAGCTAAGTATCGAAGAATATGCTTCACGGCCTTATGGTGTGATTCCTTCGGTTTTGCTTGAAAACGTGCACACATGCAAACACTAAGCATTATATCTGGCCTAGATGCACATAAATACAGTAAAGAGCCAATCATGGAGCGATATACCTGCTGATCGAATTCTTTACCATTTTCGTCAGTGCAGAGGTGGCCGTTGGTAGGCATTGGAGTCTTGGCACCTTTGCATTCATGCATGTCGAATTTCTTCAGAACATCCTTGAGGTATTTCTCCTGTGATATGAAGATTCCATTGCATTGTTGACGAATTTGAAGACCTAAGAAGAATTTCAGCTCCCCCATCATAGACATCTGATATTCTTCACTCATCATGTAAGCAAATTCATCACTGTAACTTTTGTCAGTACAGCCAAATGTGATGTCATCGACATATATCTGGCACACAAATAGTTCATTATCATAGGATTTAGTGAAAAGAGTTGGATCGAGTGAACTAGGTTTGAAGCCTTTCTTAATGAGGAATTCCTTCAATGTATCATACCATGCCCAAGGGGCTTGCTTGAATCCATAGAGCGCCTTTTTGAGTCTGAAGACTTTGTCTGGATTCTTTGGATCCTCAAAACCTGTGGGCTGAGCAACATATACTTCTTCCTCAAGCTTACCATTGAGGAATGCACTTTTCACATCCATTTGATATAAGATGATGTTATGATGATTAGCATAAGCAAGTAGTATTCGAATAGCTTCAAGTCTAGCTACAGGTGCAAAGGTTTCATCGAAATCTATTCCTTCAACCTGTGTGTAGCCTTGGGCTGCAAGTCGTGCCTTATTCCTCACCACTTGACGATCCTCGTTTTGCTTGTTTCGGAAAACCCACTTGGTTCCGATGATATTGTGCGTGCGAGGATCTAGTCGTTTGACGAGCTCCCATACGTCATTCGGCTTGAATTGAAGAAGTTCGTCTTGCATGGCTTGGATCCACTCCGTTTCCATGAAAGCCTGAGCAACTTTTGAAGGTTCTATGATAGACACAAAGGAGAAATACCCACAAAATTTAACTAAGTGTGAAGCTTTTGAGCGAGTGAGAGCACCTGGCGCGTTGATGTCATTTAGGATTTTGTCAAGTTCCACTTCATTTGCAATCCTCGGATGAGCTGGTTGAGGACTTCGTCTGGGCTGAGGAATTGGTTCTGGAGCAATTTCTTGAGGAGCATCTTCTTTATTTTCATCAGTGTTGGGAAAGATTTCTTCATCAATTTCCTCAGTGGGAACAATGTCTTCAGTAGCTTTGAGCTTTATTGCTTCCTCAGGAGACAACTTATCTGGATCAGTAGGCAATTGCTCTCTTTGCGAGCCATTAGTTTCATCGAACCGGACATCTACAGTCTCAACAACCTTGTTGTGATAGTTGTTGAAGACTCTGTAGGTGTGCGAGTCCTTTCCATAACCGAGCATAAAACCCTCATGTGCCTTAGGTGCACATGTTGAGCTATGGTGAGGATCTCTAATCCAACATTTTGCACCGAATCTTTTGAAATAACTTACATTGGGTTTCTTGTCCGTGAGGAGTTCATATGAGGTTTTCTTGAGGAATTTGCGAAGATATACCCTCTTGATGATATGGCATGCAGTGTTTATTTCTTCAGGCCAATACCGACGAGGAGTCTGATATTCTTCAAGCATGGTTCTTGCCATCTCAACCAGAGTCCTGTTCTTCCTTTCGACGACACCATTCTGTTGAGGAGTATAAGGAGCAGACAATTCGTGAGTAATACCAAGTTCATCAAGATAATTATCAAGACCAGTGTTTTTGAACTCTGTTCCATTATCACTCCTGATGTGTTTGATCTTGATGCCGAAGTTCATCGAGGCCCTTGAAGAAAATTGTTTGAAGACTTCCCGCACTTCAGTTTTATATAGAATGATATGCACCCATGTATATCTGGAATAATCATCAACTATGACAAAGCCATATAAAGATGCTGCATTTGTTAGAGTGGCATAATGAGTAGGTCCAAATAGATCCATGTGAAGCAATTCAAATGGACGAGTGGCGGTCATGATGGTCTTCAAGGGATGCTTAGATCTGGTCATTTTCCCAGACTCACAAGCACCGCAGAGGTGGTCCTTGAGGAATTTGACTGATTCGATGCCGATGACATGCTTCTTCTTTGCGAGCGTGTGCAAATTCCTCATGCCTGCATGACCGATTCTTCGATGCCACAGCCACCCTTCTGAGGTTTTTGCTAGTAAGAAAGTGGCTGGTTGAGGACCTGTAGAGAAATCAACAATGTACAAATGCCCTCTTCTCACACCTTCGAAGACTTTGGATCTGTTAGATTCCATGATGACAACACATCTATATCTTCCAAAGATAACAATCATATCAAGATCACAAAGCATTGAGACTGACATGAAGTTAAATCCAAGGGATTCAACAAGCATCACTTTGTCCATGTGCCTATCCTTGGAAATAGCCACTTTGCCAAGTCCCAATACCTTGCTTTTACCTTTGTCAGCATATGTGATTTGCTTCAGGGCTGATGGAGTTAGTGGCATATTCATCAGCAAGCTTTTGTCACCAGTCATGTGATGTGTGCAGCCACTATCAAGAACCCACTCAGTACTCTTGGGTTTGTCATCCTGCAGATGAATTAGTACAACTTACCATCTCATATGCTTCAGCTTTGAAGAATATGATATGAATTTCATCAGATAGGACTTTCATCATAAACATAATTATAAGGACGTGTGAAATATTTCTATTTCATCAATATTAGCTTGCGTCCTATCAAACATTTTCCTCAGGTCTCCAGCAAATTCTTGAGATGATGATTTTCATCTGGAGACCTGACCTGCACAAGTGATTAGTTCAATTTCTTACCACCCACATCTGAAGGGGTGGCAAAGCATTCATCATCCTTCGAGCACCATATGAGAAAGGGGGCATTGAAGCTAATGCACTTCTCTTAACGGTAGGGGGTTCAAGTACTCAAATGAATATGCAGAGAACTTATTTGAGGATTTATGAACATAATGATTTGAAGAATAACGCTCATATTCATATTCCTTGTAATTTCCCTGCATGTTAGTAGCATTAGAACGGGTACGAGCATAGTTTTGACCAGTTGAGGATTTTGATCCTCTTGAAGACTTTGGTCCTCCTGAGGAATTTGATCTGGGGTTCAAATTCTTGATAGGTGGTGTCATGAGGATATTCACCTGAAGATTTTCATGGCAACTTTTGGGAACCTAGATTTTCCTCAGGGGATGCCCATTCCTGCAGTTAGTTCCAACATATCGAGCAAATACTTCACCAGATTGATTTTTCAACAGTTTATAGTTGGAGTCAAATGACTCATCTCTGGAATAGGATAGTTCACATGAAAAGCCTGTTAGATTGGATGGATCAAAAGGAGGCCCAGTAGCAGCAACCCATGAGGTTTTGGGATACTACTCAGGTTTCCAATAAGGTCCATCAGCATTCAATTTCCTCTCAAAGGCAATTCCTTCTTTCCTCGGTTTCCTGTTCAAGATCTGCGTTTTGAGTACATCACAAAGGGTTTGGTGTCCTTTGAGACTTTTGTATATGCCTGTCACATACAATTCCTTCAGCCCTACATTTTCATCAATGACATTTGTTGTTTCCTCAGGTGAGGAATTTGACACTACATGAGCAGTTGAAGAATTTGTAGCAATAGAAGCATTTGATGTTTCTGGTGAAGAATTAGCAGTTTCATGTTCGATGCATTTAGGACATGGATGAATGAATTCAGTTTGAGAAGCACTGATGTGTTGAGCTAGTAATGAATCATTTTCCATACGAAGATCATCATGAGAAATCCTCAGCTTCTCAAGATCAAGCTTCCTTTGAAGAAATTCATAGGAAATTTTCTCATGATCAGCGAGAAGTGTAACATGATGATCTTGAAGATTATCAAATCTAGACTGAAGACTTTTCATATCTTCAGTGAGGATTTGGGTAAGATTCATTTCATCATTCAACAGATCATCACTTCTATCTAGAAGTTTCTGAAGCTTTTCCAGGGCAGTTTGTTGTTTAGTGGCAATGATAGCAAGTTTACTGTAACTGGGTTTTTTATAATCAACAGGTTCACAGTCACTTGAATCAGAGGAGGAAGCATCATTCGGTACCTTTGAATCTTTTGCCATGAAGCAATAGGTTGGAGCAAAGTCATCAGCATAGTCATCAGTGTGGATGGTGTTATCATTTTCTTCAAGGTTGAAGATTGACTTGCTGACGAATGTTGTTGCTAGTGCAAGGCTAGCCTATGCAGATTCTGAGTCTTCATCAGAACCCTCCTCTTCATCACATTCCCCGAATTCTGCCTAGGAGTCCATTTCCTTGCCAATAAGTGCCCGAGCCTTTCTGAAACTAGTCTTCTTGTGCGATGAGGACTTTGAAGATGAGGATTTTGAAGATTTCTTCTTTTTCTTCGAGTCATCAGAACTTTCATCCTTGTATTTCTTCTTCTTTGATTCCTTTCCCCAACGAGGACAATCAGCAATGTAGTGACCCAATTTCTTGCATTTGTGGCAGGTTCTTTTCTTGTAGTCCTCAAATGAAGATTCTGATTTCCTCATATCTCTTCTTGAAGATTTACCAAATTGGCCACGTCGTGTAAACTTCTGGAATTTCCTCACGAGCATTGCAAGCTCCTGTCCAAATTCTTCAAGATCACCAATGCTACCATCCGAGTCTTATTTTCAGATGAGGAAATTGCTTTGGCCTTTAGTGCACGTGGTCTAGAATAGCTTGGTCTATATAGATCTCTCTTTTCTTCTTGTTGGAATTCATGAGTATTGAGTCTTTCGAGTATATCAGCTGGATCAAGCATCTTGTAGTCTGGTCTTTCTTGAATCATCAGAACTAAAGTATCAAATGAAGAATCCGAAGATCTTATCAGTTTCTTCACAGTAATGTCTCGAGCTCCCAGTGCTTGCAGTTCGTTTGATATGTCAGTGAGGCGATCAAAGGTATCTTGGCAGCTTTCATTGTCAAACCTCTTGAAGCGATTGAAGAGATTGCGAAGAACATCAACACGAGAATCATGTTGGGTTGATACTCCTTCATTTGAAGGAGTCGTGTAGGAAGCCTGTTAATGAGGAAACACGCGGTGGAGAAAGCATCACTCCAAAACCAGAAAGGAACAGAGGCATGAACAAGCAAGGTGATACCAGTATCAACTATATGACGATGCTTACGCTCGACTACACCGCTTTGCTTATGTGTATGAGGTCAAGAAACACGATGTGTAATTCCAAGCTTTTTAAAGAAAGCAATGAGGTTGTGGTACTACCCCCCCCCCCAAATCGGATTGCACATGGATTATTTTATGAGCGAGGAGACGCTCAACATGCGTTGGAATTGCAAGAAAACATTAAAATATCAAACTTGCGCTTGAGAAGATACAACCAAGTGAAATGACTGTAAGCATCAATAAAACTGACATAGTAAATATGACCACTAATAGAGGTGTAAGTGCATCTAGTGCCCCTTAGTGATTTTGGTGGTTTGAAGACTTATAGGTTAAGTATCTAATATGTTCATGAGTGTACATAGGATCTATAAGTTGCTGAGGAGTTTGAAATATTCGATGAATATCGACCCCTAAAAATGTATATCTTCGGCTGAAGAAATTGGTCTGAAGCTGAAGAATTGAATCGCGAAGAAATTGCGATGAAAATGATATTCCTCATGAAGAAATTGAAGATGAGGAATTCGGCGTGTGCTGAAGAAAAACAATCTGAAGATTTTAAAGCATGAAGATTTATTTCTGTGTGTTTCATTTTCTTCTCTATTCAGTCACGGGAACACCGTACTGTTAAAGGGGCGTCAAAGTAACACGTCGGAATGAATTTCCTCATGATGCTCAACCCAAGCCTAATCCTACCAAAAGCCTCAAGTGAGGAATATGTGAGACATGAGGACTCTCACAGTTGAGGGTCCCGACCGTTACCGCAAGTCGCGCCACATCACTGATCTTATCCACACCAACGGTCATATTATTGAAGGTCATTAATGTCAAATCATGTCGGGATGCTTCCAGGCTATAAATAGCTGCCCCCACAACCATTAGCTGGTTGGCTGCTCCGTTAGAAACTGACACTTGTCATAAGAGCAACCCAAATTCCTCGGAGTCTTCGAGAGTAATTCATGAGTCAGGAAATACTCCAAACACCAAACCACAAACCGAAAACCAAGTGATTGAGCATCACTGAAGAAGTTGTTCCTGTGTGGGACTAAAGCCTTTTACCTTTGAGGACTGTGCATCCTCCAGACGGTTAGGCGTCATGGTCTAGAGCAATCTAGCAGTCAATTGTGGATCGCCATATGATCAAGTTTGTGAGGATTTGGAAGTCTGCCTTGAAGACTTACCATGAGTGTTGGGCGAGGACTGTTGTGACGCCCTCGATTTAATCGTACGCTAATTATACACGTAAATGCGTACAATCAAACCCAAGGAATCACGGGAAGATATCACAACACAACTCTAGACACAAATAAAATAATACAAGCTTCATATTACAAGCCAGGGGCCTCGAGGGCTAGAACATACAAGCTCGATAAACACACTAGTCAGCGGAAGCAACAATATCTGAGTACAGACATAAAACATGGGGTGCCTTAGAGAAGGCTAGCACAAAAGATACAACGATCGATCGAGGCGAGGCCTCCTGCCTGGGAACCTTCTAGCTACTCCTGGTCTTCAACGGCTTCCACGTAGTAGTAGGCACCGTCGGGGTAGCAGTCGTCGTCGGCGGGAACCTCCATCTCCTGGGCTCCATCATCTGGTCGCAACAATGGATCAAGGGGGCAAAGGGGGAGCAAAGCAACGATGAGTACTCATCCAAAGTACTCGCAAGACTTACATCAGAACTATTCTAAGTATGCATCAGTCTCAAAGAAGGGGGGGTGGTTATATGTGGACTGACTGCAGCAATGCGAGAATAGAGATAGAAAGCCTAGTCCTATGGAAGACTAGCATCTTCAGGGTCTTGCAACAATAGACGAGAGTAGAACAGGTGTAAGACAAATTGATAGTCATATTGTTGCAGCAATATTAAAGTGAGGCACGCCCAGAGATCCTCCCTCGACTCCCTGTGAGCAAGCAATCTCGAGGCAACTAATTCCAGTTAAGTAACAATTGTAGTTGTATAAGATCAGGGCACAACTCCAAGTCGTCCTGTAACCGTGGACACGACTATTCGAATAGTTAATTTTCATCCCTGCAGGGGTGCACCACATTTCCCGTCACACTCGATAACACTCTGGCCGGACAAACTTTTTTGGGTCATGCATGGCCTCGCAATATCGACACGTCGCAGCCCCACCTAAGACTCAACAAAGAGGCCCGCCCGCTGGTCTAAATCCTAAGCACAAAGGGTTCGTGGGCCCAGTTCCCCTTTGCGCTCCTGCATGATGCGTGGGTGACCGACGTCAGTCCTAGCATCACTTAATCACAAGCACGATGCATCTCGGGACCGCTACATTGCTGACTTCTGAAAACCTTCGGCTGATAACGCGACGTCGAGTACCCATAATTCTTCCCGCCTAGCCGGTTAGTGTGAAAAGGTCTCCAACTAACCCAGATCAAATACCCAAATCCATTATCTTTTTAATTAGGCCATCAACACAATCTCGCGGGAATCCACCCGTCTATCAACTAATCACCAATGATCCTAGTAACATGGTTGAGTAACTGTGAGGTTGTAACATCGGGGGGAATCCGAGGTATCACCCTCGTTGGATTCCGAACGATGTATCCGTCAAGGTAGGCTTAGAGAATCACCCTCGGGGGTCCCACACTTGAGGGGTTGCACGACAGAGGCATCGTCGGGAATGGTGAAAGACGAATCACCCTCGATAACCACGATCGACTAGCGGTACTACAGAGATATCAACAGGAGTACTTAGCGAGGTGTCACCCTCGGTACCCGATAGTATCCCTGTAGCGTCGTGCAACTAAGGGGTTTGTAGGTGTTGTGTCGGGTCTGGCTCGTCGATCAGAGATCGAGATTTGAAAGCAAAGCGGGGCAACTGGACTACGGGGTCAGAGGGGATGACTGCTCCACCTATACTAAGCAAATTTAAAGGTACAGTACTGAAAGTAGCAGTTCATCAAAAATAGGCTATGCATAATATATAGGAGCTAACTACAACAGTAGCAAAAAACTAATGCAAGCATGATGTAGAAAGACATAGGCGATATAGGGATGATCAAGGGGGTTTGCTTGCCTTGCTGCTCTACGGAAAAGGACTGATCGGCAGGGTCATAGATGTACCAGGCAGCAGCGTCAGTCTCGGGGTCTACCGGTAAGAAGAGGGGGAAGAATCAATAAATAATAGCAACGGTGCAACACAATGCATGACATGGCAGGATGCAGGCTAGACATGAGCTAACGCAGTAACATCCGTCATAGACGGGTCGGAAGAATATGTGACGATATTTTCCCTGGTCTCGGGCTACTATTGGTCGGACGGAAAACTATGGAAAAGTTCCACGTTTGCTATGCTAGGGACGCGTGACAGACGGAAGGACCATGTATCCTGGTTCGTCTCGTTTTGCTGTTCAACTTTCATGTTGAAAATATTTGCATCTGAGCTACGACTTATTTTATATAATTTTTAATGTTTTATTAATAATTTAGGAATTAACAAATTTAATTATATTAGATAATTAAATATGACATCATCGTGATGTCAGCATGACATCAAGAGTCAACAGGGTTTGACGGTCAAACTCACTAGTGGGTCCTACATGTCATTTACTCAGGTTTAATTCAGTTAAATTAATTTAATTAGTCTTAATAAATAGGGTCAGTCCCATGTGTCATACCCTGCAATTTTAATTAACACAATTAATTAAGAAATCAGGTTTAGATGATATAATTAATTATCTCAAGTAATTGTTCAGTTACTTAGGTCATCTAATTGATTATTAGTCAACTACTTAACAAAATAATTAACTAAATAAATAAATAACTATTTTTAGTTTTAATAATTTTTTCCTTATCAATGTTATCTTTTTTTTTCCTTTATAAATTTTTTGAGGGGACGGGCCCCACCTGTTATAGGGCCAGACGTTATTGGGGGTTGCGTGTGGTAGGTGGCAGATGGCTGGGCCAGCGGGGAGCACGCGGGGCCAAGGAGGCAATGGTGGTGCGGCACCAGCAGGCGCGCGGTGAAGGTGCGGCTCACGCGGGCAGGACACGCATTAGCAGCAGTTGCTGCAGAGAAGTGGAGGCAACGCCGTACTGGCAGGCGGTGCAGCGTCGCGGTGGCCGGAGCTACGCGGAGAGAGCTCGCTCGCTCGGCAGGGGACAACGGAGTGAGGGCCGGTGCGGCCGGGGTGGTACAGATGCGCGAGGGAGGGAAAAGGGGAAGCTGGGGTGGCGCTCACAGGGGGACGTCGAGCGGCGAGGCATGGTCGGGGCGGCGACGGAGTAGCTTGGGGCTTGGGTCGAAGGAGGCGAGGGTGCAGGGGAGAGCGCCATCGCGGGGGTGGGGGAGCTGGGGAGGACCGGTGTGGGGCGCCGATGAGGGAGCGCCGTCGGGGCGTTATCGGCCAGCACCGGCAAGGAGTCGGGGTCGGGGGCGGCTCCCCAATCCAGATCGATAGGAGAGGGAGGATGGAGAGAGGGGGGCTGGGCTGCGTGGGGTCGTCGAGGGTGGTGGCGAGAGAGATGGGGGACGTTTGCTCGTGGGGATGGGTTCGAGCGAGGTGAGGCACTCGGTGTGGTGGGGAGGGACGAGGGGGTTCCTCCCCTCGTGGGTGGCAGCTTCTGGGGGAGTGGGGAGAGGGAGTGGCTCGCTAGGGTTTCCACGGGGAGTTTTATACCCCCAAGTGGAAGTGGGCTTTGGGGGTTGGCCGGCCTGCTAGGACGATTGGCCCAGTTGGGCCGGGGTTTTTTTCTTCGTCTTTTTTTACCTTTTTAAATAGACTATTATGTTTTAAAGATTAATAATAAATGACCATTACAAAAATAAGTGAACATCCCCAATATTTGCATTGCAATATTTGGTATAGCCACAATTAAATTTGGAGACCTTTTGAAAACAATAGTGTAAGTGCATCTAGTGCCCCTTAGTGATTTTGGTGGTTTGAAGTATTATTGGTTAAGTATCTAATGTGTTTGTGAGTGTACACATGATCTATAAGTCATTGAGGAGTTTGAGATATTTGAAGAATATCGACCCCTAAAAATATATGTCTTCAGTGGAAGAAATTGGTCTGAAGCTGAAGAAATGAATCGCGAGGAATTTGCGATGAAATTGATATTCCTCATGAAGATACTGATATTGAGAAGTCCGGTGGTTCCTGAAGAAAATCACTCTGAAGAATTGAAGCATGAAGATTTACACTTTCTGTTTTACTTTCTTCGCATTCGAGTAATAGGAACACCGTACTGTTAAAGGGGGTCGAAGTTACACTATGGAATGAATTTCCTCATGATGCTCAACCCAAGCCTAATCCTACCAAAAGCCTCAAGTGAGGAATACGAGTGACATGAGGACTCTCACAGTTGAGGGTTCCGACTGTTTCGATAGCCACGCCTAGTCATTGGTCTTATCCACTCCAACGGTCATATTATTTAAGGGCATTAGTGTCAAATCATGTCGGGATGCT